>NC_047660.1:136136561-136806061 GCF_011762505.2 Arvicanthis niloticus
CTACTACCTTTAGAGTAAGAGAACCAAAAGTCATGTTTTCTTACTTTGAGAAAGCATGTTATAAAAGCAATATACATGGTTCTAAGTAAGTAATAATAATAAAAAAAAAAAACCTAAGTATAGAGAGGTGGGTCAGCAGCTACAAAGTTCATACTGAATTTCCAAAGGCTCTGAGTTCTGTTCTCAGAAACCACATAATCGGGTGCTCACAATTGCTGCACTCCATCTGATGGAATCTTCTGGCCATCATTGGCACTGGAGCACAAGTAACATACACACAAAAACAAGAACCCAAACTCCTAAGAAAAAAGCTAAATTACTAATGGTTGAAGATAGAAGAATGAAAAACTCAGTTAAAGAAAAAGATTATCCATAGCATATAAAATGGGCCAGTGAGAGGGGAGATGGAGCAGTGGGTAAACTCATTGTGCAAGCCTGATAAACTGAGTTCGATACCCAGATCGCCTATAAAGGTGGAGGGAGAGAACCAACTTAACAAAGTTGCACTCTGATCTGTATGATCTATATGGATGATCTTGTGTGTGTGCACGCCCACAAACATACACATATTAATGTGAGAGAAGTGGGGCACTTGGGAGTGAAAAGACAACATAAATTTCATTTGTCTCCACTTAAGGACCATCCTGATTTCACAAAAGGTTGTGAGGCACCAGCTTCAGGAATAGGCTGTAAGATCCCACACAAGATCATAAAACCCCCTTCCAAAGAACAGTCTAGGTATAACCACAAATATGGGGAAATATCTTATCTCAGAATGGGCCATCTGCTCTGGGCAGCCCCTATTTCATCCTATGGTTAAAGGATCATGACGTAGAAATACAGACCACTAACCACCTGTGCCCCTCTAACAGGCACTAATAACATCTTAGATTATCTACTCCTCCTACAGAGTTTCCCCAGTTCTCTATAAGAAGGCCTGCATGGCTTTGTCTGGGGTCACCGTTTCAAAAATGGTTGACCCGCATGCTGGTCATTTCTGCAGAATAAATGCTCTTTGTTTTGCATACTATCTGAGTCTGGGGTCTTCCTTCAGTGATCTTTGGAACTTTACAGAAGAAGAGGAGACAATGTAAACACAATACACATATACTAAACTTTTAAAAGTAAATTTTAAAATTGTAAGATTTCCTATTAAACAACCACAAATTTAAAAAAAAAAAAAAAAAAAAAAAAAGGAAAGGGGGATCACGACAGGTACAATGAATTTTTCTGCAGTGTGGAGGAAGAAACATCAGGCTCAAACGCCCAAAGAAAGCTGGGAATTAGCAGGAAGGGGAGCAACGGGAGACAAATACCTCGGAAGCATCCCAGTCACCAGCTATGGGAACCGTGGCTAAGCTCTCACAGGAGTCTTGCTGAATGCAGAGTAAGCAGACATCATCTCGGAGATGTGGCAGTAAGAAATACGGTTATATAATTCGATGAGATCAAACACTGATACTGCTAAGCTGAGCCAGCAAGCTTCTTGCTGAATTTGGACAACGTAACAAAGAATCCCAGAGGCCAAAGCTCAGGAGCACCTGACAAGAGTCCAGTAAAGGGACTCTGTGTCATTTCTCTTTATATAAAACTTTAATATACACCTTTGTGAATGGATCTGTAATTCACAATTTCTTTTAATGTTATTCCTCTAAGATTTGTGTTACATAAATACGTATAAGTTAGCGCTAACATCAGAGAATTTTAAATTACTCAAATCAGAAGGCAATATTGGTTTAATTTTTATATATATTCAATGTTATCGGTCCACAAAGAATACCATACAAACAATAAAATAAAGTGGTATAATTTTGTGAATGGAATAGATCTAGATCATGAATTTATATTTCAAACTAATGTATTCTTTATTGATTTACTCTGAGACTACTAAAATTATCCTTCACTTTGCTTACTCTTCTTTAACTTTTTCATCTCAGGTTACATTTGGTCAATCAAATGACTGACATTTTTGCTACATTAAGGCTATAGTGGTATTAACTATGTTTTATAGATAAATTTAATGTTTATAGATGAATTGGACTCTCTGTAAAGTGTCTATAGAACACATGTGTAATAAGCACTTAGAAACCATTTTCTTTGAAAACCACCAACTCCTCATTTGGGGGCAAAAGTAACTAGAAACCAGTAAGTCTGGCATATGTGCTTTCTGTGCTGTGGGTCTCTCTTAGCTTTAGTCACCTGCTTACTTCTACACCAGGCAGATTAAGAAATCAAGGAGTATCTTATCTAGAGATCTAAACTATAGTCCCCTTCAAGGCTGAAGACAAAGAGGCAGACAAAGCCCTAACCGTGCAATCACCAGGGATTCCAAGAAAGGCAAAAGCTCTCACAGCAGACCAGCACCCAGCTGAGTGCAATTATACATCAGAATGAGGCTACACCCTGAAGTAGAAATAAGCCAAAGGAACCAGACAGATCCTGTCCATAGGACTGCAATAAGGACCAGTTTGGAACACTTTGTAGAACCTCCTAGCAGAATTGAGACAGTAATCAAGACCACACCTTGGCCACGAATGCTTAATTACCCATAACACTTACCCTCTTCCTCTACTCCAACTTAAAACTTATGTCAGTACCCAGAGATGAACTTGGGGTTACTGAAGTTCTTCATCTGTTTCTCTCAGTATGGCCACATTGATTAGATTTCTCCCCTCTCTGCTTACCAATCCTTGTTTTTTCAGTTGTTCTATTGGAGCAGATGCCTGTTGGAGCAGCTGTGACTTCTTCCTAAAACTCTTATGAAACAAGTATCTAATTTAACAATTAAATTATTATTTCTGGCATGGTTCTTTACAAAAATAAAGTTCCACTTACTAACTATTAAAGTTTCAGTTTTAAGTAATTAGAAATTCTATCAAACATAAAATAAACTGACAATACACATATTTAATAGGAAAAAGATACAGCCATTTGTTGATGCATGTATTGTCTAAGGGGAATCAGAATGTAAGAAATGTAAGTAAAACACAGTCCCTGAAAGTCAGATGATTGAAGCTTAAATAACTTTAGTTGCTACATGAAAGCACATAGGCTTGAGCAGGGTGGGAGAGGAGGCTCAGACTGACAAGTCCTGAGAGGATAGAAGGAAGAATACACAGGAACAAAAGTGATTTTCTGAGGTCCACAAAGTATGTTACATAATGTCTCAGTGTTGCCTCAGAAAATTAGATGATGCCTGAACAGGTGAACACAGTCTCTTTCCCCCCAGTGATTAATCTTTCCGAGTTAATGAGAGTTCCTAATTGCCTTCCCACTAGGAAGACAGCTCCAGATGAAGCCACTCCCTCAGAAGAGAAATTTCAGAAGAGAAAGAAGACAGGTTCAGGAGGAGGTTGGGGAGAGCAGGCTTCCCATACTTTTGTGTTCCTTTAGTTCAAGGATGCCAGATTTCAGAGTATCCTGGGATACTATTTGCTGAGTCCCAACACACCCATCCTTTGGATTTGAAGACAGGACAGATCTACAAACTGAGGACTATGTGAAGTTGTATTTTTTTCTAAAATGTCTACCATTAAATACCATCTTTTTTCATACATTTAAAAAGTAAAATAACCGATTCATTTCAAGCATATCAAACGTCAATAAAATTTTAAAAATTAAAGCAGATGAAGTTTCAAGCCAAGCAAAAAGAAGAAAAAGACCACAAATATGGCAATAGATTATATCATATGTTCTAATTATAGAAAAATTTTGTGATACAGTAATATGTTATTCTATATGCTGTCTTCAATTTTAATTCCAAAAATTCTTAACACATACTTAAATTTTTCATCAGTAATAAATAATGTACATAATTTAAACAAATATATACTTTTAAATACATTATAAACATATCCATATATAGGAAAATAAATTTCATAACTCACATTTTTAAAATGTTTAGTATTAGTGTGAGTGCTTATGACCATAAAGACAATTTAAGAAATATTTAACACTCTGTACTTTAAACAGGAGAAGTGAAAGGTCTCCATAAAAACAAATGCTAGCCGGTCCATAATTTTTCCAAACACAATTCATGCTCTGAGAAAGATTAATACTTATAACTTACATATTCCCAACTTAAACATAAATGTTTAATAGATAAAACAGCCTCCTTCAATTATATGTTTGCATATAGAGAAATAAAAAAATGATAGATAGAATAATCATTTTTAAAAACTGATACAGTTAAAATCCTTAAGTCTTACATGTAATTAATAATCACCATCATAAACACAGAGATGAGAGAAACCCGTCTATGGGCTGCTAGACCATTCTCGTGGCTTCGGGCTTCTAAGCCTTCCCCGGGTTCATTAAAACAGGGAGACTTTGTATAAGAACCATGTCCACACAATCTTTTGGTGAGCTGCTTTCTCTTGTCCCTACTCCCTCAGCATCCTATCCACTGTTCCTCAGAAAAATTCCAAGTCCTATACCAAAGTCTATCTCTGTCTTTCACTGTTATGCACACAACTACAAAAAGAATATGTAGTTTTCAGTAAATTAAATCACATCAGAGTGCATGTCTCTGCAGATTCATAGTTTAAACATATTTTCCAAAATGAGAAAGGGTGAAAGTTGCAAAGCTGAAATGTTATTGAAAATCATTGAGTCAAACACAAACATTCACAATTTATTGTATCTCATCTAAAATAGTTCTTTAAAGCTTTTTTCACTACTCTAGGAATTTTTTTTACAACTGATCATAATTTTTTAAAGACTGCTTAGTGTAAGTAATTAAGTCTATGGTAAACCCATGTTATAAATGTAAGACCAGTTCTTCCTTTAAACTGAGAAAAGATGATATTAACAGTATGTGATTCCTAACTCATTTACTATTAAAAATTTTAAATTTATATTTACAGTCCCAGTCATTCATTAAAAGAGAAACTGTAACTCATACAAATTTGAAACAATAGCTACTCTTGCAATATAGTAATTCTACTTAATAAATTTGAAGTATCAGTTTTCATCAGAGGTAGTGACTGTATCATTTCAAATAAAATACGTTTACTTAAATTTGACTTTTCCATATTTCATTAAATTGTACTTTGAGAGAGTGCTCTACATAAAACAACTTCTTACTAATTACACTGAATTACTGTAGATAGCATAGTAATGGATAAATTACTTTGAAAGCAATCCCATTATACAATTGTTCTTCATAATAAGCCAGACTTTCTCTGTAATTATGTGCGATACCAGTAATTATCAGCACTGATATTGAAAGACATATTTATAATTACTAGAGTGGACATCTTCGAAGGTGAGAAGGACGTTGAGCCAGCAAACTAAACTCGGTTGGCGACAGCTCCTCAGAGCAAAATGAACTAAATTATAAGCTGTAGCATGCATTTGACTCCTTAAGCTCTTATTAATACTTGCAAATCCATTTTAACTCATCTAGCTTTATGTCTCAATGAATGGACCCATTTAATTGTTAAATTTCACTTTAAAGTACACTACCTTTTTCATTATCTAAATAACTTTGAAACAAATCCAGAAGCTAAAACTACACTTATCCTTTCGAATGTGAACTAATTACCCCAAATTTGCATATTTTCTACACAAGACACATGTTCCATTTGCTTTGTTTAAATAGTCTAAAGTGCTATATGAAATAAACTATTACCTTCTCAAATACCAAGCAAATGAAAAGGGAAAGCTTGCCATCGTTTAGTGAAATATTGTCTATACATTTGAAAATATGAAGTAAAGAAAAATTCTTTTGTCCTTTTAATTTTTTGAGATAAGGTCTCATGTAGCCATGTTAATCTCAAACTTGTCATGTAGACAAGGATAGACTTCAATTCATAATCTGTCTGCCTGTACCTCACAAATTCTAAGAACACAGGTGTATTTAACCACACTACACTAACCAAATTCTTAACAGTTCAGGCAGTGAACTAGTTAAGTTCTTAAATGACTTTTTATTGCTGCAAAGAAACTAAACTATTCAATATTGCTGATATTTTCCTTTCTCTTTCCATGTTACTCTTTACTGTTTTGTTCTATTGAAACAGGTTTTACTAGATAGCTCAGGCTGGCCTCAAAAGCACCACACTTCTACAATACAACCATAGTTCATGTCAATCTTAATTTTGTTTGTTAGATCTAATAAAACTTTATTACTATGTCTAAAATTTTTGAGTAATCGTGAACAAAGTTTCAGGAAACTTATCAGTTTTAACATCTTTCAACATTACTAAAATATATATAATATATAACATTACTAAAATATAATATATAGTATGTTGAGGTTTTCTCTTTTACTGTCTATTGTAATGTTAGGTGTGGGCCCCCAAAACCTGGAGTCTGCATGTAGCCCCGAGACCATGCCCCCAAGTCAATTCTTATTGATGAATAAGGAATTCAACAGACAATTGTTGGGGAGAAGAGACATAGGTAGGATTTAGAATTCCTGGGAGGGGGTGGTGCATACAATAGAATGTGCCAGAGAAGAAAAGGGAGAGCCACCACGGGTTAGCTGAACCATAACAATGTGGCCCTAAGAGCAGCCCAAATGAAACATAGTAAGTAATAAATTAGGTTAAAGGTAGGAAGGTAGATTCTAACAGCACGGACAGAAGTCATTGCCCAGATATTGTGCTGCCTAAGGCATATTTTAATATACAAAAACATGTGTGTCTTTCATCCCAGAACATAAATGGTCTAATGAGGGTAAACACCCAACTTTTACTATTCATTACTACAGTGGTATACTGAATTTCTACACAATTATTATTTCATAATACCTTATAAATTTATCCATGGTACCTGCCCTCTAAAAACGAAATTGCCTTCTTACAACTGGCAACTTCATTTCTGCCCATTTCTAACTTGAAGAGCTTAGAAGAGGTCACCATCTGAGAAAATGAGAAAATAATAATTTATAAAGTGAACTCTACTTGCCTAACAGTCTCCACCTCCCCCTCTCTCTCTGTCTCTCTCTGTCTCTGTCTCTGACTCTCTCTCTCTCTCTCTCTCTCTTTCTGTCACACACACACACACACACACACACACACACTTTTAAATTAACTATTAAAACTAAGTTCCATAATATTGATTCAGAAGCTATATAGAAGGGTCAGTAGTTAGGAACATTTCCTGCTCTTGTTGAGAATGTGAGTTCAGTGCCCTGATCATAACTGCATGCAACTCCAGTTTCAGGTCATCTGACACTCTCTTGTCTCTAAGGGCAACTGCACACAAGTTGTACACATAGAGTCATATAGGCACATATAAATACATAGAAATTAGATAAATAAATATTGTTAGAAATATCAATTAGTGCTGGGTGTGGTGTTGCAGGCCTTCTATCCTAGCACTCAGAAGGCAGAGGCAGACAGATCTCTCTAAGTTTAAGGCCAGCTTTTGGTCCACATAGAGTTCCAGTCCAACAATGGCTTCATAATGAACCTTTGTCTCAATATGAATATGTATGTGCATATATACATATACACATACATGCATATATACATGCATTGGGTGTGGGAGTATACTCTAGCTATAAAGTGCTTGCTGAAGATTCACAAGACTTAGAGGTTCAATTCCCAGTTTCTTTACTCCTACAGAAAGACATATCCAACACAAATAGAGAAATATTCAAGAATATGTAGAAATGCACACACAAGAGGCAGCATAGGCACCTAAGGGATGGGAGCTTTGGGATCAAGTCTAAACCCCTTTTGTCAGAAGGCCTGAGATGATACATACACAGGTATGTTTATGTAATGTTATCACCCAACAAAAAGTTAAAAAAGAAAGACCAGGATTGTTATACCCATGTGTTTTCTTAGGTGAACACTAGAAATTAAATCTAAGGTTTCTCAAGCTCTTAAATGTTTTTTTATCTTTGCAAATACAGAACACTGAAGATCCAGTTGCCACCTGAGCTCATCACTTATTCATATTATGCGAGACAAAGCAGTCTTTGTAAATTATTCTAAGCATAGAATATTGGGTCTTTAAAAACAATTTTGAAATTACCACAAATATACCACTTCAGTAAAAACAGAAAATCGGCATTTATTTTCCTACACAATATGTGAGCCAATTAACTGTGTTCTTATTTAAATCAAAAGGCATGCATGGTTAGCATCATAAGAGTGGATAAAACTATTTCCTAAGCATAAAACAAACACAAAATTAGCAAATAGCACAGAGAAAACAGAGAGGCTTACTTAGGAAGAATAATGTTCAGTTATTCTCTTTAAAAATAAACACATGATTCAATTTTATATCTCTGCTGTTTGGAAGGAGAGCAATTGATATGTTAAAAGTTTGTCATTTTTCTTCCTCCAATTTGAATATATTTAGTTTCCCATAGGAACAACAGAAGCTTCCTGATCTATAAGTGCATTAACGCAAACACTTTTAGATCCACCAGCCTTTCATACATTTAGGGACCAGGGCTCACAGAGTCCATGTAATTGGTTTCTGAAACTATCTTGAATTCATTATTATGTTCAAAGTAATAACTTTTTCTATCCTTTAGAGATTTTAGAAGACAACACACAATATTGTAACCAGAACCACAAACAAATCAGTCTGCTAAGTAAATTTTACATAAAAAAGACATCATTTCAATTCTACAGAGGGGAAAAAGATTTTAAAAGACAAAAACAAATCAGACATTTTATATTAACATTAACTTAATATATCCTTAAATATTTACTTGTTAGTTAAACCAAAAGTATGGATATTCTGACTACTATATCAATAAAATAGACTACTTTAGTCTCTATATACTTGCTTTTGATATACCCATTATTTGTGATAAGGTGAAATCTAATAACAAAGACTATTACTAAACATTTTACAGAGTTTTTATCTTTAAAACATTTATCATGCTTATTCTGTTTTCCTTCTCAAATTGTCCTATTTTCATGAATAATATAAGGAATCTAAAAACACAGGTAATATGTTTCACTGTTGACATATTAACTATTAGCTAAACTAAAAATTAAATATTTCACAAGTATCGCATTGTCACCAACTAATAAGTTCACAAGTTATAGATGTTCATACAAACAATAAATGAATTAACACGTACAGATCAGCAAAGCTGAATTCAGTGCTAAAATCTTGACAGAGAACCAAGACTCATATTCAGCACATAACAAATACTAAATGAGTCAACCCATCAGTGGCTCCAAAATCTAGCATAGAATCCATATGGAAATTGTTGTAGATATTACTAGTTAGTTTCTACATTACAAATGTATTTTAGTTTCTCAAATGTTGCTTCTAAGAAAGGCAGGCTAGCACAGAGGCTCGTGCCTGGAATTCCCGAACTCAAAAGATGGAATGAGGCTGGTGGATTGCCTCTTGCTCCAGTGTATACCATCCTTGGGTACATAAATAGTGAGTTACCAGGTATTCTGGGATACAGAATAAGACACTATCTCAAAAGCACCAAAAATAAATATATAAATTGATAAATGAATAAACACAATTTTGCAAACATGTTTATTAACATTTCATAAAGAAAAATATAAGCTAGGCTTTAATATTAACTGATTTTGAACATAAAGATAAACAAAAACAATGAGTTATTCTCTTCTGCTTAACAAAATAACTCAGCCTTTAACATAACAAAATCTCACTCAACATCTTCAGCAATGAAAATCTGAAAACCAAGCTGGCCCTAGACATTGCATATTTCTAGGCCTGAGATATTGCACACTCCTAGGCCTGAGTCATTTCACCCTCTTCTGCCTGAGATATTGCATACTCCTTAGCCTGAGACATTGCACACTTCTAGGCCTGAGACACTGCACACTCCTAGCCTGGCTCCTGACTTGCAGCTTTCACACTTACCCCCTTGGTAAGAGTCGCTCTCATGCCTCATCCAAGAAGGTTTTTTTTTTTTTTTTTTTTTTTTTCAATAAATTAAGTTGTTCAAAGAGCTAAGACTAAACGGCATGAGGAATCCAGACACAAATACATCTACAGCATAATCCATACACCTAATGCTCAGGGGAAATTGTGTTAGAAGAGGCAGAAAGACTGTAAGAACCAGAGGACAAGGAAACTCAGACATGATAGAAAAACCTCACTCATGGAATCTCAACAGCATAGTCACCTAACAAGATCGACAGAATGACAATACTAGCTGATATGACAACGTGCATCTTTCAGAAGGTCCCGTCCCTCCATGAAGAGCTACAGTCAATCAGTGACTTTGAGCGATGAAGGAACAGTTTCCTCCAGGAACTGGATCCCTCAGAGGTTACTTCATCCCAAGTGATCATCCTAAACATACCAGTAACAGTAAATGAAAGCAGGAAGATTTTATGTTTCTTTTTAATTTGGTGTGTGTGTGTGTGTGTGTGTGTGTGTGGTATATACATATATATGTGATATATATATATGTGTGTGTGATATATGTATGTATATATATATCATATATATATACATATATATGTATGTATATATATGATATATATATGTATATATATATATCACACATCTATAGATAGATAGATAGATAGATAGATAGATAGATAGATAGATAGAGATATATCACATACATACATATATTTGAAGAGATTAATTTAAGAAGTTGTGGGAAAAGGACAGGAGGTGTTAAATCAGAGAAGGAGGAGTAGAAGTGATAACAGTGCAGTAGTACTTTGGTATGAAATCTCAAAAGCATTAAATGTAAAATATAAAAATTTATGATTAAATTATAGCTATGAATAAAAGGTACAAAAATAAGTTTACAGAAATATTATTGTGTATGTATAACAGATATAAACATCTCAATTTTATTCTTATAAACTCAGTGAGAAAATTCATGACCTTTGAAAAAGCTTTTCACATCATCTCTTTAGTGACCCTGGGATTATGTAAAGAAAAGTTTCTTTATTTTGCAAATGGAAAAACTAAAGTCACAGTAAAGAAAGACACTTTGCACCAGGTGATTCATAAAGTCAATCTCAGAGAGAAGAGTGACATTTACAACCTCAAACTCCAACATTCAGAAGGAATACAAACCACATTTGTTTTTTTACCATTTACCTCCCATGCCCACCTCATCCACCTCACTGAAGAACAAAATGAAGGACAGATGAAACAGAAGCGAAGAGAATACAGAAAAGAGTCTGAATTGCAGATTCAGACTGAGAGTGCCTGGCTTGCCTACAATTGAGAAAGAAGCAGTAAGTTTGCACCCTGATTTGTCCTTCTTCAGGTAAAAGAGGAAGATTTGTTTATTATGGGGTCACTTCTGAGAAAGAAATACTAGATGAATTTTCCCCTTTACTTCTATGATCCCAAATCCAAGCTATCTGAAAATAATTGAGTTAATCAATTTATGTGGAAAACCATCTGCTCCGTGTTGGTCTTTCCTTCTTACTGGCCATGAAAACAAAGAAGAAACGTCAAGGCTGAGGGACTGAAGCTGCATCTAACAAAATGCATCTGGAGGAGACATAGTAACAGCATAAGCACATGCAAAGTGTTGCTATTTCAGAGCAAGGATGAGAAGGGTCACACTTCCCTCTAGGCCTTCTTAACTCTCCTTGATACTCAACTGCATTCTATGCTTCGTTAATTGTTTTTGTTTTATATTTTTCCAAAAAGACTCTTACACATTTTTCGTTTCAAAAGAAACCCCTTATTTAAGCCCCAATGCCACCACCCAACCCTTCAAATTATGCCCTGCAACTTCCCCAGTCTCTTTCAGGCCTGGCTACTAAGCTCAGTCTAGTTTGGCTGCCTGCCAGATTCTTCTATTCTTTTCTTGTCAGTCTCTTAAAAACTTGGGAAAAGGCTCCTGGACAGCTCAAGGAGAGAGTTTAATTATGCAATGGAGCAGTACCTTAGCCTCACTGTTGTTTCTAGAAAAGCTTGTAGATACCAGCGTCCGAACTTTCCCGATCGGTGGGTTTTCTAGCAATTTCTAGCTATTTGTTTATGAAGGAGAAGGAAGGAAAGGCTGGCAGAGCAAGCAGTAGATTTGCAAATCTGAAAAAAAAAAAAAAAATTCAATTCCTTTCACGATTTCCCACCTCTCATCGTTTACTCTGTTTTCTAATTCGTGCTCTCTTACGACTTGTTCAGCCATATGGACTACATAAAATCATCAGTATCCTGGCCTCTGCAAGTCCTAGAATTAATAGAGTAAGCTAGCATTGAAATAGTCTAGAAAGTTTTCATTCTTAAATGTTGGTGCAGCATAAAAGTAGGCACAATACAAAGTTATTATAGCTTCCTAATTGATATTATGTTGTCAAACTGACAGACTGAAATAAGGCGCGTAAATGTCTATTTGCAAACAAAGAAAAGCTCCATCAAGAAAAACTAAGACGCGCGCGCGCGCGCGCGCGCGCGTGTGTGTGTGTGTGTGTGTGTGTGTGTGTGTGTGTGTGTGTGTCTGTCTGTCTGTCTGTCTGTCTGTCTGTGTCGGGTGGGCTGTGGAGGGTGGGGGGTTCCTTGATTGTCAGCCCACACTTGGGAGTTTCCCCAACAGCAGCTGTATCTTCCTCACTCTACCTTGGCACGCTATTTCTAACTGCAGCGTCCAGCTTCCTGTTCAAGTCCCATTCTACATTGTAAACACATTCCAAGAAAACTAGACGGCCCAGAGTTCCCTCCTGCAAACAGGGAAATCAGCCCAGCAGACCCAGGATAGAGAGCCAGCTGGGCTGTCTTCTCGGCCACCACCGGGAGGTGGACCAGAGCAAGCAAGCTTGGCAAACCGAGTCCCACTAACATAACGCCCGCAGAAGCGGGGATCTGACCCGCCTAGCCAAAGGACAGCCGCGTGGACACCGCCCGAGAATGGGGGCCCTGCCCACGTAGTGCTTTAAAGTATCTGCGGCCCAGTCACAAGCTCCTTGCCGCCTCCTCGCCGGCTGCCCACATTTTTACAGCGACCCAAACAAAGCGAGACCAGGAGGAAGTTGGCTCTCAGGTCGCCTCGCTGACCCAGCGATGCCTCCTCTTGCCTCATCCATGCACCCACAGCAGGATGGTCCAGTGCCCCCCCCCCCCGCTCGCTCCCGACTCCTGCGCGCCCCCGCCGCACCCAGGAGAAGTTCCTCCTTGGGTCGAGGGGAGGATGCGGAGGGAAGGCGCAAGGCTGGCGTCCCTGGGCGCCCCCATCTTCCTCCCTCACTGACCCCGCCTGCAGCAACAGGTCCCAGCCTCTTTCCCTGCCCGCCGACTCCCTGCGCCTTCGGGGTCCGGATCTGCGCAACCTGTAGGCAGCCGCAGGCCGGCGCCCTCTTCACCCTCCCGCTAACCGCGCTTTCCTCTCGGGGTCTGCTCCTGGTTCCGCGCCACCTGGCTGTAGCTGGCCGGGCCAGGGACGCTCCCGCTTCCTACCCTGGCTTGTAGAGGGATGTGGTCGCTGGGCTGGGGCAGTCACAGGAGCTCCGGGAACCGAAGCCCACGATCGCGTGTTCGTGGCCCACAGGGAAACTTTGTGCAGGTTCGAAAGGCACTGGGCTCCAGACCCCAGGGCTCTGTTCCTCTCCCTCCTTCTCCTAATCCGCTGAAGCCCAAACTGGTGCTGGCGACGGCCGGGGCTGGGTCGGGACTCCCAGTTGCTGGGGTTGGGATCGCGGGGCTCCCCCTCTCGGCCAGAAGAAAACTCTGGCTCCGTGTGCGCACTTTGACAGTCTCCAAGGGAAGCTGGTGGGGTTTTCTGCAGTAATGCAGAACTGTCCTGCTTTTAAAGGCAGACCTGGAGAGGTTAGGGAGTGCAGAGAGAAAGAAACCGGTTGCCAGGAGAAGCTGTCCATTCTTCTTTCGGACAGAGCGAAAACATGGGCCCCGCTCCACTCCCACAGCTCCACTTTTCCTTTTAAGCCTCCTCCCAGAGATGTTATTTCTTAAGAGTTTAAAACACCTCTAAGGTTTAACAAAAGAGAAAGTGACACAGGAAGGGCATAAATGTAAGTGAGGTGGGCCCTCCCCAGCCTCAACCATGAAAAGCAGCTGCAGGGACTAGACATTTTTCTTTTTATTTTTCTTTTTCTCTTTTTTTTCTTTCTGTCTTTCTTTTTTTGTTATCTTTTAAACTTGGTCTGAATCTTTGCACATTATTCCTCACCCTGTGGGACCATGAAAAGTAGCACGGTCCCTGGTTGAGCGAAGGCTAAAAGCCCGGAAGGGAAGGGACGATAGGAGCATTGTCTGCTCCTGGGCACCAGGCTCCTGTTACTGGCTATAACCTCCCCCCATAGATTTCTGGCCATCAGTCACATAAAGGCAACTCCCCAAGCCCCTCCACAGGTAGAGGGCGAGACCTATGGTCACAGAGGCTCAAGACAGATCTACCTAGAGGCCTGGAGGGCTTAGCCAATAAGCTTTTTCTTCCCGGACATTCCTCCCTGTAAAAAGTATTTAATCTCAGACTCACCCTGAGAAGAGGGGTATGGTTTTACACAACCACTTTTTTAAGACAGTAAATGCCTTAAAACCATGGACTGCCTCTTTTCACCAGGATCTGCCGTGGGGAGCCACGGAGATGGTCTTTGCCTAGAGAGCCGCTGTGTAACCTCCCATGGAAGGCCTCTCTGTGCTCCCAGCTATGACTACCACCGCCAAGCCAAGCTCAAGCCAAGGACTCTCCCCTACACAAGCCAGAGCTCCCCCTTCTTCCCCACCCCCACCCCTGGTTCAGAACTAGATCCAGCCCTGGTGCCCCCACTCCTGTTCTTCAGCTCTTCCTCACCTTCTAGCAAGGCCTGAATGTCCAGGAGCCTGAGAACCAGACAGCCTGGCCTCATTGGCCTGAGGAGCCCTGAGCCAGCTCCAGCTGTCCTGCACCTCAGACTGCACTTCCTGTGGCTTTCCTATGGCCCAGCACCCACTCGGAGACAGTGTGGTGGTGTGTCAGTGTGGTGTTGTAAGTGTCAAAATTCCCGTGTCCTGCCTCTCTAAGCGGCAGTGCCCTGTGGTGGGGTAGACACGGACCCACAACCCTACAGCCCCCTACTCCAACATCACCCCCCACCTGCTTAAAAAAAATACGACAATTTTATTTTCTTTTTTTTTTTTTTTCTTTTTTCTTTTTCTTTTCTTTTTCTTTTCTTTTTTTTTTTTTTTTTTTTTTTTTTTGTGGTTTTTCGAGACAGGGTTTCTCTGTGTAGCTCTGGCTGTCCTGGAACTCACTCTGTAGACCAGGCTGGCCTCGAACTCAGAAATCCGCCTGCCTCTGCCCCCCAAGTGCTGGGATTAAAGGCGTGTGCCACCACCACCCGGCGACAATTTTTTTTTTTCGTGACAGCCACATTCTACTTATTAGCAATCTTTCTATGCTTACCTCAGAATTCAGAACTTCTGTGTGGAGTTGGGCGGTAAACACAGCAAACCATTCTTAATGAGCCTGGTAAACTGAGTGGGAAAAGAATAAGAACACATCCTCATGAGAGAAAATCTTGGAGCATGAGAGGACCGCTGAGAAAGTTTCTGGGAAGATAACCCTTAAAATTTAGCTGACCCAATTCTAGTTTGGATGTGGAAATCAAACTCCCTTGTTTGGAACATAAGGTAAAGGAAGACCAGAGACATGACGTGATTTTCCTGACACCGTGTTTAGATGTCTTGAATTTGGCTCATGCTTTTTGCTCTTTTCTCCCTTACTTGCTTTCCCGGTTATCAAGGTAAGCAAGCACACATCGAAGTTGCTGTGACAGAGAAGCTGAGTTTGTAGCTCTGTTAGTGACTCCTTGTCTATTGTGCACCATAAAGTTAGGTGTGGTGACACGCACATTTAACTCCAGCACTCAGGAGCAAGGAAACTGGGAAGTTTACCATCATCTTCAGGTATACAGCTAGTTAAAGGAACGCTTGGAATGCACGGAGTCCTGACTCAAAAGGAAAGAAAAAAAATGAAAGAAAATTACAACAAAAACACTTATCTGAAGAAAAGACTAGTAGTTTTTTTCTGTAAATAATCTTAAATAATTCATGAATAATTACAGGTAATTAAGCAATGCCATTTGTGTGATGATTTTTATCAGTATGATAACTGTCACCTAAGAATAAGGAAGTTATTAATTTAATCCATCATATACCTGCAAATACCGGGTATTTTAATGCAATAGTAAAAGATTCCAGCATAGATACTAGACTCTTGAGAATATAGTAGCTTAAGAAACAGCAGATTTTATTCAATTAACAACTCTTCTTAAGTATAGGATCAAAGAAAGTGTCTGACTACAGAGATCAACATTATAAACTCCAGTCTACAAACTACTGGAGAGTGTGTTCTTTTAGCTGTTCATTTTCCTCTGCTAGCTTTCAAAAGGACTTTTAACCCCTTTCTCACTAAACTCCTTGTTGAGGCTTGTCTGCCTTTAGAGAGATAACTCCTGGGTTTTCAGAGCTACCACCCAGTGTTCCCCCTCTCAGTAAGAGTCTCCTTTCTCTCTAAAACCATTTTCTGAAGATCTGAGTTAGTTCTTCTTTTAGATCTGTGTTCCCTATCTATGACATGTCAAAGTCACTACACAGAAAACAAAGTATTAGTGCCAAGTATATTTGGTATTGGATGGATACTTGAAAATACATGAGTCTCCACAGCTATCTCTTTCCAACATTGCACATAATTCTCAGCATTGTATGCTTTTATAGTTTCTCAGAAGACTTAAAGTCTCTAAATTAGCTATCACTTGGTTATTTTTATTGTCTAACTTTCAAACTGAACTTCTTTATGAAGTGACTTGGAGGTATAAAGAACCCAAGGATATTAGAACCAAGTTTTCATTAGCACTAAACCAAAACCGAACAAAATTTAAAATCAGATTTGTAAGAAGGAAGATTCCAAGGGAGAAAGATTATGGAAAGCTGGCAGGGTTTAGCCACTAGACAGTGCACATTGAGTTTCCTCAAAGTTCCATTTGAAAGTTCTTACTATTTATCATGTTGCATATAGACACTCATAAAAATGAGGAGCTTTCTATTAATTTTAAAATTAACATTGCTGCTCAGGCAAGTTTTCAGTTCCTCCTGCTTGAATAAGAAGAACGTTGACTGACTTTTGTTGCTGCTGGAGATGATGTCACACCCCTGAAATTTTAGGAAGATTCCTGATTCCTGCCAATTACACTTTGACAGGATTTACAACCATCTAGACAACAAACTTCTGAGTTTGTCTGTAAGGACATTTCTAAACAGATTTAACTGATGGTGAAGATTTTCTCCAAATTCACACCCTTCCAGGGTCACCTGATTCCATACAAAGGGAAAATAGAGAAAATGGGCTAAGCACGAGCTGGTTAGTTCCTGCCTTTTCCTAACTAAGGACGCAACTTGATCATCCTACTTGTCATGCAGCTGCAGCCTCCATGTCTTCTCTTTCGTGAGGGACTGTAGTCTCAAAATGGGAGGAAAAAAAAAGACTCTTCCCTTGAGTTGTTTTTGTTAGCAAGAAAAGTAACTAATGCAATAAGTTTGCAGCCATCCTGAGGTACATGGAGATCCTGTCTAAGAAGAAAAGGAGGCAAGGAGGGACAAAGGAAGGAAGGAGAAAAGAAGCAAAAGAGAACATTAAGTTGAAAATTGCCTGTTATTTTTAATTAACAAATGCCATTTTACAATAAACAAAACAAAATTTAGTTCATTACTTAGTGCTATATTCCTGAAAATGCATTCTATAAAGTAGCTAATAATTCTTTCAGAAAAGAAATAAACACCAAGGTGGAATTAAAATCTCAGATTCAGTCTCAAGAAACATACCTTTAAAGATAGCAATGGCCAAATATCCTTTTGATTCCTAGGGACAGTCTGGCTCCAGAGTTAACAGGCATTTATCTGCCATGCTACCCCAATTTCTAAAAGAACTAATTGATTTTGGCCTTCCTGATAAAAATGAAACATTTTTATGAAAATAATTAATAGGGGCAAGTGCAAAAGACAAACTAAGTAACATCTATGTTCTTACCATAAAGAACTCCCGTTGCCAGCATTTACTCTGCATGCCTAAGGCTTTGCTGAGGTCTCTGAGATACTCCAACAATTATTAGCCATGAAGTGTAGTATTCTATAATTACCTCTCTGTCTTTTTTGGTTATGTTTACAAAGAATTTCACCAAAATTAAATCTCTCTCTCTCTCTCTCTCTCTCTCTCTCTCTCTCTCTCTCTCTCTCTCTCTCTCACACACACACACACACACACACACACACACACACATACACTTTTCATTTTTCACATTATTTTGTTGTTAAGTATAAAGTTTTACCATTTGCCCCCACAAAATGGAAACTAGGTATTCAATATCATACACTAAATCAATGTCATATTGACTACTGCAAGAACACATACCGCTTGTACCATGGGGGAAGTGAGAGGAAGAACGGGTCTGGATACACAATGAATGATTTATTCATTATCTAGTGATTTTAGAGTCCAATCCTGGTCAAATAATACTGAAGATAGAACTTGTAAAAATTCTCTTTTCCCAGAAGGAAAGACAGCCACTTTCTCTTTAGTCAAGCTAGTAAGGCCGTCATCCTGAAGAACGGCACATCTTGTCTAGCTACAAATTCAGCCTCGGTGCCTAATCAAGCACTTACAGAGCTTACTTAGAAGAACCCAGTTTTCATAAATCATGACACAAGCTGTCAGAGTACTTCTTCATTTAACTACTACAGTATTCAGATAATCGAAAATTACCTCAGCCTTTAATCATTTAACATATCTATTTTATTAAGTTCTCTTTTATTATTTCTTCTTCCATTCAGAGTTTCATCATATTCTTTCCAGCCTACATTTTCAGTTGATCTTTGGAATCGGTCTATTTTCCTATCACATCTTTCTCTTTTCTACCTTTGATCACACCACACTCTTCTGTTAGAATTCTATTAATCTTACGTATCACTTGAAGCATTTCATTATTTAATTCTTTTGATCCCAGGAAAGGATCCTTTTCCATTTTGAACAGACCTGACTCTTGCAGCCATTCATCTTGTACCTTTGCCTCCCAACTATGACACCATTGCCTTTGTTGAGTACTACAAGAACACACACCACGCGTACAATGGGGGAAGTGAGAGGGAGAACGGGTCTGGATACACAGTCACCTTTTTGACTCAGTTACGTTCATGAGCATTCTAGACTAAAATGATGTTTTATGAAATAAAGCCACCATATCCTGCATCAGAAAATGTATGCTTTAGGCCTGGGATTGGTATCCTAAGAGTGTATTCTTGCCACAATGATTGCGGGGTTAGAAAGTTTACTCTAAGCAGTAGCTCTGTAAGAAACTGATAGTTTTAAACAACACATTGCTACCATATTCCAAATGAAAGAATATACCCAATGAGAGATTTATTTATAGGTAGGTATTTTTTTTCTCAAAAGATTACAATGTTAATAGCCTAAAAGGATTTTTGACAAAATAAAAGTTTATTTGAAAATTATGAATTTAGTATTCTAGTAAAAGACTGAAAAGACTACAGCATTCTATATCATAATTTATCCATGCCCAGTGAAAGGTCCTGAGAGAAAAGCAGAGCAAAGCAAGATCCCTGCGTGCTTCAAATTGTCACTATGTGACTTAGGAAGATTTTATTACACTTTAAAATGCAAATGTGACTGTGAGTCCAATCACAACTAAACCTTCACTCACTGGTATTTTCCTGTCAAAATAATTCTCTGGCTTTTCTGTAAACGGCAATCTGTGCAAGGATTATGAGAACAGAGCCATTTCTTGTGGGTTCTCAGTCAACAGTCTCTCTAGGCAGCAATCTGAGAATACGCAGAGATAAGTGCTATCAGCTTGATGGAAACCAACTGGTTTACAGAGGATGTGACTGCAGAGACCATTGTTCAGTCAGCTGCCTGAAGCAATTTCACTACCACACAAATACTTTACATAAACTGATTGCAAGAATCATCAATTTGTGATCTAAAAATGAATTGCTAAATGTTTTTGCATGAACTCTCAAGTCTCCTCTGTCTTCAGTTTTTTCATAGTTATACTGAGTTATGAGTTTGGAGAAGAAATACCACAGAACATGAGTATCCTTGTTGCATAAATAACGGGGATGCATGGTGAGAGAGCATGTGAGTCAGGCCAAGAGTCAAGGTGGTAGCTGCCAGTTTTCTCCACTGTAAAATTAATATTTTTACCTTTGGAATTAGTAATTTGGGGATATACTTCAAAAATATGCAAGTATTCCGTTACTCCTTAAACTTTACCCTAATAATCTTAACAAGTATTGGCAAATTGCTCCTGTGGTAATTATTACTCTAGTGTTCTAGTGACATCTTTTCTATTTTCTTTCATAAGTTTAAATTTTTTAATTGGAATTATTTTGTAAGGAAAAATGTTTCTTTCCTCTGTCAATAATCACCTTTGAAGGTTAGTTTAGCTTACATATAAAACACTCTCTGCTTAAGAAACTTACCTCCTATTAAGAGTCAAAAGTGGTGGCGATCAGATTTGCAGGGAGGCTCTATCGTTAATCCCTCCACAATCAGTGATGTGGGGACTTCAACACCAGGCACTAGCAGGGATGAGAGAGATGATAATTAATAAGCCTGGTCACGTATAGTCTAGTAGATGGAAACTCACCAATTAAGTAATGTAATAAGTAACACAGGTTAGGCACTGAAATAGGAAAGAATTTGTTCACGTTCCAGAGCAGGACATGCCAACAACTTAGAACTTTGTCACATTTTCAAAGTGTGCTCTAAATTTTGAAAGGGTACTGGGTATGTGGCAGGCCACAAAGATGGAAAGAGACACTCAGGGCAGAACAAATAGCATGTGAACTGAATCACCTGAAAAAAAAAAAGATAAAAAGAAGAAAATTCAAACAGCCCTGTGTATAGATAAGCAAAATGAGTGAGAATTTGATCTTCTTGAAGGAAATGGAAGCTACTGAGAATCTTAACATAGGATAATGTATCCTGTTGACAAAAATAAAAACCATCCTGGTAACAGCTTAGAGAAGCTATTGACGCTATGTGACATTTAACATGGGATGATAATTAAGGGAGTTGTGTTCTCTTATTATCTAACTTTATGTCCTCTGGTATCTGAGCTGCTAAATACAAGAGGGAACAGAAAAGTCAAATCTTCGAGAAATAGAGTTGTCTGCTCTACTAGAAAATGTCTAATGATGCAACCTTATAATTTTGAAGTTTTGATTTATGTCTATAAACTTTGAACCCTGATCATAGGTTTTGTTCTGTTTTGTTTTGTTTTGTTTTGTTTTTTTAGAGATTGAAATTTCATGTCATTGGGAATTCAAATATGGCTGACACTTGAGAAGAATCAAAGCTACAGTATGACTATGGAGAAATAGGCAGTTTTGTAACCCCCCCGTTTCATCTAACTCTCCTCACCACCTGCAATGTACATTTTCATAATTTTTGTTAGTTTTTACAAAATTAAAATAATGTAGGTGCCTCCAGGAGCCTACAAGCTTTGTCTACATACTTAACATTACAGCTAAACAGGAATTATCTTTTTTCAATATCTAATCCTATTTCTTAAGAAAATTAT
Source organism: Arvicanthis niloticus (assembly GCF_011762505.2). Lineage (NCBI taxonomy): Eukaryota > Metazoa > Chordata > Mammalia > Rodentia > Muridae > Arvicanthis > Arvicanthis niloticus. Next base: position 136,158,035 of record NC_047660.1, read on the forward strand.
AAATTGTGGATGTGAAGCCAATTGCTCAAAGAGCCACAAAAGTCAATCAAGCTGAGCAGCACCAAAAGGAAGACAATAGCCAACTGCTAAAAATTCTAGTTTACTGACGTGTATGGAGTCTGAATAATACAATTTAAAAGAGAGATTATACAAAAGATATTTTCCAGATATTAGTTAGATATCAGAGAAACACTGATCAATGTGAATTAAGCTATATCGTATTATAACAAACTAGCAATAGTTTGACCATTGGGTTTTTGCATAATAATGTTAGATTCTTTGTATATAAAAACATACTAGCTTTTAAAAAGCTACAGCAGAAACCATGCATTACTGAGAATCTTGAAAAGAATAAAATTGTTTAACCAAGACAGCTAACTTGAAGATAATTTAATACAAAGATTATTTATTTGTAAAGACGTTAACAGATGTTAAGGAAATTAAGAAAAATACTTTGGGAAGAAATTATCATGCTTACATGATTCAAAAAAGACAAAAAATCCATACCAGAATTGGAGAGAACTGTGGAGAAGAATGCCTGACAGAAATGTCAAGCTTCAGTAAGAAAAACAGATAGGATGAAACCGGGTCATGGGGATCATGCACTGGGAAGGGAACCTGATATCATGTTTCTTCTACATCTGTCTTCTGCTTGTGATTCCCCTTGGCCTAAATCAACAAGAAATCTGAGGCTTTGAAGAAGCTGAGGTATGCTTCCAATAAATCTATCTGCCTTTTATAAAGGTCAATAAACAGATGTGTAATAAAAGGGGCTGGAGAGATGGGTGGCTCAGCTGTTCTGAACACTGCCTGCTCTTCCGTTCCCAGAATCCACATAGCAGCTCACATTTTGAGTGTCCAGTTCCAGAGGGATCAGATGCCCTCTTGTAGACTGCAAAGGCACAGACATGCATGCAGTGCCCAAATACACATACAGGCAAAACTCACATACAAAAAACCATAAAACATTCTTTTAAAATATAGAGAATAAACCTAAAGAACTAAACTAAAGATATCCAACACATTTTAAATTTTTCATTTATTTTTATGGGTATGTGTGTATGTTTGCACGAGTTTAATTGTAACGTGTGCTTTCCCAGTGCCTATTTTGGTCAGAGGAGGGCACTAGATCACTTGAACCTGGGGTTACATGATTATATGGCTCTATGATTCAAACCTGGGTTCTCTACAATAGCAGCAAGTGTTTTCATTGCTGAACTATTTTTCCAGCCCCATATTCAACACCTTTTAGTCAGGATTTTGTAAGCCATTAATATTGTGAAGTTGTCTTTATATAGATATCTATTTATTGGAATGTATCTCTTTTTAATGAACAAAGCAGGGTTAGGTTTTCTGTAGTATATTTTTATTCATTTGTTTTATTCATTTATTTATTTTTGTTTTTAATATAAATGACTCAAAGATCACATATATTGTCAAACTCACTGTATAACTGAGGACTTTGAAATTCTGATCCATCTGCCTTCCTTTTCCCTTGGCTGGAATTGCAAATATGTCCGCTGTGCCCAGTTTTATGTTGTGCTAGGAAAGAATAATAACTCATTAGGGCAGTCAAGCACTCTAACAACTAAAGTACATTGCCAGCTAGATTAGAGGACTTGGCACAGTGCAAGTTGCCTTGCATGTGATGTATTTCACTTGAGGAAAGATAGAACCTATGTCCAACATGCTTTATCACCTTCACATGGATACTGTAGTTTTTAGAAATCAAGAACATCGGAGGGTAAAGCAACACATAAGAGAGGATTTTTTTAGGTCACATTTATAAAATGCGGAATGAAGTAATACACAAAATATTTATAGTTTCTGGGTTTAAATGTTCACTTTTCTTTTTTTAAACTTTTTTTATAGTTTTTATAAGATGATATACATTTAATATATTTTCATAAGATTATTTTACATTACAAGCTAAAAGATGTTCAGGAGGACTGCTTTTTCTTTTTACTTTTCCCTGAAATTGTGCTCTTACAATCAACATTCTCTTCTCTCTTTTTTAATCATTTGTTTGTTTGTGTTTGTTTGTTTTAAACTGCATATTTTATTCCCCTCCCAGCCCACTCTCTGACTGTTCCACACCCCATACCTCCTTCCCACCCACCTGTCTACACGAGGATGTTTCCACCCCCACCCCACCAAATCTCTAAACTCCCTGGGGCCTGCAGTCTCTTGAGGGTTAGTTGCATCTTCTTTGACTAAAGCCAGACCCAGCAGTCCTCTGCTGTATATGTGTTGGGGGCCTCATATCAGCTGGTATGTGCTGCCTGGTTAATGTTCCAGTGTCTGAGAGATCTCATGGTTCCAGGTTAATTTAGTGTGTGGGTCTTTTCCCACACACATTTTTTAATTAAAATAATTAAAAATATTGAACTGAGGTTAAGAAAAGGCCTCTACCCAGGTTCTCTCTCCCCTTTGTTGGGTATTTCAGCTAATGTCATCCCTGTTGGGTCCTAGGAGCCTCTTGCTTTCCTGGTATCTGGGACTTTCCAGTGGCTACCCCCAATTCCCCATCTCACATTGCTACACACCTCTGTTTAATTTCCTGACCCTATGTACATCTTCCCCCTTTTCTCCCATACCTGATCTGATCCTGCCCCCCTTTGCCCCTGCCACTCCTCTCTCCCTCCCAAGTCCCTCCTACCCTCTACCTCTTGTGAGTATTTTGTTCCCCCTTCTAAAAAGGACTGAAGCATCTACATTTTGGTCTTCCTTCTTCTTGAACTTCATATAGTCTATGATTTGTATCTTGTGTATTCTGAGCTTTTGGGCTAATATCTACCTATCAGTGAGTACATACCATGTGTGTTTATTTGTGACTTAGTTACGTCACTCAGGATGCTATTTTCAAGTTCCATCCATTTGCCTAAGAATTTTATGCCATCATTGATTTTAATAGCTGAGTAGTACTCCATTGTGTAAATATACCACATTTTCTGTATTCATTCCTCTGTTGAAGGACATCTGAGTTCTTTCCAGTTTCTGGCTATTGTAAATAAGGCCGCTATGAACATAGTGGAGCATGTGTCTTTATTAAATAATTGGATCATATTTTGTGTATATGACCAGGATTGATATAGCTGGGTCCTCAGGTAGTACTGTGTCAAATTTTCTGAGGAACCTCCAGACTGATTTCCAGAGTAGTTGTATCAGCTTGCAATCCCATCAACAATGGATGAGTGTTCATCTTTCTCCATATCCTCCCCAGCAACTGGTGTCACCTGAATTTTTTATCTTAGCCATTCTAACTGGTTTGAGGTGGAATCTCAGGGTTGTTTTGAGATCCTATTTGTCTATTGTTGATTTTAGAGCATAAGCCAATTGTGTTCTGTTCAGGAAATTTTCCCCTGTGCCCATGTGTTCCAGACTCTTTCCCACTTTCTCTTCTATTAGAGTCAGTGTATCTGGTTTTATGTGGAGGTCCTTGATCCACTTGGACTTGAGTTTTGTACAAGGAAATAAGAATGGATCAATTGACATTCTTTTACATGCAGACTACTACTTGAGCCAGCACCATTTGTTGGATATGCTGTCTTTTTCCACTGGAGAGTTTTGGCTTCTTTGTCAAAGATTAGATGACCATAGGTTTGTAGATTTTTATTCTGTATCTTCAATTCTGTTCCATTGATCTACCTGTCTGTCTCTGTATCAGTACCTTGTGGATTTTATCATGATTGCTCTGTAGTAGAGCTTGAGGTCAGGGATGATGATTTCCCCAGAAGTTTTCTTATTGTTGAGGATAGTTTTTTCTACCCTGGGTTTTTGATATTTCAAATGAATTTGCAAATTGCTCCTTCTAACTCTATGAAGAATTGGGTAGGAATTTTGATAGGGATTAAGTTGAATCTATAGATTGTTTTCTGCAAGATGGATATTTTTACTATATTAATCCTCCCAATCTATGAACTTGGAAGATCTTTCCATTTTCTGAGATCTTCTTCATTTTCTTTCTTCAGAGACTTGAAGTTCTTGTCATACAGATCTTTCACTTGTTTGATTAGAGTCACACCAAGGTATTTTATGTTATTTGTGACTATTGTGAAATGTGTCACTTCTCTAATTTCTTTCTCAGCTTGTTTATCCTTTAAACAGAGGAAGATTACTGACTTATTTGAGTTAATTTTATATCTAGCCACTTTGCTGAAGTTGTTTATCAGCTTATGAGTTCTCTGGTAGAATTTGGGAGTCACTGTCATATCATCTGCAAATAGTGATATTTTGACTTCTTCTTTTCCAATTTGTGTCCTTTGACCCCCCCTTTTTTGTTGAATTGCTCTGGTTAGACCTTTGAGTACTATATTGAATAGATAGAGAGGACAAAAAGAAGCAAACACATCCAAGAGGAGTAGACAGCAGGAAATAATCAAACCCAGGTCTGAAATCAACCAATTAGAAGCAAAGAGAACTAAACAAAGAATCAATAAAACCAGGAGCTGGTTTTGGATGTCCATCTCATAAAACTGTGTCATACTGTGACCAAGTGGTTTTGATGTTTTAGCATTGTGTGAAAATCAACAAGACAGATAAACCCTTAGCCAGACTAACCAGCGGGCACAGAGACAGTATCCAAATTAATAAAACCAGAAATTAAAAGGGAGATATATCAACAGAAACTGAGGAAATTTTAAAAAATCATCAGATCCCACTACAAAAGCCTATACTCAACAAAATGAAAAAAATCTATATGAAATAGATGATTTTCTAGACAGATACCAGTTACTAAAGCTAAATCAGGATCAGATAAACCATCTAAAGAGTCCCATAACTCCTAAAGAAATGAAAGCAGTCATTAAAAGTCTTCCAACCACCCCCCCAAAAAAAACCTACCAACTCAGAACCACATAATTTTGGTGCAGAATTATATCAGAACTTCAAAGAAGTCTTGATACTAATACTCTTCAAACTATTCCACAAAATAGAAATAGAAGGAACACTACCTAATTCATCCTATGAAGCCAAAGTTATGCTGATAACTAAACCACACAAAGACCCATCAAAAAAAGAGAACTTCAGACCAAATTTCCTTACCCATATTGATTCAAAAATATTCAATAACATTCTTGCAAACGGAATCCAAGAACACATCAAAATGATCATTCACCATAATCAAGTAGGCTTCATCCCAGGGATGCAGGAATGGTTCAATATATGGAAATCCATCAATGTAATCCACAATATAAACAAACTCAAAGGAAAAAAAACACATGATCATCTCATTAGATGTTGAAAAGCATTTGACAAAATACAACATCCCTTCATGGTAAAAATCTTGGAAAGAACAGGAATTCAAGGCCCATACCTAAACATAGTAAAAGCAGTATGCAGCAAAACAGTAGCCAACATCAAACCAAATAGATAGAAACTTAAAGTAATCCTACTAAAATCAAGGACTAGACAAGGCTGCCCACTCTCTCCCTATCTATTCAGTATAGTACTTGAACTTCTACCCAGAACAATTAGGCAACAAAAGGAGGTTAAAGGGATACAAATTGGAAAGGAAGAAATCAAAATACTACTATTTGCAGATGATATGATAATATTCATAGATAAGAGTATATTTCACCCCCTCATCAAGAAAACTTCTCTTTGCAACAGATAAAGTTTCTGGAAACCACAATCAATCAAAATGCAGCTGTGGAGCCCAATCACACAATGGACACATCTAGAAAGAACAGAAACAGCTCATGCTAAGGGAGCACTGCAACCGGGGAGCTGAAAAGACTATAAGGAGCATTCAGAGAGGGGGTTTGTTTTGAAGCTGTGTCTCTGAGTAATTTCAGAATCTGTACCCATAAAGTCTTACCAACATGACTGCCCAAATATGAGCTGAAAAAGAATGATAGCAATGAATATATCAGTGTGAACATGGAAAAGCAGACGAGGCCTCAACATTACAAAAAAAAAAAAAAAAAAAAAAACTGGGGAAAGCTGGGAATAGATGTAGTCTCCCTTAAGAAAAAACATACCAATAGTTTGTCCACTGCCAAGTGGTCAGCCCTGGAAACATATAAAGAAGTAACATTGCATGGAGTGAACAATTTATATTTAGGAACATATGTGTATATATTTACCTTTAAACATTCAATTACAATCAGTGATGAATAGAACCCATACATTTAAAAGAAATTTGAGGGTTTGGAGGGATAAAAGAGAAAGGAGAAGAAATGTTGTAATTATATTATTATTTCAAAGATAAATAAATAAACTTCAAATGAAGTATATCATCAAGAATATGTATATATGTATGAAGATTATGTTCGAAATTTACATTAATGATAGGATGGTATTGTCTAATCTGCCTTAAATAATATTTAAGACTAGAAGCATATTATAATTCTAAAAATCCAAGAGTATTATAGCATATTATTTCAACTAGTATAGTTTTTTATATATGTTTTTTAAAAGAGTCCTTTGTTAAATATCAAAATAAAAATAAAATTCTTAAAATTATCTTACAAATTTTAGCATATTTTATTCTGAATCAACCAAACAAGTTTAACTTATGTAGTCTTTGGTCATAAGAATATTTTTTTTCCATTTTATTTTCTGATTTATCTTCAATTTTTACAGAAAGGGGTAATTTTGTACAATAATGTTTTATCATATTAAATACAATTCTGCCTTTTCTGATTCCTCATATCTGTTGCTCTAGGGACTGTTTCCTTCCTTCAGTAACTGTGTAATAAAGTTGCATGCATTCTGGCTTTTGAGGTCCTGGTCTGGCTTTCAGATGCCCATAATGGTAATAATACCTTATACAAGCCCTTTTCACTTTGAAGCAACAGGTCTTTCTTTGAAAGCAAAGGTTTCACTTAGAGCTTTGTTTCTTTGTTAGATTTTGATTCGACTTTGAGTTTTGTTTTGTTGAGACACTGGCTCGTTATGGAGTACAGGCTAGCCCTCAACTCTCCTTTTAGTACAGGCGGGCCTCAAATTGTAACGTTCCTTCTGCCTCAACCTTCACAGTGTCAGAATTCTGAACCGTACAACATCAGCATCTTACCAATTTATTTGTTGTTGTTGCTAGCTTTTTACAATTTGTTAATTTTTATTTTATATGTAGTTTTTGTCCTCCTTAATTTGGTCACAGTATGCCTTTAGGTGCACTCAGAAGCCAGAAGAGGGTATGGGATCCCGTAGAACCTGAGTTTCACAGGATTATCAGCTGTGATGTGGATTCTGGGAATCCAATCCAGGTTTTCTGCAAGGGAGGCCTGTGCTTTTAACTTCTCAGCCATGTCACCAGCTTTCTTTAATAATCTGAAGTTATGTTTTGCATATTAAAAGCCCAAACTGGAAAAATTAATGCTGGGAATTAGACTAAAGAAGAATGACAATCTAAAGTCATGTTCCCCTGACCCTGATAAAAAAACACCACAAGGCCTCATTATAGGACTATGACTCCCAGAAAAGCAGATGTAACTTTTCCCAGAGCTAAAGATAATAGTGGCTGGAGAGAGCAACTGCACAAAGGTGAAGGCATGTCTCAGCTTCTCTATATAGAACAAAATTGACTCTCCATTGGCACTGCCATCCCCAGGAGCCTGTGTTCCCAGAGAGACTTTTCTTTAGGCACTAGTTCTATTCTGTATTGGGAATGCATCAGTACTGCACTCCTCTTTACCTCCATCTTTGGGTTTCTACCACGACAAGTTACAGGAAGATGCTTATTCATCATTCCATGAAGCAAATGCGAAAGAGAATTATACTTGTAGGTCATTCAAGAATAAGTTATTATTTTCAAAAAAATTTAGTAATGAATGCAATTAACATTATCATAATATTGCTTATTAATATTTCAGCAAAGATAAAGTGAATTTCATACAATGAAAAACATCAGGTTATTACAAGCCTTTGGGTCAAACAATTTTCAATTTTGTGACTATCTTTTAAATGGAAATACAGGTTTAAAAGAAACAGTTTCCATCTTCTAGGAACATATTGTTTAAAATGTGGTTGTAGGTCATATGGTGACCCTGGGTGGACAGATGAATGACCTAGACTATGCATAAGAGAACTAAGAATCCCAGTCAACAGTAAGAACAAGGCCCCAAGCCCTTCCCAGCCACTCCATCTCCAGCCACCCCTACAAAGGCATCAGCCATGTGAAGATTAAAGCCAGCTTATTCATGCTAGCCTCAGCAGTAGGGTGGGATTCATGAATTGAATATGTGATATGGGTAGACACATGGAAGGCTCCCACACATTAAGACTGCTAATTTTACTACTTAGTTGTGATTATTTGGAAATCCTTGTAAGTCCCACTCTCCCCTCTGCCCTATAACCCTACACACCAGCAGTCTGTTTTGCTAAGCCAGTGCTTCTTAGTCATCCTAATGCTGTGACCCTTTAATACAGTTCTTCATGTTGTGGTATTTCCCAATCATACAATTATTTTGTTTCTACTTCATAACTGCAATTTGCTACTGTTGTGAATAGTAATGTAATATCTGATACGAAGGGGATGTGACCGACATGCTGAGAACTACTATGCTAAGCAGACAGCATGTAATGTGGGTCTGATCCCACTGTGCCTGACCCACTGTGCACTAGAGAGTGACCTACCTATGGTCCTGTTCAATAACAATTGAGTGACTGTTGTTTTAAGCCATGCAGGAATGTTTGGAATGTTTGTTCACAGCAACAGCTAACAAAGATGGCATTTGAAAACAGCCAAGAATCTTAAAGGAGACAACAAAAACTTGTGAAGTTGTTAACCAAGAGAAAGAGCAGGTATTTTATATGGGGTTGTGAGGAGACACACACACAGACAGACACCCACACATGTATAGAAGAATATATTTAGAATACATATTGCTTTAGAGTGATGGATTATAAAACAAATAGAGCAATTTTTGAAACTATAAACATATCATACAATTAGTAAAATATAAGGATTTTGTAACTGTAATTGATACATCTATCCTAATATTTTTAGTTTTCTTGTTTTGTTGTTGTTGTTGTTGTTGGAAAACCTTCTGCCTCGGCACCTGGAGTGCTGATATTACAGGCTAGGGAAACCATTACTGTCCTTTTTATATCTTAAATATTGAATATTGCAAAGAATGTTACCTAACAGCCAATTTAAAATCAGCCAAGTTTAATATGTGTGTTTTAATCAAGAATTTGTGGGCAGTGAAAGATATAAGAAAAGCAAACTAGTATAGAATTCCACAACTGACCAAGATGCAAAGACTAACTGACCGTGGGCTGCCTAGACCCAAATGGGGCATCTATTCCACTGCCTACATGCCTAAGGCTCAGGAAAGATGCAGGAAGAAGTGGGCAGAGGTTTGTACAAACCTGAAGATCATAATGACTGTTGTGGGGATTGCAGACTGTCTTCTGAATAGGACAGGGAAGTTGCTGCACAAAACTTGCAAAGACCACCTCCACTTGACATGCGAACTTGAATAGAGGTAAATTTCACAAAGCCTCACCTTTAGATAAAGAGCCAGGAGCTGCTGCAGAAGGAAGATTCGGGTTTTGTTTGTTTTATTTCAGGAAGAAGACCCAATCCCTAAGTGCTTAGCCCTAAACATATGCAAACTTGCAACACTAATTGAACTTAGAAGGTTATATGTACACGAACAAACAAATACACACACACACACACCACATACAGACATGTATATACACACAAAACAAAAATACGGAAAAGGTCTCAAATTCAAAAGAGGGCAGGTGGATTTGAAAGTAGTTGTGGAGTGGAAATGGTACAATTGTCAAATTAAAAAAATGTTTCAGTGTGAAGGAATTAGATGTGTTTAAAGAGACTAATATGATGATAGAGGAAAGATTTACACACTTTTGTTTTGGTAGCTGGGCTGGGAACTCAAGTAAGGACCTTGAACATACTAAACAAGCATTTTGTTGTTGAGTTACATTCCAAACTTGATGCTTTACATGTAATTTTTTATTAAAATGTATTGAGGACTTTAGAATTCCTCACAGTGCTATGATTTTGTGTAACTGCAATGAGTTTTATGTATGATTGAGGTCCAGGATCTAAGTTTTCTTCATTATTTATGTGAAAGGCCAATGGGAAGTGATGTTATCCTTCTCAGTTGGTTTCTTATCACAGTGTACACTAGTATCACATCTGTGGCATCACATGTGTCAGATATGCTATTCTACCTGTTCATCCTCCTATCACTCATGAGTGACTGCTGCTTTTCATCTCTACAAACATAAGAATTTAGTCAATTCTTAAAACTAATCTGCAAAAAAAGTTTACTCTTTGCAACTCTCTTTATTACCTGATTTTATTTCTTTTTCACTCCCTTTTTTTTATGTTTTAGAAAAAAAAGTCTTTTCTGAATTAGACTTTACTTTCTTGTTTGAATTTCTGAGTACTTATTAAATATATAAGAAAGGTCTGTTTATTATTTTATTGTTTGTGTGTCTGTTCTTTTAACTACAACAACAATAAATTTATATTGAGTCTGGTAAGATGGATCAGTTGGACAGAGTCTGCTGCACAAAAGTGAGAACCCTAGTTCAAATTCCTAAGACATATCTTGTAATTGAGCTAAGTAGAATTTGTGTGTAATGGCAAGATCAGGAAGTAGGATAATCCCTGGAAACTGACAGGCAAGCTGCCAGATAAATATTCAACAGCAACAAAGAGACTCAGTCTCAACAAAGCTGTCATTTGACCTCCCTGTGCATACCACAGCATATACACACTTGCACTTACACACAAGAATATAAATACATACAGGCACACACACACACACACACAAAACCCCCAAACACTTCTACTGAGGGCCATGCAGGAGAAACAATAAATGGCTTTAGAATTCATGAAGTGCATCCCACCAGTTAGAACAACAAAGATGGGTGTGTCTCCAAAAGGCAGAGCCCCTAGAACTTCATGTCCTGAGGACTTCATGCTGTTATGGAATTCTGTTTTGCTTGCTACCCTCACACTCTCTTGATCTGAGAATTGTATAAAAACTCTAAGGGGGCTTCCAGCCCCTCACAAGGCAGTATCTCTGGCACTCACAATAGTGCTTGATCTCTTTCAGGCATTGCTGCTGGAGCAGATTCATTAATTAATTCATTAGTCAATTACCACACTAGGAAAGAACTTAGAGTTGTAGATTGTCAGTAATGACCACCACACTTAGAAAACATTTGGAAAAATATAACTGTTTATCAAGCTAGGTTAAGACATTTTTGTTACTGTCTCTGATGTAGAAAATCTTAGGGAACAATTTAAAGTTCAGAAAGGCACACTCTTGTGATCAGGGAACAAGAACAATGGCAGCACTGGCTGACGTGACTCTCACTGAGGCTGAACTGGTGATGACTGATTTCTTACAACCATTTTTGCCCTCAGCTTCCTGATATGGTTTAATAAGAACTGCTGATTAGTAGATGTGCATTCTGAGGGCTTAAGGTAGATATGTCAGATTTTTATTGAAAAGTTCAGATCTATGATTCTCTTAAGATTCTTATGAGATTACTTTTAAAGATAGACAATAAAATAATTGATCCTTTCTTTGCAACCACAAGTTGCTATCTGCCAGTAAGAGAAACTGACTGAGAAAACTATGTTTCTTGCTTATGCTTTGTTAATCTATAACAAGTTGCTCAGTTATGAATATATGTGGGTTCTTGGGAATAATTTCTTTTATTTACCTGTACTATGTAATGTTATTTCATGTAAAGGTATTGGGGAACATACTGCTTTATAATAGTCATTCATAAAAAGAAAACTAGAATCTAATCATATTGTAATTTTATACTGCTTGAAATATTTTGCTGTGATATATGAGCTATGGAAGAAAAAAATAAAGTATGGGGATTGGAACATTGCTCCTTTCCACCCATTAACTATGTGTATGTTTGAGAATGTGTTGAAACATTGTTCTATCCATCAAATCTGTATGTTTGTATATATTGGAAGCTTATCTAGTTATGTGTAAGCTTCTATGAGTGTGTGCTGGAGCTTGATGCATCCACCAGTTGTGGTGTGTGTGTGTGTGTGTGTGTGTGTGTGTGTGTGTGTGTGTGTGTATACATATACACTTATGCATACACACACACACACATACACACACATGTACATACATATGTCTAAAATGCTTGGAGCCTATTTGTTGGAGCATTGCTCTAATTATTCAAGTGTGAATGTGTACATGTCTGTCTGTATGTCTCTATGCATGTATGTATCATACATATATGTATACATATATGCATATGTATGTATACATATATATATATGAAGTTATCAGAGTCTGCCTCTTGTTTCTTTTTTAAAGTAATTTCTTTTTTTATTTTTTTTATATTTTATTTACGTTTCAGATGCCATCCCCTTTCCCCATTTCCCCTCCCTAGAAAACCCCTATCCCATGCCCCCTTTTCCTTTTTGCTTTTATACATTTTCTTAAAATGTTAATAAAAGGCTTTATAAGTTTGGTAATGCTCAATCAGAAGTGTAACCCAATACCCAACCTAGATACATAAACTATCTTTGACTGGTAGAGACACGTGAACATCTGCCTCCATGCCCCCCTCCTCTTTCTCTCTCTTTCTCTCTCTCATCACCTAGCTTCACCCTTCCTGTTAAAATAAAACTTTTCTCTCAAAATACAATTAAAGCATAATTATTTCTAATTGTACCAGTGAGGTACAAGATAGTCCTAATACCCAGTCCATTATTTTGTTGACTAACCAGAACCTCTGTCATCTCTTCTAACTAAAACACTTACTTTTGAACCTGGCTCTTTTCTTAGCTTTAGAATGAATGTCAGCTGAAAATCATCCACTCAGATCTTTTCTCTCAAAGTAGATAGCCAGGATTGGCTATGAGACTATAGGTCTTCAACCCCGTCAGAAATCCAGAATGACTGAGTTAACTGAAATTATGGGAAGCACTAAGCATAGCTTCTAAAACTTAGCCAGTTTATAGAGACCGCTGAACACCCGGAAAGCCCCTATACTACCGAACATTGGAGCATCAAATCTTCAGGCTTCTGGCCCAGAATCATCTGACAGACCTTAGTGATGCAGAATTATTAAGGGCTGATTACTCTGTCTAGGCAGATATAATCAGTCGACTATTCTGCAAGTGTGTCTTTTTCTGGAAAGTAATTTGTCTGTAGATGGAAAGAGGCAATTCTTGCCTAGTGGCTGTTACCGCACAACTGGAGTAACTCCAAGGATGCTCAATTTCTTTCAAGTCCTTCATAGGACTTCTGACGTTTTGAAAACCAACTAACCGTGTAAGGTAACCTAGACTGTTGTCTGTTAACTCCTCTCAGCTATTTCTAAAGAAACTATGGAAAACACCCTAACAATAAACTCAAAGCCCTGAATTTGCTATAGTCTCTTAACTCATAGGCTAACCATCCCAAATCAGTTAAAAAAGTTAAAGAAGGACTGGGTCTAAGCCTTGTATTCCTAAATGTGTTATACAGGCACAATGCCCATGCGAGTATCAATATTCATCTCACTTTTATATCAATAAGAAGCTCATACCAATGAAAACCTTAAATTTGAAATCAAAGTAAATTTTGTACCATTTAAGACATTATAACTTCATCTTGATATTAATTATACAGATTTCTACCAATAGGTTATGGCTATGCAATAAGTCCTAGCTAATCCTCCCTGTTCCAACAAAACTGTCCTGTCCAGCAGGACATTAAACAGGGGTCCGGGCAGATCACCTGAAAGAGAGCAGGGGGGGAGGGGGGTGGGTAACAGGCAAAGACGCAAACAACGGCAATCTGTCTATAGGCTGATCAGATCGCAAATTTTACTTTTTTCACACACGGGCTATATACACAAAAAGGCAGGATGTGGGGAAGGGGATGACACAGGAGCATAGGTGTTCAGGGGGAGTACTGATATCTTCCGGAACAGTGTGTCAGCTGGGTGAAGGTTCAGGAGACAGGCCACTATGAATCCGCCTATGATTCACTTGTCCTAATCTAAGTTGGTACTGTCTACCCAAGGTCAACTATCTACAAGGTCTATGACTAGAGCCTGGCAACTATCTGTTTGTTTACAATAGCTTCTGGCCACCTGTTTCAGTGTCTTTCCACAGAGACCCAAGACTTTGTGCTAGCAGGTTGACTTAGGCCTATGGCTGATTTTAGACATTTAGCGTATAGACAGAGATGCCCCTGACACAAAACCACTACTTTTCCCTAGAAAGACAGACCAATATTAACCACCTTAGTCCCCAAGCCCAGGGAATAGGGGTGCTGACTCTTCTTTAACTTCTTCAAGCTGATTACGGGCGTTGAGATATTAGAACAGGGGTGGGGGGAAGAGTAAATTGATAAGCCTCTGATGCTGTGTCTTCACTGCATTCAGATGGAATTCCAGGACATCGGAGGTTTGGGCAGGTCTGCTCAGTATGCTTGATGAGTAGATACACCAAGGCTGTGTATTCTGCAATATACAATTCTCAGAACAAGTTTTAGTATCAAGAAAAAAAATTTTTTTTTTCTAGGGGGCTGACATGTTTTTTAAAATGTTGGTTCTAACAACTTTTCTTTTTTTTCCCTTTTTAAAATTGGTTGTAATATTTACATTTCAAACTTTATTCCCTTATCCCATTCCCCCCACCACCCAGGAACCCCTTATCCCATCCCCCCTCCTTGTGCTTCTATGAGGGTGTGATTTTCCAGTTTCTATGATGCTGATTCCATTAACATAAACTGCCTCCTAAATTTCTAAATCCTTCCATTTGTGTTATTAAATCTCCTATTTTTCTTTTTTCTTTTTTTTCTCTTTTTTCTCCTTTTTCTCCCTTTTTTATCTCTTTTTTAAAAAATTGGGTATTATATTTGCCTTTCAGATTTTATCCCCTTACCCCACTTCCTCCCACCACCCAGAAACCTCCTATCCCATCCCCCCTCATGCTTCTATGAAGCAGTGCCTGCACCTACCCCCACAACCAATACCCCCTCTCCACCCTCACATTCCACCCCCACTCTGTGTTCCTTTTTTCATGGAACCAAGAAACTCCTCTCCCACCTATGCTCAACAAGGCCATCCTCCCCTACATATACTGCTGGAGTCATGGGTCCCTCCCTATGTGCTCCCAAGCTGGTGTTTTAGACCCTGGTGGGCTCTGGTTGGTTGGTATTGTTGCTTTCCTCCTGGGGTCACAAACCCTTTCTGCTCCTTCAGTCTTCTCTCTAAGTAATCCACTGGGAAACGCTTGATCATATCAGTGGTTAGCTGTGAGCATCATCCTCTGAATGTGTTAGTCGTTGGCAGACCTCTAAGTAGACAGCTATGTCATATTCTTGACAGCATGCACTTCCAGCCATCCACATCAGTGTCTAGCTTAGGTGACTGTACATGGGAAGAATACCCGGGTGGAATGGTCTCCAGATGGCCCCTCCTTCAGTTTCTGTCCCATATTTCGTTTCTATATTTCTTCCCTTGAGTATTTTTGTTACTCGTTCTAAGTAGAACTGAGGCATCCCCTCTTGGTCTTCCTTCTTCATGAGCTTCATGTGGTCTGCCAGTTGAGTCTTCGACATTCCAAGCTTTTGGGCTAACATCCGCTTAACAATATGTAAATACCATGTGTGTTCTTTTGTGATTGGGTTAACTCACTCAGGATGATAATTTCTAGATCCATCCATTTACCTAAAAATTTCTCGAATTCATTATTTTTAATAGCTGAGTAATACTCCATTGTGTAAATGTACAACATTTTTTATATCCATTCCTCTGTTGAGGGACATCTTGGTTCTTTCCAGCTTCTGGCTATTATAAATAAGGCTGCTATGAACATAGTGGAGCATATGTCCTTATTATATGTTGGAGCATCTTCTGGATATATGCCCAGGAGTGGTATAGCTGGATCCTCAGGTAATGCTATGTCCAGTTTTCTGAGGAACTGCCAGACTGACTTCCAGAGTGGTTGTACCAGCTTGCAATCCCACCAACAGTGGAGGAGTGTTCCTCTTTCTTCACATCCTCGCCAGCATCTACTATCACCTGAGTTTTTGATCTTAGCCATTCTGACTGGTGTGAGGTGGTATCTCAGGGTTGATTTGATTTGCATTTCCCTGATGACTAAGGATGTTGAGCATTTCTTAAGGTGCTTCTCAGCCATTCGAGTTTCCTCTGTTGAGAATTCTTTGTTTAGCTCTGTACCCCATTTTTTAATAGGGTTATATGGTTGCCTGGAGTATAATTTCTTGAGTTCTTTGTATATCTTGGATATTAGCCCTCTATCGGATGTAGGATTGGTTAAGATCTTTCCCCAATTTGTTGGTTGCTGTTTTGTCTTATTGACAATATCTTTTGCCTTACAGAAGCTTTGCAATTTGATGAGGTCCCATTTGTCAATTCTTGATCTTAGGGCATAGGCCATTGCTGTTCTGTTCAGGAACTTTTTCCCGGTGACTAGGTATTCGAGTGTCTTTCCCACCTTCTCTTCTATTAGTTTCAGTGTATCTGGTTTTAAGTGAAGGTCTTTTATCCACTTGGATTTGAGATTTGTACAAGGAGATATGAATGGATTGCTTTGCATCCTTCTACATGTTGACCTCCAGTTGAACCAGCACCATTTGCTGAAAATGCTATCCTTTTTCCACTGGATGATTTTAGCTCCTTTGTCAAAGATCAAGTGACCATAGGTATGTGGGCTCATTTCTGGATCTTCAATTCTGTTCCATTAATCTTCCTGCCTGTCTCTGTACCAATATCATGCAGTTTTTATTACTGCTGCCCTGTAGTACAGTTTGAGGTCAGGGATGGTGGTTCCTCCAGAAGTTCTTTTGTTGTTGAGAATAGTTCTCCCTATCCTGGGTTTTTGTTGTTCCAAATGAATTTGCAAATTGCTCTTTCTATCTCTATGAAGAATTGATTTAGAATTTTGATGGGGATTGCATTGAATCTATAGATTGCTTTTGGCAAGATGGCCATTTTTACTAAATTAATCCTGCCAATCCAGGAGCATGGGAGATCTTTCTATCTTCTGAGATCTTCTTCTATTTCTTTCTTCAGAGACTTGAAGTTCTTGTCATACAGATCTTTTACTTGCTTGGTTAGATTCACTTCAAGATATTTTATATTATTTGTGGCTATTGTGAAGGGTGTCACTTACCTAATTTCATTCTCAGCCTGTTTATCTTTTGAGTATAGGAAGGATACAGATTTGTTTGAGTTAATTTTATATCCAGCCACTTTACTGAAGTTGTTTATCAGGTTTAGGAGTTCTCTGGTGGAAGTTTTAAGGTCACTTAAGTATACTATCATATCATCTGCAAATAGTGAAATTTTGACTTCTTCCTTTCCTATTTGTATCCCTTTGACTTCCTTTTGTTGTCTAATCACTCTAGCTAGGACTTCCAGTACTATATTGAATAGGTAGGGTGAGAGTGGGCAGCTTTGTCTAGTCCCTGATTTTAGTGGGATTGCTTCAAGTTCCTCTCCATTTAGTTTGATGTTGGCTACTGGCTTGCTGTATATTGTTTTTTACTATGTTTAGGTATGGACCTTGAATTCCTAATCTTTCCAAGACTTGTAACATGAAGAGATGTTGAATTTTGTCAAATGCTTTCTCAGCATCTAGTGAGATGATCATGTGGTCTTTTTCTTTGAGTTTATTAATGTAGTGGATTACATTGATGGATTTCCGAATACTGAATCATCCTTGCATTGCTGGGATAAAGCCTACTTGATCATGATGGATGATTGCTTTGATGTGTTCTTGGATTCTGTTTGTGAAAATTTTATTGAGTATTTTTGCATCAATATTCATAAGAGAGATTGGTCTGAAGTTCTCTTTCTTTGTTGGGTCTTTGTGAGGCTTAGGTATGAGTGTAATTGTAGCTTCATAGAACTAATTGGGTAGTGTTCCTTCTGTTTCTATTCTGTGGAATAGTTTGAAGAGAATTGGTATTAGGTCTTCCTGGTAGGTCTGATAAAATTCTGCACTAAAACCATCTGGCCCCGGACTTTTTGGTGGGGAGATTTTTAATGACTGCTTCTATTTTTTTAGAGGTTATGTGGCAGTTTAGATGGTTTGTCTGCTCCTCATTTAACTTTGGAACCTGGTATCTATCTAGAAAATTGTCCATTTTATCCAGATTTTCCAATTTCATTGAGTATAGGCCTTGTAGTAGGATCTGATGATTTTTTAAATTTCCTCTGTCTGTTGTTATGTCTCCCTTTTCAGTTCTGATTTTATTAATTTGAGTACTATCTCTGTGCCCTTTGGCTAGACTGGTTAAGGGTTTGTCTATCTTGTTGATTTTCTCAAAGAACCAGCTCCTGGTTTTGTTGATATTTTGTATAGTTCTTTCTGTTTCAACTTGGTTGATTTCAGCCCTCAGTTTGATTTTTTCTTGCCATCTACTCCTCTTGGGTATATTAGCTTCTTTTTGTTCTAATGCTTTCAGGTTTGCTGTCAAGTTGTTAATGTATGCTATTTCCAATTTCTTTTTGTGGGCACTTAGAGCTAAGATTTTTCCTCTTAGTGCTGCTTTCATGGAGTCCCACAAATTTTGATATGATGTGTCCTCATTTTCATTTAAATCTAAAAAGTATTTAATTTCTTTCTTTATTTCTTCCTTGACCAAGTTATCATTGACTAGAGCATTGTTCAGTTTCCATGTGTATGTGGGCTTTCTGTTGGTTTTGTCCATGTCAAAGACGAGTCTTAGTCCATGGTGGTCTGATAAGGTACAAGGGATTATTTCAATCTTTTTATATCTGTTGAGGCCTGTTTTGTGACCAATTATGTGGTCTATTTTGCAGAAGGTACCATGAGGTGCTAAGAAGAAGGTATATTCTTTTGTTTTAGGAGGAAATGTTCTATAGATGTCAGTTAAGTCCAATTGGTTCATAACTTCTGTTAGTTTCATTGTGTCTTGGGTTAGTTTCTGTTTCCATGATCTGTTCATAGCTGAGAGTGGGGTGTTGAAATCTCCCACTATTATTGTATGAGGTGCAATGTAAGCTTTAAGCTTTAGTAAAGTTTCTTTTATGTATGTGGGTGCCCTTGCATTCGGGCATAGATGTTCAGAATTGCAAGTTCCTCTTGGTACATCTTTCCTTTGATGAATATGAAGTGTCCTTCTTTATCTTTTTTGATTACTTTTGGTTGAAAAACAATTTTATTTGATATTAGAATCGCTACTCTAGCTTGTTTCTTTGGGCCATTTGCTTGGAAGATTATTTTCCAACCTTTTACTCTGAGGTAGTGTCTGTCTTTTTCACAAAGGTGCATTTCCTGTATGCAGCAAAATGTTGGGTCCTGTTTATGTATACAATCTGGTAGTCTATGTATTTTTATTGGAGAATTGAGTCCATTGATATTAAGAGATATTAAGGAAAAATGAATGTTGTTTCCCATTACTTTTGTTATTGGCAGTAGAGTTATGTTTGTATAGCTACCTTCTTTTGGGGTTGATGGAAGATTACTTTCTTGCTTTTTCTAGGTTGTAGTTTCCCTCCTTGTGTTGGAGTTTTCCACCAATTATCCTTTGAAGTGCTGGATTTGTGGTAAGATATTGTGTAAATTTAATTTTGCCATGGAATATTTTGTTTTCTCCATCAATATTGATTGAGAGTTTTGCTGGGTATAGTAGTCTGGGCTGGCATTTGTGTTCTCTTAGGGTCTGTATGATATCAGTCCAGGATCTTCTGGCTTTTATAGTTTCTGGTGAGAAATCTGGTGTAATTCTTATAGGTCTGCCTTTATATGTTACTTTGCCTTTTTCCCTTACTGCTTTTAGTATCTTCTCTTTGTTTTGTGTATTTGATGTTTTGATTATTATGTGACAGGAGGTATTTCTTTTTTGGTCTAGTCTGTTTGGGGTTCTGTAGGCTTCTAGTATACTTAAGGACATCTCTTTCTTTAGGTTAGGGAAGTTTTCCTCTATAATTTTGTTGAAGATATTTACTGGCCCTTTAAGTTGGGTGTCTTCACACTCATCTATACCTATTATCCTTAGGTTTGGTCTTCTCATTGTGTCCTGGATTTCCTGGATGTTTTGTGTTTGGTGCTTTTTGCATTTCACACTTTCTTTGACCGTTGTGTCTATGTTTTCCATGGTATCTTCTGCACATGAGATTCTCTCTTCTATCTCTTGTATTCTGTTGGTGATGCTTGCGTCTATGACTCCTGATCTTTTTCCTAGGTTTTCTATCTCCAGGGTAGTCTCCCTTTGAGTTTTCTTGATTGTTCCTACTTCCATTTTTAGATCCTGGACAATTTTGTGTAATTCCTTCACCTGTTTGGTTGTGTTTTCTTGCATTTCTTTAAGGGCTTCTACCTGTTTACCTGCATTCTCCTCAAATTCTTTGTGAGTGTTGTTTATATCCTTTTTAAAGTCCTCTATCATCATCCTGAGAAGTGATTTTAATTTTGAGTCCTGCTTTTCTGGTGTGATGTGGTGTTCAGGACTTGCTATGGTGGGGGAACTGGGTTCTGATGATGCCAAGTAACTTTGGTTTCTGTTGTTTACATTCTTACACATGCCTTTCTCCATTTGGTTAGCTGTAGTGCTACCCTCGCTCACTGGTTCTGACTAGAGTCTGCCTTTCCAGTTATCTTGGTTGTGTCAGAACTCCTTGGTGTCCGGATGACTCTGTGATCCTGAGCTCCAGCTGCTCTGGGTACAGTGGCTCCTCTAAGATATTTCAGGTTATGGTGTTTCCATGGTAGTAGACCAGCTAGGTGTTTGCTGCTCTGAATGTAGTTGCTCCTCTATGATGCTTCAGTATATGGTGTCTCCTGCTCTGCAGCTCTGTGGGCTGTGTCCTCTCTAGGATGCCTGCAGCTCTGCGGTCCTTGACCTCTCTTGGGTACCTCTGCAGCTCTGCAGTCTGTGACCTCCCTAGGGTGCCTCGGACTCAGTTTCCAGAGGGGAGCAGATGGTCTGGGAGACTGCTCCAGCCATTGGTTTGGTATCTGGGACAGGGGCAGAAGGGGAGTGGCTCTCCGCAGGGGCAGGGTCTAGATGCCAGGTGCCCTCTGGGGGCTTCCTACTGCTAGTTGTGCATCTAAGGTTAGGGAGGTGTTTAGGTTCTCCTACCTGCTGCTCTGCAGTCGGAGACCTCCCTAGGGTGCCTCCGGAATCAGTTTCCAGAGGGGAGCAGATCTGCTGGGAGACTGCTCCAGCCACTGGTATCCGGGCCAGGGGCGGAAGGGCCTGCCTCCTGTTTCATTTACTCAGTGTGTATGTATCTGTATACATGTGTATGAATTTTCTCTTTCCTTTTCTTTCTTGTTGACCCTAAAGAGTTGAAAGAGTTGAGAGTTTTGCTGGCCACAGGGAATACCAGCCCAAATAAATTAAGCTCTGTTCCCTCACAGAGAAGTCAGATAAGTGATTTCTCTAATCCCTGTCTGCCATTGGCAGCAGCCCTCAGTATCTGGACCAACCCCGTCAGTGTCTCTAAGTACTGACTGTCCACAGCTGCCTGCCTTCCTTACCTACCCCACGGATGCCAAGGCTGATAATTGGCACATGTATATCTGAAACATCTCATATTTTTGCCACTCTCTGTCTCTGAATGAATTTCCTTTAATTTCCTATTGAGCCATCATACATATGACATTAACTTATAGTATGTATGTTTATACTTTAGATTTATTTTTTGCTTTTCAGAACTATTTTTAATAACTCATAGTTCTTATTATTTAGTTTTTTCTTCTTTTAAGACTTTTTTCACTTAATAAAATGTTCATTTTAAATCGATTTTAGTTCACCAAAGTAAGAAACTATTTTCCCTTAAATCTATTTAAAAGGCTTGCAAACACATGCATACACAAGCACATGTATGTGTGTAGATGAACACACATACAAGCATATATGCAAACACACACTGACACATAAACACTCACATGTAAACATTCACATACCTTCATATACACATCTTCATGCATGTGTGTTTATATGTATATAATCACAAGTACATGTACTTCAAGTATTTGCAAGCTAATTGTTGACAAGGCTTTAAAAATCACATTATTTCACAAATTTTTAGACTGTAAATTTTAGTGATAAAATATATAAAATAAACAAGTCCTTTGAAATTTATTTTTTAAATACTGTAAGAAGAGTGCTGATGGGAGAAGACACCCAGAAGCCCACCTGCCATGTGACTTACCTTCAGTAGGAGCCATTACCATGTGCAAGTATGTGGTGGAGAGATAGACAAAAAGAGAAAGAACATTTTGAGCATTATGAAGAGAGACAGAACCTGAGAAATGAGAATGGAGAGGAAAAAGCCTGACTTAAGTAGCCTACCCGGCTCCCAGAGGCAATGGTGAAGTCCCAGCCCACGCTGCCGCTGAGGCTCATGTCTGGGTCCTTGGCCATGCAGCAGCAGTAATCTGTGTCAATGTCCATGGCTCATATTGCCATATTGCCACTAAAGACCATGTACATGTCCCTGGTCTGTGCTGCTGCCAGAGATGATGTTGATGTCTAAGAGCTATGTAGAGCTGACACCACCCCTCACTGGCTGCAGCACTACTTGAAAGAATGTCTCTGAAACCTCGACTGGGCAGCACAGTAGAACTGGCTCTGGTGGCATGGGTATGGAAAAGGTGGACCTGAGGGCATGAGAGTGGGAGAGATGTCCATGCCACTTGCTGCCTGCAGCAATGGGTGAGCTAGCCAGAGCAATGCTGGAGAACTCACCCTGGCATTGTGGGTGCGGGAGAGCTGGAGGGATGACCAACTCAGCTACCATCCAAGCCCTGGTCCAGGGCTTTGAGTTGGCCCACCCCATCGATGAACTGCTACAGTCCATGAACAGACCTATGCTGCTTATCGGAAGCTCAAGGATCTTCATGACAGAGGACAATAACAGTGTATCTGACAATAGACAACAAGTCAGAGGGGTTCTTTATGGAAGTAGCTCCTTAGTGTCACTTGAACTCCACCAGTAACTGTGCTTGCTGGTATTTCAGGGATATCATTATCTCTCAAGCCAATATAGTTTCAAAGCATTATAGGAAACTTGCAAGCCAATCCCTTTAAGTTCCTTGACACATTCTCCAAATCTCCAGCAATTTATGTACAATGATATTGCATGTGTGCATTAGATAAATGTCATCATCTAGAAATATTATCTAAATTCAGTCATATGATGCGTTCTTTTTGTATGATGCCTATATGCATTTTCTATTTATTAAAGCTAAAAGAATCCCAATCCAAATAAGAGAATAATGATGTTATATGAATTCAAGATTCCTTCTCCTTACTCATCAATCTTCCCGGTATATGACTTATATGCCTCAAATATATTGTATGCTTAGGGTGTTTTACATATTGGTAAAAATTGTATGTCAAGGTCTGACACATAATCAATGATAAATTTATGACAGTTATAATAATCTACATCTTTATCTCCTCACTTTCCTGATGCAAAATTCATCCTCTTCTCTACTAAGACTTTACATACCATCTTTGCACATGTTATACTTTATGGTGATGGTTACTTCTCTTCATAATAACATAACTCCTGAAAGTAGACATTGTGTTTCACTTATTCAATACCACCTAACACAGTAAATCTAAAATGAAAGTAAGATAAGTACTGAAGGCATAATAGCATCATAAATGAATAAATATATATTGAATACGGGAAGAGAGTATGAACAATTATTTCAAACCTATTCTCTTATATAGATATCAAACTCTCAAGGAACTCTATATTTCTTCATTGTTTTGTGTTTTCCTTCTTCATACAGTACATAAAAAAATCTGAAAAGTTAGAAGCACTGTAAAACATCCCTCCATTTTTTTGTATACTAAACTATTAAAATAGAGTGCATTTTTGGTAAATATTTTATTGTTAGTGAGCTTCCACATCTTCTCTGGAAATTTACACACATGAACTAAAATCAAAGTGAATGTGCAGTAGGAAAAAATAAAGAGTAGCAACGTCATAAGGAAGTAGCCAAGGAGACCACATTCAAAGCTGAAAACTGTTCTCTTGCTTAAAACCCAGCTGAGTGGAATATCTTGTTTTGATTCATAGATCCAGTAGATAAGCCACATTATAGAACAACAAAGAAGCATAAGAATTCTATTAATAAATAAATAGCAACTTTGGGGGTATTTTTCAAAAAAGACAGGATCTCCCTATGTATCCCTAGCTGCCCTATAATTTACTATGTACACAAAGATGTACTGGAACTTACAGAGATCTCCTGTCTCTCCCTCCCAAGTACTGTGATTAAAAGCATGCAATACTACACACAGCTAAAAGTTAACTTTTTAAAATTTATATGTATGATCATCTCCTTAGGCTAGGGCCTCTAAATCTACATGGATATTGGCTTTCAGGGTTAGTGTTGCCTTCTAGAATACAAGATTGGAAACCTTTATTAAAGAAGCAGGGCATGCTGGCTTGACATAACCAATTGAAAATCTCTTTTATGACAACCAGCATAGGAATTTAACTTGTACAAAATACACAGTTTAGTGAAACAACTTTTTGCTCATTTTCTTAGTTTCTTTTCCTGTTAGTGTGATAAAATACCATGACAAAACAACTTAAGGGAGAAAGTTCATTTTAGCTGACAATTGAAGATACCCTCATTTTGGTAGAAAAGTCAGTCAGTTTGAAGCAGCTAGCCATATTGCATCTCAAATCAGAAAGAGAGATAAACACATCAATTTCCTTACTCCATTTTATATGGTCTAGCATCCCCTGCCTAGGGAATGGTCTCACAGTTAAGACAGGTAGTTCTTATTTAATCAACATAGTCAAGATAATCACCCCTAGGCATGCCCAGAGGCTCGTATTTAAGACACTATATTCTATCAAGTTAACAATTAGTACTAGCTTACACAGACATGTTCTGAAATATATTCTATTAAAGGAGAGTTGCTGTGTTCTCTTTATTACACTATTAAAAAGTACTTGAAATAATACACTTAATTAATTTTATTATTTGATGCTGAAGATTGAGCTAAGGATCTCAGGTATGCTAAGTATGAGATCTACCTGTATATTCTCAGCATGGACTCTACGATGGATCTATACCCTGAAATTGAGATAAGAAACTACTTAAGAAAGATGTACTTATTTCATATCACATTTTCAGTCTACAACCTGGTGGATATGTTGTTTCTTAGGCTGCAGTTGGGGGTGCTGGGTGGTAACAGGAGAGAATATATGGTGAAGACCTAGTTTCTTTCCTATTTCTGTGACAAAAACAATGACCAAAACCAACCTGGGTTTGTCCATCATAAGGGGAACTCAGAACAGGAGCTCAAGCAGGGACTTCTAGGCAGGAACTGAAGCAGAGACTATGAAAGATGTCTGCTTACTGGTTTGATTTTCATGGCTCACCACCTTCTTCTTCTTCTTCTTCTTCTCCTTCTCCTTCTCCTTCTCCTTCTCCTTCTCCTTCTCCTTCTCCTTCTCCTCCTCCTCCTCCTCCTCCTCCTCCTCCTCCTCCTCCTCCTCCTCCTCCTCCTTCTCCTTCTTCTCCTCCTCCTTCTCCTTCTCCTTCTCCTTCTTCTCCTCTTCCTCCTCCTTCTCCT
This sequence comes from Arvicanthis niloticus, assembly GCF_011762505.2. NCBI lineage: Eukaryota > Metazoa > Chordata > Mammalia > Rodentia > Muridae > Arvicanthis > Arvicanthis niloticus. The sequence goes on from NC_047660.1 coordinate 136,183,549, forward strand.
CCTCCTCCTCCTCCTCCTCCTTGTTCTTCTCCTTGCTCTTCTTCCTCCTCCTTCTCCTCTTCTTCATCTTCTTCCTCTTCTTCCTCCTTTTCTTCTTCCTCTTCTTCCTCTTCCTCCTCTTCTTTCTCTTCCTCCTCCTATTCCTCTATTTCCTTGTCATTCTCTTCCTTCTTCTTTATTTTGTCTTTTTATTTTTAAAAGTAAATTTTATGGGATATATTCTGAGCATGGTTTCCCATTCTTCATCTTCTCCATGATCTTCCCCAACTTTCTACCTTTCAAACGCTATTTGTTTTTTTTCTCTTAAAAAATCCATCAAATAAGCAGTACAAACATATGAAAACCAAACCTAAAAAAGGAAAAAGTTAAAGAAAGAGAACAATATGATATGATAATATACAAGGAAAGACAAGCAAAGCAAGGGATAAAAGCAATATAAAACAACAAAAATGTCTTTTAAAAATACTTTTGCGTTTGTTTCATTTTGGCAAGCTATTGCTGGGCCAGACTCCTGCCCATAAGTACAGCTTATGATTTGCACAGGCAATGAGACTCCCTTAGAGAAACTGACTTTTATTTGTGAGCAACTATTACTTGGTGATAGCTTCTGGGTTGGGGATGGGAACGCATGTCCATTTCAACCTCTCAGTAATGGGACCTCCTCTGGTTTGGAACCCTACAGACCCTGGATGCTCAACTTGCTTCTTTATAAAATCACCCATCAAGGATGGCACTATACACAATAGGCTGGACCCTTTTACATTATTTCTCAAGAAAATGCCTGACAGGCTTGCCTATAATCTGATCTAACAGGAATATTTTCTCAACCAAAGTTTCCTCTTCCCAGATAATCCTCAATTGTATCAAGCTGAAACAAAACGTGAAGAGCATATTCCCAATGACCTGAATCTTCTCACAGGACCTCCTGGAGAGTAACAGCTTCATCTGGCAGACCTACCCTACGGATCAAACTTTCAACTCATTTTATGGACCTGTATTCGGCAGCCAGACTCTAAAGCCTTCTTAATTAAAACTCCATCCCAGAGCTGGAGAAATGGATCCGTTGTTGGACTGTTTGTCTAGTGTGAAGAAAGCCCTGGATTCTATGCACAGCATTGTATAAACTTTGCCTGTGGCACATGTATAAAATCCAAGAATTGGGAGTATAAGAAACTACCACCACCAACATCAACAACAACAATAACAACAATAACAAGAAAACCAAAACTCCAACCTATGTGACTCAAATAGAAAAAAAAAAAATCACATTGAATTTGAAAACTTCATTATGTATTAAAAATGTTCTTCTAAATTTTATTACTTAAATAGTGATTTAAAATTTTAACTAATTAAGTTTATAATTAAAAATGATGCTCATATTTAAAAATTATTACTCCAGGAAGAATGTTACTATAATTTCTTATTTTTCTTTTATTGAAAATAATTTTTCCATATAATACATTATTCTTATTGTAGTTTCCCTTTCCCCAACTCTGAAATTCTCACCACCTTTCCTCCATTGAAATCCATACCCTTTCTGTCTCTTTATAGAAAACAAAAAGGCATATAAAGAAAAATATAAAAATAAAATAAGATAAAAACAATAATAAAGAAATTGGAATAGGACAAACCAACCAACCAAACAAACAAAAGAAACAGCCAAAGAAAAGGCACAAAAACGACATCTAGACTCCAAGACACACATGCTTGTATACAGAAGACTCTTTTAAATGCACAAAATAGAAAGCCGTAATATGGACTTAAAGAATCCATAAGGTAAAGAAAAAGAGAAATACCTTGACAAAACATTCTGAGACAAAGGACCTCTAAAGAATCCATTATGTTTGTGTTGGCTATCTATTGATGGGCATAGGGCCTAGTCTTAAGAAGAATTGATATGTCAAGTGAGACTCTGTTGGAGAAAATGAAAAAATTTCATTTGTGAGTGGTTATCAATTAGAAATAACTTCTGGATTAAGGATGGGTGCTTGTGTCCCATTTTTCCCCTCAGAATTGGGACCCCATCTGGTGCAAACCTATCTGGGCCCTGTGCATGCTGCTAGTCTCTGTGAGTTCATATTTGTGTTGGTCCTGCTGTGTTTTAGGCCTTGTTTTCTTGATGTTTTCCCTCCCCTCTGACTCTTATAATCACTCTGCTTCCTTTTGTGTAGGGTTCTCTGAAACCTGAGGGGAGAGTTATAATTGCCTTTAAAGTCTTCAGCATCCTAAGTATGTGAAATAATTGTTACATAAACATTTTATCAAATGAATGAGGAAAATAATAAGCTATTGAAATTCATCATGATATGGGTTTTGTTCTTATTGTTTTGGTTTTGCTTTTTATTGTTGTTGTTTGTCTTAAAAATCTAATGTGTTTGTTAAAAGTAAGTCAGAAAAGAGAAAATACTGTGGTATCCCTGAGGAAATGTAACACAGGCAATGTTTATGTAATCAAAACCGGAGGTAAATATAGAAAAGTTTGTGGCTCAGCCACAATTCTTTTAGAATAGGAGTTGCTCTTATCCTCATACTGGAAAGATAAAACCTTGCTACTGAATTCCAGAAGTGAGGCCAGATGCTGCAAATTAAAAGTACATTGGGTCTCTATCTAGGGATGACTGTCTGCAGATTGGCAGGCTGATAACTGGATAATGGAGCCACTAAGAGAATTTGCTTGAGTTATAAGAAGAAACTTAGGTCTTACATTTCATTTCATGTTGCCTTACAGTGTGATGTGTTTCTCATTGATTGGCACTGGGTGGAAATCAATGTCAAAGGGCCCAGGGAACAGCAATTTCTCTGATTTACTACCAAAGAAGAGAAAAGAAATGAAAAACAAAGAAAAGAGCTAAAACCACAGACACACAAGTAAGTGCTGTATGTTGTGATTTTAGTAAAATAGTATTGATTTTAGTTCCTGGTATTTATATACTTCAAGACAGAAAGACAAATTATATTTTCATGATTATATTTAAAATTATTTTTATAATTGGAGCATATATGTGACTTCTTATTGAAAAAGAAATTCTTCATCTGGAATTTGAAAGACAAAGATGGCATTGGTGACTCCTAATGATACTCTGCTATCCTCATAGATCAGTGTCCAATTCAGTCATTATTAAAGAAGCTGCTTCATGCAGCAGATGGGGACACATACAAAGACTCACAAACATACACACACACACACACACACACAGAGAGAGAGAGAGAAAGAGAGACAGACAGACAGACAGACAGACAGACAGACAGACAGACCTTGGAATGCTCAGCCCTAAATGGCATCTCTATATCAAATCCCTCCTCTCAGAGCTCAGGGAATATTTTAGTAGAGGAGACAGAATGTATGTAAGAGCAGGGGGATATGGAGGATACCAGCAGAACAAGGTCCTCTGAATCAACTGAGGAAAGAGCATACGAACTCACAGAGACTGAAGCAGCAAGCACCAGGTCCTCTATATTACAGTTTTCATATTAGTGTTTTTATGGGACTCCTGAGTATGAAAAAAGTTGGTTTCTGATTTTCTTGCCTTCCTTAGAGCTCCTTTTCTTCTGTTGGTTTGAATTGACCAAATTTGATGCTTTCTTTTATCTTCTATTTTATTTTGTCGACATTGCTTGTTATGTCTTAGAAGCCTGTTATTTTTTTTAATGAGAACTAGAAAGGGAGTGGATCTCAATGGGAGAGCACCTAAGGAGGAACTAGAAGGGATGGAAAACTACAGACAGGATATATTGTATGAGAATATAATCTATTTTTAATAATAGAGGGGTGAGATGGAATTAGTTATAATACCTTAAGAAGTAACAATACAAATATTTTTGCCTAGTGCTTAGAATAACTAAAAACTACATAAACATTCTTTTATTGCACAAAGTTCAAAATCCATATGATTGTTAATTAATCATTGTGAAAATATCTTAATTAATCAGAATAACCTATCAACTATACTTTAAAGATGCACACATGTTGTCATATTTGTTTTAGATCTTTCTATCACTGTGAATATTATAGGTAGAACTAGATGGTGATTTTCCAAGAAGTCCCTGTTCTTTGTTAAAATACATATTCCATCTCTGTCCACTTGTTTTTTGTTTCTTTCTATCTATCTATCTATCTATCTATCTATCTATCTATCTATTTATCTATCATCTATCCATCATCTATTATCTATTTATCTGTGTCTATATCTTTCTATTTCTCTATTTATCTAAAGTATTTCCCCAACATAAAATTTGCACAAATTATAGCCAGTGTGATTCACCCTTCAGAGTTTTCCCCTTTTGCTTAACATGTTTGAACATTTATCAGAGCTGATATATTAAGGTGGTGTCCATTCTTCAGTGTATTGCTGTGCATCATGGTATTTCATACAACACCATTATTTGTAAATTTTCCTATTGTTTCATGAAAAGATATATTTAAAATTTTTATATTTATATAATATATTTATAGTCATATTAACATATTTTCTTCTATTGTCTAATGTGTAGTTTTGTTTAAAATTTCAATGAGAAAACCAAAATCATTTTTGTTGGGAGCTGACTTTTAGCAGAAAGTGGCTAGAAAGCAGCTATCCACGCCTGTAAGGCTTACATCATATCCACGTACCTACAAGGCACGTGACAAAAGGTATAAATATCCCAGATTTCCCTTCAATAAATGAAACTTGATCAGAACCTCTGTCTTGTCTCCATTTTGTGCATCTCTTTCCCTTATCCCCACTCTCTCTCTCTCTCTAGACCCTGACCCAAAGACTGGAGCGGCAGTTTGAGCCAGGCAGTGGTGGAGCACGCCTTTAATACCAGCACTTGGGAGGCCAAGCCAGGCAGAGCGGAGCAGGTTGCAACATTTTTGTTATAGTAACTATTCTGGCATTGTTAAGTCTTTTGTCTCTAGCCAGGCAGAGCAGAGCAGGCTGCAACATTTTTGGCGCCCAACGTAGGGCAGAGGGAATGAGAGACCCAGTTAGGACGTTAGAAGGATCTGCAAATTGCCACAGGAATCTGCCATGTCGAGAAAGGTATAATGAAAATGGGGCAAGAAATAAGTCAGCCTGAACTTAACTTTCTGTTTTTGTTTTGTTGTTTGCTGCTCACGTGTGTTAATTGCCTGCTTTTGATTCTTTGTTTGAATGCTGTCTTTCATGTTCAAAATAAAAACAAATATATATATCCAAAATTAGAATCCAAAAAACAACCAAAGGTTGATGACAATTTGTCAGAGCCAGATTGTGCCAACCTAGAAGAAGAGGCAGTTAAATATTATGACCATGAAAGGCCCTCTTCCAATGCACCTCCACTTCCAGAGGCTCCCATTGTGGAGACAGTGGTTGTAGATCTCAGAAAGGAGTTACAAGATAAAATTTCTATTCTTAAACAACTAATAGAGATGGAAAAAGAGTATCAGGATTTAATCAGCTACAAAAATTAAGGACAAGGAAGAGCTCTCGAGAGGCCAACTGCAAAAATCCCCCAACTCCTTGTGTTCCTCAACCCGGAGTCCAAAAGCAGTCCCTATCCTCTAGCTTTAGTTCAGCTGCAGATCAGCCAGGGGAGAGAGAAGCTGAGGCTTTCCCTGTATCAGAGACCAGAGACGCTCAAGGGGTTGCTTGGAGATATCACACAGGATTCAATTTTCAAATTATTAAAGAATTAAAAAATGCCGTATCTCAATACGGTGCCACTGCTCCCTTTACTCTTACAACTTTAGAGTTTGTTGCAGAGGAGTGGCTGACTCCTAGTGATTGGAATACATTAGTGAGAGCAGTTCTTAGTGGTGGAGACTATCTTATTTTGGAAATCAGAGTATCATGAGAATTGTAAAGAGACAGCTAGTAGAAACATTCAGGCAGTCAATGGTTGGTCCTTTGATGCCTTAGTAGGAGAAGGGCAATTTGCGTCTAGTGATAACCAGATGCAATATGACCCAAGTTTATATGCTCAAATTCAAAATGCAGCCATGAAGGCTTGGCATAAACTCCTGCTAAAGGGAGACCCTGGTGCATCTTTAACAACAGTCAGGCAAGGGTCTGATGAACAATTTTCTGACTTTGTTCATCAATTAATGACAACAGCAGGGAGGATTTTTGGTAATGCAGGTGTAGACTATGTGAAACAACTTGTATATGAAAATGCCAATTCTGCCTGCCAAGCGGCCATTAGACCCTACAGGAAAAAGACAGATCTTACAGGGTATATCAGATTCTGTTCTGACATAGGTCCCTCTTACCAACAGGGCTTAGCTATGACAGCTGCTATGCAAGGACAATCAGTAAGAGACTTTTTGGCAAGAAGAGATAAAAAGGCCTGTTTTAAATGTGGCAAGCCTAAACACTTTGCAAGAGATTGCAAGGCAGAAAATGAGTTAACCCAGAGACAGCCCAGCAAACAGCCTGGGCTCTGCCCACATTGCAAAAGTGGAAGGCATTGGGCTAGTGAATGTAGGTCTAAAAGAGATGCACAAGGAAACACCCTTTCCCATAATCAGAGAAATGGGAACAGGGGCCAGCTCCAGGCCCCGAACCGACGCAAGCCAAAACAGGCTTATGGAGCAGTCAGTGTCATACCAGCAAACACCAATCCCTTTCTGAACTTAGTCAAGCAACACCAGGAAGCGCAGGACTGGACCTCAGTTCTGCCACCCACACACCACAAATGGGACCTCAGGCCTTACCCACTGGAGTGTTTGGACCACTCTATCCAAATGTGTTTGGCCTGATAGTGGGAAGAAGCAGTGCTACTATGCAGGGACTACAAATTTTTCCTGGAGTTCTAAACAATGATTATCAAGGTGAGATTAAGGTAATGGCCCAGGCAATTCAGAATATAGTCACTATTCCTACAGGAAGGAGGATAGCTCAACTATTGTTACTTCCATTGTTCCCTACTAATCACAAATATAAGAGTCCTAAAAGAGGGGATCAAAGCTTTGGTTCCTCTGATACATACTGGGTACAGCCTATAGTTAAACAAAAACCTATGATGACAATTTGGCTTGATAGAAAGGCATTTCAAGGCTTGGTTTACACAGGAGCTGATGTGACTATCCTAAAACAAAGTGATTGGCCTGATACCTGGCCTCTGACCCCAACCTTAACCAACTTAAGGGGTATTGGCCAAAGCCAAAACCCACAACAAAGCTCTAAGGTGCTGACATGGAAAGATAAAGAAGGAAATATACAACCCTATGTCATCTCAGGCCTTCCCATTAATCTCTGGGGCCGAGATCTGTTATCCCAATTGGGATTAATTATGTGCAGCCCTAATGAAGTAATTACAGCTCAAATGATAAACTCTGGACTTTCCCCAGGGAAAGGATTAAGAAAAAGTGAAGATGGGATCACTCATCCTATTGAGGTTTATGGTAACACTGGAAGAAGAGGCTTGAGATATTTTTGATGGGGGCTACTGATTCAACTGCACCCCTAGGGCGTTGTACGGATCCCATCACCTGGGAGGGGGACTTGCCCGTCTGGGTGGATCAGTGGTCCCTAACCACTGAAGAATTACAAGCTGCCCAGTTGCTAGTGCAGGAGCAATTACAGGCAGGACATTTAAAAGAGAGTAACTCTCCCTGGAATACCCCAATATTTGTCATTAGGAAAAAGTCAGGAGAGTAGAGATTGTTGCAAGACTTGAGGGCTGTTAACGAGACCATGATTAGGATGGGAGCCTTACAACCTGGGCTGCCCACACCGGTGGCCATACTTTTAGGTTATTATAAAATAGTTATAGATTTAAAAGACTGTTTTTTCACTATCCCCTTACATCCTAATGATAGAAAGCACTTTGCTTTCAGTGTTCCCTCTATAAACTTTAGAGAACCTATGAAAAGATATCAATAGAAGGTCTTGCCTCAGGGTATGGCTAACAATCCTACCTTGTGCCAAAAGTTTGTGGCTTCTGCCATAAAGGGTGTTGGAACTATGTGGAAGCATATCTACGTGATTCATTTCATGGATGATATTTTAATAGCTGGAAAAGATGGAAAACAGGTACTCCAGTGCTTTGATGATCTTAGAACAGCTTTACAGACTACAGGGTTACAAATAGCACCAGAAAAGTTTCAATTACAAGACCCATATACCTATTTAGGAATTCAGATTAATGGTCCACATATTGTTAATAGTAAGGCCACACTGAGGACTGATTCCCTTAAGACACTTAATGATTTTCAAAAACTACTGGGAGACATTAATTGGCTACAACCATGAAACTCACGACTGGAAAATTGAAGCCTCTGATTGATATTCTTAAGGGAGATCCTGACCCTAAGTCTGACAGGGCTCTAACAGAGGAGGGTAGAAAAGCCTTACAGAAGGTAGAGAGTGCTATTTCATCCCAATTTGTAACTCATATTAATTATTCTAAGCCTTTATATTTTCTTATTTTTAACACTAAACTAACTCCTACTGCAGTTTTTTGGCAAACTGCACCCATATTATGGGTTCATCTTCCCTCATCCCCCAAGAAGGTTCTTAATCCATACTATGCAGCTGTAGTAGATATGATCATGTTAGGCAGAGATAACAGTCAAAAATATTTTGGAAAAGATCCTGATATCATAGTACAATCCTATACAAGGCATCAGGTTGATTGACTTATGCAGAATTCTGAAGTCTGGCCTATTGCATGTGCCTCATTTGGTGGTCAGCTAGATAATCATTATCCACCAGATAAATTGGTTCAGTTTTGCAATCACCACACATTTGTTTTTCCAACTCGTACTGCACATGCACCTATCAAGGAAGCATTGCTAGTTTTCACTGATGGTTCCTCATCAGGAACAGCTGCTTATGCCTTTAAAGATCAAGTAATCTCCTTTGCAACATCATCTGTGTCAGTTCAGTTGGTTGAATTACATGCTGTTATTTTTGTGTTTCAAGCATTTCAAAATCAAACCATTAATATTTACACAGATAGCTCATATATAGCTCAGTCTATCCCTTTGTTAGAAACTGCTGCACAAATAAAGCATTCCTCAGAAGCAGCCAATTTGTTTTTACAGTGCCAACAATTAATTTTGAGGAGAAGGTGTAAATTCTTTATAGGACATCTGAGAGTCCACACTGGGCTTCCAGGTCCTCTCTCTGAAAGAAACACTAAGGCAGATCTAACTACTCATGTTGCTGCAGTGAATTTATCAGATCTGCCATCTAATTTGGAACAGGCCATAAAGGCTCATGAGTTACATCATCTTAATTCTAAAACCTTAAAAGTTATGTTTAAAATTACCAGAGAACAAGCTAAACAAATTGTCAGTGTCAATCATGTGTTAAACTTTTACCAGTTCCTCATTTGGGTGTAAATCCAAAGGGACTGATACCAAACAGTCTCTGGCAAATGGATGTTACTCATTATAATGAATTTGGCAAGCAAAATATATACATGTATGTGTAGATACATACAGTGGCTTCAGTTTTGCAACATTACAAACTGGAGAAGCAAGCAAGCATGTGATCACTCATATGCTTGCTGCAATCGCTGTATTGGGTGTTCCTAAACAGATAAAAACTGACAATAGCCCAGGTTACACAAGCTCCAGTTTCCACCAATTCTGTGAAAAATTGGGAATACTACATAAAACGGGTATTCCATATAATCCACAGGGCCAAGGTATGGTAGAAAAGGCACATCAAACCATTAAATGTCATTTTGAAAAAATTTAAAAAGGGGAATTGTATCCTACCAAGGGATCCCCCTGAAATATTCTTCATCACACACTCTTTATTTTAAAATTTTTAACTTTGAATTCTGAAGGAAAATCTGCTGCAGATAGATTCTGGCATCCTGATACCAAAAAGAATTTTGCAACAGTCCTCTGGAAAGACCCATTAACTGGAACCTGGAATGGGCCAGATCCAGTGCTTATCTGGGGAAGAGGTTCTGTTTGCATATATTCCCAAACTGCAGATGCTGCACATTGGCTGCTAGAGAGACTGATTAAGCAAATAAACAACAATAACAAATCCAGAGAGGAGAAACCCCCCCGAGAAGCGTAATTTTTTCTTTGCAGGAAATATGAAGGAAAAATGAAGATGTTTCACAATTGCCTTCAAACTGGAACAGATCAGCGAGCAAACCTGACTTGGGAAGTTCTCAATGCTGAAGGAGACATCACCACCTGAATCTCCAGGGTGGCTTTATTGGACTCTTGATTCTCTGACTTATGATTTATTGGGGTACATTGTTTAAACTCACTACCACAGTTGTTATAGTTGTTTTGGGGGTTTGAGATTGACTGAGCAAGAACAGGGAATTTCTTTACTTGTTTTGTTAAGATCAAGGCTATGATCAGTTCTGTATTTCTGTGTGTTGCCCTTTAAAAAGAGTATTGCTCTTATGCTGACTATTTAGGCATTAAGTCTCTTGTCTCTCAGGTTTATGCTGTTGAACAGATTGATGGCTTTTGTATGGCAACAGATAGATGCTATTCAAAAGAAACCCATACAGGTCCATTATTACAGGCTGGAAGTAGGGGACTCTGAAACCTCTGTCATCAAGAATGATGAGGATTAACCCCTAACTTACACAGTAAGCCAGATAGTCAATGATGGGTAAGAGAACATATCAAGACCCTTGCCCCTAAAAGAAGGGAGGCCTCACCATCCTAAGACAGGAGCTCAACCAACAGCTGTTGAGTATCCAAGGACAGGAAAGGGAGGCCGGGGTCCTTTGTTCCAACCTAAGACAGGCACGGTTCCTGTAAGTTTTCCCAGCCTTCCCTTTTGAAAAAATAATGAAAAAGGGGGACCTGTTGGGAGCCGACTTTTAGCAGAAAGTGGCTAGAAAGCAGCTATCCATGCCTGTAAGGCTTACATCACATCCACGAGCCTACAAGGCACGTGACAAAAGGTATAAATATCCCAGATTTCCCTTCAATAAATGAAACTTGATCAGAACCTCTGTCTTGTCTCCATTTTGTGAATCTCTTCCCCTTATTCCCACTCTCTCTGTCTCTCTAGACCTTGACCCGAAGACCGGAGCGGCAGTTTGAGCCGGGTAATGGTGGAGCACACCTTTAATACCAGCACTTGGGAGGCCAAGCCAGGCAGAGCGGAGCAGGTTGCAACATTTTTGTTATAGTAACTATTCAGGCATTGTTAAATCTTTTGTCTCTAGCCAGGCAGAGTGGAGCAGGCCTCAACACATTTTCATGTACTATTTAATCTCTAGAAAACTAGAGGGATAAAACTAGAGCAATAAGTGAATCTACTTAAAGATTTCAATGTCAATTTAAAGATCTTGCATGCAAACACACATACATTTTACATTTATAGAGAAAGTACAAGTTGTGAAAATGTATTTTACATTTCTATTTTTACTAGGTGACTAAAGATTGGAAGAAATCTAAACTCAGTTTTATGTGGAGAGCATTGATAAAGGGAAAGACAGAAGACATCTTTTAAAAAGTTAACTTGAGTGGAGATTCTAAGAACAAATGGATGTCATTGTAAAAAACTGTGCTTTGTTTTCTTCACTGAGTGTAGAGGAAAGTCAAACATAGGAATAATTATTCACCCACTTTTTTATATTTAGTCTCTTTTTTTAATTATTGGTAAAATTCATTAATGAGAGCTCTGAGTCAAAGTAAAGAGTTGCTTTGACACAAGTGGACTAAAGCTCCACAATACTAGGCAGGCCTCAAGGTAGATGCCTATATGCCCAGATACTATAGCCTGAGGTTGTAAGATCACAGGTTCAAGGCTTGTCATTTAGTGAGATTCTGTCTCACAATAAAATACAACATTATCTGGGTCTGTGGTTCAGTAGAAAAGTAAATGCTTAGTTTACCTGAGGCCCAAGGTTTAACATGGTAATGAAAAAATGTCAACATTTCAAAAATAAAACTATATCATAAAAAGGAATATTTTGTAAATGCTTTATTTTATTTTATTTTTTCTTATTGATATTTCTGAAAAATATTTTCCTAGCATTATCTCTAGATTCTAGAGTCAATTTTACTTTCCTTTTAAATGAAAACCAAAACAAAACAGCAACAAAAAACCCAACAGACTAATAATTGTTTAGTTAAACACTGACAAATACATCATTTGCAGTCATTTATACTTTGCAACTGGTGTATGTTTGTACTCTGGGACACTAATCACGCTAATTGTGGATATTGTATAACGTGTTTTGTCCTATGGGAGATTTCTCAAGGTTACCAGGCTGGCCTTGATTTCATTACCTAGTCCAGGTTAGCCTTACCTTCCAATGTCCTGGGATTACATGCATACACTATTACATTCTGTTAATCATATTTTTTAAATAAAAATATATTTCAAGACATCACCTAGCCCAGTCTCTTTAGTACTTTAATTATTATGTTTAAATAACTTTCCAGTACAAAAGAGTATGTTAGAACTCAGTTATATTTATTATTTTATTTTCTAATTCATTAATTAGTACAGAATTGCTAATTTGCTGGTTTTGCTCTTGTGTAAGAATAGAAACATTATGTTTTGTTCAAATTTTGTTTTCCTCATAGATTAGTACCTGCCATGTAAATAATAAATCTATATTTGTTGAATGAATATTTGCTCCATAAAGAGAATACTTTGTTAGTCATTTTCTATCACTATGATAAAATAAATGACACAAACACTGTGATAGTTTGAATGAGAAATGCTCTCCCTGTTCTCACATATGCATGACTGTTTAAACTCTTGATCCACCAGTTGACACTTTTTGGGAGATTTAGTAGGTATAGCCTTGCTAGAGGAAATAAACGTAGGGGTCTGGCTTTGAGAGTTTAAAACTTCACCTCACTCTCAGTTCACTCTGTTTTGTGTTTGTGGAAAAGGACATGGGTTCTCTGCTTTCTGCCCTGGCCACCAAGCCTGTTATTTACTGTCCTTTTTTTCCCATCATGTTGGACTTTTACTCCTCTGAAACTGTGAACCCAAATAAGCTCTTCTTTCTGTGAGTCTGTGGTATTTTGTCACAGCAATAGACAAGCTATTAGCATAAGCATCTTAAAAGGAAGAAGGAAAGGTTTGGGTTCATGGTTTCATGGATTTTTTTCATCCATGATGGTCTTGGGTCTGTTATTTCTGAACATACACATTGTTAACTGGAACATTAGTTATAGATGATATTATAAAACAATATGAATACATATTCTTCAAAAGAATGCCCCCAGAGACCTATTTACACTAGTTATGTCCTACAGCCTAACAAACCATTCAGCTATGAACTCAACAATAGGTTTATCAACTGATGAAGTTAAAACACTATGTCTCAACCACCTCCCGGGATCTCCACTGGTTAAGTGGACTCTTGAACACATGGTCCTATTGGGAACATTTCATATTCAAAACAGAATTCCAACTAAAGCCAGAATATTTAGTGTTGAATATTTCATATTCAAGCCATAATTCCAACTAAGGTTGGAACAGTAAGTCATTTCTAGACAAATATGACTAGACCAAAGCCTGACAAACAGGTGCTATGGCCTTCCTCTCTGTTTAGTCATCGCCTCCTCTGCCACTAGGACATTCATTCTTTGCTTTGTCCTTCTCAGCTTCTAATTATATTCTCGATTTTTATCAGAGAGCTTAACTGTTTAATTCTTCATGAGTAATGTATATAATTTTTATAGCATGCCCACTTGCCATCAGATTTCATTTTTATTAGGAACATATGAATATATTTCCTGATTTAGATTTAGGATTACTATGGTTATTATTAATCTTTGCTTCCTTTATCTTTTCCTTATCTCGCGTTTTCAGCTGTAGTAAACCCATGCCTTAATTATCACATTTTTCTTCACACTTATTCCCAAATGATGAATGTGAGTGATAAATCCTCCAAATCCCTGACTATCAGCAACTGTCTTTCTTTTTGCCTGCAGACTGACGTGTGTTCTGATGAAATAATCCTTAGAGTACTATGTTTTTAGTCTCAGTGCTCTGAGCCCTAACCTACCTTTTTTCCTATCAGATAAGATTTCAGACACTAGGTGTCTTTTTCTTCATGAGCATCTTACTGTTTTCTATTAGGAAGCTTATATGCCTTTTGGGTGATTTAAGACTTTCCATTCAATAAGATTTGACACAAATCTTCTGTCATTTTTATGACTAGCAACTGATGTTCATGTAGCTCATTTTGGTGGGTCATACCTGTAATCTCAACACTGGGAAGTTTAATACAGGAGTGAGACCTGCCTCACTGCTTATGCCTTCTCCATATCAGAAAGAAACAAAAACAAAACCACACACACACACACACACACACACACAGCTTACATTTTTATACTTGCTTTCTTCTGAAATGACTCTGTTTCCTAAATTGCATTTATGCTATCTTTAATTCTTGTTTTCATTCACATTTAGCTTATGCTAGTGCTTTTTTGATGTTGTTTTGAGCCACCCTCCCCCTTCAATCCTGTTTAAGATTTCAACAGCATCTGTAGTCTAATTTACATGCAGAGTGTTTTAGTGCAAAGGAATATATTATTTCCAGGGAAGTTACTTCTTAGCCATTCCTCAGAAAGTTCTTCCCCAGATGTACTGTTTTAGTAAAGAACTAAACCAAATGCTATGCCATTCTACTGTGTGCAGGCTGTTCCTCAAAAAAAAAAAAAAAAAAAAAAAAAAAAAAAAAAAGTAGTTTTCTTCTCAGTGTGTAGGAGGTAGTGACCAGAATACTGTCACAACTTAATGCCTTGGAAAACAAATTGAAATGAAATTAAACTTAAAGTTAGTATATCCCAGAGAGAAAGAACTTTGTATCCACAGATGATACATTCCTGGACAGAGGAAAAGGTATAATATAATCGTTATCCCACCCAAAACTTCTGCTCAGTTAGCTTTAGGGTGAGCCCTTGACTGCAGATTGCTCATTTGGAATGTAATTACACAAAAGCTGCACTCAAAGGTATTACCATGAGTTTAACACATTCTCCTAGTGAAGGGAATCCCTAAAGAGAACTTTTGGAAGCAGTGGAACAATTTTGCTTTTCTTAAAAGGAATCTATGTGTACACATCATAGCTACTCACTCATCCATCCTTGAATAATTAATAATTAAAACTGGACAGGACAAATTCTTCTATTACCCAACTCAACATTAAGGAGATTCTACTGCACACATGTAAATTGCTGAGTTTTATGATCTATGAGCTATTTTTTTAATTAACACTGTCTTGTGGATGTTTTTGTGGAATAAATCATACTCCCAAAAGAATCCTTCAATATTTATCTATAGTCTATTGAAAATCCAACCCCAAACATATTGTGGTTCTTTCATAGCATGTTGGCTAAGGCTGTTTCCAGCTATTTTAGGGAAAAATCTCTTTTTTCCTTAGTAGGTCTGGCATACCTCTAACAGAGTGGTATTAACCCTACTTAATGGTCTAAAATTAGAAAGAGACATGGAGAGGATCCTGTAGGAGATGTGTCATAACAAGCAGTGTATGTGACCCTGCCTATCTGTGAGATGAAGGGTGAGGGCACATGTAGCCTTACTAGTACATGTTCCATTTTTGTGGGTTAAGGTTCACTCCTTTTTAACAAATCATTAGCCTGTGCTGATAGGATTGCTTACTACTTTTGCTAGGAGCTCAATCTTTGGAGCTTTGCTATTCTGTCTTTAATTCTTTCCTAAGCCCATACCACTTCTATTCTTATCTCGTACACTCTACCCTGCAAGCAATCTAGATTTCACCTTCAGTTTCATTTGATTTTGTTTATTGGTTTGGAGCACAAGACCATGCTGTAAAGTAGCAGTTCTCAACCTAAGGGTTGTGACCCCCCATCGGGTGTTTCTTAGAGGTAGTCTATGACTCTCTGAAAACACAGATATTTATATTATGATTCATGACAGTAAAAAATTATAGTCATGAAGTAGCAACAAAAATAATTTTATGGCTGGGGATCCCACAACATGAGTAACTGCATTAAAAAACCTCAGCATTAGGGAGGTTGAGAACCACTGCTGTCTCTCGTGCTTTGTAAGTCGACAGAGCTTTCATATAGTTCTTTATTCCAGCCTACTTTCTAGATAGGCAGGACATGGGTCTTAAAATTGTTGTAATTTCTCTAAGCTTTCCAGCTGTCCACAGAAAAGATGCACTGAATCTCTCCTTGAATTATATTTAAAAAGCAGCAACAAACAATCCCACCTCCTGCCCAGGGCAAGGAACAGCAAGTTTCTCAAAGCACTGCTATTCCCTGGTTAAAATGCTTCCTGCTTACCATAGACAACATCCAGCATCTGCTCGGTGTTTTGTGGCAGATCCAGGGTTCCCATGTTCTACCTGTACTGCCTTCCCTGCTTCTTGATTTTCCATGTTGGATTGCTTTAATGCTTTCTTTTTAAGTTTTAACTCCTAGGTGGCTGGCTGTTGCCTTATTGTTTACAATTGGGACACCTAACACATCCCAGTTTACCTTTAGATGTACTGTATACTATGTGATGTAATATTTGTATAAGAACTTCTTACTCTTGTGAGACATTATATTGCTATATATGTTGTAAATCTCACTAGCCATTGCTATCATCTAGATTTTGAACAATGAAATACACTTTGAAAATTTGAATATCTATAATAAGTCTTTATATTTACTCAGCTATACTTCTACTCCTCTTTATTTAGTCACATGGAGCCAGGGTTCTGTATGGTTTTATATTCTCAGTCTCAAGGACTTTAACATACTTTTTGACTGGTGATAGTGAAGGTTCTTGTCAGTTACATGTTTGAAAGTGCTTTTACCTTCACTTTTGAAGCATAGGTTCTTTGGATAGAGTTATAAATTGACAACATTTTTTTTCTTTTAGTGTCTTAAAGAAGTCATTCTAATTTCTCTGACTTGCATTCTATCAGCAAAGAATGCTGTGGTCACCTTCATATTTGTTCCTCGTATAACAGATCTTAATCAGATGCTTTGGAGACTGTTATCACTGATTTTGAGAAATTTGATTACTGTAGCTTAATGTAGTTTGCTTCATTTTTCTTATTTTTGAGAGTTATTGAATACTGATGAGCTATAACATAAAGCTTTTTATTAATGTTCAAAATTCTGTTGATTTTAATAAAAAGTACATTTATTAATATTTGCTAATTACATGCAATGTATTAAACACTTGAAGCATTAAAGTTCAAGTAAAATTGGTCATTTTATTGGCAGTCTATGACATATTTTAAAACAGAATTGTGTGCTCTCAACTGTACATTATATTTAATAAAATATGGAACATTAAGATTACATATGCTAATATGGTGGTGAATATAAATTTTATACTAAAATTAGCAGAAATTTAAAATGTGTTTAATGTTGATCCTTTTAAAATATTCATACATTTTTTAATTGATACTATGTTGAGATTTCTGATTATCTTGTGAGATGTTTTAAAAATCTAGGGAAGTCATAGGCAACTAATAATTATAAATTCCAAAAATGTAATTAAAGTCATTTTTATGACTATAAATGTAATGATTTTTGTTTTCTGGAGAACCAAATAGTATAAAACTAGAACCAGATAATTAAAACTATGCTCATATTTTATAATTTTATTTTTGTTAAGCCTTAATATCTGTTGCTATTAGTAAAATAACAGTCAATAGTTGGAGAACAGACTCAAAGACATTATTTATAAAAGTTTTTCTTTTAATCAAAGTATTGTTTTACATGATCATATGCTCTGATTTGTCAGAGTTTACAATTTATAAAGAATTGCGTGCAGTAAGAGTTTAGTGTCTATGCTTCTCTACTCTGGATGAAGAAATTAACATTTCAAATCCCATTAGCTATAAAGTGGATTTGGGTTTGGTATTTATTTGTAGGGGTCATACAATATAACTCAAACATTTTATTTTATTTTATTTTATTTTATTATTTTATTTTACTTTAATTATCTTAAATCTTTTTATACACTCCAATCATTATCCCCCCTCCCAGTCTGCCCTCTGAAAGTTCCTCATCCCATTCCTCTTCCCTATCTCCAAAAGAATGTCCCCACCTCCCCTACTCCACCCCACCCCATGGCACCTCGCCAGGTATCAACACTACCTGGGACATTGAGTCTCTTGAGGGTTAAATGCATCTTCTTTCATTGAGGCCAGGCCAGCTAGGCCTCTCCTGTATATGTGTTGAGACTTCAGACCAACTCCTGTATGCTGCCTGGTTGCTGTCTCAGTGTCTGAGAGATATCAGGGTCCAAGTTAGATGAGACTGCTTGTCTTTCTGTGGGGTCTCCCTTCTGCGCAACTTCTAGCCTGAGCCATTGGAGTTCTGTTTAGGAAATATCCACTCAACCCCAACACTCACCCGCTACCAGTGAGTTTAGTCTCTTTTCCAGTTTCTCTTCTCTCAGATTCAGTGTATCTGGTTTTGTGTTGAGGTCCTTTTATCCACTTGGACTTGAGCTTTGTGCAAGGTGGATCTATTTTTCTACATACTGACTGCCAGTTAGACTAGCACCATTTATTGAAGATGATTTCTTTTTTCCATTGTACATTTTTTACTTCTTTGTCAAATACTAAGTGTCCTTAAGTGTGGGGTTTTATTTCTGGGTCTTCAGTTCTATTGTATTGACGAACTTGTCTGTCTCTCTACCAAGACCATGCAGTTTTTAATCACTATTGCTGTATATCATAGTTTGAGGTCACGGATGTCTATTCTCCCTAGAAGTTCTTTTATTATTAAAGATTGTTTTTGCTATCCTGGGTTTTTTTGTTTTTCCACATGAAATTGGAAATTTCTCTTTCCATGTCTTTGAAGAATTTTATTGAATGTTAATGGGATTACATTGAATCTGTAGATTGCTTTTGGTAGGATGGCCATTTTTACTATGTTATTCCTACCAACCCATGAGTATGGAAGATCTATACATTTTCTGAGGTCTTCAATTCTTTCTTAAGAGACTTGAAGTTCTTGTCATACAGATCTTTCATTTGTTTGGTTAGAGCTACTATAAGATATTTTATATTATCTGTGACTATTGTAAAGGGTGTTGTTTCCCTATTTTCTTTCTCAGCCTGGTTATCATTTGTTGAAAAAAAGGCTACTGATTTGTTTGAATTAATTTTATATACAGCCACTTTGCTCAAGTTTTTTATCAGCTGCAGAAGTTCTCTGGAAGAATTTTGGGGGTCACTTATATTTTCTATCATATCATGGGCAAATTGTAATACCTTGACTTCTTATTTACCAATTTGTATCCCCTTGCTCTTCTTTTGCCGTCTTATTGCTCTAGCTAGAACTTTGAGTACTATATTGAATAGATATGGGGAGAGTGGACATCCTTGTCATGTCCCTGATTTTAGTGGGATTGTTTCAAGTATTTTTCCATTTAATTTGATATTGACTGTTGGTTTGCTGTATAATGCTTTTATTATGTAGAGGTAGGTGCCTCGAATTCTTGATCTCTCCAATACTTTTAAAATGAAGGGGTGTTGTCTTTTGTCAAATGCTTTTTTAGCATCTAATGAGATGATCATGTGATCTTTTTCTTTGAATTTGTTTGCATAGTGGATTAAGTTAATGGACTTATGCATATAGAACCAACCTTGTATCCCTGGGATGAAGCCTACTTGATCATGGTGAATGATGGTTTTGATGTGCTATTGGATTCGGTTTGCTAAAATTTTATGGAGTAGTTTTGCATTGATATTCATAAGCAAAATTGGTCTGAAGTTCTCTTTCTTTGTTGGATCTTTGTGTCGTTTAGGAATTAGAGTAATTGTGGCTTCATAGAATGAATTAGGTAGTGTTCCTTCTATTTTTATTTTATGGGATAATCTGAGAAGTGATGGTTTTAGCTCTTCTTTGATGGTCTGTTAGAATTCTGCACTAAAGCCATTTGGCCCTGGGCTTTTCTTGAGGTGTTTGTTTGTGGTTTTTTGGGTTGTTTTTTTTTTTTATTTCTTCTATTTCCTTAGGGGATATGGCCCTGTTTAGTAACTTACCTGCTCTTGATTTAACTTTTGTATGTGGTATCTGTTTAGAAAATCATCCATTTCATATAGATTTTCCAGTTTTGTTGAGTATAGGCTTTTGTAGTAGGATATGGTGATTTTTTAAAATTTCTTCAGTTTCTGCTGTTTTGTCCCCCTTCCCATTGCTGATTTTGTTAATTTGGATACTTTCTCTGTGTCCTTTACTTTACTTGGGTAGGTTTTTTTCTATCTTGTTGATTCTCTCAAAGAGCCAACTTTTGCTTTTGTTGATTCTTTGTATGGTTCTCTTTGATTCTATTTGCTTGATTTTGGCTCTGTGTTTGAGTTTTCTGCCATCTGCTCCCCTTGGTTATGTTTTCTTCTTTTTGTTCTCAGGCTTTCATGTGTGCCATTAAGTTGCTAGTGTAGACTCTCTCCAATTCCTTTACAGATACTTAGTGCTATGAATTTTCCTCTTAGCACTGCTTTCAGGGGTGGGGGTTCAGGAAAAAGGGAGAGGTTGCAAGCAGGGAGGGGGAATTGTCTTTACCACCTCCCTGCAGCCACTCTGCCTTCACTGTTGTTGCTCCCTTCGCTCCAAGATGGCCCACTGGTCCACTGGTCACTCTTCACTGGGTCAGGCTAAAATGAACTAGCAGGATGCTGACCAGCCAGTGAGGTGTACTGGGTAACTTCTGATGGCATTTTGGAAGAGTATATCTCTTCCCTGGTGGCAGTGTTACAGCTCTTATGACAGAAGCTCTCAGACAACGGAGTAATTCTCACACACCTTTGGGGTGGGTCAGGATCTGACAGTAGGTGCTTCCTATTAGCTTGGTCTGAGAGGTTGGGGATACCTCAGGTACATGTGGGAGGACTTGGGGTGCTGCCTCTATGTGACTGATAGTCACAAATCTCTCTAAGGGGGGGCTGTGGGAGCTGTGGCTATGTGACAGGGACCTGGTTTTATGAGCAGGCAAAGCTCCTATTCTTCCTTCAGGGTCTCCAGGGCTCCTAACCTTAGCTCAACCTTACCAGGCTTCCTCTCACAGCTCACCACGCCACAGAAGTGATCTTCATATATCTGTTAAATCCATTTGATTCATAACCTCTGTTAGTTTCACTGTGTCTCTGTTTAGTTTTTGTTTCAATGACCTGTCCACTGGTGAGAGTGGGGTGGTAGGTAAAGTCTCCCACTGTTATTGTATAGGGTTAAATATGTGTTTTGTGCTTTTAACATTTCTTTTATGAATGTGGGTGCCCTTGCATTTGGGGCATAGATGTTCAGAATTTAGACTTTCTCTTGGTGGATTTTTCCTTTGATGAATATGAAATGTCTTTCCCCATCTCAATTGATAACTTTTGGTTGAAAGCCTATTAGGATGGCAACCCCTACTTGTTTCTTGGAACCATTTGCTTGGAAGACATTTTCCTAGCCTTTTATTCTGAGGCATTGTCTATCTTTGTTATTGAAGTGTGTTTCTTTTATGGAGCAGAACTGGATCCTGCTTGAGTATCCAGTCTGTTAGCATATGTCTTTTTATTGGAGAATTGAGTCCATTGATATTGAGAGATATTAAAGATAGATGATTGTTAATTCCTGTTATATTTGTTCTTATAGGTGGTATTATGTGTATGTGATTCTCTCCTTTTGGTTTTGTTCCAAGATGATAAGATATTGTTTTTTCTTTGGTGTAGGTACCCTCCTTGTGTTGGAGTTTTCCTTCTAGAATCATCTGTAGGGCTAGATAGGTTGACAGATATTGTTGAAATTTGGTTTTGTCCTGGAATAGTTTGGTTTCTTTATCTATGATGATTGAGAGGTATTCTGAGTTATAATAGCTAGTTGCAGGCATTTGTGTTCTCTTAGGGTCTACCTCTGTCCAGGCTCTTCTAGCTTTTATGTTCTCTGTTGAGAAGTTTGGTATGATTCTGATAGGTCTGCCTTTGTATGTTACTTGGCCTTTTTCTCTTACAGCTTTTAATATTGTTTCTTTCTTCTGCGCATTTAGTGTTTTGATTATTATGTGACAAGAGGATTTCCTTTTCTGGTCCAATGTATTTTGTGTTCAATAGGCTTCCTGTACATTTATGATCATCTCATTTTTTAGGTTGGGGAAGTTTTCTTTTATCATTTTTGTTGAAGATGTTTTCAGGTCCTTTGAGCTGGGAATCTTTGCTCTCTTCTATTCCTATTATTCTTAGATTCTGTCTTTATTTGTGTCCTGGATTTCTTGGATATTTTGGGTTAGTAGTTTCTTATGTTTTGAATTTTCTTTGATCATTGTGTCAATATCTTCTAAGGTATCTTTTATGCCTGAAATTCTCTTTTTCTGTCTCCTGTATTCTGTTGTTGATGCTTGCATCTGTAATTCCTGACCTCTTTACTAGGTTTCCCATTCCCAAGGTTGCCTACATTTGTGTTTCCTTTTTCAATTATACTTTCATTTTTAGGTCCTGGACCACTTTGTTCACTTCTTTCACCTATTTGATTGTGCTTTCCTGTATTTCTTTAAGGGATTTATGTGTTTCTTATCTAAGGGCTTCTACCTGTTTTCTGTTGTTTTCATGTATTTCTTTCAGTGATTTATTTATATCCTCCTTAAAGAACTCTATTATCTTCATGAGATACGATTTTAGGTCAACATTCTAGTTGTCAGGTGTGTTGGGGTATCCAGGGCTTGTTTGGAGAACTGGGTTCTTATGATGCCAAAGTATATTGGCTTCTGTTGCTTATCATCTTGAACTTGCCTCTCACCATCTGACTATCTCTGTTAGCTGGCCTGGGTGCCTCTGTCTGGTGCCTGCCTCCTGTGTCCCTGGGTTGCTTCAGGTCTCCTGGGAAGCCTGTGTCCCTGGCTGTAGCAGACCTCCTGGGAGGCCATCAGACTGTGGGGTCTTCATAGGAGCAGACAAGCTGATCCTGTTTTTGTTTTCATACTTATTTTGGAACAGTCAAATATATTAAGCTCTGATTCACCTGACTTAAAATCCCAGGTGGTTTGGGAGACATGAATCATAGTGCCAGCTTTCAAATATATTTTCTTCTCTCTCCTTTCTGTCTTTCAAGGACTCCAAATTACACATATATTAAGCCAGTTGAAATGCCCCTCAGGTTACTGAAATGTACTCACTTTTTAGTTTTTTCTTAATATGTTTGTTTGATTTTGAGTAGTTTTATGTTTATTTAAACATAAAAGTCTTTGTTACTTTCTAATCTGTTGCTAATTCCATCTAGTTTATTCTGAATTCTAGTCCCTGGAGTTCTAAGCTCTGGTATATGTCTTTCTAGTATTATTCCTTTTATCTAGTTCACATATTCAATCTTTATCTGTTTTCTTTAATATATGTAATACATTTATAATATATATTTTCAATTTTTCATTAATTTGTTTATTCACTTTACATCCTGATCAAAGCATCCCCTCCTCTCCCACAGTCCCACTCCTGAGAGAATGGTAGCCCCACTACCCATCCCCCATGGATACCAACATCAAGTCACAGAAGAACTAAGCATATCCTCTCCCTTGGAGGCAGGATGAAGCAGCACCACTAGAAGAAAGGAATCCAAAGGTAGGCAACAGAGTCAGAGACAGTTCCCATTCCAATTATTAGGAGACCTGCATGAAGACCAAGCTGCTTATTTGCCATATATGTTTGGGGGGGCCTAGGTCCAGCCTATGCATACTCTTTGATTGGTGGTTTAGTCTCTCAGAGCCTCCAAGGGTCCAGGTTAGTTAATTTTGTAGATCTTCTTGCCATATCCTTGACCATCCACCACCCTCAATCCTACCAGCACTCTTCCACAAGACTCCCTGCTAATATCTGGCTATGGGTCTCTACATCTTTTTCTATTAGCTACTGGAAGAATCCTCTTAGGACACAGTGATGCTTTGTTCCTGTCTGCAAGCATAGCACAATATCATTTATAGTGTCAGGGGTTGACTCTCTCCCATGAGATAGGTCTCAAGTTGGGTCAGTCATTTGTTGCACATTTCTCAATCCCTGCTCCATTTTTATCCCTGCACAGATGTAGGTAGGACAAATTTTGGGTCAAAGGTTTTGTGGGTTGGTTGGTGGCCCCTCCCTCCACTCTAAGTCCCACCTGGTGACAGGAGTTGGTCACTTCAGGCTCCATATCCCACTACTAGGAGTCTCAGCTGGGGCCACCTCCATAAACTCCCAGGAACCTATCCCTCTCCCAGTTCATCCCAGAGATGTACCCCCACTGATTTCTGTTCTCTCTCCAAGCCCTCTCTCCTCCCCTCACCATACCTGATTCCCACTTTATTTGAAGTTTCACTGGGTAGGTCTCTAAGAATTTGTATCCCCTCTATTATCAGTTGTCTTTCCCTCTCTCTTTCAGTATGGGGCAGAAGACATACATGTTGCCCTTTAATATATGATGCATCTATTCTTAAAACTTTCTCTGGGAAAAAAATCCTACTGTTTAGAGACTACTTTATTTGACTTTTGCTCTTAAGCTTTGTCATCAACAAAGAAACATGGAGTCTAGAATTGGTTTTTTCTCTATCTACAATCTTAAAAGGACTTTGAATACATCAGCTAGGTCCACAAATATGTGTTGCAGTAAATCTCCAACCCTAATAATCCCATGCAAAGAACACACAACTCAGTTATATTTATAAGCTGTGTGACTAGATTGGGCAGCTATACCACTACGCTATTCTCCAGCTATGGGATCCCTTGGTACTTAGGGCTTCTCCCGGCCACATGGTTCTGCTTCATCTTCCTTCCACCACATCCTTCTCCATCTTCCTCTGTCTCCTCTGTCTCTCCATCTCCTTCTCCTCCTTCCTGTCTTCTCCCTTCCTAAAACCTTCATCCCCACCTTTCCCTTTCACTGCCCAATCACAGGCTTTAGACTTTATTTGACCAGTTAAAATGGGGAGAAAGTTCACATGAAAGAACCTGAGTATGTAATGCACTCCTCCTCGTTGGGGCAGTCCCTCATGAGAAGGCAGAATTAGCATCAAAATACAAACAGCACGAGGGCAACAAATATATCACACTGAACATACCCAGTCTTCTCTGAGTTTACCAGCCCAGTTCACTCACAAATTAATTTTCTGCTAATTTTTGGGAGAAGGTACTGGCTTTATGTGAGATTTCCAGGAAATATTCCTTTTGAGTGACTCTTTCATAAGCCTTGGGTAGTTGTCTCACAGAGCTGAAGGCTGTGTATATTCTTTTGTTGAGCCTCTTGTGGATGTACAGCCATCCACAAAACCTCTTCCTCCTTGTTGGGTTCCTCTTTTGCTTAAGTTAGGGAATTGTAATGTCCTTGCTGTGTTTTCTGCCTATGTGTCAGAGTCAGACCTGAAAGGGCTTCCTGGCAGATATATAGCAGATATATTGTAAGCCTCTCATAGATCATTTGACTTAGCTGCTGGATTTCCAATGCCTTTGTACCTCACTGCTATGGGGTGATTTAAAAATTCCTTCCCAGGTTTTGTAGGAATCATTTTAACATTATTTTGCCTTAGAGAAGCAGAAATAATGCTACTATAAGTGCTACTGTATTCCACTGCTGGAAGATGCCTTAAGGGTGGGAGGTATACTAAGAAAAACGTAAAACTTAGTAGAAAGAAAAAATACTATGTGGAGAAAAGTTCAAGCTGTCATCTAGTGGGAAATTGGCTAAATGAGGTGTTGGCATAAGGCTTATCTAAGAGGAAGCACACATGAAAAATCTATATGAAAGCCTGCAATCTTCCAATTCACAAAAGACTTCCACTAGAACACATGGTAAGACACAGGTCACACAAAAGGAAGGAAGCATAATACTTTGGGTTAAAGGTTCAAGATTAAGGTAGAATGAGAGTATGAGTGATAGGTTGTTCAAAACAATGAATAAATGAAGAAGCCTTATGGTAATCTACTAATTTTAAATCTAATTAAAATATGTATAAATGTGTTTTTACATATAATATTTCATCATATCTTATATATGCTATATAATGCACTCATGTAGTATATACATCATATATTATATATAATATGTATGTGTATATTTATATTATATATGAAATTTATGGGAATTTGAATAGAAGTACCGGACATAGAGAGAACAATACTTCTCCCAGAAGACATGGGTTATTAAATGAAAGTCTCAATGTCAAGACATAAGATACACCCTTACAAGTAATTTGTTAAAGAGTTGCCAAGAGCAGTGAAAACAATACAGATTACTATCATTGCTCTTGGTTTCTCATCAACTAAAGTTTAAGGTCCTTTTGCAACAACAACAACAAAAAAAAACATGGTAGGGCATAGAGAATAAACCTCTAACTGACCAGAAAACTCTCTTTGCTGGTAAGCTTACATAGTAACACAAGGCACTATGCAGGCCTGAAACATCAATGGTCTTGCACAGTGCTGGACCCATGTCATAGTATTGACATGCTGGTAAGATGTGCCAGTTGGTATAATAGTGGTATAATGGTCATGGGGTGACCAGCTGCTTTCTGGTTGAATATGAAGACCAATCCGTAGAAGAGATTGCATGCCTTATATTACAGAGCTGACCAAAAGCCCATGAATTATAGGGCCAGTAGCAAAACCTACTATTTCATTTGTTTGTTTGCAAAATAGCCATGTTGAATGGATTTCTAAATATTTATGTTTATACCCATAGATTTATGTTGGTCTTAAATTTGATCAGAGTTTTTTCAATGGTTAATAAATGAATCTCAAAACTAGCTAAAGTGCAAAGTATACATAAGACTAAGAACTATGGTCTGATTGGGTCATTTATCTCACCATCCCACTATCCAATGATCAAGAAACTCATGAAAGAAGGGCCAGAAACAATACGAGAGCCAGTGACTGGAGAGAAGAACTATGAAATGCAGATTTTTAGACAAGACATGGCTGTCATACACAGCAATTCATAGCAGCTGTAGTTACCTACACAAGATCAAGATAGGCAAAATTCCAGCATAGATGGATGAGAGGGCTATGAAGAGCCCCACCCTTTAGAAGGAGCTTTTGGGAATTGACCTGTGTTGAAGGAAAAAGAGCCACTCTCCTTTGAAGCTAAATGTTTGTACTATCTTGGTGATTGGTATTGCTTATGTTCCAGTAGACAGGTGTACACCCATGTGCTTATTAGCAGCACTGATTGGACTCAGGGGGGCTATTAAAAACTACTAAATCCCCATGAAGCTGGGAGAAACGCTACATGAGGGATGCTAGGGGAAGTTGGAAGAAGGTAGGGGATATGAAATTTTGAGAAATAAACATTTTTTACAAAGAGAAATCAAATTTCTATATTCTAACATCTATTATTAAAGATTTAAAGCTAAATGCTTGTAATGTTTTATGCTAATGCTATATAAGAATTTAATTAATTTATGTGACTTAGAATTCCAATTCAACTAAATAAATTTCATGTTATTTATTCATTTTTATAGTCAAAAGAAATTTATTATAAATCTTCAAACAACTAGCTTAATAGGGCCAAATTAATTTAGTATTTTACAACTTATTTTAAACATCTTAAGTGAAAATATAATGTCATCTAATAAAGAGTAAGCTTTCTTTTGACACAGTGATGTTCCTTATATTCTCTTTCCATACTAAATTTTTTTTTAAACGACTATTTAAGAAAACATATTTTGGTCACTTAACTCTTTTTACTATCATTAAGTTTAACTGGGAGGTAGATTAGTATCATAGAAAATAAATATGTGTTTTCCTTTTCTTCCATGTATTGAAACTATTTTGCATATATATATATATATATACATATATATATGTATATATATATATGTATATATATATATATATGAAAACACAATAAACTGAAGTCATAAGTCATAGTTGAACATAAAAAAAAAATCCTAGAGCATTTCAGTTCCAATCCAGCTACTCAAGACTGTGAGCCAGAGGTCAGAGACCAGCCACACAGCATGTCCTGGTGTTTCTCAGAAACGTAGACACTTTTCTTAGCTTCGGGCCTGCTGACTTATAGTTTGTAGTACCTCATAGTCCTCAGGTAATTTGTGGGCACAGTAGTTTGAGAAGCCCTGCTTATCCCAGTTACAGCTGTCTTCTGTCTCTCATCTCCTCAGTTAGGAGCTATCATCTGGCTAATTATCCTTGATTAGCAATCGTTATAAGAGATGAAAAAAGAAGTTGAAGTTGAAACTTCAAATTGCTGCTTTCAAGCTAAGACGTGTCACCTGCTTGATACTGCAGTACCTTCCTACCCTCTCTGACTGACACTAAGAAATTGATCTAATAACCAAGATGAACAGTAGCACCGTTGAGATTTTTTGATCCTCCTCCTCTGGTTCCTATAGATTCTTTTTTGCTTCAATTTTTTTTTCCATTAAAAAGTCTGGAGAATTTAAGGGCTGGGGAGATTGCCAACTCAGCAAATTACTTACTGTTTTAGCGTGAGGGATTTAGTATGGATGCCCAGCACTCTTGTAAAAGCCAGGCATGGTGGAGCTTGTTTTTAAGCCAGAGGAAGCTGGATCTCTGGAGTTCATTGGCTAAATAGCATGAGTGGATCAGTGAGCTCCAGGTTCAAAGAAAAGAACCTGTCTCAGAAAATGAGGTGGGGGTATTGGGCTTTAGGATTCATAGCACAAACCACTCAGACACTAACCTTGATCAGATATTGATTGTTTATAAGGTCGGGAGCTACAGAATGAAGGTTGAGGCCACATGGCAGAAGTATTGTCGGATTTAACAGTTAACAGTTAATAGATGTGGAGGGAAGCAATACTGACATCTCCCTCTTACCATTATTGTTCTGCATTTTAGATAGTATTTTATGAAAAATAAAAGTGTTCAAATTACTTATGTGAAATGATTAAAAGACTTTCTGTATATTTGGATATGGGTAAAAGTAGAGCTTTAATGAAGTACAGGACAGATCTGCCAGACACCTGTTCTCTGATGCAGAAAACTGACCTATGGAAGCAAAATTCACTTCACTTCCAGCTTTAAATTCCTATAAAAATGCCTCTTTTTACAAAAATAAAAAGTATCTATCTTAAATTGCAATTGACGTGACAAGTTAAAGCAATATTTTGGTTTTTTTAAAGAGTATTTTAGTATGAGTGGATCCTGTTGGAAAGCATCTTAGTTACACAATTAGTAGTCAGTGTTTCTGTTTAAGGTCGCCCATACACTGTGCTGGAGCAGACTGTACTTGTTTGTAAGAGAGTCATTACAATGACTCAATTACTGATAAATATTTAGGTAATGCAAGAATTTAGTGTTGCTACTGTTTCATAATAAAGCTACTCCTTTAATGTGTATTTATTTTTATTATTTATTAAGGCAAAGTCTTTCTATGCACACTTTACTGAACCAGTACACATTATATACCCCAGGCCAGCCTTGTACTCATGACAATCCTCTTGCCTCAGCCTCAACTGTTCTGAATTACATCAGGACAGCAGCTTTATTTAAAAAAAACTTTTCTTTTGATTTATTTTGTGTGGGACATTGTTGCCTGCATAGATGTATGTGCACAGGTGCAGGTCTGTTTCCCACAAACGCCAAAAGAGGGAGCCACGCTCCAGAACTGGCATTACAGGTGGTTGTGAGCCACAACGTGGGTACCAGGATCAGAACCTTGTATAGACTTGTTCTTACTTTTTTTCTTTGAAAGGAAATAAGTCAGGTGTGACAGTGCAACTCCAGAGTTGAGGCAAGAGGATCAGGAGATTGTAGCCAACCTGGGATATGATTCAAGGACTTTTTACATAAAACCAAAGTACAAGTAATCCAGGCTTTCCCCAAACCTCATCCAAATATAAATCAAATCAAGTGAACAAATACAAAACTGAAACTGGGAGAATGAGTCATATATATTTCAAGTAAATTCTCCTTGATGGATAACTGGGAGTAATGAGAGGGAAGGAGGGAGGAAGGGAGGGAGGGAGGGGAGAGGGAAGGAGGGAGGGAGGGAGAGAAAGAGAGACATACAAAGAGAGAGAGAGAGAGACAGAGACAGAGAGTTGCTTTGGTAGTGCATGTGGCCAGTAGTGGGTACCACCTCTGATCTCGAAGTCTCAACAAGAAGAGCCGAGCTGTGATGGGCCATGGCCTTAGCAGTGATGGGGTGGGGGTTGCAAACCTGGAGCTTCCAGAAAATGGACAGTGGCAAGAGTGATATTCTTTGTGAACTTTATTAGAGAGATCACATACACTGAGAATTATCCCAAATATATCAAAACAGTTGAATATAGATCTCACAATTTTGACAAATATTAATATTGTGCTAAACTTCTTTCCAAAGTTTTGCTGTATTTGAAATCTCCCAAATAGTCACTCTGATCCTTTTTTCATTCTTGGCCTTTTAAAAAAAAATTTATTTTTTATTTTTAAAATATATTTATTTATTTTATGTATATGAGTACACTGCAGCTGTCTTCAGACACCCCAGAAGAAGGCATCAGACCCTATTACAGATGGTTGTGAGCCACCATGAGGTTGCTGGGAATCGAACTCAGGACTTCTGGAAGAGCTCTTAACCACGGAGACATCTCTCCAGCTTTCTTGGCTTTTTAAAAACAGGTGTTAAACTAATTTATTACTAAGTTATTTTCTCCAACTTCTTGGGGGTTTGACAACATTTGCTATCTCTTTTTCAATTCTGTATTTATCATTTATTATTCTTACATAAAATAAATTTATCATATTGATATTACATGATCATCTATGTAAGTTATAATGTATTTTAACACAGCATATAAATGATAACAAAAGAAGCATCTGTAATTTACATTTTCAGGATTATTATTTAAAGCATAGCATGTTGATAGATGAAGGTGTGGCAAAGTTTACTATGTTACAAAGTTATGTGTGATGGTATTTATTATTTCACCATGGACAGTTGTTTGAAATTTTTGCTTTATTGGTTTTTAATACTTTTCTTTTTAAATTTTAATTTATTTCTCTTACTTATTCATTTTACATCCCACTCTCTGCCCCTCTCCTGGTCACCACCACCCCCAGTCCTTCCCCCATCTTCCCTCCTCTTCTCCTCTGAGCAGGTGCCCCCCATTTATCCCCAAACCTGACACTTCAATTATCTGTGAGGCTAGGTGCGTTCTTTCCCACTGAGACCAGACAAGGCAGAGCAGCTAGTAGAACATATCCCATATACAGTCAACAGCTTTTGGGATACCTCCCATTCCATTTGTTCAGGACTCACATGAAGGTCTAGCTGCACGTTTGCTGTATATGAGCAGGGAAGCCTAGTTCCAGCTCGTGTGTGTTCTTTGGCTGGTGGTTCTGACTCTGAGAGTCTCAAGGGTCCAGGTTAGTTGACTCTTGGTCTTCGTGTGGAGTTCCTATCCCCTTTGGTGCCACATTCCTTCCTCCTATTCTTTTATAAGAACCACCAAGCTTCATTCAACGTTTGGCTGTGGGTGTCTGTGTCTAAGTTAGCTGCTGGGTGAGGTCTCTCAGATGACAACATGTTCCTGTCTACACGCATAACAGAGTATCATTAATAGTGTTAAGGATTAGTGCTTGCCCATGGGATAGGTCTCAAGTCGGGCCTGCTATTGGTTGGCCATTCCCTCAGTCCCTGCTCCATCCCCCATGCCTGTATTACTTGCACACGGGATAAATTTTGGCTTGAAAGTTTTGTAGGTAGGTATACATATGTGTGTGGCCACTTCCATGCCACAGCACACATGTGCAGGTCAGAGGACAACCTGTGTGTCTAAGTTGTGTGCTGCGATCTGGAAATCAAACTCAGGTCATCAGTTAGGCTGCAGCCATCTTTGTTTGCCGATCCATCTTGCCAGCCCTCTTCTAGAATGTAGAAAGTATTGATTCTGTTTTCAAAGCTGTATTAGTAGTTCACTTTGCATCATTTGAGGTAATAACATAAATTCTAAATACATATAAGTATATTACATTTTTTTAAAATTTAACATGTCCTCCTTCCTTTCTGGAGATTAAGTAAAACTAAATTACTTTTCACTCTCGTTTAATTCATAATAGTTTATAAAAACTCTTGGTTATGTCAATGGCCCATGTTTGTGATACCAGAACCTGGGAGCCTTGAGAGGCAGGCAATCCTTGATTAGGAAAGCATCCTGGACATGTAATTTTACAGAACATAAATAAATATACATGTGCATAAGATCTGGCACTCTCCTCCTCAAGAACATCTGAGACCATTATCATCTCATGTAACACCTGAACAGGTCACTCACTTCTGTTAGAACCTACCATTTCAACTGGGCTATGGTATTGCTAGATTTCCTAATATTTTAGTTTGGGCTAATTGGCAAAGCTTTAGTCATTCTTTCAATACCATTAATGTAGAAAGATCAAGGTTAGCATTTGTATTTCATAGTGAGTCTGGACCTTCTTTCTCCTGAGTTGGCAGTATTTTAAATAGGGATCAATAATGTTGCTTCCCCCCCCCCACTACGGCTTTTATTAAGAAAGATGTTTTTGTGTGTACTAGGCAAGAGAAGGGGTGATGCATGTTGTACCCATGTGTATCCTTATGTCTCTCTCACAACACTTTATTGTTTGCCTTTTAAAAGTTTTTATAAATCTGCATTCTTCAAAGTATCCTATATGTAACCCTGTATACCTTTTATGCATGGTGTGGTAGGTAGAATAGTGGGTACCAGAATCCTCGTGCTGAATCCTGGAGTACAAGCATAGACTGTAACTCTCAAAGGAAGTAGTTACAGATGTAACTGTGGTAGCCAATAACTGAACCTGAGATACGGAGAAAAGTCTGAATGATGTATCCAGTGTAATCACAAGGGTCTTCATAATGGATCAGAGTGGTACTAGGGGAGGGAAGCATAGAGATAGCAATGTGAGAAAGATTTGGCTGACATCACTGGCTCTGAAAGTAGAGGAAATGGGTCATGAAATGAAGGTGGTATCTAGCTTGAAAACACAAGGTCTTTGAAAACTTCCGCAGGTGGTGAAGCCCTGTTGGCTTCTTACTAGCCTATTGAGATCCAATGGCAACCTGACCTCCAAAACTGGAAGATAATAAACTCCTGATGTTTCAAGCCACTATGTTTATGGTAATTTTTGCAGCAGCATGGGGAACTACGATGATGAAAATTCTGAGAACCAGACCTGACTACAACTTTGATTAGCTGAGATCATTCTGTGTCGCTCCTTGTCATTAAGTCCTTACATTTAAATTAAAAGAATCCTCTTTTAGATTATACACTCAATTTTAACAATCAAATAGCATGCAAAATTCATTTATTATCAAAGTATATCAATACATTTGCTGAGGGTCAACTACTGCTCATTCATGCCCCCTCACTTATTTTTATGAAGTTTTGAGACATGACTTCATTCCCTCTCTTAATACTGTCACTTGGAAGGAAAGGTTCCAGACAAATTATGTAGAAGGTTGTGCCACATAAAGAACGTATCTGCAACCAGACAGACTAGGGCTCAGAATCTAAACGCCCAGCTTCCTATCCAAACGATTTTAGCTTTGTGATCATGTGTTTTCATTCTATATGGAGAACTATTCTTGGATGATTGAAAGGATAAATAAAATGCTCCACTTACAGGTTTTTGGCATATTACATGCTTTTATTCATTTAAATACTAATAAAATAATGAATGTAAATTCATGGAAAACCATGGGTGGAAAATAATTTGAGAGACAGATCGTGGAGGTACTGTCAGACTTCAAGTTACACAAGGGAACCAGCTACTTAGTTCTGCTTACTTGGATAGGAAACCTACTGCAACTTGCTACACATTTCTTACTTCCTTTGTATAATACACACACACACACACACACACACACACATATATATATATACACACATATATATATGTTGTATAATATATACACATATGTTATAATAGTTGAAAATTCTGTTTCTAGAGTAGAAAATAAATGAGGTGGGTTTATGGTATATTAGAAAAGCAGTTGTTGCACTTGTATAATCTTATTTTAAATGACATACATGTAGAAAGGAAGGTACCATATGATTTTAAAGGTATTATTTTTAAACTCAAATACCCAAAATGGTAAAATTAATCTAATGCATATATTAATTTGGAGGCTGTCATGGATTTTAAATGATATATTAGGATTGTATTTCTTTAAATATTAGCTATAAAAGCTATTTTGTATTGTCAAAAGACATTTTATTTTCGATTCTGTTCTATGTCATGGCAGCCCTTTCCTATATTTGAAGTTAAGACATATAAAGTGTTTCCTGTTTACAAAGATTAGATAAAGACATTTTAGAATGTTTTGAAAAATATGTTTAAGACACAAAGGTCTGGATTCTCCTATGTGTATTTGACCTATTTTTTTCCTATACAGAATGAAGGAAAGACACGTGGAATGCAGACAGTAGCAATATTTCATGTCTTGTTAATATTGGTAAATTTGTGTCTATTTGCTACTTTTTCTAACTTCAAACTTTTAGATTCTCTTTATATTTCATTTTGAACAACATGTCAGATGTATCATTTGCCTTTATTATAAGTTGATAGGCATTTTGTTTTTTATTTCCTTCCCCAAATGTTCTGTGGTTTTCTAACACTGTCATATAAAATGGTGACTTCTGACTTCTCTATCAAAAAAACTAGTTTTTTTTTTTTCCATAAACATTCAGCATACATTAGCTGAGTCCTGCCTCTCTTGGTCTCCTTTTTTTTTCAAGCCCTGAAACACGTACCACATCTCTGCTCTCAAAGATCTCAGAAGAGCATTATTCTAACATTGAGGCAGGCTTTCCTGTAGACTCTTAATCCTCTTTAGCTGAGCTTCTTTGTGTTCTGCACTGTTCTGCTCTTGCATGGTGAGATTTTCCCCCAGGTTATAGTAATTTTATTCTCATGTCTTTTTAAAAGATTATGGCACATAACATAACCATATAGTTATCTCTAATGGTAAATGAAAAGGAAGTTGGTAAAGTGGATATTTTTAAAAGCTGCTTATTAGGAGAATTCAAGACTAGCCTCATCTACAAAGTGAGTTCTAGGACACCCAAGACTACAAAGAGAAATCCTGTCTCAAAATCAAACAAGCATACAAGCGAACAAAAAAAAAAAAAAAGAAAACTACCACCACCAACAAAAAACTGCTTATGATTGGAGAAGGACTTTTGTTCCCTGGGAGATTTTCTATGATCTCCAAAGCATCATCAATCACGATAAACGGAGCAATTGTAGAGGGTATGGGCATGATTGCATTGGATGTTTCACAGTTATATTTATCCAACTATCCAACATTCAGCAGCTAAATATTCAGCTTCCATTGCTTCATAAAAAATAAATCAGTTTGGTTAACAGCATGTACCTGGGTGGAAAGATAGTTTAAAACAATGAAGAAAGTGATTATATTTTTTACATATGGAGCTATGTTTTCATGGCATAACTTAAAAATATATATTGATGATGAACTATGTACAGATTATTCACTATACTAAACTGAGAAGAAATGGATTAAAATACTCATTATATTAATAATCGCCAAGGTCTACTGACTTTCCACTAAGAGTCACACTACTCTATGTAGTTTTACATGCAACATTTCATTTAAGATTTAATGTATGCACCATTAAGAAGTTTTTAAAAAACTAGTTGTGTATAGCAGGTTATACATATTCCAGCACATAAGCTAAAGCCTGAGGATTACTAAGAGTTCAAGTCAGCCTGTGTTACAGTGAGTGACTGTCTGAGACAGGAAGCAAGGTGGGCCTCAGTGTTGAGGAGGAAGAAGAGAAGGAAGAGAGAAATGAAACAGAAGTTTTTAAACAGTGGTATAAATTCACAATAATTGATATATACATTGGGAAAAACATAAAGGTTTTCTGAAAGTTTAGGGAGTTGTGCCTAATCTTGAGAACAGAGAGCAAGGGGAGTGCGAATGAATTTGGATAATAAGTGGAAGTAGCAACAAAGAGGTAAACCAGACAGCCTGCGTACAGCACAGTCATATGATAGCCTATGACTGGGTCTCCCCAGTAGTGTGTGCTCCTCACGGCTCCAGCTCCGTGTGGACCACTGCAGCTTTCTTCATACCTTAAAAGTTATATGAATATGGAGTAAGCATTGGCATCTTGCAATTCTCCCTGACAATCTTCCTGGTGTTCTACAGAACATGTCTCGAGAGCTCTTTTGGCTTTGAGTAATTAGCACTTATTTTGCTTTATTTTTGCTATTGTTTGACTTTTGGGACACAGTCCCCTTCTATGGCATTGCCTGTCCTGGAACTCCCCATGTAGACAAGGCTGTCCTTAAATTCACAGAGATCCTTTTGCTTTGGCCTCTCAAGTGCTGTGATTCAATGTGCGCAGCTCATGTACAGTATATGGTTTTTTTTATTTTCATACGGTTTGGGTATTTTGTAAAAGATAATTGTTAAGTTTACTTAACATACTACATGCTTTAGTAATCAAATTGTTGAATTTGATTGTATTTCAGAGCCAACATTTATTACCTTTTGTAACTATTTGATGCTGCAATAAAGAAAAACACAGTACTGAAAGCCAGTACGTAAAAAAAATCATTTCTTTTATTATTCATCCTCAAGTTTTTATATTTTCAAATAAATATACATACGTGTATATATATGTTTTGTGTGTGTGTGTGTGTGTGTGTGTGTGTGTGTGTGTTTGTGTGTGTGTGTGTGTGTGTGATTGCATAAACACCTCAGCCAAGAGTGTAGTGAGAAGACAACTTATGAGTACTGGTTTTCTCCTTCTACCTTGCAGGCTCTCTGAGGTCAGACTTACGTCATCAGCTTTGGCTATGCTTTGCCCCCTGAGCCTCTGCCCTACTGTCTTCACAAGTTATTTTTAAATCGTGTTTGAAATGAATGTATTCTGTAGTTCTCATTTTGTCTTTATAGAAAAATAGACATAATTTATTGTTTATAAGTCAACTCATCAGCAAATTTTCAGATTCTAAATTATACTTATTTATAGTATTTATGTGTGTGAATTGGTGTCTATCCATATCTCCATAGAAAATCTCTACAAGTTCCTAGCTATTCTTTGATTTTTAAATTTACTATGTTTTGTTTTTAAATTTACTATAAATTTACTATTAACTACTGTTAACTAATGACATTAAATTTTAAATTTACTATTATTATTGTATGAGTACATGCCACAGTGCACATGTGGAGAACAGAAAACCTTCGTGAAGTTGGTTCTCCTTATTTACCTTATACAGTTTCAATGTGAAGTGGAAACTTAAGGGTTCTTTGGAAAGTCAGTTTGATGGCGTGTTGCTGGGGCAAACACATGAAGGAACATTTCATTAAAATGGATACAGGTGTGAAAGTCTAAGGCCAATTCAAGAAGGGACATTTCACTGAAGCAGACACAGGAGAGAGGATGTTCTGCTAAAGTAAGCACGTGAAAGGACACATGATGAAGTATTCTTTGCTAACAACATGCATGTATTGGTCTACCTTCCATTGCATAATTGAGCTCATTTATCAGGACTCCATAGAGAGAAATGCACCAAAAATGTCTAGTGGTATACTGCAGTTTGTTGCCACTTCTGAGAAGGACTCGAGCTGATTGAATGCATGTGCTGAGGCAAGGCCCATGAAGGACGTATGATGTTTGGAGGGTATAAACAGGACTCCACAGAGTAACAGACAGAGAGCTCGGCTTGCTGGTACAGCTAGCTGGGCAATGCTTGTAGGTCTCTCATCTTTGCTGATCTTCACTTCCATAAGAGAGGCACATCCAAGAACTTCTCCTGGTGTCACTCCCAGTCCCTCTTGCTGACTCTAGCCAAGGCTGAGGCCTGGCTGTCTTTGCTAGGTTGTGTAACCACTGTTGCTACCTGGACTCTATAGAACTGGACTTCTGGTGTATCCATAAAGTGTTTGGGAGTGGATCAAGTTGTCACTGCCTTCTAACCTGTTTACTGAACTGCTGAATTCCAGACAACACAGATGGGAGGTACTCCAAAGAAACTTTCTAAACAAGTCCACTTTCCCTGTATGCTTTCTGCTTAAGAACCATCATTAAAAATAAGGTGGTTAATATTGGACTGTCTTTCTAGGGAAAAGCAGTGGTTTTGTTGGAACAAGGAGGATTAACTAGGATTTATTGCATAACTATAACCTATTGGTAGAAATAAGTATAATAATTGTTATTAAGATGAAGTTATAATTTCTTAAATGGTACAAAATTTACTTTGATTTCAAATTTAAGGTTTTCATTGTTATGAGCTTCTTATTAATATAAAAGTGAGATTAATATTGTTACTCTCATAGGCATTGTGCCTATATAACACATTTAGGAATACAAGGCTTAGACCCAGTCCTTCTTTAACTTTTTTTTTTTTAACTGATTTGATATAGTTAGCCTGTGAGTTAAGGAACTATAGCAAATTCAGGGTTCTGAGTTTATTGTTAGGGTGTTTTCTATATTTTCTTTAGAAATAGCTGAGAGGAATTAACAGACAACAGTCCAGATTACCTTACATGGATAGCTGGTTTTCACAACGTCAGAAGTCCATAGAATTGATGTTACAAATATTTCTGTATTAATGTTCATTTTGATTAGAGACCTGTCTGCTCCTGACAGCTTCCTGTCATGGATTCTTTGGAGTTATTCCAGTTGTGGTGAGACAGCCACTAGGCAAGAATTGCCTCTTTTCATCTACAGACAAATCACTGTTCAGAAGAGGACCTACTTGCAGAATAGTAGACTGATTATATCTGCCAAGACAGAGTAATCAGCCCTTAATAATTCTGCACCACTAAGGTCTGTCAGATGATCCTGGACCAGAAGGCTGAAGATCAGATGCTCCAACATTTTGTAGTATAGAAACTATCCAGGTGTTCAGCAGTCTCTATAAATTGACTAAGTTTTAGAAGCTATGCTTTGTGCTTCCTATAATTTCAGTTAACTCAGTCATTCTGGATTTCTGACAGGGTTGAAAACTTATAGTCTCATAGCCAATCCTTGCTATTTACTTTGAGAGAAAAGATTTGAGAGGATGGTTTTCAGCTGACATTCATTCTAAAGCCAAGAATAAAAGCCAGGTTCAGAATTAAGTTAGGAGGGATGACAGAGGTTCTGGTTAGTCAACAAAATGATGGACTGGGTATTAGGTCTATCTTGTACCTTACTGACACAAATTGGTATAATTATGCTTTAATCGTATTTTCAGAGAAAAGTTTTATTTTAACAGGAAGGATGATATGTAGGAGGAGATAAGTGGGAGGAGTAAAGAGAGGAAGAGGAGGAGTAAGGACAGGAGGAGGAGGAGAAGAAGAGGAGGAGCTAGGTGACAGGGTGGGTGGGAGGGACATGTAGGCAGATATTCGCGTGTCTCTGCCAGTCAAAGATAGTTGATATATCTAGGTTGGGTACTGGGTTACACTTCTGATTTTATGGGCATCTTGTTATTGAGTACTACCAAACTTATAAGGCCTTTGATTAACATTTTAAAAATAATTGTATAAAAGCAAAAAGGAGAAGGGGAGATGGATAAGGGTTTTCTAGGGAAGGGAAATGGTGAAAGGGGATAGCATCTAAAATGTAAATAAAATATCCAAGGAAAAAAAATTTAAAAAAGAATAAAAATATATGCAAATCCCAAAAAAACAAAAAATGAGGTTTGAAAAATTAAAGTTACAAAATGGATCAAACTTTGTTTACTAGTTTATGTAACAAGAGCCTCTACACTCTCTACCCCAGCACAGGTCCATTTCTTAATATTCAAGCTTTCAATCAGAAAAGACAGTGAAAGTCTTCATCTTCTGGAGATGATTGAGACCCAGTTTGTGTGCTGTTACAGGTTTATAAACTTCTTTTTTAAGTTCCAGTCTTATTGTCTAACCCAGGGTGGCCTAGAATATGTGATCCTCCTGACTCAGTTTCTAGGATTCATGTATCACAGGTAGATATCACCATTCCTATCTCTTATGATTATTTTTAATATGAATACTTGTTCTTTTCTATATTATACAAACTCAAATAATCTTCATAGAAAATATATGAAGTCTTGATAATGAATGGAGTAAGAAATCACAGACCTCCCTGTATACTTTTATAAACAAGATGTGTGTGAGTATGTGTGTAAGTGTGTGTGTGAGTGTGTATGTGAGTGTGTGAGTGACTGTGTGTGTGTGTGTGTGTGTGTGTGTGTGTGTGTGTATTTCCCCTATGTAGAACTACTGGCATTGGTGAGACAATATACCCTCAAGATGAAATTTCTCTATTGATGTGTGTGATGGAAAAGCTCACTATACACAGAAAAGTGATCTCTACCATTATTCTTTGTGGGTTCACTGATACAATATGTAACTTGATTGACACTGTTTACTTTGAAAGGTCAGAACCCTGTTGTAGCAAACACAGCTGCAGATATTCTCAAGTTTCTCCCTGCCTTGTAGTGGTCTTTGTTCTTTGTTTGTGTAATCCTCCTTTTCTGCTGTGCTTCTCCTTATTTCTTCTTTACAAGTACATCAATCATATTATTGAGTTCTTCCATAATCACTTCATTTTGCCTTAACTAAATCTTTGAAAAGCCCACTTTCCAAATATAATCAGATTCTGAGGTTTAGCAGTGCCCTTGAAGGGCTTGGCAATGCACCTTCATTACTCAGCAGATGATTTCAAATACAGCAGAGCCTCAAACATTTTCTATTTTGTTAATTTTTGAGCAGACAACATGCCCTGTTAGATTATCAACAGTTACATTTACATTTGAAAACTCAAATTGTCACAGAGTCTTAATGATTCCTAAATATTTTTAATGAAACAAAGGAAATGTGTTTTTAAAGGATACCTATCTATCATTAAGTAAGAGAACAGAGCCAAGAGTGGTGGTACATGAACAAGCTGAGAAAAGTGCTTCAGCCTGACAATTCTGAAGAAATACATTACAAAGATGGCTTCTGAAAATAAAGAATGTTGAAATGGTCATTCCAGGAAAAGGGATTTACTAAAAATACAAATACAGCATTTTTATGAGCTTGTATCCTAGAAGAGGAAGAGGATGATTAAATGAAGTTCTGGTATAACATAGCAGTTGTATCAGAATCTGAGTATATGCTTCTTGGTCTTATTAGGAAAGAGGAAATTTGCAAGTGACAGTAAACTGTGAGGTGACTTCCTACCCACCATAAAAGGGGTTCCTGGGCAGCATGTGGAAGACAGAATAGGAGCTTTCCAAACTATTTGGTGGCAATTTAATGACACACAACGTGAAATAGAATTTTAAAAGAAAGAAGAAATGAAGGAAAGAAAGAAAAAGAGAGAGAGAAAGGAAGGAAGAAAGAAATGAAAGAAAGGAAGAAGGAAAGAAAGAAAGAAAGAAAGAAAGAAAGAAAGAAAGAAAGAAAGAAGAAAGAAAGAAAAGAAAAGAAAGAAGGAAGGAAGACAATTGATTTAGACTGGGCATCTAGATTCCAAAATGAAGAGGATCTGACAGATTCCTGTATGTTATTTTACTGAGGATGTCTTACAGAACTTAGAGAGACTACTTTGTAATTCATGTAACACCTTCACACTCACCTCCCTCCTATGCAAAGTATTCAAACTCTAATGTTCATTTGTTTCATTCTATTTCAGTCTATCTCATTAAGGTTTAGCTTCTAATTCTATAGACATAAGCCAGATTGAGGCTGCAGTGATCAGCTTAAGTCACTAGTGAAAAACAGAAGGTACTTCAGCACTAAGCATGATTTGTGCTCTCTCTGCCTCCATGGAGATGCCCCACGGATAGAAGTGGAGGTAGAAAATTTGACTTGGGATAGAAGTGTTTACAGAGTATGAAAGAATCAAGAAAGAAAAGAAGCCAGCACCTGGATCAGAGGAATATGAGAGGGTTGGTCCCCATTGAATATATATGTATAGCAGCAGCAAGAGGAAAATAAGAAAATAAAATGCATGATACATCATGCCATTCTGGAGTGGATTCTGGATTTACATGCATTGTGTCCAAATCCAAAACTTACTACCCACCTGTGTTGTTATTGTCTAGAGCATTTAGTACTACCCCTTGTCTTATTATCTGTACTATAGAATCTATGACTTATCGATCAGGCAACAAACATTATGTCCTATGGGAAGTACCTTAAAGTATTAACTAATTTACTATTTTCTCAAGCTCAACAAGGTAGGCACAGTCTCTATTATCTGTGTTTTATAGTTATTTAGGGTATGATAAAATCACATGGTGATGCACAGCTTTCAGGAGTCAGATAGTATGGCTGCAGTACACCATCCAGGGCTATAGTATGAGACTTTCAATACTACCACCACTACTAACAAATCACATAAAGTCATTCCTGAAACATTAAAAAAAAAAAAAAAGCTGTCCTCTCAAAATATTGAGAAATAAATACTTTTCTCAAAGCTTTTAGTGTGTGTGTTTGTCTCTGTGTCTATGTGTCTGTGTGCATGCATGCATGTACATGCATGCAGAGGAAAGCCATCCAATCACTGAGTATTCTACAGTTTGCTATTCTGGGATTGTTGGTGGTGATTGTTGTAACTTCTTTAGTTTATTATTCTATAAAGGAGGACAAAATGAATTTGAAGTGAAGAGAGAATTAA
This sequence comes from Arvicanthis niloticus, assembly GCF_011762505.2. Taxonomy (NCBI): domain Eukaryota; kingdom Metazoa; phylum Chordata; class Mammalia; order Rodentia; family Muridae; genus Arvicanthis; species Arvicanthis niloticus. Next base: position 136,225,980 of record NC_047660.1, read on the forward strand.
TAAAAAATAAGTCACCAGTTGTTGGGAGACAATTCTCTACTACCTTTTCAGCATGTCTTTTGGTCTGACCCATCTTTTCAAGGACATTCCTTTAGGAAACAAACTTCTGAGAGGAGATAACGTTCAATCAGAAACTCATCTCATTAGATTGCAGTAACATCTCCCTCTAGGAGAGGGGTAGGCTAATTTGCTAGTGGTTCTTTTAAACAAGATTGGGTTTCCAAAGCTGTCCAGTTGTGGTTTGAATTTCTGTGTGCAGCCACTCTGTGAGTCTACCTCTACCTTACTTCTGAAGATCCAGGGAAAAGGGGACAAACGTAGGCTCAGGCTCATGCTTTCCACTGTGGAAGATCATTATATAACACTAAAGCATATATTAGAATTATACAAGTTCACATCAGGATATAGCAGCTAGTTAGGCAAAAATACCAGAGGCTGACAATCAGAGATGTGGCTCTGATGATACTGTGGATTTGTGATTTTAACTTTCAGAAATGAAAAAGAATACCATTTCTGTTGCTCTAAGTCACATAGTCTCAGGCATTTGTTATACTATTTTTAAAAGTACATTCTTCAAAATTTTTATCTTTCAAGAAAAATGAGAAAATAACACTACAGTGGTAACGAAGAATAATACAATCTTGGACCCAAAGTCATGCAACAGTTAGCAGTGCTGTCTGTCTGTGTTGTCCATAGATTCTTCTGACAGGTATGATGATGGTGGAGATGGATGGCACAGATAGTATGAGCAGAAGAAGGGATCTATGAGGCAGCTAATATATCATCCAAGGTAAGAAATATAAGCGGCATCAGCTATAGCAGCAGAAAAATGATAATCAGAATGAGTAAAGAAGGTCGTCACCTACTAATATTACTTGGCTATTGCTAGATATGCCATCAGTACCTTTGAACAAATGCAGTTCCATTAAATCCCTCTAACATACAAGAAGAATATCCTTATCCCAGGTGTTTTTGTTCATTTAAATCTTCCAGATAAGGACTGCTGTGGTATTACCCAGATCACTATATGGCTGCAAAGTCCACCCTTCATGAAGTTATGCCAGTATGTATTGTCTAAAGCAACTAATCATAGGCAAGAGGAGCTTGTCATTTCATATAGACAATGGCAGGAAAACTGAAGGTATTTTGCCATAGAGAAACATCAATATAACAATAATTTAACTCAAAATTATTCGAGGAGGAACATACCTCAGTAAGTTTAATTGCTCAGATATATTAAAGCTGAAATTCAACTATGTAAGAAATATTATGCTTGAGTTGCCTTCAAAATCTAGCTTAAGTGTTTGGAATTCTTACTTTCAACTTAAAAAAAATGGTATAAAAAAATCTCACTACCCTCTACTCTTAGAAAATCACATACACATTGCCCAGATCCTGGAAGTTGGAGCAGTCACACAGCTGATCTGCTCCCCTGAGAAAACTACCTCCAGAGGCATGCTAGAGAGGTCACAGACCTCAGAGCTGCAGGCATCCTAGAGAGGTCATGGACCACAGAGCTGCAGAGCAGGGGACACCATATCCTGAAGCATCATAGAGGAGCAACTACACTCAGAGCAGCAAACACCTAGCTGGTCTACTACCATGGAAATACCATATCCTGAAATATCCTAGAGGAGCCACTGTACCCAGAACAGCTGGAGCTCAGGATCACAGAGTCATCTGGACCCCAAGGAGTTCTGACACAACCAAGATAACTGGAAAGGCAGACTCCAGTCAGAACCAGTGAGTGCAAGTAGCACTACAGCTAACCAAATGGCGAAAGACAAGTGTAAGAATGTAAACAACAAAAACCAAAGTTATTTGGCATCACCAGAACCCAGTTCCCTCACCATAGCAAGTCCTGAACACCACATCACACCAAAAAAGCAGAAATTGGAATTAATCACTTCTCATGATGATGATAGAGAACTTTAAAAAGGACATAAACAACATTCTCAAAGAATTTGAGGAGAACACAGGTAAACAGGTAGAAGCCCTTAAAGAAATGCAAGAAAACACAACCAAACAGGTGAAGGAATTACACAAAATTGTCCAGGATCTAAAAATAAATCTAAAAGTAGAAACAATCAAGAAATCTCAAAGGGAGACTACCCTGGAGATAGAAAACCTAGGAAAAAAGATCAGGAGTCATAGACACAAGCATCACAAACAGAATACAAGAGATAGAAGAGAGAATTTCATGTGCAGAAGATACCATGGAAAACATAGACACAACTGTCAAAGAAACTGTGAAATGCAAAAAGCACCGAACACAAAACATCCAGGAAATCCAAAACACAATGAGAAGACCAAACCTAAGGATAATAGGTATAGATGAGTGTGAAGACACCCAACTTAAAGGGCCAGTAAATATCTTCAACAAAATTATAGAGGAAAACTTCCCTAACCTAAAGAAAGAGATGTCCTTAAATATACAAGAAGCCTACAGAACCCCAAACAGACTAGACCAAAAAAGAAATACCTCCTGTCACATAATAATCAAACATCAAATATACAAAACAAAGAGAAGATACTAAAAGCAGTAAGGGGAAAAGGCAAAGTAACATATAAAGGCAGACCTATAAGAATTACACCAGATTCCTCACCAGAAACTATAAAAGCCAGAAGATCCTGGACTGATATCATACAGACCCTAAGAGAACACAAATGCCAGCCCAGACTACTATACCCAGCAAAACTCTCAATCAATATTGATGGAGAAAACAAAATATTCCATGGCAAAATTAAATTTACACAATATCTTACCACAAATCCAGCACTTCAAAGGATAATTGGTGGAAAACTCCAACACAAGGAGGGAAACTACAACCTAGAAAAAGCAAGAAACTAATCTTCCATCAACCCTAAAAGAAGGTAGCTATACAAACAAAACTCCACTGCCAATAACAAAAGTAATGGGAAACAACATTCATTTTTCCTTAATATCTCTTAATATCAATGGACTCAATTCTCTAATAAAAAGACATAAACTATCAGACTGGATATGTAAACAGGATCCAACATTTTGCTGCATATAGGAAACACACCTTTGTGAAAAAGACAGACACTACCTCACAGTAAAAGGTTGGAAAACAATCTTCCAAGCAAATGGTCATAAGAAACAAGCTGGAGTAGTGATTCTAATATCAAACAAAATTGCTTTTCAACCAAACATAATCAAAAAAGATAAAGAAGGACACTTCATAGTCATCAAAGGAAAAAATGTACCAAGAGGATGTCGCAATTCTGAACATCTATGCCCCAAATGCAAGGGCAGCCACATACATAAAAGAAACTTTACTAAAGCTTAAAGCATACATTGTCCCTCACACAATAATAGTGGGAGATTTCAACACCCTACTCTCAGCTATGGACAGATCATGGAAACAGAAAATAAAACGAGACACAATGAAACTAACAGAAGTTATGAACCAATTGGACTTAACTGACATCTATAGAACATTTCCTCCTAAAACAAAAGAATATACCTTCTCAGCTCCTCATGGTACCTTCTCCATAATAAATCATATAATTGGTCACAAAACAGGCCTCAACAGATACAAAAAGATTAAAATAATCCCTTGTACCCTATCAGACCACCATGGACTAAGACTTGCCTTTGATATGGACAAAAACAACAGAAAGCCCACATACACTTGGAAACTGAACAATGCTCTACTCAATGATAACTTGGTCAAGGAAGAAATAAAAAAAAATTAAAGACTTTTTAGAATATAATGAAAATGAAGACACAGCATATCAAAACTTGTGGGACTCCATGAAAGCAGTACTAAGAGGAAAAAAATCATAGCTCTAAGTGCCCACAAAAAGAAAATGGAAAGAGCATACATTAACAACTTGACAGCACACCTGAAAGAGTTAGAACAAAAAGAAGCTAATATACCCAAGAGGAGTAGACAGCAGGAAATAATCAAAGTCAGGGCTGAAATCAACCAAGTTGAAACAGAAAGAACTATACAAAATATCAACAAAACCAAGAGCTGGTTTTTTGAGAAAATCAACAAGATAGACAAACCCTTAACCAGTCTAACCAAAGGGCACAGAGATTGTACTCAAATTAATAAAATTAGAACTGAAAAGGGAGACATAACAACAGACAGAGGAAATTTTAAAAATCATCAGATCCTACTACAGAGGCCTATACTCAACAAAATTGGAAAATCTGGATGAAATGAACAATTTTCTAGATAGATACCAGGTTCCAAAGTTAAATGAGGAGCAGATAAACCATCTAAACAGCCACATAGCCTCTAAAAAAAATTAGAAGCAGTCATTAAAAATCTCCCCACCAAAAAAAGTCTGGGTCCAGATGGTTTTATTGCAGAATTTTATCAGACCTACCAGGAAGACCTAATACCAATTCTCTTCAAACTATTCCACAGAATAGAAACAGAAGGAACAATACCCAATTCGTTCTATGAAGCTACAATTACACACATACCTAAGCCTCACAAAGACCCAACAAAGAAAGAGAACTACAGACCAATCTCTCTTATGAATATTGATGCAAAAATACTCAATAAAATTTTCACAAACAGAATCCAAGAACACATCAAAGCAATCATCCATCATGATCAAGTAGGCTTTATCCCAGCCATGCAAGGATGGTTCAATATTCGGAAATCCATCAATGTAATCCACTACATAAATAAACTCAAAGAAAAAGACTACATGATCGTCTCACTAGATGCTGAGAAAGCATTTGACAAAATTCAACATCTCTTCATGTTAAAAGTCTTGGAAAGATCAGAAATTCAAGGTCCATACCTAAACATAGTAAAAAGCAATATACAGCAAGCCAGTAGCCAACATCAAACTAAATGGAGAGAAACTTGAAGCAATTCCACTAAAATCAGGGACTAGACAAAGCTGCCCACTCTCACCTTACCTATTCAGTATAGTACTGGAAGTCCTAGCTAAAGTGATTAGACAACAAAAGGAAGTCAAAGGGATACAAATAGGAAAGGAAGAAGTCAAAATTTCACTATTTGCAGATGATATGATAGTATACTTAAGTGACCCTAAAACTTCCACCAGAGAACTCCTAAACCTGATAAACAACCTCAGTAAAGTGCCTGGATATAAAATTAACTCAAACAAATCAGTAGCCTTCCTCTACTCAAAAGATAAACAGACTGAAAAAGAAATTAGAGAAATTACACCCTTCACAATAGCCACAAATAATATAAAATATCTTGGAGTGAATCTAACCAAGTAAGTAAAAGATCTGTATGACAAGAACTTCAAGTCTCTGAAGAAAGAAATCAAAGAAGATCTCAGAAGATGGAAAGATCTCCCATGCTCCTGGATTGGCAGGATTAACTTAGTAAAAATGGCCATCTACAGATTCAATACAATCCCCATCAAAATTCCAAATCAATTCTTCATAGAGATAGAAAGAGCAATTTGCAAATTCATTTGGAACAACAAAAAACCCAGGATAGCAAGAACCATTCTCAGCAATAAAAGAACTTCTGAGGGAATCACTATCCCTGACCTCAAAATGTACTACAGAGCAGTAGTGATAAAAACTGCATGGTATTGGTACAGAGACAGACAGGAAGATCAATGGAATAGAATTGAAGATCCAGAAATGAACCCACACACCTATGGTCACTTGATCTTTGACAAAGGAGCTAAAACCATCCAGTGGAAAAAGGACAGCATTTTCAACAAATGGTGCTGGATCAACTGGAGGTCAGCATGTAGAAGAATGTAAATTAATCCATTCCTATCCCCTTGTACAAAGCTCAAGTCCAAGTGGATAAAGGACCTTCATATAAAACCAGGTACACTGAAACTAATAGAAGAGAAGGTGGGAAAGACCCTCGAATGCTTAGGCACAGGGGAAAAGTTCCTGAACAGAACACCAATGGCCTATGCTCTAAGATCAAGAATTGACAAACAGAACCTCATAAAATTGCAAAGCTTCTGTAAGGCAAAAGATATTGTCAATAAGACAAAACAGCAACCAACAGATTGGGAAAAGATCATTACCAATCCTAGATCTGATACAGGGCTAATATCCAATATATACAAAGAACTCAAGAAATTATACTCCAGACAACCAAATAACCCTATTAAAAATGGGGTACAGAGCTAAACAAAGAATTCTCAACTGAGGAAATTCAAATGGCTGAGAAACACCTTAAGAAATGCTCAACTTCCTTAGTCATCAGGAAAATGCAAATCAAAACAACCCTGAGATACCACTTCACTCCAGTCAGAATGGCTAAGATAAAAACTTCAAGTGACAGTAGATGCTGGAGAGGATGTGGAGAAAGAGGACTCCTCCATTGTTGCTGGGAATGCAAATTGGTACAACCACTCTGGAAATCAGTCTGATGGTTCCTCAGAAAACTGGACATAGCATTACCTGAGGACCCAGCTATACCACTCCTGGGCATATACCCAGAAGATGCTCCAACATATAACAAGGACATATACTCCCCTATGTTCATAGCAACCTTATTTATAATAGCCAGAAGCTGGAAAGAACCCAGATATCCTTCAACAGAGTAATGGATACAAAAAATATGGTACATTTACACAATGGAGTACTACTCAGCTATTAAAAATAATGAATTCGAGAAATTCTTAGGTAAATGGATGGAACTAGAAAATGTCATCCTGAGTGAGTTAATCCAATCACAAAAGAACACTCATGGTATTTACTCACTGATAATCGGATGTTAGCCCAAAAGCTTGGAATAGCAAAGACTCCACCCACAGACCACATGAAGCTCATAAAGAAGGAAGACCAAGAGGGGATGCCTCAGTTCTACTTAGAAAGAGAAACAAAAATACTCAAGGGAGCAAATATGGGAACAAAATATGGGACAGAAACTGAAAGGGGGCCATTTGGAGACCATTCCACCTGGGTATCCATCCCATGTACAGTCACCTAAGCTAGACACTGATGTGGATGGCTGGAAGTGCATGCTGTCAAGAACATGATATAGCTGTCTCCTTAGAGGTCTGCCAGAGACTGACACATTCAGAGGATGATGCTCACAGCTAACCACTGATCTGATCAATGGTTTCCCAGTGGAGAAGTTAGAGAGAAGACTGAAAGAGCAGAAAAGGTTTGTGACCCCAGGAGAAAAGCAACAATACCAACCAACCAGAGCCCCCACCCCCCAGGGTCTAAACCACCAGCCTGGGAGCACATAGGGAGGGACCCATGACTCCAGCTGTATATGTAGGGGAGGATGGCCTTGTCGGGCATAGGTGGGAGAGGAGATTCTTGGCCCCATGAAAAATGAACACAGAGTGGGGGGGGAATGTGAGGGTGGGCAGGGGTAGTGGGGGCGGGGGGTAGGTGGGGGCACAGCCTCATAGAAGCATGAGGAGGGGGGATGGTATAGGAGGTTTCTTGGTGGTGGGAGGAAGTGGGGTAAGGGGATAAAATCTGAAATGTAAATATTATAACCAATTAAAAAAGGGGAAAAAGAGAGAAAAGTTGTTAGAACCAACATCTTTAATAAAATGTCAGCCCTCTAAAAAAAAATTATCTTGATACAAAAAAAAATCACATACAAAATAAGAAACCCCACCAAACCAGTTAATGTTAAATTTAACCAGTTAAAATTAAATTTAAATATAATTATATTAGTATGTTGTCTCATAAAGAAAATGTGAGCTCAAAGTTTAAGAAAATAAGATGAGACAAATTAAAAAACACATAAAGTTTTGGTGAAAGACATAAAAGAATTCAATAAATATAGTGTTCATTCCCATATGGCTAACAAGAGTTAATAATATTAAAAATATTTGCTCTAATTTGATCCACAGGCTTAATGCAATTCCAAACAAAATCCCAAGAAATTGTTTTGTAGAGTTAACTAATTATGCCAATGCTTAACCTGGAGTACTAGAAACCAATAACTCTGTAAATGTTAAGAAAATATTTAAGAAAATTAACCAAAGTGGAAGACAGACACTACAAAACTTCAATACTTAATTATACAACTACTGCATCAAGACAGTATGGAAATCATTAAATAACAGACAAATACATTAATGGATCAACTAAAACCACAAAATATAACCACCCACCTGTGACAATGGAACAAAGACAATAAAATATGGAAAAAATAATCTCTTCTGAACCAAGAGGACATATCTCTCTGTCACACACACACTGCACAAGGCACAAGAGGGGGGATAGGGAGAAAGACTATAATAATACTATAATCTTTCTAGAAGATAATCAAGGAAAAGCTGTATGTCTTTTGGTTTTGTAACAATTGTACAAATAAAATACCAAGAAAACTACCCTTAAAAGAAAGAATTGATAAACTGGACTATATTAACTTTTCAAATATGCCACTGGCAGGAAAGCAAAAACAAACAACAAACTTGAAGGATGTGTTTGCAAAGCCCTATCTGGTAAAAGACTGTTTGCAAATGGTAATAGCAGGGTATAAGTGATTTGACTGGGAAAATGGGGTATGTGTAATTAAGGAGAAAAATGGGTGTAAATACAGAAGAAGGAAAGAGGAGGGTAAAATGACAGTAAGGATGTCTGATAAAGTCATAACAATTCATACTATTAAGTATTTACTTAAAAACCCTATAATACATGTAAGTCCATGTCATTCTTGTATAAATGTATGTGTGTGTATATGTGTATGTACACACACACACACACACACACACACACACACACACACACCTTTCCTATCTGGGATGACAATTCTTCTTCTAAGTGTCAAGGACTATCTGACAAACCTCCTGATGCTAGGGATGAAAAGTCTTTTTTTGAGTTCTTGATCTCTGCTTTCTGAGAGACTCCCAAACAGACTATTGTTGCTGCCCCTTGTTATCTGCAGAAGTACATGGTAATTTCTCATTGAGGAAGACACCATGTAGTTTAGAAACAGATCCTAAAGGCCCCTGAGATGAAACTTAAATGAATGCTTCTTCCCAAGGACTATCTTTAATGGTTATCATTAAACAGGCACTATGCAAACCTTCCAAGAAGAGAAGTAATCAACTTTCGTACTCAGCTATGACACCTATGAACCACATTAACTACCCACACAACACAATAATACTAAGGGTATGATAGTGACCAGTATATTTTTTGCAGAAATAAGCTCTCTAATTAGACTAATATCTGCTCATCAAGAGGGAGGTTATTTCTTATACTAAAAAGCTTACCTACTACCTGTGGCTAGTAAAGTCATGGATATTGGAGAAGAACTTGCAGCCACCATCTTACTAAACCATAGTAATCTCTACCAACATTCTAAATATTTGACCTATTCTTAACAAGAACAATAGACTTTACAAAGAGCCCAGGTGTGGAGGGTGATCTCCACCCTACACAAAGAACTAAAGACAACTAAGGAATTTTGAGAGTAAGAGCAATAATCTTCCTGGGAGTAGAACATACCAACTCAATACCAAATGATCAGCCCAGAAATCATACATACAAATAGCATTATACAGACTGAGCAGGTTATATACATATGTAATACATTTTAATATAACAAAATTTAAGCTCCCTAATTAGACTATCTGCTCATCAAGAGGGATGTCATTTCTTATAGTAGAAAGCTTGTCAACAACCCATGGCTAGTGAAGTCATGGATATCGGAGAAAAACTTGAAGCCACAACTTTACTAAACCATAGTAACAAAATTTAATGAAAACATGTAACAAAATTAATGTAACAAATTTTAATGAAAAAAATAATTCATGAACTGAGCAGATCTTGGGTGGCAGCTCTGTCCCCAATCACACAGAAAGTGGAAGTGGGGCTCCCAGGAACTCTAACCCAGCAGTATCTTAAGTAAGCAGACAGCAACGTTCACCCCAAACAAGGAGTAACTGGGACCCACAAGGACCCAGGAAGTCACTCCCAGCCTGGAGCACTGATTTCTTCCAGTCTGGGCCAGAGCACTGAGCAGATCTTGGGTGGCAGCTCTGCCCCCAATCTCTAAGAACCCAAAGAAAGTGGGGATCCCAGGTGCTCTAACTCGGGCAGTATCTTAAGGTAAACAGACAGCAAGGCCCGCCCCAAACAGGGAGTAACTGGGACCCACAAAAACCCAGGAAGTTACTCCCTGCCTGGAGCACTGGTTCCTTCTGGTCTGGGTCAGAGCACTGAGCAGATCTTGGGTGGCAGCTCTGCCCCCATTCTCTAAGAACCCAGAGGAAACGGGGCTCCCAGAGCTCTAACCTGGGCAGCATCCTGTCTGCTCCCAGAGCTCTAACCTGGGCAGCATCCTGTCTGCTCCCAGAACTCTAACCTGGGCAGCATCCTGTCTGTGCTTGAGCACTGAGCAGATTCTGGCCCCCAGCGCTTACCCAGTAATTACACTCACCCCACAAAGTTCTGACACAACCAAGATAATAGGAAAGACAGGCTCCAGTCAGGGACAGGGCAGATAACACTGAGGAGATACAGATGGCAAAAGGCAAGCGAAAGAACATAAGCATCAGTACCCAGGGTACTTGGCATCATTAGAACCTAGTTCTCCCACACTAGAAAGTCCTGAATTTCCCATATCACCAGGAAAGCAAGATTCAGATTTAAAATTACTTCTAATGATGATGATAGAGGACTTTAAGAAGGACATAAATAACACCCTCAAAGAATTTGAGGAGAACACAGGTAAACAGGTAGATGCCCTTGAAGAGGAAACACAAAAATCCCTTAAAAAATTACAAGAGAACACAACCAAACAGGTGAAGGAATTGAACAAAACCATCCAGGACAAAAAAATGGAAGTTGAAACAATCAAGAAATCACAAAGGGAGACTACGCTGGAGATAGAAAACCTAGGAAAGAAATCAGGAGTCATAGACACAAGCATCACCAACAGAATACAAGAGATAGAAGAGAGAATCTCAGGTGCAGAAGATACCATAGAAAATATCAACACAACTGTCAAAGAAAATGCAAAATGCAAAAAGTTCTTAACACAAAATATCCAGGAAATCCAGGACACAATGAGGAAACCAAACCTAAGGACAATAGGTATAGATTAGAGTGGAGATTCCCAACTTAAAGGGCCAATAAATATCTTCAACAAAATTATAGATGAAAACTTCCCTAATCTAAAGAAAGAGATGCCCATAAATATACAAGAAGCCTATAGAACGCCAAATAGACTAGACCAGAAAAAAAATACCTCCCGTCACATAATAATCAAAACACCAAGTGCACAAAACAAAGAAAGAATATTAAATGCAGTAAGAGAGAAAAACCAAGTAACATATAAAGGTAGACCTATCAAAATTACACCAGACTTCTCACCAGATACTATAAAAGCTAGAAGATGCTGGACAGATGTCATACAGACGCTAAGAGAACACAAATGCCAGCCCAGGCTACTATACCCAGCAAAACTCTCAATTACAATAGATGGAGAAATCAAGATATTCCATGACAAAACTAAATTTACACAATATCTTCCCACAAATCCAGCATTACAAAGGATAATAGCAGGAAAGCGCCAATACAAGGAGGGAAATCATACCCTAGAAAGAGAAAGAAAGTAATCCTCTTCCAACAAATAAAGAAGAAGATAGTCACACAAAGATAACTTCACCTCTAATGACAATAATAACAGGAGACAACAATCACTGTTCCTTGATATCTCTTAACATCAATGGACTCAATTCCCAAATTAAAAGACATAGACTAATGGATTGGATACATAAACGGGACCCAGCATTTTGCTGCATACAGGAAACCCACCTCAGTACAAAGACAGACTCTACCTTAGAGTAAAAGGCTGGAAAACAATTTATCAAGCAAATGGTCCTAAGAAACAAGCTGGAGTAGCCATTCTAAAATCTCCAGCCCAAGAACACAAAGGGAGGGACTCATGGCTCCACCTGTATAGGTAGTTGAGGGTGGCCTTGCCAGGCATCAGTGGAAGTGGATAGCCTTGGTACCTGAAAGTTTGGATTCCCTAATGTTGGGGAATTTCAAAAGCAGGGAGGCGGGAATGAGAGGATGGTAGGAGCACACCCTCATAGTAACTGGAGGTGGGAAATGGGGTAAGGGGTTAGGCATCAGTGGAAGTGAAGGGCCTAGATGCCCGAAAGTTTGGATTCCCTGATGTTGGGAAATTTGAGAGCAGGAAGGCAAAAACGGGAGGATGGTGGGAGCACACCTTCATAGAAACTTCCAGAATTATATAGAGGCAGGCCGCCAGAAGACTACATTCCAGAATTCAAACAAACAATTATCTTGATACTAAACTTTGTTTTGAGAATTGTATAATGCAGAATACATAGCCTTGGTGTATCTACTCATCAGGCAAGCTGAGCAGACCTGCTCAAACCTCTGACATCTTGGAATTCCAGCTGGACGCAGTGAAGACAGTGTCAGAGGCTTATCAATTTACTCTTCCCCCAACCCCTCTTCTAATATCTCAACACCCATAATCAGCTTGAAGAAGTTAATGAAGAGTTGGCACCCCTATTCCCTGGGTTTGGAGACTGAGGTGGTTAATATTGGGCTGTCTTTCTAGGGAAAAGTAGTGGTTTTGGTGGAACAGGGAGGATTAGCTAGGATTTATTGCATAGCCATAACCTACTGGTAGAAATATGTATAATTGTTATTAAGATGAAGTTATAATTTCTTAAATGGTACAAAATTTACTTTGATTTCAAATTTAAGGTTTTCATTGGTATGAGCTTCTTATTAATATAAAAGTGAGATGAATATTGTTACTATCATAGGCATTGTGCCTATATAACACATTTAGGAATACAAGGCTTAGACCCAGTCCTTCTTTAACTTTTTTTTAGCTTATCTGAGATAGTTAGCCTGTGAGTTAAGGGCCTATAGCAAATTCAGGGCTCTGAGTTTATTGTTAGGGTGTTTTCTATATTTTCTTTAGAAATAGCTGAGAGGAGTTAACAGACAACAGTCCAGATTACCTTACATGGATAGTTGGTTTTCAAAACATCAGAAGTCCATAGAATTGATGTCACAAACATTTCTGTATTAATGTTCATTTTGATTAGAGACCTGTCTGCTCCTGACAGCTTCCTGTTGTGGATTCTAAGAAGAAATTGAACATCTTTGGAGTTATTCCAATTGTGGTGAGTCAGCCACTAGGCAAGAATTACCTCTTTCCATCTACAGACAAATCAGTGTCCAGAAAAGGACACACTTGCAGAATAGTCGACAGAGTAATCAGCCCTTAATAATTCCGCATCACTAGGTCTGTCAGATGATCCTGGGCCAGAAGACTGAAGATCAGATGCTCCAACGTTCTGTAGTATAGGGACTGTCCAGGTGTTCAGCGGTCTCTATAAATTGGCTATGTTTTAGAAGCTATGCTTTGTGCTTCCCATAATTTCAGTTAACTCAGTCATTCTGGATTTCTGATTGGGTTGAAAACTTATAGTCTCATAGCCAATCTTTGCTATTTACTTTTAGAGAAAAGATTTGAGAGGATGGTTTTCAGCTGACATTCATTCTAAAGCCAAGAAAAAAAAGCCAGGTTCAGAACTAAGTCTTTTATTTAGGAGAGATGACAGAGGTTCTGGTTAGTCAACAAAATGATGGACTGGGTATTAGGTCTATCTTGCACCTTACTGACATAAATTGGTAACTCTAACTGTATTTTGAGAGAAAAGTTTTATTTTAACAGGAAGGGTGATATGTAGGAGGAGCTAAGGTGGAAGGAGTAAGGAGAGGAGGAGAAGGAGAGGAGGAGCTAGGTGATGAGAGAGAAAGAGGGAGGGGGGCCAGACATGGAGGCAGTGTTCACATGTCTCTGCCAGTCAAAGATAGTTGATATATCTAGGTTGGGTATTAGGTTACACTTCTGATTGATATTGAGCATTACCAAATTTATAAAGCCATTGGTTAACATTTAAAAAATTGTATAAAAGCAAAAAGGAGAAGGGGGTATGGGATAGGGGTTTTCTCGGGAGGGAAAATGGGGAAAGGGGATGGCATATGAAATATAAATAAAGTATCCAATTTTTAAAAAAGGAAAAAATAGTTCATGAATTTGAAAAGGAGCAAGGAGTTGTATATGGAGAGTTTGAAGGGTGGAAAGGGGAAAAAAGTTATGTAATTAAATAATGATCTCCAAAAATTTTAAAAGGCAAAACAAGACAACAAAACCACAGAGCAAAACAAGCAAACAAAGAAACAGTAAAAATATCCACCTGAGTCCTTTAGATATATCACAATAAAGATTTTTGGATAGTCAAAGATTCTCCATTTTGTATAACATGATTAAAATGCACATCTAAATTACATTCAGATACCAATGCAAAGTTTAGAGGGTGATTTTGGCAAATGCTGAAAACATCGTTTAGCTACAGAAATTCTTAGCCATTGCTGGTATGGATGAAGCATTTTTTATTACATTAAAAGATAATTTCGCCATTTCTTACACATAAATACTACAGTTGTTTTTTAATTGTACATATGGAAAGTAACAAAGATGCCCTCCATAGTATGAGGACCTATACTATATTCAGGCAAAGGGATTCAGTAATTTAATAAATGAACTACCAAGCTAAGAAAACATATAAATGAAGCTTCTATTACTTTAAGTGAAAAAAGTCAGCCTGAAATGCTAGATGTGTACTTGTCTAGAAAAGGTACCTGTGGAGAATGAAAAGATCAATAGATGGCAGGTCCTAAGGACAGAAGATGGAGAAAAAAGGGTGCAGATAATTTTTAAGACAACAAAACTATTCTTTATGATACAGCACTGTATGCACACCACAATATTTTTTCAAATCTGTAAAATGAATAAAAAATATTTTTGCTATTTGTTTTTTTTCTTTTATCTATGGAAATGAGGAATTTCCAATAAAAGCAACAAAAGAATTTAAGAGTTTTTTTTTTTTCTAGCTCACAGTTTGAGAGTACAGTTCATTATTAATAGGAAGTCATGGTATCAGGAGTGTGAGGCATCTAGTCACATTGCATCTTCAGTTAAGTAGTGTTTTAGTTACTTTTACATTGCTATGATAAAATACCACGACAAGACAATTTATAAAAGAAATAATAATTGAATGTCTTATTCACTGTTATGCTATGAAGAGACACCATGATCAAGGCAATTCTATTAAGAAAAAGCAATTAACTGGTGGCTTGCTTACAGTTTTAAAGGATTAGTTCATAATCATAGCAAGAAGCAGAAAGCCATGATTTTGGAGTAGTAACTATGAGCTTACAGGTTGATCTATAGGTAACAGATAGAGAAAGAGAGAATGAGGCTGGGTCAGGCATTGGGCTTTAAGGTTTCAAACACACTTCTTCTAACAAGGCCACAGCTCCTAATTTGTCTCAAACAGTCCTACCAAATATGGACCAAGCATTCAAGCATACGAACCTATGCGGGGCGTTCTCCTTCAGACCACATAGGAAGGAAGCAGATACGAGTGCACTGGTGCCATACACATCTAAGGTAATCCTTTTCATATCACTTAAATTAATCTAGAAATTCTCACAGATAATACCCAGGGGTGAATTGATGAAAAAATTCTAGATCCTGTGAAGTTGATAATAAATATTAATAATCACAAATACCAAATCCTAATTTAAATTATGGGCTTTGGGTGAAGTTGTAATACTTATGTGACTTTGTCAGTTGTGACAGCTTCAGCTGAAGACACTACTGATGGGAAGTCAGAGCATCCATGTGCTTGCCTGTATAGTATATGGAGAGCTCAGTATCCTTTGCTTAACTTTGTCATAAGCTAAAATTGTTAACAAAATATTAAGTCTTAAAATGTTAATTCAGTTGATTGAAATAATATAATTCTCTGAGGAAGTTTTAATAACAGGATATAATAAGTTGCTGACTTCTCAGGTCCAGAAGCTCCTGAGTATATCCCTAGACAAGATCCATGTTTTATCTCACCTTCAAGTATATTTCTTGTGGTTATGGTGACACTCAGCCATGAAGTTTTTGGTTGATAGATACTTTAGAAGACTTTGCAAATTTGTCTAATACATTAATTAATATAGAAATTTCAAATGGACCTCAGAGATTTGAAACAGCAAAGATATGTATGACACAGCAAGTTGCAAATCTGAAGATATCACTCTAATGTAAAACAAGTAGTTTTTCATTGGTTTTCTTTCTCTGTATTTTTTTAGGATAAAACCTAAAATTATTCAAGAACTGTGAAACATATGTATCACTAAAAACCATGTATTCTTCAAAAATCAATGTATCCTTAGTTTAAAGGCTATTTTGGTTGCACTATGCCTCCTGCAGTTCTCACTCTAAGATCAGTCAGGTAAGTGTGAGGACTCTGCTGTTGTCACTGAAGCTCCCCTTTATATTTGTATAGTTTATCTGCAGCCCTTCCCTTCATTACTTTCTCAGTCCTAGAGTCGACCTGTCATGAATGCGTTCTCTCTGTACTGCTGTTCCTGAAGAAATGGGGCTTCTTTTCAGTTGCAGAAAAACTTTGATGTTCAGATATTGATCAAATAGGACAATTTAAACTTTTATCTTGGGGTCCTCAAAGGACCTATTTTTGAAACATAAATAATTTAAACCACCTTGACTATTACTTCAGAGACAGCTCTCTTTTCAAAGGAAATTTTCCTATGACTTTTTAGAAGTTACCATGATTTTTAGTAAGGGTTGAATTACATTAAATGAATAAGAGAAGTTAAATGTGTTCAAAATGAACACTTGTGACCTTGTTGAATAAAGTATAAATAAAACTTTGAAGATTTTTCCAAAATATTTATTTAAATAAGCCCTTAATGATAAAAATCAGATATTTCTTTGAATAAGAACTGTTGCATCTTTCCAGCATACTCTGATCACACATAGTGCACGTACAGCATGGGTGTAATGACGTTTTCCGTACTGATCATATGGTGGGACTGATGCAAACGCAAAAGCAGAAGGTGTCAAATACTAGAGACAAAAGCCAGCCCCTTGATATTTTATGGATACAGTTTATGTGTCCAGGTTATAAGGTGGACAGGATAAAACATATCAATACCAGCGGAGCAACCAACCTCTTTTTCCAAGACCTAAACTGTGTAAGTATAAACCTCCAACTCCTTTGTGTTTACTTGCATTTTTAAATTTCTGATTTGAATGGAGGAAAAATTCAGGTCACTGAAAACAAGAGTGTTTATTTCACTTAGATGTTTGCTATTTCAGTTCACTTTCCTCGGGTATTTTTCATTCCTACTTGTTACTCATTTACTGTATTTTTATGATAAAGTACTCAGCAGTATTTTTACTATCAGGGAAACAACTTAAGATAGTTTGCTATAGTTCAGTCTGAAATGTATATCAGGATGCTTCTATTTACTAAGCAAGCTGGAGAGTGAGTGCAATCCAGTACAGAGTCACTCAGCACATCTTAACCCCAGGAAAACGTAACCAAATTTACACACAACAGATGGCACCGAGAATCCACCATTAATTTAGTAATTCTCTGATCACACACATTAAACCAGCTTGGAAGGAAGGGAGAGATAATTTCTCAGCAAGAGGAGAAGTCTCATGGTTCAAGTGTATGAACCTTAAAGAAAGAAGTTATACAGTACGCAAAAGGCAATGCTTTAGGGAGATATAAAGAAGTCTTGCAGGATAACGCAAATTCTTCTAATGTGGGCTCCACAGGAATTCTGGGTTAAGTATTCCTGGCATGACAGATAAGAAGTCTAAGAATAGGCTCATACAGTATTTGTTTAGTTTACCTAATTTGTTTTGAATTGTTTTAATTGTCAAAATGGGCATGATTTTGAGTTTTGTGGTTATATTATTATTCTTCTGGGAGAGAGGTCAAGCTAAAGTTTTTTTTTCTGGTTACTGGCTCAAGGACATGGTATTTTGGGAGAAAGTCTCTAGATTTGTTTTGACAGAAAAGGAGAAGAGGCTCTGGGCCCCTTCCAGAGTGATGTGGATCAGCTATGACAGAGGGGCACCCCCTGAGGAACTAGAAAAAAATCAAGAGAATCAAATAGGACAGGTAAAGATTCTTTGTGCCATCTTTCACATGGCATAAATGAGGACTTATATTTGGTTACTACTAAAATTGGCTCATAAAAAAGACAGCTGTCTTTCACATGCTCAAACAAGAAGCAGAATTTCATCTGTAACTAGTCTGTGCACTCTGCACAAACTAACACAATCCATGCAGATATCTTGATGGTACTTAAATCTGTTTTGAGATTTGTATATTGCAGAATGTACATCTTTGGCTAGATTCATCCTCAGACATACTGATCTGTTCTGCTTGGAATCCCTGTGTCATGGATTCCAGGTCATCTTGTTTCATTCAACCTTTCAGATAAATCCAGTCAGAACTTCAGTCAAACCCTGAGCCTTCTAGGCATCAGACACTGAGTAACAATTGCTGGCTTGGCTTTCTTAAGGCCTAACCAAATCTCCTAATTTTTTACCTTTCCTCTCTCCTTTAAAGATTTTCATAGCCCCTGTTCAGCTGGAAGAAGTTATAGAGAATCATCAGCCCCATTCTCTGGGTTTGGAGGTCTGGAAATGGTTATTCTCAAGGTTGTCATTTAAGGGGATGTGGGAATGGTCATAATTTTGAACAGGAAGGAAATAGGTAGAATTGATTGTGTAGCCAAAATCTTCGTTGGTAGAAACCTTTATAATTGATGCAAAGTTGAAGTTATATTTTCTTACATTGGTACAGAATTTATTTTGATACAGATTTAAGGTTTTCATTGGTATGAAATTCTCATATTGATACAAAAATTGGGATTATTATTTTTACCTGTAGACAAGCATTGTGCCTATGTAACTCATTCAAGAATAAGAAGCTTAGACCCAGTCCTTCTATGACTGCTATTACAAACTGTTTTCAGAAAATTAAGCAATACAAGTTAAGGGCCAGATAGTAAACTCACGGTTCTGAGTTAATTATAAAAGGTTGTTTTCTAGATATTTCAATTAGAAATATCTGAGAGTAGTCAAGGTTTAACAGTTCAGATTACCTTATACAAATAGTCTTCAAAAAAGCCAGCAATCCATAGAATGTGACATTTAATGCTGTTTAACCATTTGACAGTAGACGTACCTGCTCTGGACAATACCCCTTTCTTGGTTCAAAGAAGATATTGAGCATCTTCACCTCCAGGAGAGATTGCTTACTGTCTTCAGTAGAGATTGCTTACTGTCTTCACCTCCAGGAGAGATTGTCTTACTGGCAAGACAGCCTCTGGGCAGAGATTGCCCTTTTCATCTACAGACAATACTATCCAAAGGACACATTTTGCAGAATAGTCAACTGTTGGCTTTGCCAAGATAGGGTCAGTGGCCCTTTAAATAATCCCACATTCTAAGTCTGTCAGATAGATGCTCCTTGACCAGAAGGCCAAAAAGATGTTCCTCGGTGTTGAAGAATGGAGCACTATCCAGGTGGTCAACTGTCTCTACAAAGTGGTTAAGTTTCAGAAGCTTTGTGTTTCCTATATTTTCAGCTAATATTTAGTTGTTTTCAGATTTCTGATGGGATTGAAGACTAGTTTTAACTTCATAATCAAACTCAAGTTGTGAAACACAAAGTTTAAAAAATAGATGACATGGTTTTTGAGTGACATTAAAGACTAAAAATCTAAACATAATCCAGGGATAGAATCATAACTCTTTAAGTTAGGAAATATGGTAGAGTACATTGTCTAATTGACACACTTATGGACTAGATGTCATTTGTACCACACATTGTGCAATTTACTTAATTCTTATGGTTTTGCTCAATTTATATCTAGGATAAGAGTTTTGTTTTCTTTTGTTTTGTTTTTTGTATTTATTTTTTTTTTATTGAACAGAAAAGGTGAGATATGGGGGAGGCAGTGCTGATTCCCTAATTGGTTCTTGATTGTGTCAATAAAGAATGCTGGAGCTAATTGCTGGGCGAAGGGTAAAGGTGGACTTCTGGGTCCCAGGAGGAAAAGGGGCTTGAGGAAAGAAGAGGGCCTTGGAAAGAAAAGCACACAATAACCATGTGAGATCTTGGGGTAGCGAGAACTGGTGGCCCTTGCCACTAGCACTGGAAAATTCTGGCTGATATAGACTAACTGATACAGGTTAGCTGGTAAGTTTAGGGCAGAAGATTCTGCACCCAGCAATTGTGCTATCTGGCAAGTTTTAAGATAAAAAAAAAAAAAAAAAAAAAAAAAAAAAAAAAAAAAAAAAAAAAAAAAAAAAAAACATGATCACACTTCCCAGGAAAGGCAGGACCATGATTTTAAATTTACATGTAACATGTAATGTTTGAAAAAAAAAATCTTTCTTCAGGTTTGGCACAACAGTTCATCATTTTAAGTTATCAAGTCAAAATTTTCCAGCAAGTGTCAAAATATGTGTTCACAGGACTGAGCCTGACCTCACCCCCCCAACCCCACCAATGCTGGCCCACTAAGTGGAAATGTCATGATTCTGGATACACTGAGAAAAATGAATATGTGGTCACTTCACATTAATAAAAACTGTAGTGGCCGTAAGTGTATAATCTCATACTCATATTAACACCAGCCTAGAAGTTCCATAAATGTTTCCCCTTAGGAGCAATGTTGAATCAGAGAGGAGCAAAATGTATGCCTATACAGCTTACGTCTTAAAGAAAAAAGCATTTTAGGAAACAGTGCTAGCAAAGACTTGACAGCACATCCTATCTAAGAAGGGCAAGGAAGCAACATGAACACAGGAGCTGGAGCTAGGGGAGAATATGGACAATGTCCTGATAAAAGTCTGAGGAACGCAACACACTGCCTTACATGGGCCTTTGGGAATTATTCTCAAGGTACTGGAAAGTCCAGGGGGGAGACAGGATAGACCCTGCTTAAGTGGGGAGAGATTTCAAATAGTTTGCAATACAAAATCACAAGGGAGGAACTGAATGCCAAATAGAGTTTAACCTGCTCCTTGGGCAGTGAGGGATGAAGAATCTGAAAAACCAGTGAAAATGAAATTTAAAGATGAAAATTAAATTTGTATTTTGGATTTACCAACCTGTATGGCATTGAGGTACATTAATTAGGTCACAGAATGTAAGATTTTGAAGCTTGCCTAAGAAAATAGATTTGGGCATCTTCAACTGAAATTTATACCAGCTAGGATGTAGTAGGAGGTATTGTTGTTAAAATAATATCTAACACAATCACCTAAGTCAGGCCAAAGCATTTCTATTCTGGTAATATAAAGATGTGCTGCAAGGATTTTGGCACACTTTAGGTTTGGATCTCTGCTCGGTAGTCTATCCTGAAGTATCCAAATGTCTTCTAGACCAAAGGAAAGGGAGAATAGGAGATTGCTTCTTTTACTTTGAAGATTTTGGAAGAGACACATCACTTGGTCTAGGCCAAAGTGCTCTGCATATTTAGTTACATCATTCTGTAATGTTTTTAATTATAGGAGAGTGAAGGGTGGTTCTTTGATTAAAACTGTCATGCTTTTTTTTTTGAGAAAATATAAAAACTTCAGAATAGAAAGGAATCTGTGGCATTCTGAAGAGAGAAAGATTTGCTCATCCTTAAATTAGAGAATAAATAATAAGCACATTTAATTTGTCAACAATAGGGGCAAAATCAAAATGTAATGTTCAGGATTCATCCCTATTTCACCTATAGAATGGAAAGAAAGGATGGAGACAAGGGCAACAACACTCGTGGATTTGGTGGCAGATTTTGGATGTATTGCCACTTGCTGTTTCCTGTCTCTCATGAAAGATGATGTTATCTTTTGAGGGTGACTGGGGAGCTGGCACTACAAGTCACAGTGCTGAGGTCAAGAAGTTCTGACATCATTGTGCAGAACAGGGCAGCCAGTTGCAAATGAGGCGCCTATATTCTGCTTACCTCCCGGGTTTCCAGTTCATTCAGACACTGTGAAAACAGATCTCTTTT
This sequence comes from Arvicanthis niloticus, assembly GCF_011762505.2. Taxonomy (NCBI): domain Eukaryota; kingdom Metazoa; phylum Chordata; class Mammalia; order Rodentia; family Muridae; genus Arvicanthis; species Arvicanthis niloticus. The sequence goes on from NC_047660.1 coordinate 136,247,851, forward strand.
ATTATGATGTATGCAATTACATGCAGTAGAGATGTGGATGTGAATGTATAGTGCCTGTGGGGGGAAAAAAGACATTAACTGTTCCTTGCTTGTTTGGGAATATGAACTATCTCATTTAATTTTGTTTGACACCTGAAATAATAATCTCACTGGTTCTCTAACATTTATTTTTCATATTCTTTCTTACTTGATCAACTTGGCCAAGATCTGATTTTTCTGACCTTATTCCATTTTACTCCTCATTTCCCTATTATATGCCAGAAATACAATGTTTAAACTGTAGTTTATTTAGAAAAATAACTTTCATATTTTTTGAGATTATAATTACATCATTTCCCATTTCCTTTCCCCAAACCCATGTACCCTCCCTTACTGTCTTTCAAATTCAAGTTTCTTTAATTATTGTTACATTCATACATGTATGCACGCATGCATACATTCATATGTGTGTGTGTGTGTACTTCTAAGTATGTAAATGAAACCTGTCCTGGACATACAATGCTGCTCATCTCATAGATGCACAATTTTACAGGGAGTGATATCATGTCATGACATTTTACTCTTCTCTGATGCTTTCATTTCATAAGTTTTTTTATATTTTCTCATTTCGTTACAGCAACCCATCTTCTCTCATTCTAGTGGCTTAAATGGTTATTAAGTTTCCTGTCTCAGGTATTATATCATTCAAAGTAATTGCATTTTAAGAGAATTTTTGATTCATTAAGTTAGAAAAAAAATTGGTTGTAGTCAAAGGGGTCAGCTTTGATTAATGATGGAAAATGTGACACTAATGCATTGTATCTAATTATTCTCTCCGTGGACTTTATTAATAGAAAGCCAGTACTCTACACAGTGAGAAACAATCTTTCTTGTCCTCTGAAATTTACTAATGTTTTTACTTTTAATTAGAGGCCAGGGTGACTTGATTAGAGCAAAAGCTCCGAGCACATGCTAAAACCAGCAACAGTTAAAAGTAGAGTTTTCCCAAATGTAAGAGCTCTGCTGCCTGCTTTATTATTATATCCCATGGTTGTCGTAAAACGAGGACTTAATAGCTCACCAAAATCCAACTCATCTCAGCTTAATACACTTCTATGAGCTCTTTCAAATGACTGTTCTACAATGGCAATGTCCTTGAAGGTAGCCTGGTCTGATTAATTAAAATACATCACCTTGACTGTCTCTTCTCTCCATATCTCACCAATAAGAAAATGATGACGATGTATATAATGCAGGAAAATATAGGTAATCTTTAAACTTTTCATCAAAATGTCAAGGATCTAAAATGTAAATAGTTCCAGATGTAAATGAGTCTTTCAGATTCAGTCTGACCATGCATTAATAATAAAACAAACAAACCAAAATATAAGAATAGTGGAACCAACCATGGTGCAGTGAAGCTCAGATCATGCTTCTAAATGAAGTTTACCAAGGAGAAATTTCCCAGATAACCATTCTAAGCTAGATTCTTGATATAAATGAATACCTTTTAAGCCACTTGAGAAGTAGATCCTGGTATCTATCTTTATGCAAAGATTAAAAGTATTGTTCCGAAGTAGAATCATGATGTCATGATGAGCCTTTTCCATTTTATAATTAAATAGCAACTATGATAATGGCAATCTTGATATTTAGAAATATGGATTTTTTCGATCAATAACAGAGAAACTTTAACCTAATTCTCATATGAATTAATAATCAGATGCACTTAGTGATTTTTGCTCCTGTCATTACCCTTTACTCAAGAAACAATCTGAGCAATTCTCAAATGGTGCATTGTGAGGCCCCAGGATAGCCACAAGAGGTGAAAGATAAGGTGACTTTAAGAAGGTTCCTGGGGAGACAAAGAACCATCAATAGCTTCACCCCTCTGCAAGAGGGGCCCTGTTTGGAGTCTTTAGCACGCTTAACATCTTGCATATCATTTACATGTACTTATCCCTCTGGTTATCCTATTTTGCAATCCAAGCATGGGTTCTTACTTGTTACCAATGGATCAAAGTAATTTCCTCTGCCTTCCCACAATTGCTGACTTGCAGGGGTGGGGGTTGGGTGGGAGGTTGGGAAATCCGTGCATCATTCTGATGAATGAGACTTTAAGGTGACATTTTGAAAGGTTTGGAAATGGAAATAGATAACTTTTCTTGAAGGAGTAGAGAAGTCAAATCTAGAAGTCAGAGAGAAAGTATCTCATTGATTCCAACTGGCAGGCACCTAAGAGCATAAGAATTAGATTTAGGATAGCATCAGCATGATGGATGATTGAATCAAATGATAGAACTCACGAACTTTGTAGACTCCAAATCAAACAATCAGCCTGACTTCTCTGGGACTATATTAACGAATGAAGTCTTATTACTTAAGAAAATTTGTGGGGGGTTTTGTTTTGCTTTGTTGTTTGTTTTTGTTGTTGCTTGATGCTGAATTATGATGACTGAAAAAGGGATAGCTAGTAGAAAGACAATACAGAGAAAAGTTTTGAATAGTCAAGGTCAGGATGCTACCAGCAAATACAAAAGAAAAAAAAACTGCATTAGAATGGAGCTGTGTGCTAGCAGTAAGGAGTTATGAAGGCAAATGTGTGCAGTTCAAGGGGAAAGAAGGACAGCTTGAATAGAATTAAAAGGTGTAAAGTTCTCAGGCTGCAGTATATTATTATAATTTATGACACAAAGAAAGACATTTTCTAATGACCTTGAATATAAGATAAATGTGTATGTTAATAGAAGAGCATAAAACTAGAGTACCAATTGACTTTGCCAAATGGCTGATGATGCATAAAAATAGTTTCTCTTAGAAAAGGTTTCAGGAAAAAAAAAAAAAAAACAATTTCTGTGATGATTCGAATAAAAACAGCCCCCATAGATACATAGGTATTGGTACTATATGAAGGTGGGGACTGGAGTTTTTAGTTGCTCAAGCCACAACCAGTAGGGCACTTTTTCTCCCCTGCTACTTGCTGACAAGGATGTAGAACGCTCAAGTTCCTCTACAGCCCCACGCCTGCTTGCATGCTTCCATGCTTCCCACCATGATCATAATAGACTATATCTCTGAAACTAAGCCAGTCTCAATTGTTTTCCTTTATAAGAATTGCTATGGTCATGGTGTCTCTTCACAACAATAAAACCTTAAGTAAGACAATTCCCAAGGAAGATTTATTTTAGTATAGGCCAAGAACTGGCAAAATAAAAAGTATTTCAAGATTAGATTAAATTTACAGAAAAGCTAAGCGAATAGAAAATACGACTTTTGAGAGTGCAGGGTGTAAAAGGTTTCCAGTGTTAACATTTTTCTAGGCTCCACCCCACAATTACCTGGCAACAGTGATGTTTGCCTGAGAGTATAAAAGGGGTTGTTCACCCCCTCCTTACTCTCTTGCTCTCTTACCCTCTTCCCCCTCTGTACCTTCTCTCCCTATTCCACCCCCCCCCCCACTTTATGTGTTCATGTGTTTATGGCCAGCCTCTAACCTCTACTCCTACTCCTCCTCTTTGTCTTTTTCTTCTTCTTCCCCCCTCTCTCTTTCTTTCTCTCTCTTTCCTTTGTCTTTCTTTGTCTCTAATACTCCCCCAAATCCCTTCTCCATGCCCTAAATAAACTCTATTCTATACTATACTTGCCATATGGCTGGGACCTTATGGAGGAAGGGATGCCTCATCATGAGCCCACAGAGACACCATCATCTCACTAGGGCCTGAGGCCTGTTTATCACGACCTCCACCTGTGTCCTACGTGACTGAAGGGTGCAGGTTGAATGGAGATTAGACTTCCTGTCAGGAGCCTGGGTTCTGGGGGTGTGGCCGAACACACAACCCAAGAACCAGGATACTTTTCCACAAGATAAGGAACATGAGACTTTATGAGGAAGTCATCATCACTGACAATATTGCCTCAGAAGGCATGCCCATGGGACTGTGCCTAGTTTTCAGAGTAAAATTGCTATAAAAACAAAAACCTGCCCTTTGATTCTTACCCTGATTTCCTGTTTTAGAAGGTGATTATTCCATTCTCATAAGTACTCACCCCTGTATGATGCCACTTGCAGGAATGTGGTCCACCAGGGGGCAGTGCTGAGAGTCAGTATTACACTACTGAGAATCTTGGCCTCCAAAACTCCAAACTAATTTGTTGACAAAGCTCCTGGATTTGAATATTTCTTCATACAAGAAAGAAAAAAAAGATAAATATATAAAATCAAAGTTTGATTATATTTTAATGAAATGTTTACATTTTATTCTATATTCAAAGGTGAAGTGACTATGAATTACTGTAATTAAAGAATATACATTTTATGAGTTAAATTATGTAAGAAATTTTAAATTTGATAGAAAATTTGAAGATTTTACTTTTTACATGTTTCAGAATCGCTTTCTAAATAAGAGAAATATTTGTTATATTTGGGAAAAAGTTACAAATTGGAAGTATTGGTGGAAAAATTTTTTTCTTTTACTATATTCTAATGTCTGCTTATAATTATAGTTATGGGCCACAATGCACAGAGCTGATCCTGTGCCACAGCACTCCATACCCAAATACCCCCAGAAGAGAGCTGGTCTCCCAGGAGTGTGGCACACCTGTGAGCACAGGTAAGACCACCAATGTTGCTCCAAGGGAGTCGCCCAGAGACCTCAGGACACAGGAACTGAGGACCAGTCTGGGACAGGATTCTTCCGGTTTCCATCTGCACCCAGAGCTAGTCTTGTGACACAGCACTCCATATACACACACTGCCAGGAGAGAGCTGGTCTCCTGGGAGTGGTGGCACACCTGTGAACACAGGTTATACTACCACTTCTGCTCAAATCCCTGGACCAAGAGGGACCTCCCCAGAGTAATCAGGATACAGGAACCAAGGAACAGCCAAGGACAGGATCCTTCAGGTTTCCATATGCACCCTGGAGCTGACCCTGTGCCATAGCTCTCCATACCAAACTTCATCCCAGACAGAACTAGTCTCCCAGAAGTACTGACACACAGTCTTGAAGGAGGGACAAGACACAGTCAGAGACAGCAAGACCAGCGAACTCTAGAGATATCCAGATGGTGAGAGGCAAGGGCAAGACATAAGGAACAGAAACTAAAGCTACTTGGCATCATCAAAACCTAGTTTTCCCACAACAGCAAACCATGGATACCACAATACACCAGAAAAGCAAGACTCTAGTTTAAAGTCACATCTCATGATGACAATAGAGGACTTTAAGAAGTCCTCTAAATAAATAAATAAATAAATAACTCCCTTAAAGAAATACAGGAGAACACAGGTAAACAGGTAGAAGCCCTTAAAAAGGAAACAAAACATTTTCTTAAAGAATTACAGAAAAACACAACCAAAGAGGTGAAGAACTTGAACAAAACCTTCCAGGATCTAAAAATAGAAATAGAAGCAATTAAGAAATCACAAAGAGAGACATCCCTGGAGAAAAAAAAAAACAAAACTAAAAAAGAGAGCAGAAGTCATAGACATAAGCATTAACCAACAGAATATAAGAAACAGAAGAGAGAATTTTAGGTGCAGAAAATACCATAGAAAACATTGACACAACTGTCAAAGAAAATGCAAAATATCCAGGAAATTCATGACACAATGAAAAGAACAAACTAAGGATAATAGGTATAGGAGAGAGTGAAGATTCCCAACTTAAAGGACCAGTAAATATCTATAGAGGAAAAAAAAACTATAGAAGAAATCTTCCCTAACCTAAAGAAAGAGATGCCCATATACATATAAGAAGCCTACAGAACTCCAAATAGACTAGACCAGAAAAGAAATACCTCCTGTCACATAATAATCAAAACACTAAATGCACAAAACAAAGAAAGAATATTAAAAGCAGTAAGAAGAAAAGGTCAAGTAACATATAAAGGCAGACCTATCAGAATTACACCAGACTTCTCACCAGAGACTATAAAAGCCAGAAGATCCTGAGCAGATGTCATACAGATCCTAAGAGAACACAAATGCCAGCCCAAGGCTACTATACCCAGAAAAACTCTCGATTAATATTGATGGAGAAACCAAGATATTCCATGACAAAACCAAATTTATACAATATCTTTCTACAAATCCAGCCCTACAAAGAATAATAGATGGAAAACTCCAACACAAGGAGGGAAACTACACCCTAGAAAAAGCAAGAAAGTAATCTTTCAACGAACCTAAAAGAAAATAGCCATACAAACATAATTCCACCTCTAACAACAACAACAACAACAAAAACAGAAAGCAACAATCACTATTCCTTAATATCTCTTAACATCAATATTGTCAATTCCCCAATAAAAAGACATAGACTAACAAACTGGATATGCAAAGAGAACCCAGCATTTTGCTGTATACAAGAAACACACCTCAGTGTCAAGGACAGACACTTCCTCAGAGTAAAGGGCTGGAAAACAATTTTCCAAGAAAATGGTCATAAGAAATAAGCTGGAGTAGCCATTCTAATATTGAATAAAATAGACTTTCAACCAAAAATTATCAAAAAAGATAAAGATGGACACTTCATACTCATTAAAAAAATTTACAAAGAAGAAATCTCAATTATGAACTTCCAAATGCAAGAGCACCCACATTAATAAAAGAAAATTTACTAAAACTCAAAGCACACATTGCACCACACACAAACACAAAAATCCCTTAAAGAATTACAGAAAAACACAACCAAACAGGTGAAGAAATAGAACAAAATCACCCAAGATCTAAAAATGGAAATAGAAGCAATTAAGAAATCACAAAGGGAGACTTCAACACCCCACTCTCATCAATGGACAGGTCATGGAAACAGAAACTAAACAGAGACACAGTAAAACTAACAGAAGTGATGGACCAAATGGTTTAAACAGATATCTAGTAGCTGGTCTGCTCCTGTCAAGACAGCATATCCTGAACCATTTTAGAGCAGCAGGTAAGAAACCTCCCCCACAACCCTATACCCAAGAACTGCAACTGGGAGCCTGGGTCACTCAGGACCCATTACTCACCCAAACCCCACCTCTCCAGAATATCACTCCCTTCCTGCCCCTTGCAGCATACAGGAAATGCACCTCAGCAACAAAGACAGACACTACCTCAGAGCAAAAGGATAGATAACAATTTTCCAAGCAAATGGTCATAAAAAAACAAGCTGGAGTAGCCATTCTAATTTCAAATAAAATCAACTTTCAACCAAAAGTTATTTTAAAAAGGTAAGGAAGGACACTTCATACTCATCAAAAGAAAAATCTACAAAGACAAACTAAATTCTGAACATTTTTGCTCCAAATGCAAGGGCACCCACATTCATAAAAGAAACTTTACTAAAGCTCAAAGCACACATTGCACCTCACACAATAGTACTGGGAGATTTCTACACCTCACTCTCAGCAATGGACAGTTCATGGAGGCAGAAACTAAACAGAGACACAGTCAAAGTAACAGAAGTTATGAACCAAATGGATTTAATAGATATCTATAGAACATTTCATCCCAAAACAAAAGAACATACCTTCTTCTCAGCACCTCATAGTACCTTCTCCAAAATTGAACATATAATTGGTTACAAAACAGGCCTCAACAGATACAAGTAGATTGAAATAATCCCATGCATTCTATCAGACCACCAGGAACTAAGGCTGGTCTTCAATAACAAGAAAAACAACAGAAAGCCCACATACACATGGAAGCTGAACACTGCCACACTCGATGATAACTTGGTCAGGGTAAAGAAAGAAATTAAAGACTTTTTAAAATTTAATGATAATGAAGGCACAACATATCCAAACTTATGGGATACAATGAAAGCAGTGCTAAGGGGAAAACTCTTAGCTCTTAATGCCTCAAAAAAGAAACTGGAGAGAGCATACACTAGCAGCTTGACAGCATACATGAAAGCTCTAGAACAAAAAGAAGCAAATATACCCAAGAGGAGTAAATGGCAAGGAAATAATCAAACTCAGGGCTGAAATCAACCAAGAAGAAACAAAAAGAACTATACAAAGTATCAACAAAATCAGGAGCTGGTTCTACGAGAAAATCAATCTTTCTTCCTTCCTCTTTCTTTCTTTCTTTCCTTTGTTTGGTTCTTCCTTTTTTAGCAAATATATTCTAATAGAAGTCAAACTGAAAAAATAAACTTCAGTTGAAAAAATGTCTCCATCAGATTGTCTAGTAGGCAAAAGATGATTGAGTATTTTCTTGACTGATAATTTACTATTGCAAGTGCCACCCCTGAATAGATGGAATAAGAAATCAGTCTGCACAGGATAGTAATTCTATTCCTTCATAACCTCTTCTTCAGTGCCTGCCTCCAAGTTCATGTTTGATTTCCTGTCCTGGCTACCATTCATAATGTACTGTAAGATATAAGACAAAATCAACTCTTTCCTCTCCAAAAGCATAAATAAAAATAAATAAATTATAGTTATGTTTCTCTTGTTTCTTAAAACATCATTTATCTGTAACTTTGTCATATGTTTATATCCATGTCTTGCAGCTCAATTCAATTTTTCTTTTTTCAGGAAGACATCCATGTCTAATTCTATCTTTAGTGGCTTGGCTTTCCCTATATATCACAGTATATGTTGATAAAAAACAGGCTAACAAAAACCATCTAATAATTTGAACACCCAAAGATAATGTATATACATATGTGATTATATACATATAATTTACATTTAGTGTTTTTCTCAAAAGCTCCTAACAAAGTGATTGTATGTATACTTGTTAAGCAATTTTGGATTACTATGTATTTCTTCCTGATAGATGTTTTGCAGTTAAATGTGTAATGTGTTCTAATAATCTAATAATCTAGAAGCCCCAGAAGGAAAGGTCCAGAGTCATTCGTCATTAATATTTTCTTTTATATTTGATATATTTTGGTCCTTATTCAAGTTTATAATTCTTTTCTTTTTAACCAATAGTGGCAAGTACCCCTGACATTTAATAAATGACTCTTTGGTCAAATAAGTCTAACTTCAGTCAGTTTTAGCTGGGTCCATGAAACTTAGCTTCTCAAGATAAGTAGATCTTTCAAGGTCTGTACACTCTTATCTTATTCCAAAATGGTTAGCAAGCAAATTCTCTTGAAAAATATTTTATGTATTTATTAACATGAAATATCGGGACTTGCAGTTTCTCTTCAATAGTCCATTTAACAGCAATCAATTGCCATGTAATTTTTGGAAATTAAAATTAACTTAAAAACTTATGGGGAGTTTTTTGAGAAAATATTATTGTTTAAAAATATGTAAATATTAGTGCTTATGTTACTAGTAATTATGAATTGAAATTTGTGAAGTAAAATCTTAGGGTTTTACTTAGAAAAATAAATAATGGAATTCTTTCTGAGATTGTATCTTCAGCATGTGATGTATCTGCTGTTAGCAGAGACACATAATAGGTGAGCATCCAAAAGAAGTTGGAACATGATTAGCAATTAGCTTCTACACACCTCGAGGCCATGCAATTATCCTCAGCAGGAGAAACAGTATCTGGCTTCATGTAGCTATTGTCTTCTATTTGTATAATTAATATCTAACGTAGTTCAACAAAATACATTTAATTGTATCTGTTATGTTCACATCACAGTTTCAGGAAGAACAGAGACACACCATAGCTTTTTACGTAAAATAAATCATAAACAATTTAGAAAGACCAGCATTTACATTCAGAAAATAAAATGTTTTAATAGCTGAGAAGATTTTTTTTAACTTGCTGAGTTGTGATGAAGGCTCTGCCCTATACGTTTACTGCAAAGTATGAAGAGAGGAGGATGTTTGTTACTGCTACTGTTGTTTGCACATCATCCCCAGTGTTTTGTGCCCTCTAAAATAAGACCTATTGTCTTGTTGCCTTTTAACTGACACAATCCTCCCTTGATCCCCAGTGAACAGGTTAACAAACTTTTTCTTATCATGACTTCCTTATGGTTAGGTTGCCGGATGATCCCAAGTAAAAGATAATAGGGATGTCTGTTGACCAGCAATGAATGTTGGGCAAATGTATGCCTGAAGGAAAAGAATATTGTTTTGAGTAAGTATTTTAACAAATATGTACCTTGTATATACTGTATGTAAGATGGTATTTTAGGTCTTGAACACACAATAATGTAATATAGACAAAATATATCATTGTAGGACTTATTTTTCCAGTAAGTAGAATGTGAATTTGGAGCCTGACTTATTTCTAGCCTGCTTAAATGGAAATGAGCTGGTTGGAGCTACTGGGCCAAAGCTCTTTGGGTCTTCTTTTACCTTTTCCTTTGAAGGGAATGGGTACTACATGGTTGTTATCTTAACTAGAAACAAACAATTTAAAGCTAAATAGTAAGTTACTTCAACCTGCTGCTAAAAACATGGATTTACTATTTTCAGAGAGCAAGAATGCTGAATTTGTGCTACATTTATTATTTCAAATTTTTTAGCTGTTCATACAAACTTAAAATCCTTTTTATTTGTATCTTTGTTATTGAGAAAAAGACATTCCTTGGACTGGACTTCTGGCCAGCTTTGGAGTTCTTCAGACCTGTAAATCCGGGCTATATGTAAAGGCATTTTTGACTACTTATCTCCCTTCCTGCCTCCATCTCAGAATCTTCCATGGTGACTCTACAATTTGAGAAAAAAAATGTACTTTTGGTAAAATGCTACTTTTATAAAATGACTTTTACGGCATGCCACACTTAATGAGAATCTCGTCCTCCATGATCCTCATAAAGAAAGATCTCTTAATTGGTTGATACGTTTTTTTAGATCAATTTATAAACTTTATTACGATATTTCAGAGCAATATTTTTAGTAGCAGAGCAGAAGATTGCTGCATTTGTGAAGAAATTTTTTTAGGAAATGTAGGAAATTTTATGAACAGAAACGAAATTACTTTACAAGCAGAAGGAACATAAATAAAAATAAGATTGTATAAGAAAAGGAAATTACCAGCTTTGGAAAAATATAAAAGAGACATTTAGATAGCAAATTAGAAAACTTGAGATAAATATAGCAACAATTCTATAGTCGAAAGTGTGTCTACTGAATATGTTAGGAATATAAATCTAACAATTCACATTTTAAGAGCAACCTGTAGAGCAAATAAAGAGCCATAGTCACTGCATAGGACATGCCGGCAATGGTTTAGTCCTATAATAAGAAGACATATTAATTTCTAACACCTTGGTTAATTTTCTACTAAGAGAAAACATGTTCTAATAATTTATAAGCTACATTTTTACAAATCTAAGATGCTCATACATGAGTAAATATATAACTTAAGGTGGGTTTTGTTTTTTTCTTATTTAAAGAACTTTATCTTTCTCCTCTTTTTTAGCTATCATTTTTCACATAGCTTATTACTGAATTTATGGGACCAGTATGCTGTAGGGTATTCCCCTCTGTACCCAAATCAATGACAAACAATTCCCAAACTCCAATTTCCAACACAAAATGGTCCTTTTTAAAACAAGACAAAGAGATGAGGTGACTGAATCAGAGTGGGGCGGAAACAGCAGACAGCAATAACTTTGCAGCTGTTATTTTCAGAGAAAAAGTGGGGATTCTGTGTTACAATCAGCTAGGATGGGTTGGCAAATTCTGACTAAAATTGTTAATTAGGTAAGCCAAATGGGGAGTTTTGATCACTGGACCCTTGATGTTTTGATTGTTAGACCTTAGTGATCAGTCTCAGGAATGAGTCAGGCATAACAAAGTGGCTAATATAAGGGAATAGACCTGGAGGTCTAGATTTAGAAATGTAATTTAAATGTTTAGCAAAGAAGAGGGAAAAAGGAACCATGTTTACCATTATTACTTGGGTCTGCTAGAGCCCGTCACAAATAATATCCTGAGATGAAAACATCAAAATACACAGTGAGATAATTATATTTCATGATCTATGAAGACTACATTATTCTGAAGGCATTGTTAATAACACTGTGGGCATGGCTTCCAGTTCCTAAGTCTCTACTAAGTGAAGACGAGAAATTCAGTACTATTGACTTTACTGTAACCACAGTTCTTACTATAGAAGACTCCAAAAATGTACATCTCACTGACATGCAAGTTGATGGCACCTAGGAGCTGGCACTTAGAATGTCAGCAACTCTGTGATGTTGGCATGGTAGTTTGTTTTTTCCACAGGCTGTAATTTAAAGACCTATTGTCTTGTTGCCTTTTAACTGATACAATCCTCCTTTTATCCCCAGTGAACAGGTTAATGAACTTTTTTCCTTATAGTTAGATTGCCCAATGATCCCAAATAAAAGATTAATTTAGCAAACCACCTTTCCCTCTCATTAATAAAAACCACATTGCACTTGAAGCTTTGCATGCTGGAAGTAGAAACAAGTTACCACTGCTAAGCAAGAAGTTATCTGTAATTGATAACAATTTACAAATGAAAAAAGTATGTTCTCCAATGGTACCTCCCTGAGTATATGTGCCTGGATCACATATGGTGACAGGAGAGAACTGACTCTCACAAGTCATCCTGAAAGCATTGTGGCACACATACACAGTAAGTCAATGAATAAATATTTTAAAGAGAAAAAAACAGAGTAAAAGTAATTAGAACTATTTTCTGTAATCTGAATGCAATGTGTTTGTAATATGTCTTACCTGTTTAAATAATGCTAAGTTTATTTTCTCTCTTTTTCCCTTGGCAACCTATCAAAGATTGTGTCATTTAAGTGGCTTCAATTACAATGTGCAGTATACATCCAGTTCTTAGTAAAAGAAATTTGAACACTGACAAATTTCCAAATCAACTTGTTCAGGTCTTTCAAAAGTTATTGAACACCGACAATAATCAGAAAAATCAATAATTAAAAAAATAGCTCCCAATAAATATATTAAACATGCAGCATTCTTAACTATCAGAGAAATCTCAATTAAAACTACACTGAGATTCCATTTCACCAGAGTCAGCATGGCCACCATCAAGTGTCACTGGGTATGTCAATCATACTCCCCAATAGGCCTTATGCCCAGGAGGAGCTGACCACTGTAAAATGAACATATAACTTGTCAATAAAAATACTAGGGCTCAAGTCCAAGTGGATCAAGCACCTCCACATAAAACCAGATACACAGAAACTAATAGAAGAGAAAGTAGGGAAGAGCCTCAAACACATGAGCACAGGGCAAAATTTCCTAAGTAGAACATTAATGGCTTATGCTCTAAGATCAACAATAGACAAATGGGACCTAATAAAATTGCAAAGATTCTGTAAGGCAAAGGATACTGTTAATAGGACAAAATGGCAACCAACAGATTGGGAAATGATCTTTACCAACCCTACACCCAGTAGAGGACTAATATTCAATATATACAAAGACCTCAAGAAGTTAGACTCCAGACAACCAAATAACCCTATTAAAAAATGGGATATAGAGCTAAACAAGGAATTCTCAACTAAGGAAACTCGAATGGCTGAGAAGCACCTTAAGAAATGCTCAACATCCTTAGTCATCAGGGAAATGCAAATCAAAACAACCCTGAGATTCCACCTCACACCAGTCAAAATGGCTAAGATCAAAAACTCAGGTGATAGAAGTTGCTGGCAAGGATGTAGAGAAAAAGAAACACCCCTCCATTGTTGGTGGGATTGTAAGTTGGTACATCTACTCTGGAAAGCAGTCTGGTGGTTCCTCAGAAAATTGGACATAGCATTACCTGAGGACCCAGCTATACCACTCCTGGGCATATACCCAGAATATGCTCCAACATGTAACAAGGATATATGCTCCACTGTTCATAGCAGTCTTATTTATAATAGCCAGAAGCTGGAAAAAACCCAGATGTCCTTCAACAGAGGAATGGATACAGAAAATGTAGTAATTTACACAATGGAGTATTACTCAGCTATTAAAAACAATGCCTTCATAAAATTTGCATGCAAATGAATGGAACTAGATAATATGAACCCGAGTGTGGTAACCCAATCACAAAAAAGCACACATGGTTTGCATTCACTGATAAGTGGATATTAGCCCAAAAGCTCAGAATACTCAAGATACAATTCACAGGCCACATGAAGCTCAAGAAGAAGTAAGAACAAGTGTGGATGCTTAGGTCCTTCTTAGAAAGGTGAACAAAATACTCACAGGAGGAAATATGGGTATAAAGTGTCGGGCAGAGACTGAAGGAAAGGCCATCCAGAGACTGCCCCACCTGGGGATCCATCCCATATACAGTCACCAACCCCAGCCACTATTGTGGATGACAAGAAGTGCATGCTGACAGCAGCCTCATATAGCTGTCTCCTGAGAGGCTCTGCCAGAGCCTGACAAATACAGAGGCAATGCTCACAGCCAACGATTAGACTGAGCACAGGATCCCCAATGGAGGAGTTAGAGAAAAAAACTGAAGGAGCTGAAGAGGTTTGCAACCCCATAAGAACAACATCAACCAACCAGACCCCCAGAGCTCCCAGGGACCAAACCACCCACCAAAAAGTATACATGGAGGGACCCATAGCTTCAACTGCATATGTAGCAGAGGATGGCCTTGTTGAGCATCAGTGGGAGGAGAGGCCCTTGGCCCCTTGAAGGCTCAATGTCCCAGTATAGGGGAATGCCAGGGTGGGGAGGCAGGAATGGGTTGGTGGGTGGAGAATACCCTCATAGAAGCAGGCAGAGGAGGATAGGATAGTGGGTTTGGGGGGGGTGGACAGGGAAATGGGACAACATTTGAAATGTAAATAAATAAACAGTAGATTTTTAGAAATTGCACCTATAAATACAAAGTAAGCAAAACCTGTTAAAATAATAAGTCAAAATGGAAATTAAATTATACATAGAAATAAATGATATAAAAATAAAATATATCAAAAACTATGTGGGATTCAGCTAATGGTGCTCATTGGGAAATTCGTTTCTGTATTTTTGTATTCTGTATACTTACATTTAGGAAGAGGAAGAAGCTCACATCAGTAAGTCAAGCTACTACTTTATGACACTGAAATCAAGACAAACTAAATTCAAAGGAATCGGGTAGAAGGAAAGATTAAAATTAAAAGAGATTTAGAAACAAATGTCAGGTGTCTAGAATTGTAAACATGTTCAAGAGACCCTGGTGCTCAGACTATGGCTCTAGGGGATGATGTTGCCTCAGGTTTGATCATCGATAGCACAAAAGATAACAAAATAAAATGCAAACAGCAAAATTTTCTTTAATACAATGAATAACACAGTTGACATACATGTTATGTGAAGGGGCACATACATGTAATCCAAGCACTGTGAGATGCAGCAGCAAGAAGATCAGGAGTACAAAGTTACCCCTGTCTCAAACAAACAAACAAACAACAAAACCACAGGAAACAAAAATTAGCTACTGGAAAGGTCAGTATGATTGGCAAAGCTTTACTTAGGCAAATGAAAGGTGAAGGCTTAAATTGCCAATATGAAATTAAAGAAGTGACTCACTGCTAATTTTTGTTAAATTAAAATTTACACATTAGACTGTAGCATAAATTTTGCTATCCCACTTTATGCTCTGGGTACAGTGCTACCAGTCCCTACCCAGATTCCCTTGGATCCATAGATAAAAAACAACACACACACCCACACGCACATACACATACATACATACACAAGCACACATGTCAGTTAATCTTAAAATGCCTTTGCTAACTCAATGACTGGGCATTCCTAAACCTCCCCTGCTACCCCAGGCATAATCGGATAGAGTGACTATTGGCCACTCCAATCAAAAACTCACAAGGCTGGTTGGCCTTATCTCCAGCTGCTACTGCCTCCGTCCTCTTCCCTTGTTGTCCTCATTCTCTCTGTGTCCTCCCATGCATCTCTTAAGTGTCCTGTTCTATCCTCAGTCATTGGTCTTTGGTATCTTTATCGATTAATCAAAAACCAGTTGGGGAACAGGACCTTAGCATCAGAACCACCTTCTACATTAGATAACTGAAAGACATGATAAAATTCTTGGAGAGTCCTAATATTACAACAATTTGAAGAAATAAAAAAAAATTGATCTGCCAGAATTAACAAGATTGCTTTGATAAGAAGAAATCTGTCTACAAGGGGAAAAAAAAACCAGAAAGTCTTCTCTTAGAAATTATGCCAAACATGAAGAGGAATGAAGACCAATACTTTATAAACCTTTCTAAAACAAATGAACAACAAATAAACAAACAAAACCCAACATAATTCCTTTGTGAGTTATGCTAAGGTCAGCATTACATGGATACATAAAATAGTGGGTGACATATTAATAAAATGTAGATTAATATTATTTATGAATATTAAAAATAGTACCAAACAAATTACAGGAATATGTTAAGACCATTATACTGGTCAGTACATTTACAATACAATATAAGTATTATATTTATAAGTATTTATAAGACACAGGAAACTAATTGGAAGATGATGCAGAAATATTTTAAGAGCCAGAGGATCAGAATGCCTTTTGTGATACGTGGTCTTCTAGGCATGACATGGTGTGGCCTAATGAGAATATTTGCATTATCATCTTAATATCTGTAGAAAGCCAACAATAAAATTTAATGATGTTTTATGGTGAGATCTCTGCTAAAGGTTGAAGTAGAGCTAAACTCCCTTAGTGTGAGAAAAAGAATCTCTGAAAATCTATGAAAATTTAACAACATGGTTTCTTAACCAAGACCTGTATAATTACTATACTAGTAGATAGGCCAAATAAATAGGGAGAAATTTCACAAAACCACACTCCTGAATAAAGAACTACAATCAATCAGTAGCTCCTAAAATGGCTCTGTGTGGGGAGGGGGCCGTAAGTTTTCTCCAGGGACAGGCCCTTTAATAGTTTAATCACTTCCAAGTTATTAACCTTATACATATCCTCATGGCAGCAAGTGTGCTAAATTGAATGAGTAGTAGATTATATTTGTATATGTAAATATATGCATGTGAGAGAGAAAGAGAAATAATGATAATTAAAGTCGAAGAGGTTATGAATTTGAATTTTAATAGGAATGGGAAGACACAGGAAGAGTTGGAGCAGGGAGAGGGATGGGTGAAAATAATGCAAATACAGTACTTATGTATGATAAATACTCAAAAAAGTATTTTAAAAAGTATAAAAACATGTTAGGCACTTGCTTTATGAAGTAAAGAAGGATTTATTCCAGTAATTCAAGTTCTGCTGAATATATTTAAATCAACTTAATATACTCAGTAAGTAAAAAAAAAATGAGAATATTTGCATTATCATTTTAATATCTGTAGAAAGCCAACAATAAAATTTAATGATGTTTTATGGTGAGATCTCTGCTAAAGGTTGAAATAGAGCTAAACTCCCTTAGTGTGAGAAAAAGAATCTCTGAAAAACCTACAGTGAACACAAGTATTGTTGTTGAAAACAAACATCATGTAAAGTTGAAGAAACACAACTAAAAAAAAAATTGTCCAAGGATCTTAAAAGTTCTCTTCTGTGTTTTATTGGAAAAAAATTGAGGGAATTAGATAAAAAAATAGAAAAATATATTCAAATTGGAAAATAGGGAAGGTTAGTATCAGAACTGGATATATACACCTATATTGAAGAATTGGCATTACTAGTGGTGAACAATCTCACAAAAGAGCTGGCAAATTATTTTCATTTTTATTGTCTCCAAAATAATTTTAGAAGAAATTCTGAAAGGTATAAAACTAAGTAAAAAATTGGACTTTCATAAATGATAACGTTATAAGTACTTGTAAATGATATACTTGAAATAGATACATTTGCATTTTAAAGAAGTAAATTAAGGATATTGCATGGTCATTGAAATTATTTATGTTTACTGTCTAAATCACAACGAAATATGGAACAATAGTTACATTTCAATAAAATGATAGTTATTAAGTTTGTTGAGATAGGAATATGATATAATGATAATTTTTAATGTATCAAAACTTATCTTGCACACATTACCATAAATCATGGTGTTTTCTTCAAATTTGGCAGAATTTATATGGAGATTGACCTTTTTTCCAGTGCCCAGATTTTAACAAGTAGAAAAATAAAACCAAGAAATCAATGTCAATGATCCAAAATACTATTATATCTACCTTCAAATGCAACCATTTAAATAATTTTAGTTTAATTGCAGTTTTATTGGGGAAAGATGTAGCTCAGTGGGGGATCAATTTGGAGAAATTCTTGTAGCTTCTAACTGCTGGATTGAACTCTAGTCAGCATCCTTTCTGACTCTGTGTCAGTCTTGACCTGCCTTTTCTTCATTTTATGTTTAGAGAATTTGAAACTGTGAATTTTTGAGTGAGATATAAATTACCCAGGAAGCATCTTGTTAGCTTTATAATCCAGAAATTCCTCTCTAAAGCAAATTTGATAATGCCAAGACTTTGTGCCTGTGAAATAAAAATATGAAGAGGTATTGCACCCATATTTGAGTTTCTGTGGTTAGATGAAGAACAATCTCAGTGGGTGCCTTGGTGGACATTATAAAACCACCCTGTCGAAGGTTTTATAGGTGGGTTGCTGTTCTTATCCCTCCACTGGGAGTTCTGCCTGGTCACAGGAAGTGGCTACTTCAGGATCCATATCCCCCATTGTTAGGAGTCTCTGCTAGAGTCATCAACATAGACACCTTGAAGCCAACCCCAGCCCTGAGAGTCAGGTCTCTGGCAAGTCTTATAGATGCCCATCCTCCCCAAACACCACCAATTTTCATTCTCTTCTCTGCTCTCCCCACTCCTGATTTTGCGCCCCCCATCCCCTCTTCACAAAACATTCAACCTAAAATGAGTTCTACCTACAAGATGTTCAGTGACAAAGATCAATTAGAGATGAAGAGGATGGCCATCCAATGACTGGCCCAAATTGAGACCCATTCAGTGGACAAGAACCAGTCCCTGACACCATTAATGACCCTCTGTTATGCTTGCAGACATATGCAGGAGACTGTCCTCTGAGAAGCTCCACCCAGCAGCCAATGGAAACAGATGCAGACACCCACAGCCAAACATTAGATGGAGCTTGGTGGGTTGGGGAAAGGATTGAAGAACCCAAAGAGAACAGGGTCTCCAAAGGAAGAGCAACAGAGCCAACCTGGGCATCTGGGGGCTCCCAGAAACTGAACCACCAACCAAGAGTGAGCAAGGGTTGGACGGAGGGGCCCACACATATGTAGCAGATATACATCTTGGT
Organism: Arvicanthis niloticus; assembly: GCF_011762505.2. Taxonomy (NCBI): domain Eukaryota; kingdom Metazoa; phylum Chordata; class Mammalia; order Rodentia; family Muridae; genus Arvicanthis; species Arvicanthis niloticus. The sequence continues at coordinate 136,266,977 of NC_047660.1, forward strand.
CTTCATGTGAGTTCCTGAACAACTGGATGGGAGCTGTTCCTGTATCTCTTTCCTGCCTCTGGATCTTATTCCCCTAACTGGACTTCCTTGTCTAGCATTAGTGGGGGAGGAGGTGGCTAGTCCTGAAGTGACTTGTGTGACAGGTTGGGGGGTTGTGATGTCCAGTGGTGGCCTTCCTTTCTCAGAGGAGAAGAGAAGGAGGGAATGGGGGAGGATCTGTGTTAGTGGGTACTGGGAGAGGAGGCTGATATTGGGATGTAAAGTGAAATTTTATACATACATATACATATACATATACATATACATATACATATACATATACATATACATATACATATATATAAAATCACCCAGTCAATAGATATGGGAAAGTTTATTTTTTTCCTTTGGTTACATCAATTAGTAAGTATGTACTACTTATTTCCACATTTAACCTTTAAAAATTCTTCCACATTGTTCTCTACAGTGGAGATGACTCATACTATGTTCTCATCTGTCTTTTATTATAATAGTCTTGAATTAAATCTTCTTTATGTGATGAACCATTCTGACAGACTAAAATATGTTTATTCTTTTTACGTTTATCTATGTGTCTGTTACACGTCTCCTCCTTCCTCATCTTGTTAGGTGAGTTTAAAAGCTTAGTCACAATGGTCCTCACCTCACTTTCTCTGACACGGTCTTCAGGAGAAGTCATGCTCTTGGATCACCTCTGGACCACTGATGAAAACCTTCTCAAATGATGTGTTTAGTTCCCCTTCCAAAGCATGCTTGTTACCATCTGTCAAGTTCTCACTATGTGCACACCTGTCTTTAATAGCTTGTTTAAAATGATCATATATGATGGTTTGAATAAAACACTCTCCATATTTGTATCTTGAACACTTAGTCATCAGGGGGTGGCACTATGTGAGAAGGATTAGGCAGTGTGGATTTGTAGTAGGTGTGGCCTTGTTGGAGGAAGTGTGTCACCGGGAATGGGAGGATTAAGCACATCCTCTCCTACTGAGACCATATTAGGCAGTCCTCTGAAACACCTACCTGGGGCCACCCACCAGCCCATGTGCTCCCTGGTTTTTGGCATATTCTCTGGGGGTTCCCAGGGGTTCAGGTTAATTGGCACTGTTGTTCTTCCTATGGGGTTGCAATCTCCTTCAGCTCCTTCAGTTGTTTCTCTAACTCTTCCATATGGGTCTCCCACTTCAGCCCAATGGTTGGCTGTAAGTATCTGCATCTGTCTTAGTTAGCTGCTGGTAGAGCCTCTCAGAGAACAGCCATGCCAGGCTCCTGTCTCCATGCACAGTATGGCCACAGTAATAGTGTCAGGATTTGGTGTGTGCGAATGGGCCAGTCACAAGTTGGGCCAGTCACTAGGTAACCTTTCTTTCAGTCTCTGTTCAGTTTTTGTCCCTGTGTTTCCTTTATACAGAAACAATTTTGGGTTAAAAAATTTTAAAATGGGTAGGTGGTCCCCTGCCTCAACTGGGGACCATGTCTATCTACCGGAGGTGGTCTCTTCCAGTTCCATCTCCCCATTGTTGGGCATTTTAGCTAACGTCATTCCCATTGAGTTCTGGCAGCCTCTCACATCCCTGGTTTCCAGGACTTTCTAGTGGTTCCCCTGCCCCCTAATCCCCACTGTTTTGTATCTCCATTCATTTTCCTGGCCCTCTGGGTGTCTCTGCTGTCCCTTTCCATACCTGATCTTACCCTTCCTTTCCCCTACCCCCTCTCCTCTCTCACCCAGTTGCCTCCCTTCTTCTTCTGAAAAGTTCACAATACCCATGATACAATCCATTCAGGTTTTTTAAATGTAAGTGGTCTGTCCCTGGAAAGGTGGAGGGCTGAATGAAAACAGTATTTTAGCATCTTTTCATTTTGGTCTTTGAGTTTTTGTCTGTGGAGTTCTAATGTCTCTTCCAGCCAGTAAAGAAAACTCTATTGCTTACTTGGGTTCATTTCATCCTACCTACTCTGGCACCATATTACCTAAAGTTTGTCTTCCATGCCAGTAACTGGCATCGTTATCATTTGAAACCATTTCAGAAATGGAGAGCACATGCACACAGGTTCATGAATTGTTTCAGTGTTTTTAGAATGTTATCCTCACTTAAATGTACTTAAACCTAGCAATTGAAGCACACTTCCTCTTGCTGAGGTTGTTTTGGATCGGGTATTTGATCACAGCAATGGGCACAGTAATGCGTGCACATGGCTGCAAAGGAAATCTAGGGAATGCGTATTTCTGGAAAACACTTGGAAGGCCTGTGAGACTTTAATATGTTCTATTTTCCATGCAAAGTTATCAGCATATGGTGAACTTGCTAGTATTTTTTGTACAAAGGAATTTAAATATGAGGGGACATTATATCACTGTTGATATGCTTAACAATTTGTGACATAAACAATTTAAAATGAGTAACTCCATTTTGTCATAATGAAGTTGTGTAACATGAATTAATATTACACATAAATATTACACAAAATATTAATGAATGAAGACGTTGGCATCTGACAATTCTAGAAATTACAACCATTCTATTTTAAAACAGAATCATTATTGTTAGCTTTATCATAATGTCCAAGGTCCAACTGTGTCTAATTCTAAGTCTTATGAAGTTATTAGTTCTTGATCATTATACTACACAGATACTAAAGTCCCAACTATATCCTTTTAATTTTTAGTGCTATGGATTGAACCTAGGGTTTTGTGGTGGCTAAATACATAGTCTACCACTGACCTCCAATTCTTTGGTAAACCTTTTTATTTTAATAGAAGATCTCACAAACTTGCACAGCATTACATTAAACTTGAAACTTCTTATTTCATCCTCTTGACAAACTGAGATCTCAGATCTGAGCCAAGGGGCCCAGCTGTCATTGACATTAAAAATGATGGAGAAATGGGGCACCTACACAATTCCTGGTATTTAATAGCTGAACAAGCAGGCAATTAACAGTTACTTAACATCATCCAGACAACTGATTGACCATCAAGCTGTGGCAATGTAGGTAAAAGTTAATTATTTTTCTTCCTTAGCTATTTTACATAAATTATGAAAAAATAGTGTATAGGAAAACTATAAATTCCTCATCAGACAGTCAGGGATATGATAGGTTACAGTAAATTAAGAGACTCCCCAAAACAAACCTCTAAAGAATCCCCTTCCCCTAGGAAAGTTCCAGTAACAAATTATCTCAAGGAGCAAACTTTGTTTTTAAAAGAGTAGGAAAGTACAAACTACAGCAGTTTTATCCATGATGGTATATGAAGAAATATATATAGAATCAGCATTTTTCAGGTTCCAGATATTTCCAGATTTCTAGCTTTTTTTGGCCTATTTATTTTGGTTGTTCCACATTTTAAGAACTTTAATATCTAAACATCTTAGTGAATATTCCTTTGGTTATCCATATTTATTACAGAACATTTGAGACTATCGCAGTTTCCATTGTTTTGAATTAGGCTAGCACAAATGAAAAACTTCAATATTCAATGAAAATTTCCTTAGCATAGTGCCGTCAATGTGATGCAAACTTAAAGTTACTAGTTCTCAGGCTATAACATTTATATAGCCCCATTTTCTTCTGTTGGTTGGTAGATGACATCTAGGGAAGCCAGGCATAAAAAAGAACAAGGATTGTGGAAGTGAACCAAGTGTTAAAAACCATGGGATGATACTGGAAGATAATACTAATTGGTTATCCAATTCCAAATGGTCAACCCTGAAAACATACGTAGAAGTTCAATTATACAGACTGAACAGGCTGTATTTATGTATTTGTGAATACATATGTAGATATCTACATATAAGTTTATACACATAGAACTTTGTTTATATTCTGGAACATTATAAAGAAGAAGAGACATTGCTTACCCCCACGCTATTTTCACAAGAGATAGTGAAATTACTTGTTGGTATTATTATATCATATGTTATTAATATAAGAAGTAAGGCATTAAGATTTTAAAATGCTTATTTTTCACTCAAGTTTAACCTAAACACTACACATTAGTTAGCATACTAAATTTGGGCAAATCACCTGGTTGTTCAATATCCATACTTGGAGACCTATACTGATGTGAACAGAGAATTAAAAGGAAGAATATTTTCTCCCTTGTCATTCAAGGTTCAGTAAGTCATAGGGAATTGTAGAGTAACTATCAAAATGTGCTGTAACTGGTTTTTGTTTGTTGTTTAGGAAGGCCACAGAAACACTACTGAATGGACTCTAACCAAGCATCCAGTATACAAAGAGGATGGTTAGCACAGAAGAAAAATTCCTCTCCCAGTTGCAAATAAAACATTGGTCAAGCAATGTATTTGACTTCTCATCACCTACATAGACAAACAGACAGAAGAAAAACTAGAGAAACCAGGGGTTTTCCCCAAACCCAAATGGTCCCCAAGGACCAGATCTTTAACTGCCTTTAACAGTAAAAGAAAGTGATTAATTTTGACCACCTACATGGCATTAAGCATCCATAAGAAAAATCCAACTAGAAATAAAACTAATATGGTTCTTTAATAATTCAAGTGACTACAGTCACTTCCTCAGACATCTTAAATAATCATATGAGCTATTTTTTTGTGTGTGATACTAAGGCCAAATTTAAAAGCTGTATTTACCAACTATGGAACACTATCTCTTCATATTTTTCACAGCTGTCACACAACATTCTGTGTTCTAACTACCCATATAACCTGACTAAAAAGATAGTCTCAGACACCTTACTGTCAAGCACACAGGTTTGGGACACTGTTGGACAATCTTATAAAAACAAGGGTAGAGGGAAATGCTTCTCTTATATATTATTGCCAATTAGATGCTAATTTCTGCTTAGATGCTAATGTCTGGTTGTGACCTCAATAAATGTAATATATGGAGTTCACTCAAGTTGAGTCCACATTGTCCAACTTTTCACTGAACTTTACACATGGCATGGGGACAGAGGTGTCTCTTGCTGGTAAGCCAGTGCAACACCAATAGGACAGTCACCTTAACTGATGTCTCTTACAATGTTTCCAGGCATTCACTCCTTATGTAGATTTGGTGTAACAAGCAACTGATTGTACAATTATAGTTCAATCTGTCAAATTCTATTTATATTCACTTCGTTTTACAAAAGACCATTTCTTTGGCCTTCTCCTTCTACTGAAAGGGTTAAAATTTTTCAAAAACTCCTAACAGGCTGAACAGAACCAAGAGTATAGATCAGCTTGGTCATGAGCTCTGTGTTTCAGGAACTTGGCTGACCACAAGATAGATGATTGATTACGAATAGGCTCTTTGAGAATAGCCTATACAAAATGTTCCCCATGACTGTTCCTTGGACCCTGTTACAAACTGAATAATGGGCTGGGACTTTCCACAGGTACTCTCCAATAACCCTCCTTCACTCCCCCTGGGTTGTGGTTTTTTCCTTTGAATTTTCTCTGTCTCCAAAGCCCGGGGTCAGACCCCACTGCCCCTGCATGGGTCTTGACCTCAGCTTGCTGATCAAAATATACCTCTTGCTGATTGCATCTAGTTCAGTGTCTTGTGAGTTATTGGATGGCCGCAAATTCCTGAGGCTTGGGTGAGGTCCTCCCTTTTGGGGGCCTTACACTACAAGGTTCTGATATACAGTTCAGCCAGCTAGACAATTATACTTCATTTTACTAAGCAGAACTTATGATAATTATAATGTAAGAAATCCATCATTAACTTTGTCTCTTAATGTTTTCCATGATGTCACAGTAGAAAAAAACTCAGTGGTCTACTTCTGTACTTAATTGACTGACAAAAGGCTTCTTTAGCTCATGGGCCATGGATAATGAATGGATAGCATCTTCCAAGAAGTACTTCTTGTAATGGTCAGTGATGGGAAAGGAATCATCAGTCTCACTGACAACCAGGAAAAAGTCAGCTAAGAATTTTTTGGATGTTTTCTTGCCTGTTCCCATCTGCTAATATGGGCAAAGTTGTGCTACCTCTTTTCTTATAGTCTCAGTTGGAATTATAGCAGTTTGAACAGCTTCAGATTTTTATGTGTTACAGATTCCACTTTCTTTTGATACCATACTCCAAAGATACATATTACCAATTGGTATCTGATGTTTAGAGTCTTCATCATCTGTTAAGTTTTAGTGTGTTCTCTTAGATCAGAACCATTCTGAGGCTCTTTGACTGCTGTGTAGGAGTGGTTCTGATGCTAAGGCTAAGGTCCTATCTCTCAATTGGTCCTTCATCTATCAGTGAAGAAGCCAAGGACCAATTGCTGGGCAGAAACAATAGGCAGAACTTCTCAGTCCCCACAGGAAGACACAGATGCAAGAAGAGAAGAGAGAGAGAGAGAGAGAGAGAGAGAGAGAGAGAGAGAGAGAGAGAGAGGAATGGAGGGGAAGGGAGGGAGGGAGGGAGGGAGGGAGGGAGGGAGGGAGTTTGCCATGCTTCTGAGAGAGAATCGTGACCGCCATGTGAGATCTCGGGTGGAGTGGCCACAGGCTGCTCCTACAGGTGGGTGAATGGGAATGTTGAGCTGGGACTAAATGCAACTGAGCAACTAAAGTTGAGGGCAGGTGGAGAGGTATGGAGCTAAGAATATTGATAAGGGCATGCTTCTCCAGGCAGGAGTTAAGTAGAGCCCAGCAACTGTGCCAAAAAAAGGGCAATTTCGAACAACTGTGTGTGTCTTTTTTTTTTCATCAGTGGATCCAATATTCTCTGGGTGGGGGCTGGTAGAGTAGTCCATTCTCAGAGCTTAGGTGGGGTAAGCTACATGCAACACTGCTGCTATCTCTTCTTTAGTCAACTGGAAGCAGTTAAGAGTGGTTGGCACCCCAAGACCCTAATAGCAGTTAGGGTGACTTCTGAGAGAGGAAAATTAGGGATTAGAATTTAGGTGGATTTCCTGCTAGGCAAGCAAATAAGGAGAGGAGTAATAACTAGGGCATAATGATGAAAATTTTCCAGGATCTCTAGATTCTTTCTTCCCATCTTGATTTAAGACAAAAGCCTGGCACCTTAAAGCAAAGACCTTGCAGGCTTTTTCTCCTGCTGTATGATCCTGCTGATGAACTAACTAAACAAGTTCAAGGCCTATCAGGATATGTGTACATAACAGTTATGTGTACATTATGTGTACATAACAGTTGTGGGTCTCAAACATCGTATCTTTCTTCAAACTGATCAACTCTAAAGTAAGGTGTAAACTTAAATTTTTTCAAATATTACTTTTAGTATGGGTTCTTAAATGCTTTAACCTCTCTTCTAGCCCATCACCCACAAGTAGTGGAAAAGAAAGGTTATTAGAATATAGGGGAAGTAGACCTGTTTAGAAATAGTTCTTTGGCACAAACCCAAACTACATTGTCAGGAAATCAGCAGTTGAGTTTGTAGGAACCACCAACATCAGCTTGATCCACTCACAAATACTTCAAGAATATACCAGCAGTACAATTCGATAGTATCGGGATAGCAAACATGAATCAGCAGTGGTGGCACAACCCAGCAGAAACAGCTAGGCTGCCACTAAATTTGGCACAAGTTGGCAGGAATGACCAGGACTAGCAGAGACACCAGGAGAAGTTCTCTGCTATGAAGAGAAGATCAGTGAAGACAAAGACACAGGGCCAACAAAACATTGTAAAGCTAGCTCTGCAAGCCCACTCTCACTGTCCATTGAATCCGATTTATACTTTCTCCAAATGTCACATGACCTTCACTGGTCTTGCCTCAACACATGAGTCTGTCTTAGTGAAACTCTATGTGAGTCTGTATTAGCTGGCATAACTCTTCCAATTAGCCTGAATCCACTGAAGTGGCAAGAAGCAACCAAAACACTACCAAAAGTTTTCGCTGTATTTCTTTCTATGAAGTTATAAAAAAAAAATGATAACCATTAACGAATGGCAAAGTATACAAATACCATTCAGTTGTAGGAAGCCGCTGTTAACAGTGGCTATACGTTTGCATTTCCAAGATGGCACTGGCCTCGTGTTTTCCCAGCAGTAAACAATTATCTGCGCAGCTGCTAGGCAGAAAGACCTAGCCTATCCCGAGGCGTAATATTGGGTGGTAAGCGAACAGCCATTCAGAAGTGAATACGTCACTCTAGGATGTATTTAAACTAGGCCGCTTCCAGTTTCTTCCGTCTTTCCGCTTTACCGTATCAAGGAGTAAAGTCCTCGTTTGCAGTATACCCGATTATCGCCTCCTGTCCTTATTCGCGGGCGAAAAGGGATTTGGGGGGCACACGTTACATTCAGTGATGCCCACTGTCCACTGAGTCCTTAACATAATTCATCCTTTGACATGTTTGCTTTAGTAAAACATCCTTTTACCTGTATCTGCTTCAGGAAAATACCCATTGACATGACTGACTTTCCAAAGAAACTAGAAATTTCCACTTCAGTAAGGGGGGGAAGATTCTTCAGAGACTTTCAAAAATCTCAGGACTGGAAGGTTTTGCTACCTGAATCTGAGGGTCTTTTTCGCTGTGTGTCTGAAAAATGTGGATTTTTTTTTACACCGCCAGTAAACAGCTTACTTCAACTACTAACACACACACACCATGGGAGAGGGGTCATAGGCATGCATAACAATTAATGGAAAAAGTGATCATGAATTTGAAAGAGAGAAAGAAAGAGTATAATAGGTGGACTTGGAAGGAAGAAAGAGGAGGAGGAAACAGGAAAGAAAAGAAAGAAAAGAGAAAGGAATAGAGAACTGATTTTGGAGAACACAAGATAAGATTATTCATCACAATACTTATTTTTAGAACTTCAAAATGATTTAAAGTAATTGGATACAGTGTTTGATGTTGTTGGTTTTAAAAATAAAAGAGTCAAATTAACATGGACATTAAACTTATAGTATTTACATGTGACCATAAAATACCTTTTCATTTGTCAAAAATTTATAAAGCTCAGAACCTTTACAACCTATAGTCTCAGGTGGCTAATCTTATTATCACACATTTCAACCTAAAAATCTCCAGAATTATAGAGCCTGTCCTGAGTACATTCTTAATCTCAAGTGAAGTAGCTGAATGTAGGTCAGTATGTCTAGATAACTTTTCTGTAAGTCAATTTTGACCACAGTGAATGTTATTTGTTATAAAACATGTATAAAAACTGAAGAAAAGTTATAGCTTCTTTCTCAGAATAAGAGAAAAGTCTTGTCTGCAGGCTTTCTTAGAAGTTGTGGTCATTTTTAAATTTCATAACCTTTAATCCCCTGAACAAATTCTTGCAAAATCCGCTTCTAATTAGGTGGGGGTCAACTTTTGTAGTCTTGGAAAAATCTCTACAAGTTTACTTTGGAATATTTAATGGAATCCTTTGCTCTAGGCCTGCCTTCCCACAGAGGATTAGCTATTTTCTGAAGCATTCCTTCAGCTAAGAAAAGAATCTTACGTGATCTGAAAGTAAAATATGAAATGGGCAAGAATATTCCTCATGCACCTAAAGGACATCAAATTAAACTGAACTTTTGCTTTCTGATTATCCTAGTGAGGTTTTATAGGTCATTTCTTATTGAGATACCTCTTTGAAGTTTCAAATGGTTTGTCTTTTGTTGACAAGAATGTGCTCAGAAAGTGAAATTCTATAAATCTAAGAAAAAAACTTAAAAGTTCAAATATATGCATAAGAGAAAAATTCATTTTTAAAATTTTTCTTGGTTATTTTATTTATTTACATTTCAAATGTTATCTCCCTTCCTGGTTTCTCCTCCACAAACCCCCTAACCCATGCCCTCCCCCTACTCCCACCTCACTGCTCTAGCATTTTCCTTTGCTGGGGCATCAGGCCTTCACAGGACCAAGGTCCTCCCCTCTCATCAATGCCAGATAAGGCCATCCTCTGCTACATATGCAGCCGGAGCCATGGGTCCCTCTATGTGTACTCTTTGGTTGGTGGTTTAGTGGCTGGGATCTCTGGGGGTAGGGGGGAGTCTGGTTGGTTGATATTATTGTTCTTCCTATGGGGTTGCAAACCCCTTCAACTCCTTCAGTGCTTTCTCTAACTCATCCATTGGAGTTTCCATGCTCAGTCCAATGGTTGGCTGCAAGTATCTGCATCTGTATTTGTCAGGCTCTGGCAGAGCCTCTCAGGAGACAGCTATATCAGGTTCCTATCAGCAAGCACTTCCCAGCAATAGCATCTGGGTTTGGTGGCTACATATGGGATAAATCCCAGGTGGGGCAGTCTCTGGATGGCCTTTCCTTCAGTCTCTGCTCCACTCGTTGTCCCTGTATTTCCTTTAGACAGGAGCAATTCTAGGTTAAAATTTTTGAGATGGGTGGGTAGCTCCATCCCTCAACCAAGGGCTCTACCTAACCTCTCCATATTTTCTCTAAAGGTTCTCTCTTTCCTTTGTTGGGTATTTCAGCTCATGTCATCACTGTTGGGTCCTGGGAAACTCTTGCTTTCCTGGCATCTGGGATTTTCTGTTGTCTACCCCAGTTCTCTATCCCCCATTGCTACACACTTCTGTTCATTTTCCCTGTCTCCTCCCACACTGATCCTGTCCCCCTGTTTTTCCTCTCCTCCTTCTTTCTTCCTCCCAAGTCTCTCCCACTGTTGAGGCCCAAGCTCGGGTCCCTGTTCGGGCACCAAAATAATGTTGGGGTCCACACTAGCCCCATGTTGGGGCAGCCAAAATAAATGTTGCAGCCCAGGCAAAATGTTGAGGCCCGGGCCGACCCATGTTTGGGTGGCCACTGTATCCCAAGCTGCTGCTCTGGTCTGCAGGTCGGAGTTCAGCAAGAGTGAGGGTGAGGGCAGACTCAAAGACTGAAGACCAGACAGGGTGTGATTCAATCCCGTTTATTCTTCAGTCTCTCTTCCTCTAAGTGTCTCCTGTCTGATTCTCCCTCTATAGTCTGATGTCTGGTTCTGTCTTCTATAGTCTGTCTTCTGGTTCTGTCTTCTATAGTCTGATTCTAAGCCACGCCTCTAAGTTACACCTTTAATCATGCCCTTAGGTCTTGTCTCTAACTCTGATCTCTATACTTCTAAGTCATACTCTTAAGTCACACACCTTTAATCTCACATACCTTTAATCTCAAGGTATCTAAACCAAGATTATCGGAGTGTGCTCAGCTGTTGTAGGCTATTGTAATCCAAATCTCATGTCAGGGTATATGGCTCAAGATGGCTGCAAAGCTGATAGCCGCTTTCTGCTAAAAGTCGGCCCCCAACATCCCACCCTCTACCTCCCTTGATTATTCTGTTCCCTCTTCTTAGCAGGACTGAATCATCCACACTTTGGTCTTTCTTCTGCTTGAGCTTCCTATGGACTGTAGTTGTATTGTGAGTTTTTGAGCTTTTTTTTTTTTTCTAATATTGACTTATCAGTGAGTATATCACTCAGGATGATATTTTCTAATTCCATCCATTTGCCGGTGAACATCTTGAAGTCATTGTTTTTAATAGCTGAGTAATATTCCATTGTGTAAATGTACCACATTTCCTGTACCTATTCCTCTGTAGAGGGGCATCAGGGTTCTTTTCAGCTTCTGGCTATTATAAGTAAGGCTGCTATGAACATAGTAGAGCATGTGTCCTTGTTATATGTTGGAGCATCTTTTGAGTATATGCCCAGGACTGGTATAGCTGGGTCCTTAGGTAGTAGTATGTCCAATTTTCTGAGGAACTGTCAGACTGATTTCCAGAGTGGTTGTACAGGTTGCAATTCTACCAGCAATTGAGGACTGTTCCTCTTTCTCCACATCGTTGCCAGTATCTGCTGTCACCTGAGCCATTCTGACTGGTATGAGGTAGAATCTCAGGGTTATCAAATACTGATTTTATTAGTCATAAAATTCCAGAAGATCAGGTCACAGAATTTTGAAACCATATAATAACAATGTAAGTACAGAGTCACACCAAGGAGATAATTTTTAGGGTGGCTTTATACTCAGTCACTAGCTTTGACATGTTGTACTGATCTTTATGTGTGTGGTACTAATAATCTGCATTTTCACATACAAATTGATTTGACTGGGTTTGTACTAGTAACCATTCACTATCATGAAGAGGAAAATAAAGTACACCAACGTCCTGTTAAGAAGAATTTGATTTTTAAAATGCTAATGAAATAAATTAATAGTCATATTAAAAACAACCAGTAAAAGAGACAGACTTCTTCTTTTGGTAGTTTAATGTACTTGGCAAGCAAATTTATAAAAGGACAGAAAGAAGGTAGAGAATTGGGTAAACAAGCTTACAAAAGTATCATATAGAGTTTAGAGCAACATGAAGTAGGATAATTCATTTGAAAACCTTATTGCAGCATGAAATTTTATAAAGTGTTGCTATCCTTCTAAACTTTTATATGAATAACAAAAGAGAATACTATTAAATTGACAAGATTCTCAAATTACTAGAATCAAACAACTTAGCTGGAGTTTGGTACCATTTGTTTAGATAAATTTTCTTCATTATTTTGATATTTTATTTATTTACATTTCAGATGTTATCTCCTTTCCACATCCCCCCTATTAATCCTCTATTCCATCCCTTTCTCCCCCTTTTTTGCTTTTATATCATTTAAATTACATGCAAGTATTAAGGTCAGTTCTAAGTTGAGGAACTAGCAATACAATAAATGCAAATAGTCAAGAACAAGGAAGACAATAAACCCAGATAGTCAAAGAACATGCAGGACAATAGAGTTCTGTGATCACTCCTGTGACCACTATTTCTAAGGGCATATCTGGATGACCAAAATATCCAAACCAACTAGGACTTTCCTGTCCTAGCCCAAAGTCATTTTCATGCCTGAAATTACTTCTTTGTGCTAGCCTAATGCCAGAATCCTGCCTGCAGTCCATTTCTTTGTCCTTGGCCTATGTCAGATTCCTTCCAGGAAGCCCATTTCCTTGTTCTTAGCCAATGTCAGATTCCTGCCAGGCAGCTCTGAAAGCTCTCCACATCTCCCCCTTTTATATTGCATGAACAGACTGAGCCTGTCTTAGGTTGTTCTGACAAGACTGCCTTCCTTACCTGCTGTGGAATTTGCATTATCAAAAGCAATGCACTTCTGTCTTAGGTTGGTAAGGCTCTGTGCAGAATCTTACCCGCCCTTGGCTTACCAGCCTGTTAATTTAATAACTCTGTCTGGGAGTCCATTTTCACTTTCAAGTCCAATTTCATTTTCATTTTCACTTTAGCTGTCAACTTGTTGATGTACTTAGAGACAAGCTTTAACACAATGGGCAGGAATAAAAAAAATTCCCAGGACAAAAGGGGCTAGCCTGATCAAGCTATAAATACCATTCCTGAGGTTTGACTAAAATGGAAGTACTGACTTCAAGCCATGGATAATTTTATCAGCATTATCTGCAGCATCAAAGCTCAACAAAGCAGCTTTCTTTAAATTCATAATTTCACTATGCAGAGTCAAAGCATCCAGAGAGATGTTAGAATTATGCCACATACCCTACAGGCACCTTTAAACTTTTTTCTTATTATAATGACTATCATTGTAAATTATAAAAATAACACAAGTCCATTGGTATTTGGCATGACACTTGAGATGGCTCCTAATTCTTAAACCCTGAGCCTCCTTCTGATAATTTGAATAGGATATAGAGAGAGCACCAATCTGTACTTCCAAACACCTATATAAATCTTCTTGTATACACAACACATTAATAAAAATTTTTTGCTAGATGATTAACAAAAGTGGCTGTCTAAATTTCTTGTGTCAAAACTATTGCAGAAGCAATGGTGCTAGCAATTAATGCAATTAAAGCTGTTATATCAGCAATAATCAAGCCCACTACCCTCTTGCTTCTGCTTAACTCATTTTTCCAGTATTTTCAAGCTTTTTTCAGAGAATCAACCTTTTCTAATACTCAGGGCAGTAAAACAGAAGCCCTGTAACAAACCCCTATAACAGACATGCCAGGTTTAAACATAGTAACACAATTAGAAAGTATATAGTCAATGCAAATTACCATAAATACTGTAGAGGAGACAAAACCAATTTTAGCTTAGCAATTATAAGAGCCTTAACACATGCACTAACCCTTATTTGAAATCCAGATCCTGTCCCAAATTTATCTCTTTATCATAACATCATAGAGAACTGCAGCTAACTTCCAAGTATGTCTCTGAAAATGTTCAGATCCCGCCTTCCAAATAAAGTCTACTATATCTAATATTGGATTGATTTCTACATCAATACATGAATGAGACCAAATAACTGGTCACCTTTAAGAAAAATACAAGAGTCATTATAATTTCTCCTTTTGATTCTCTGTTCCTCAAGGTCTAAAAACTTGGGGCAAGGTAGCTTGTCACATCTGGGATATAGGCAAGCAAAGGTGGGTCAGAAACATATGTCCAATACAGCCAGACTGTCCCTTCTCCAGTCTCTGCTCCACACTTTGTCTCCATGCTTGCTCCTGTGAGTATTTTCTTACTCCTTCTTGAAAGAATAGAAGAACCCACACTTTGGTCTTCCTTCTTCTTGAGCTTCATGTGGTCTGTGAGTTGTATCTTACATATTGTGAGCTTTTGGGCTAATATCCACTTATCAGTTATTGCATACCATGTGTGTTCTTTTGTAATTGGGTTACCTCACTCAGTTCCAACCATTTGCCTAAGAATTTCATAAATTCATTGTTTCTAATAGTTGAATAATACTCATTTGTATAAATGTACCACATTATCTGTATCCATTCCTCTGTTGAAGGACATCTGGGTTCTTTCCAGCTTATGGTTATTATAAATAAGGCTGCTATGAACATAGTGGAGCATGTGTCCACTATTGTATGTTGGAGCATCTTTTAGATATATGCCCAGAAGTTGAATAATTCAGTCCTCAGGTACTACTATGTTCAATTTTCTGAGGAACTACTAGACTGCTTTCCAGAGTGGTTGTACCAGCTTACAATCCCACCAACAATGGAGGAGTGTTCCTCTTTCTCCACACCCTTCCCAGCATCTGCTATCACCTGAGTTTTTGATCTTAGTCATTCTGACTGGTGTGAGGTGGAATCTCAGGGTTGTGTTGATTTGCATTTCCCTGATGACTAAGGATGCTGAACATTTCTGTAAGTGCTTTTCAGCCATTTGAGTTTCCTCAGTTGAGAATTCTTTGTTTAGCTTTGTACCCCATTTTTAATAGGGCTATTGGGTTATCTGGAGTCTAATTTCTTGAGTTCTTTGTATGTTTTGGATATTAGCCCTCTATCAGATGTGGAATTGGTAAAGATCTTTTCCCAGTCTGTTGGTTGCTGCTTTGTTCTATTGACAGTGTCCTTTGCTTTATAGAGGATTTGCAGTTTTATGAGGTCCCATTTCTTGATCTTAGAGCATAAGCCATTGGTATTCTGTTCAGAAGATTTTCCCCTGTGCCCATGTATTCAAGGCTTTCTCCCAGTTTCTCTTCTATTAGTTTCAGTGTATTTGGTTTTATGTAGATATCCTTAATCCACTTGGACTTGAGTTTTGTACAAGGAGATAAGAATGGATGAATTTGCATTCTTCTACATGCTGACCTCCAGTTGAACCAGCAGCATATGTTGAAAGCACTGTCTTTTTTCCACTGAGTGATTTTAGCTCATTTGTCAAAGATCAAGTGACCATATTGTGTGAGTTCATTTCTGGGTCTTCTATTCTATTTCATTGATCTTCCTGCCTGTCTCTGTATCAATACCATGCAGTTTTTATCACTATTGCTCTGTAGTACAGCTTGAGGTCAGGGTATGATAATTCCCCCAGAAGTCCTTTTATTGTTGAAAATTTTTTTCGATATTCTGTTTTTGTTGTTGTTGTTGTTGTTGTTGTTGTTATTCAAAATGAATTTGAGAATTGTTCTTTTTATCTTGTGAAGAATTGAGCTGGAATTTTGATTTGGATTGCATTAAATCTGTAGATTGCTCTTTGCAAGATGACCATTTTTACTATATTAATCGTGCTAATCCATGATCATGGGAGAGCATTTCATCTTCTGAGATCTGCTTTAATTTCTTTCTTCAGGGGCCTGAAATTCTTGTCATACAAATCTTTTACTTGCTTGGTTAGATTCACACCAAGGTATTTTATGTTATATGTGACTACTGTAAAGGGTGTCACTTCCCTAATTTCTTTCTCAGCCTGTTTATCCTTTAAGTAGAGGAAGGCCACTGATTTGTTTGAGTTAATTTTATATCCAGCCACTTTGCTGAAGTTGTTTATCAGGTTCATGAATTCTCTGGTGGAAGTTTTGGGGTCACATAAGTATACTACCATATCATCTGCAAATAGTGAAGTTTTGACTTCTTCCTTTCCAATTTGTATTCCTTTGACCTCCTTTTGTTGCCTAATTTCTCTGGCTAGGACTTCAAGTGCTATATTGAATAGGTAGGGAGAGAGTGGGCAGCCTTGTCTAGTCCCTGATTTTACTGTGATTGCTTCAAGTTTCTCTTCATTTAGCTAGATGTTGGCTACTGGTTTGCTGTATATTGCTTTTACTGTGTTTAGGTATGGGCCTTGGATTCCTGATCTTTCCAAGACTTTTACCATGAAGGGGTGTTGAATTTTGTCAAACACTTCCTCAACTTCCAGTGATATGATCATGTGGGGTATTTTTTGAGTTTGTTTATATAGTGGATTACATTGATGGATTTCTGTATATTGAACCATCCCTGTATTCCTGGAATAAAGCCTACTTGATCATGATGGATGGTTGTTTTGATGTATTCTTGGATTTAGTTTGCAAAAATTTTATTGAGTATTTTTCCATAGATATTCATAAGGCAAATTGGTCTGAACTGGTGCTCCTGGCCAGGAGCAAGTTCCTGGGTCCCTGTGGATCTTAGTTTCTCCCTGTTTGGGGCAGGTGTTGCTGTCTCCTTACCTAAGATCCTGCTGGGGTTCTCTTTTCTGCATTCTTTACTGGATGAAGTACAAAGCTCAAAGTTGATGACTCCAAAGTAGGACTGTTTTCCAGTTTCTTTTCTTTTTTTAGAAGAATTTCAACTTGTAGCTCAGACTAGTCATGATCCTGCAGTTTCCATCCTGCTTCTGACTGCTTGACTCAAATTAGTTTTGTTTGTCACAATTCCTGAGGTTTCTGTATCTACTCTTTGGTTGAGGGACATCTGGGTTGTTTCTAGTTTCTGGCTAAAATGAATATGGGTTCTATGAATATAGTGGATTTTGTGTCCTTCTGGTATGGTGGAGCATCTTTTGGGTATATGACTAGAAGTAGTATAGCTGTGTCTTCAGGTAGAATTAATTTCCAATTTTCTGAAAAAACACCAGGTTTAACAGTTTGCACTTCCACCAGCAATGGAGGAGTGTTCCCCCTGCTCAGCATCCTCACCAGCATGTGCTGTCTCTTGAGTTTTCTCTCTTAGCCATGCTGATTGGTATAAGGTAGAATCTCAGGGTCTTTTGATTTGCATTTCCCAATGACATAAAACATTGAACATTTCTTTAAGTGAAAATGCTAGGGGAAGGATTAAGGTCCTGCTCCAGAGGAAATAGGAACTCCATAGGAAGACCAACAAAGTTAACTAACCTGGATGCTTGTGGTCTCTCAGAGACTGAAACACCAACCAAAGAGCATACATGGGTTGGACCTAGGAGCTCAGAACATATATGTAGCAGATGTGCAGCTCAGTATTCATGTGAGTCCCCCAGCAACTGGAGAAGAGGCTGTCCTTAAAACTGTTGCCTGTATATGGAATTCATTCTTTTGGCTGGGCTGCCTTGTCTGGTCTCAGTGGAAGAGGATGTACCTAGGCCTGCAGAGACATGGGTAGGAGAAACCCAGAGGGAGACTCTCTCTACTCAGAGGAGAATGGGAGGGAAGATGTAGGCAGGGACTGTGTGAGGGGTGAACCAGAAGGGGGAGGCAATCAAGATGTAAAGTGAATAAATAAATAAATAAATAAACATAATTTTTATAATATATTTGGCTGAAAACTGCTAAACGCCTTATATTACCAAATTTAGCATTGTTATATTGGTACTGGTGATACTTCATCACAAAAGTATAGCTAAGAAAATATTTATACTATCATTTATTTATTCACTTTATTCAAAACTAGTAATGATAATTTAAGAAACCAATCATACAGGTTTTGTTAGCATTTTTGAGTTTTTATTTAGCTTCCCATATTTTCATAGTAAATCACCAGTCCAGGAGAATGGGAATAACTGCTTCTACTTGTTTATATAGCTATTGTTTATATAGATTATATTGTTTATATAGATTATTAAAATTAAATCAGCAAAAATAAATCACAAACAAAAAGTTAACTTTTTGAAAGAACAAGTAGCTCTGTTATACAAGAACCGTCTAGTTGTATTTACTATAATAGTGAACACAGAAGACATTAAATTACTCTAATAAAAAAGATGAGTATAAATCTAAAAGTTATTTACAAGGTTTGTATACTAAAATTAAAACTACTTATGAAAGAACTCAAATCTCAAATAATAAAATAAATGGTGCGATAACCTTTACAAGAATTGGAACACAGCATGATAAAACCAATTTTCAGATTTAATGGAAGTATGTTTGTTTTCTTGTTGTTTTGTTTTGTTTTATCAAAGTCTTTGCAGCCTCTTTTAAAATATTATTCTAAACATTGGAAACACAAATGGACTTAAACAGCTAAAACTAATTTTGACACAGAATACTCAGGAAAAAAACTTGGATAAAAAACCCTTGGATACCTTTTCTGCATCTCAGGGAATTAGAGTGTGTGAAAGGAGTCCATTCCAGAAGGTAATTCTGTATGATCCCATATATAGCATTCTTGAAATACTAATGTAGGAATGAAGATTTGATCAGAGATTCACAGATTCAGAATCTGGGGGAAAGGAAAGTACTGTATCTAATGAAAGTAGAACCTGATGATTCTGGATTCTTGAGTTGGAGTAATGCTCTCTTGGTTAGGATGGTGGTGGACATGAGTTAACAATGTGAAAACTCACACAAAAGTGTGTGTGTGTGTGTGTGTGTGTGTGTGTGTGTGTGTCTGTGTATCTGTGTACAATGTATACATGCATATACAAATGACATATACAAAACTCATATAACCTGTAGATGGAGAGAAGTTTCAACAAATAAGGGTGTATATTGCTTTTGTAAATTACCTACATTTGGTTCCCAGCATCCACAATGGGCAGCTCACAACCACCTGTGATACTAGCTTAAGGGAATGTGATATCCTCCTCTGGCCTTCATAGGTACTGTACTCATATGCACTCTTGCACATACATGTATATAATTTTTAAGGGCTCTAGACTTGGCACACAACACATCTGGACACCAAATTCTCAGCATACACGAAAAAAAAATGTATTACCCAGGGGGCCAGGAGAGGGGTACTGTTTCTGCCTCAGGCATGGAAAACAGCATGTGTTTCTACAGGAGTGATTTTTAAGGAGAAAAAGGAAGTCTATACTAGGATAAATTGGTAAGTCCTGATTGAACAGGGTGGTCACTGTAACCAAATAATGTATTTTGATTTCTGGTCCTTGAAGTTTTAGTCAAGAACAAGGACATGACCAAATATAGGAATGGACATTGGTGGCTAGCTTTAGGAATGTACTCTAATGATTTACTTCAGGACCCAAGGAAGCTGGAATGTTGGTCAAGTCTTAGAAGAGCAAACTTGGTTCACTCAATGTGCAGACTTTGCAAGACTACTTGAAGCTAGGAAAAAGTAGGCGGCATTGAAGCAGTTTGTGAGGCTGAACCATCTGGGGCTTGATTCTTTGGAGCTCTCTGTGTTGCAGATTCTGAGGAAACAGCTGACACTACTGAGCTGAAGGAGCAGTCTGTAGTTAACTTGAAATCTGTTGAGTCAGATAGATGAAAGACAAAAGGTAGAGTTGAGTTAAAAAATAATTTTGAGTGAAAATTTCAGGCTCATAGCCTTAGTAGTTGGGGGAGGGGAGTCCTAACACCAGAAAAAGTGGGGAAATATTCCACTCTCAGGTGTAAATGTAAATGTCATTTTTGTCCCCTTAGATGAAGTTTTGAGATGAAGTCCCTACCCGAGCTTTATGAATACATGGTTAGACTGAACCTAGAGTGTTTCTATTTAACTACCCTCGATGTAGGCCTGCAATCTTCCAGCCTCCCTACAATCTAATATTCTGCAAGCTCAGATGACCAAGGCTTCAGCGTTCAGCCTCCATTTACTAAACGAGGCCTAGAATGTTGAGCCTCACCCCTGAGACATACTGCCGAATAAACTCACTCGTTTTACCTCTTTCTATCCTTTTTCAACTCAGCTGTTCTGGCTCAAACTCTTTTCTAACTGACTGATTTAAATTGGTTTCTCCTGGCTTCTGACTGGCTCTGTTTGGAAAGACTGCCTCTGAACTCCAGAAACTAAACTGCTCTTTTCTGAACTGAACTAAGCTCAGCTGCACTTGACTGAACTGCACTAAACTTCACTGCTCCAAACTGAACTGAACTCAATTCATTCTCTCTCCCTCACTGCTCTTTAAAGTAGCCCCTCTTTTTTGTCTCTTCTTATGAGAGGTGGGTGTATCCTATCTCTGACTCATTCTGTCAAATCCTTCTCTGATTTGTCACTCTGTCTGCCTCTCAATTAGTTCGTAAACAATGAAGTGTAACGGTAAGTACTAAACACATATTTGTATTCCAACCAGAGGGATCATAGGTGCAAAGTATTTGCATTTCATCCAATCATATCTTTGGATGTGTGTTCCTGCCAGAATAGCCATGTTGTTAGATTAAAATTTCTCTACACTCAGGAATAGGCAGGTTGGAAAACTTAGGCTGTTGGTTGACAGGAGCACTTACCTAGAGTTCCTTTAACCTGTGACAGGTGAATACAAGTCAACTTTCTGAAGCTTACAAGAAAAATTTAAGTTTATAAAAAGAGATATAAAAGTATTAGGTATGTTAGCATTGTTTGTAATCTGTATTGAAATCCACATCATAGAAATAGCAGTACATTTATGTTTCTGAGTTATAGCAAAAGTTTGGGAACCCAAGCAATAAGATAAAGAGAAGAAAATAAATCTGAAACAATTTTTCATGTACTTTAAATCATTTTCTCAGATCCATACCTTAAGTCACTTTCTCAAACCCTCACAACTTATTTAGGCTTTCATATCCTCAGACATGAAAACATTTTTTATAGCTTGTATTTACAGAGTTTCATTTACATCCTCAGACCTTGATGACTTGAGTTTATAGACTCTTATAACTTATTTAAGCTTTCATATCCTCAGATCTTAAAACATATATTTAGACCTTTACAACTTGGTGATTGGAAAAGATAGTGTTTGTACAGTGGAAATGGGGTTAGTCTGCTGACATACATTGCAGGTTTTGATTAGGTTATGTAGAAAAATTATATCTGTCAGAGAAAGGGGAGATGGGGATGAAGAAGGAGAGGGAGAGAGCCAGCAGGTGAGTTTGGAGAAACAATAAAAGGAATTTGGTATTAGAGTGAAATATGTGATTTATGTAGTGAGTATTGTCCTATGTTGAGAAGGGTATGGTAGTGTGAAGATGTGGGGCATAGAAACATTTTGGATAAAAGGAAATGAATGATAGGTTTGAGGTGTCTGAGGCTGGTTAAGGGTAGGGGTATTGGAGTTTGGAGATGTGGCCAGAGGGTCTTTTAAGTGTAATAGACAAGGCTTTATGATGTATAGCAAATGAAGAAGGGGTTGACCATCAAACAGTGAAATTAACTAAAAAGGAGGGCAGATTATAAGAGGGGTTTTGGAATTTGGGAAAGTGAGAGAGTGTAAAATTAAGACAAAGGAAAAGAAGAGGAGAGATAGACATGTCCTGGGAGCTGTTGCTGAGATAGAAGAAAAATTAATGCCAAATTTGTAAAGGATATCTCTTTTTTAGTAAGAGAATAAGGAGAAAGAAGTAATATAAGAAGAAGCCTTTAAGGGAACAAGTTAAGGGAGGGATCTGGAGGAGTCGGAAGGACTAGCCAGGTATTTTGACTATAGAGGAGGGAGAGGGATGACTGGGGCTTCAGAATTTTTTCAGGACTGAAAAACTGACATTGTTTCCAGGAGGAATGTGATGAGGCAACCTGACAAAAAGCAAGACCCTAGGCTCCTAGAGAATGATTATGTGGATTTAGGCATGTCAGTCAGAGAACAAACATTATAGGAGGAAGTATAATCCTAATGTCTTGTGTATCAAATAAAATGATAGATAATTTTGTTATCTAGATGGTTGTCCTGGATCCCATGGTCTTGACAGGTCAGCAGTGGTCATAAATCTTCTGTCATGTAGGGAAGTGGACCTTTGATTGCAGACCCAGGTCTGAGAGATTTTTCCTGTTAAGGATCTTAATAGAACTGACCTTCCCTGAGCATGCAGAGTAAGGCAATCAACCCAAAAGTATTTACAGTTTGGGCAGAGCCCTGGCAGCATGTGAGGGGCAGAGGGCACTTTTGTTCAGTGGTAAGTGTTACCAAAATCCAGGTGAAATTGTTTTAATCCTTTATCTATCTTTTTTTGAGACCATAGTATTTTTATTAGAAAGATCATGTCTTTATAATAGGAAGCTTAAACATTTCAAATGTCATATTTAGCAGATCTCAGAGGATTCTGAGGTCCATTTATTTGGCAAACATAGTTTTAGTCTTAATAAAATTTGAGTCTGTGGAGAAAGAGATAAAGGGTTTAAACATGAAACTCCAGTGGATGGATGAAAGAACAGACTCTTCAGGACTATAGTTTAGAACTGAGAGAGAAGAGAATGGGGTTACACTGAATTATAGGCATCTCCTAGGGAGAAGAGGGGGAAAGGTCACAGTATATTGTAGGAGGAAGCTGAGAAAAAAACAGGAACATGAAGTATCACAGAAACCAAAAAGTGTAGAGAAACAGTGATAGCAAGGACAAGATCATTGGCAATAGGTAGGATTGCAGCCAGATAGAAAGCATAGTGGGTGGGACTGTAGTTCCTACCAAAGCTGCACAGAAGCTCACGATGTTTAGGCTTAGGAAGGCACGAAAACAAATAGAACAGGTATCTCCAATTAGGAGGAAGCAAGAAAAAGGGTCACCAGGAAGGCAGGATTGTAGCCCATAGGGAGAGGAGAGAGAAAGCTAGAGAAAGATGAGAGGGTAATCTGGTAAGAATTTGGGTTAGGAAAGCTTGGGAAGGCTTTAAGTATTCTCCCTCCTGAGCTGTGTCATACAGAGTTGGTGGGCTCAAGGTAGATTTTCTGAAATCAAAGATAGAAAGTTCGGCTTTAGGAAAGGAGAGGAAGAAGGAGTCTGCAATTGGGGGCTTAAAGGAGAGTGGCTGGCATGTCAGTAGGTGTGGCCCGACTTTCCTGGCTGGATAATCCTAGCTTGCTGGTGGCTACAGCAGCAGCTGTGGTGAGTTTGCATATAGGAAGTAGATAAAAAGGAGGTGACTGGCCTAAATAGCATTCCCAGTGTGTTCCTTCGGTACAGCTGGAAGCCTTGAAACTGAGGTTTGAAGCAACCAAGAGAAGAAAGTTTTGACAAACATCTCCAAAGAAGAGGGGTGAGAATGAAGAGAGGTATCTCCTTTCATCTTTACATGTGCCCACAAAAATTGTAAAGGTTCCTTGTGTTTGATATTTAGGTGGTATAAGGAGGGCCACTCTTGAGTGTTAATACAGCAGTGATGTTGGGTGTGAGTTAGGGTATTTAGGAGACATCCAAGAGGCTTATGAATCAGAAGGAAGGAACTGCATCCCCTTAGTAATGGTGACAGGATCAAAGGTCCAGAGCCAGTGGCATCCCAGGGGCCTTAAGAGGCTGATAAAGAGGACTCTGGAAGGGAGCTGTCATCACCTAAGCCCTATCACCAAAAAAAAGCACCAATAGTCTGAAGAGAAACCCAGAGCTTGTCAACAGGAGTTTCAGACACTTAGGAATGGATACCAGATTCCAGCAGAACAAATGCCAAAACCAAAAGCAAAACTGCCAATTAAGCTGAGCTGAGTGGAATGTGCCTGCCAGCTATCTGAGAGAGTCTACCATGCTTGCTGAAGGCAATGGTGAGATGTGGTCTTCCCATCTCCACAAGATAGAAACGAGGTGCTAGACACTCACTGGTCATCTCCCTATGTCCTGGGAAATGTTTATGACTGATAGTAAGGGGAAACTCACCAATTAATCACTGTTGGATAAAGTGAGCAGGTATCAGATGATCCCAAAAGTGTGAGAACTCAGTGAAGGGTCCTGTAGACCCATCTGAGTCAGGACACTAATACAAGGGTGCCGCAGAGTTGGCAGAGACACCAAATTCTCAGCACAAAGTGGATTTATTACCCTCAGAAGGTCAAGTGGAGT
Organism: Arvicanthis niloticus; assembly: GCF_011762505.2. Lineage (NCBI taxonomy): Eukaryota > Metazoa > Chordata > Mammalia > Rodentia > Muridae > Arvicanthis > Arvicanthis niloticus. The sequence goes on from NC_047660.1 coordinate 136,291,262, forward strand.
AGGATGTTGGGGGTGGGGTCTGCCTCTAGATCTGGCAAAGACGGTAGCTCCTTTTTCCGCAGGAGTGGTTTTTTGTTTTTTGGTCTTGTTTGTTTGTTTTGGGGATGTTTTGTTTTGTTTTGTTTTGTTAAAAAGAAAAAGGGAAAATCTGTTTTAGGATGAATTGTGAAATCCTAATTAGACAGGTTAGTCACTGTAGCCAAATAATGAATTTTGAGTACTGGACCTTGGTGTTTCAGCCAGGCAAAAGGAAGAGGCCAGATAAGGGAATAGACCTTGGTTGCTAGTTTAGCAAGAGAGATAGAAGGAAGGTTCAAGATATACCAGTGTCAGGGTGGCAATGCTCAGGATTGTTAGAGAGCCCTTCACAATCAATAATAAAAGTAAGTCTTAAGAACCCTAAAGCAGACTTCCAGTCTGGGCCAGAGCACTAAGCGGATCACCAGCGGCAGCTCTGCACCCAACCACACAAAACCCAGATGAAGTGGGGCTACCAGGAGCTCTAACCAAGGCAGTATCTCAGGTAAGGAATCAGCAACACTCACCCCAAACAGGGAGTAACCGGGGCACACAGGGACCCAGGAGTTCACTCCTGGCCAGGAGCACTGGTAGCTTCCAGTCTGGGCCTGAGTGCTCAGCAGATCCTGGGAGATAGCTCTGCACCCAATCTCACAGAACCTAGAGGAAGCAGGGCTCTCAAGTATCTTAGGTAAGGAGGCAACAACACTCACACCAAATAGAAAGTAACTGTGACCCACTGGAACCCAGGAATTCACTCCTGGGTTGGTGTACTGGATCCTTCCTGTCTGGGCCCCTAGCACAGAGCAGATCCCAGGAGGCAGCTCTGTACCCAACCTTGCAAAATCCAGAGGTGGCAGGGCTCCCAGGAGTTCTAACCTAGGCAGTATCTCAGGTCAGGAGATAGCAATACTCTACCCAAACAGGGAGTAACTGGGACCCACAGACACCCAGGAATTCACTCCTGGCCCAGAGCACTGGTTCCTTCCTGTTTCCACCTGAACACTTAGCAGATCTTGGGCCTCAGCTCTAACCCCAGCAGCAACACTCATCCCAAACAGTTCTGACACAACCAAGATAATAAAAAAGACAAGGCTCCAGTCAGAGACATCTCAGATAGCACCAAGGAGATCCAGGTGGCAAAAGGCAAGCACAAGAACACAAGCACCAGCAACCTAGAGTACTTGGCTTCATCAGAACCTGCTTTTCCCACATTAGAAAGTCCTGAATTACCCATATCACCAGGAAAGCAAGAGTCAAATCTAAAGTCACTTCTAATGATGATGATAGAGAACTTTAAGAAGGATATAAATAACATCCTCAAAGAAATTGAGGAGAACACAGATAAACAGGTGAAAGCACTTAAAGAGGAAACACAAAAATCCCTTAAAGAATTACAAGAGAACACAACCAAACAGGTGAAGGAATTGAACAAAACCATCCAGGACATAAAAATGGAAGTAGAGACAATCAAGAAATCACAAAGGGAGACTACCAGGGATATAGAAAACCTGGGAAAGAAATCAGGAGTCATAGATGCAAGCATCACCAACAGAATACAAGAGATAGAAGAGAGAATCTCAGGTGCAGAAGATACCATAGAAAATATTAACACAACTGTCAAAGAAAACACAAAATGCAAAAAGTTCTTAACACAAAACATCCAGAAAATTCAGGACACAATGAGAAGACCGAACCTAAGGATAATAGGTATAGAAGAAAGTGAGGATCCCCTTTAAAGGGCCAATAAATATCTTCAACAAAATTATAGAAGAAAACTTCCCTAACCTAAAGAATGAGATGCCCATAATCATCCAAGAAGCCTACAAAATGCCAAATAGACTAGACCAGAAAAGAAATACATCCTGTCACATAATATTCAAAACACAAAATGCACAAAGCAAAGAAAGAATTTTAAAAGCAGTAAGGGAAAAGGGCCAAGTAACATATAAAGGCAGACCTACCAGAATTACACCAGACTTCTCACCAGAGACTATAAAAGATAGAAGATCCTGGAAAGATGTCATACAGACCCTAAGAGAACATAAATGCCAGCCCAGGATACTATGCCCAGCAAAACTCTCAATTACCATAGATGGAGAAACCAAGATATTCCACGACAAAACCAAATTTACACAATATCTTTCCACAAACCCAGCACTACAAAGAATAATAGCAGGAAAGCTCCAATACAAGGAGGGCAATTATACCCCAGAAAGAGCAAGAAAGTAAGCCTCTTCCAATAAACCTAAAAGAAGATAATCACACAAACAATGCCTCTACTGTTAACAAAAATAGCAGGAAGCAACAATCTCCTCTCCTTAATATCTCTTAACATCAATGGACTCTAATTCCCAAATAAAAAGACATAGGCTAACGGGCTGGATATGCAAACAGGAAGACAAGGGAAAGCCCACACTCCCATGAAAATTGAACAATACTCTACTCAATGAAAATGTGGTCAGAGGAGAAATAAGGAAAGAAATTAAAGACTTTTTAGAATTTAATAAAAATGAAGACACATAATACCAAAACCTATGAGACACAATGAAAGCAGTGAAAAGAGGAAAACTCATACCTCTACGTGCTTACAAAAAGAAACTGGAGAGGGCATACACTAGCAGTTTGACAACACACCTGAAAGCTCTAGAACAAAAAGAAGCAAATACACCCAAGAGTAGTAGATGGGAGGAAATAATTAAACTCAGGGCTGAAATCAACCAAATAGAAACAAAAAGAACTATACAAAGAATCAATAAAACCAGGAGCTGGTTTGTTGCAACCGGGTCTGCTCTACCTGGCTTGAGACAAAAGACTTAACAATGCCTGAATAGTTACTATGTTGCGGCCTGCTCTGCTCTGCCTGGCTTGGCCTTTCAAAGGCTGGGATTAAAGGCTTACGCCACCACTGCCCAGCGTCAAACTGCCGCTCCGGTCTTAGGGTCAGGGTCTAGAGAGAGAGAGAGAGAGTGGGGATAAGGGGAAGAGATGCAAGGAATGGAGACAAGACAGAGGTTCTGATCAAGTCTCTTTTATTGAAGGAAAATCTGGGGTATTTATACACTTTTGCCACACCCCTTGTAGGCACATGGATATGACATAAGCCTTGGAGGCGTGGCTAGCATGTGGATAGCTGCTTTCTAGCCACTTTCTGCTAAAAGTTTACTCCCAACAGGTCCCCCTTTTTAATTATTTTTTCAAAAGGGAAGGCTGGGAAAACTTATGGAAATCATGCCTGTCTTAGGTTGGAACAAAGGACCCCAGCCTCCCTTTCCTGTCTTGGATACTCAACAGCCATTGGTTGAGCTCCTGTCTTAGGATGGTGAGGCCTCCCTTCTTTTAGGGGCAAGGGTCTTGATATGTTCTCTTACCTGGCATTGACTATTCAGCTTAGCACGTAAGTTAGGGGTTAATCCTCTTCAGTCTTGATGACAGAGGTTTTAGAGTTCCCTACTTCCAGCCTGTAATAATGGACCTGTATGGGTTTCATTTCAATAGCATCTATCTGTTGCCATACAAAAACCATCAGTCTGTTGAACAGCATAAACCCCAAAAACAACTATAACAACTGTGGTAGTGGGTTTAAACAATGTACCCCAATAAATCATAAGTCAGAGAATCAAGAGTCCAATAGAGCCACCCTGGAGATTCAGGTGGTGATGTCTCCTTCAGCACTGAGAACTTCCCAAGTCAGGTTTGCTCATTGATCTGTTCCAGTTTGAAGGCAATTGTGAAGCATCTTCATGTTCCCTTCATATTTCCTGCAAAGAAAAAAATACACTTCTCAGGAGGTTTCTCCTCCCTGGATTTGTTATTGTTGTCTATTTGTTTAATCAGTCTCTCTGGCAGCCAATGTGCAGCATCTGCAGTTTGGGAATATATGCAAACAGAACCTCTTCCCCAGATAAGCACTGGATCTGGCCCATTCCAGGTTCCAGTTAATGGGTCTTTCCAGAGGACTGTTGCAAAATTCTTTTTGGTATCAGGATGCCAGAATCTATCTTCAGCAGATTTTCCTTCAGAATCCAAAGTTTAAAAATTTAAAATAAAGAACATATGATGAAGAATATTTGAGGGGATCCCTTGGTAGGATACCATTCCCCTTTTTAATTTTTTTCAAATTGATATTTAATGGTTTGATGTGCCCTTTCTACCATACCTTGGCCCTGTGGATTATATGGAATACCCGTTTTATGTAGTATTCCCAATTTTTCACAGAATTGGTGGAAACTGGAGCTTGTATAACCTGGGCCATTGTCAGGTTTTATCTGTTTAGGCACACCCATTACAGCAATTGAAGCAAGCATATGAGTGATCACATGCTTGCTTGCTTCTCCAGTTTGTAATGTTGCAAAACTGAAGCCACTGTATGTATCTACACATACATGTATATATTTTGCTTGCCAAATTCATTATAATGAGTAACATCCATTTGCCAGAGACTGTTTGGTATCAGTCCCTTTGGATTTACACCCAAATGAGGAATTGGTAAAAAGTTTAACACATGATTGACATTGTTTGACAATTTGTCTAGCTTGTTCTCTGGTAATTTTAAACATAACGTTTAAAGTTTTAGAATTAAGGTGATGTAACTCATGAGCCTTTATGGCCTGATTACTTGCCAAAAAATTTCTTACTGATTGTTCTTGCATAGCAGCTGCCATAGCTAAGCCCTGTTGGTAAGAGGGACCTATGTCAGAACAGAGTCTGATATACCCTGTAAGATCTGTCTTTTTCCTGTAGGGTCTAATTGCCACTTGGCAGGCAGAATTGGCATTTTCATATGCAAGTTGTTTCACATAATCTACACCTGCCTCTGCATTACCAAAAATCCTCCCTGCTGTTGTCATTAATCGATGAACAATGTCAGAAAATCATTCATCAGGCCCTTGTCTGACTGTTGTTAAAGATGCACCAGGGTCTCCCTTTACTGGGAGTTTATGCCAAGCCTTCATGGCTGCATTTTGAATTTGAGCATATAAACCTGGGTCATATTGCATCTGGTTATCACTAGAAGCAAATTGCCCTTTTCCTACTAAGGCATCAAAGGACCAACCATTGCCTGCCTGAATGTTTCTACTAGCTGTCTCTTTACAATTCTCATGATACTCTGATTTCCAAATAAGATAGTCTCCACCACTGTTGGGAGCCGCAGTGATTTGCCATTCCAAGATGGCGCGGACATCCTGTCCTCCCACTTGTAAACAACTGACTGCGCAGGTGCAAAAGGCAAAAGGCGCACCAAAGTCACTGCCTATCCCGGGGCGTAATATGGGGTGATGAGTGAACAGCCAATCAGAAGTGAACACGCCACTCTAGGGTATATATAGCAGTGCCTTTCCCGGGCTTGGGGTCTTTTCCGCTTTTGCTGTTACAAGAAGTAAAGCCTCGTCTGTAGTGATACCCGATTACTGCCTCCGTGTCCTTTTTCGCGGGCGAAGGGGACACAAAAGAGGTGCGCGCAACATCTGATGCTGAGAACCCGGGAATTTCAAGGCGCCGCAGAAGACCCCCCAAGTTTTGGGGTGGGTTAAAAGACTACAGGATTCGAGGTACGCCTTTGGAAGGTATGCCTGGGGTAGAAGCCTTCGTTGAGGGTGGATATTCACCCATTGCCACCGCAGCAATAGCTAGCCTCTTGTTTGTGATGCTTTCAGCTATTAGGGCAAGTCAAGAGGTTTCAAGACTGGTCCGTTCCAGGTTATCAGAACCAGAGCGTGTTAGCCGGCATCAGGCCAAAGGGTCTGAGGGTCAGGCCAAAGTGCCTGGGGATATAGAGTACTCAAAAGGAACAAGGGCTACTGCAGAGCTCTTTAAGCTTATGGAACCTCCACTGGTTGGTGGAGAGAGAGTGGAATTCGGGGGGACCACCCTGCACCCCATTAAGGAGCTTGCGCCCACAAATCTTAGCAGCTCCGAGGAAGAAAGCATAGAGCAGGCGGCTGCTGCCTATACAAAAAACAACCATGCTGAGATGAGACTAAGAAAGCCAGAGGCTTGCTCGGGCTTGAGGGTCCCCTGCCGTGCTTCTCGGCTCGGGCTGTGGGAACAGAGACGCTGCGACTGGGCCCGGGTCGGTTGCAGGGGCGTCTGCGCTCTGCTACTTGTGGCGGCTTGCAGTCCGGCAGAGCAAGGGAGCGTGGCGCGAAAGGCAGACAGAGGAGGGAGGCAGTCTGCCCTGGGAAGCTGCCTTCCAGTGGCGGGCACACGGGGAGTGCCCCGCGAGCTTGGAGCAAGCAATGCCAGTGATAGAACAGATGATTTTTGAAAATGCCACAGCTAAATGCCGTACATCCATTGTCCCTCGTAAGAACAAGAGGCTACAAGATTGGCTGAGGGCCTGCTGTGGCCCGGGGTGGGAGGCTGTTTGTGCTTATTCCACAGGTGAAAACAATTCAATTTGGGTCCCTACTCGGCTGGTGCAGATTGTGAAGAATGAAGCTAGGTTGCAAGATTACGGCTCTGAGTCTCCTAACACTGACTTTCGATTTGGCGATGAGTATACCATTGTGGGCCATAGTTAGATCTTGGCCTGTTCCCATGCCAGTACATTCAAATGCTGAAGTACTGCCTATTGTTTACAGCTATTGAGTGTTACTTGGTTGCCTGTCCTCAGGGCACACAGGCCAACAGCCTGAGTTATACAATGCTTCAAGTTTTCCATTAAATTTTATACTTGGTTTTGTGGCAGCAAAACTTTATAACATAAAGGTAATCCACTTGGTGTTGATTTGAGAGAAAATAGATTGCTTACATCCATCGTTAAAGATTGGTTTTTTGATTTGCCTATGTTTGTAGAGAAAAGATACAACACGTGTCTTTTAAGGTTTACAGTTTAAATTTAAGGTTTAAAGTTAATGTCAAAATCACACAGTTCAAAAACTAGCCAAGCCTCAGAGAACAGGCTGGAGGGAGGTTACATTTACATTTGAATTAAGACAATGCAGACTGCGCTGTAGAAGCCCAGGTGCTAAGCATTCCCTTTTGTTCTGGGTCTTCAGACCAAGCCCTAGAAATGTGCTTACCGGAATTTGTCTTTTGTCCTCATTGTTTCTTGTGAGAGGAGGCATAAATCTAAAACCCAAAGACTTTACAACAGTCTGTGAGCTAAAAGTTATGATTATGCTACAGAAATTAAAATTATGCCTACTTCCCTCCATGAGTATAGCTGTGCCTGCTGATAGAGTATGGTTCAGGTTGTTTTAATTCCACTGTATTTGGAGTTGTTGAGGATGAGATGCTTTGGGTTCCTCTAATGTATGTAACAATTACTAGAGAATAAGGTTGGCTTTTATCCGATATTCTCATTGGACTAAAGAAGATTGGTTATTAAATTAATCCAAAATAAAGTTCAAATTTAAGATTTATACAGCCTAACTTGCCTACTCCAGCTGCCATTTCAGTAAATGCTTATATAAAAGATGTTTTTTATACCATCCTTTTACATTTCTGGTAAAGGTGAAAGGTTTACAAGCAGTAAATTTATTCATAATTTTTAAGAGCCCATGAAGTGATATTTGTTAGAAATAATTGCTTCAGAAAATGGTTGTTTTACATTTTATATATACATATAAATATTGTTGTTGCTTTAATACAAAAAATTAAGAGGTTAAATCTTTTGGTGTATATTATTCATTGTGTGATACTTTATTAGTGGATTTCTCTAAAAAAAGCTTTTTTCTGCAAGCCATTGCTCCAATATAACGAGCTTTAAAAATTTTTAGAGTACTTGTTACTCCAAAAAAGGATTCAAAGACAGTGTCTTTCAATATTTGAGACCTCAGTTATATCAGATGGGGCTAGAGAAATGGCTCAGCCGTTAAAGGCTAGACATAATTTAAAATATAAAAGCTGAACTCCCAGCAACCACATGGTGGCTCACAACCATTTGTGGTGGGGATCTAACACCATCTTCTGACTTGTGAGTGTACATGCAAAAGGAAAATGGTTTACTTTTAATCTTGATTTGCTCTTAGTGATTTTTAAAAGTTATTAAGAGATATTATTTGACTAAAACCTCATCTTAAGCTTACCATAAGAGGATTTAAACCTCTGTTTAATGTTTTCAAGGGGATGCAAGTCCTAAATTAAATCGTATGTATATTTTCTTGGGTTTACCCTGCTTCAACACAATTAAATTATGTGTTATAGCCACTGTTTAGAATGTTTTAAAAAAAAGGGTGTATCTGCCTTTGTTTTGTTAAATGGTATATTTCATGAAGTACAAAATGTTTCTACATGATCTAATATCTCTAGCCATTTGAATAACATTAAAATTAATAAGGTGTTTTAGGAATGCATCTGCACAACCAGTGTCAGTGTGTGTGGACCCTCCATTTTTCTTTATGTTATCCAACTTTCAGAATAATTCTGATATCTTGGATTGTAAGAATGTTGCATGCTTTTTGGCACAATGTTGGAATGGATCACTAGACATAGCCTTGGTTAATAAAGTTACAGCAGCTACTGTTGTTAATCAAATCTCAGAAAAGACTTCTGAGGATTTGACCATTTCACAGAAAGTGGATGCATATCAGGCATCCTGTTGGTCAATCAGAGTTGATTTGCTCCAAGCCCATGTGGAGCAGCTCACGGATATGGTTCAAATAAGCTGCGTGTCAGCAACCCCACATCGAGGTATTACACCTCTGAGATTTGTGAATGATACATTTATTCAAAGCCATAATCTTTCTGCTTATTTAAAAGGGAATTGGAATGGGGATCTGGACCAGGTGCAACAGCAATTGCAGATCTGGATTTCGAGCCTTGATGAAGCACAGATGGACCCTGTTTCCCTTGGCAATTTTACTTCTTGAATTTCTTCTGCCTTTTCTTTCTTTCTTAAAGGCTGGGGATAGGCCTGTTTGGTACAGCCCTATGTTGTGGATTGGTGTTCATGATGGTTGGTCTGTAAGCTCAAAGCCCAACAAAAATGTGACAAGGCCGCTAGCGCCCAAGCACTCACAGTCTTGGAGCAAATATCTCCCCCTGAAATTTGGCTATCTAGGCCAAGAAAGTAGCTGATGACTGAGACCCTCAGTCGATGCACCCCAAGGGTTCAGCCCATTGCACTGGGTTGATGAGAGGTCTAAGTCCAGCCAGCCCTTGCCTGAATAACTGATACCTGAATATTTAGAGGTGTTTGCGAGTGGGTACTCAACAGGGAATGTTACACGAGTGTGGATAGATTTCCCGAAAGTATGCCTGATTGCACAAAGGTTTGATGCCAAGAAACCTCCCCTGGTGGCGCCCCAGGGTGGAGGCTCCCTTTCCCCGTCAAAAGGCATTGAGATGGGTATGGGAACTAAACCCATTACAATATCTCATTTTGCAGAGGGGATCAGGCCTCTGCTTTCCCTCACTGAGTTGGTGCCGCACTTGATAGACAATAGGCTGTTCCATCTTAAATATATAGATGGGGGAGATGTTGGGAGCCGCAGTGAGCATGTCAACATTCACCATTCCAAGATGGCGCGGACATCCTGTCCTCCCACTTGTAAACAACTGACTGCGCAGGTGCAAAAGGCAAAAGGCGCACCAAAGTCACTGCCCATCCCGGGGCGTAATATGGGGTGATGAGTGAACAGCCAATCAGAAGTGAACACGCCACTCTAGGGTATATATAGCAGTGCCTTTCCCGGGCTTGGGGTCTTTTCCGCTTTTGCTGTTACAAGAAGTAAAGCCTCGTCTGTAGTGATACCCGATTACTGCCTCCGTGTCCTTTTTCGATGGCGAAGGGGACACAAAAGAGGTTCGCGCAACACACCACTAAGAACTGCTCTCACTAACGTATTCCAATCACTAGGAGTCAGCCACTCCTGTGCCATAGACTCTAAAATTGCAAGAGTAAAGGGAGCAGTGGCACTATATTGAGATACGGCATTTTTTAATTCTTTAATAATTTGAAAATTGAACCCTGTGTGATATCTCCAAGCAACCCCTTGAGCATCTCTGTTCTCTGATACAGGGAAAGCCTCAGCATCTCCCTCCTCTGGCTGATCTGTAGCTGAACTAAAGCTAGAGGATAGGGACTGCCTTTGGACACCGAGTTGAGAAACATGAAAATCCATGAAAATCTGGGGGATTTTCGTAGTTGGCCTCTCGAGACCTCTTCCCTGTCCTTAATTTTTGTAGCTGATTAATTAAGTCTTAATACTCTTTTTCTAACTTTATTTGTTGTTTAAGAAAAGAAATTTTATCCTGTAACTCCTTTCTGGGATCTACAACCACTGTCTTCACAGTGGAAGCCTCTGGAAGTGGAGGTGCATTGGAAGAGGGCCTTTCAGAGTCATAATATTTAACTGCCTCTTCCTCTAGATCAGCACAATCTGACTCTGACAAATTGTCATCAACCTTTGGTTGTTTTTTGGATTGTAATTTCGGATATATAGTTTCTTTTTATTTTGAACCTGAAAGACAGCATTCAAACAATGAAACAAAAGCAGGCAATTAACACACATGAGCAGCAAACAACAAAACAAAAACAGAGAGTTAAGTTCAAGCTGACTTATTTCTTGTCCCATTTTCATTATATCTTTCTCGACGTGGCAGATTCCTGCAGCAATCAGCAGATCCTTCTAACGTCCTAACTGGGTCTCTAGCTCCCAATGTCCTAACATTCTCCTAATGTCCCTCACTGGGTCTCTCGTTCCCACTGCCTCTCATTGAGTGCAAAAAATGTTGCAACCAGCTCCCCTCTACCTGGCTTAAGACAAAAGACTTAACAATGCCTGAATAGTTACTATGTTGAGACCTGCTCCACTCTGCCTGGCTTTGCCTTTCAAAGGCTGGGATTAAAGGCTTAGCCACCACTGCCCAGCGTCAAACTGCCACTCTGGTCTTCCGGTCAGGATCTAGAGAGAGAGAGAGTGGGGATAAGGGGAAGAGACGCAAGGAATAGAGACAAGACAGAGATTCTGATCAAGTCTCTTTTATTGAAGGGAAATCTGGGGTATTTATACACTTTTGCCATGCCCCTTGTAGGCAAATGGATATGATGTAAGCCTTGGAGGCATGGCAAGCATGTAGAAAGCGGCTTTCTAGCCGCTTTCTGCTAAAATTCGGCTCCCAACACTGGTTCTTTGAGAAAATCAACAAGATAGATAAACCCTTAGCCAGACTAATCAGAGGGCAGAGAGACAGTATTCAAATTAATAAAATCAGAACTGAAAGGGGGACATAACAACAAAAACTGAGGAAATACAAAAAATCATCAGATCCTACTACAAAAGCCTATACTCAACAAAATTGGAAAATCTGGATGAAATGGACAACTTTCTAGACAAATACCAGTTACCAATGTTAAATCAGGAGCAGATAAACCATGTAAACAGTCCTAGAACCCTGAAAGGAACAGAAGCAGTCATTAAAAGTGTGACGACCAAAAACAAAGTCCGGGACCAGATGGCAATAAAACAAAAGCTGGTTGACAGACCTCGGTAACTGACGTGCCAAATTTCAACATACTAACACTATTAGAAAATGTACAATCAATGCAACTTACATTAAATATTGTAGAAGAAACAAAAGTAATTTTAAATAGCCAATTAAAGGAGCCTTAACACATGTACTAACACTTGTTTGAAATACAGATCCTGTCCCAACTTTATCTTTTGCTAACATAACATCATAAAGAACTGCAGCTAACTTCCAAATATGTCTCTGAGAATGTCTAGAACCAGACATCCAAACGAAGACTGTTATTTCCAACATTGGATTGATTTCTAGACCAGTCCATGACTGAGTCAAAATAACTGGTCACATTTAATAACAATACAAGACTCATTATAACTTCTTTTTTTTTTTTGATCCTCTGTTCCACAAGTCCTAAAAATTTGAGGCAAGGCAGCTTGTCCCATCAGGGGTATAGGTTAGTGAAGGTGGTTCAGGAACATATATCCAATACAGCTTCTCAGTCACCATTTTCAGGTCACTAAACAAGTTCACAGGTCAGCATCATTCTTTGTCCCAGCACTAGCATCTCTCATCCTTTGCTCTGACAGCCACCATGGTCCTTCAGCATCCTGCAGAAAAAACATAAATATGCCATCTTCCCCATATTAAATACCTGATTGGGATCATGCCATGTGCCAGTATTAGATCCTTCCCTTTCACCTAGTCATAGACACTCAGCAGAAACTTCCTTGACATTCAAATTTTTTGAAAAAAAATAAAAAGAACATCATTTAAATAAATTTGTGGTGTATGAGGATATACCTACCCCTTTTTTATTTTATGAAGATTTTTTTTAAAGTTTGATGGGACCCTTCCATATTTCTTGTCCTTTACAATTATAAGGAATCCCAGTAATACTGATAATATTAAATTGCTGCCAAAAAGTCTCAAATGATCGACTTCAATAGCCAGTTCCATTATCTGGTTTTTTGTTTGTTTGTTTGTTTTTCTTGTTTTCATTTTTATTGGATATTTTATTTATCTACATTTCAGCTGTTATCACCTTTTCTCATTTACCCCTTCAGAAACCCCTTATTTCCCCATTTCTTCTCCTATTTCTATGAGGGTGTGCACCCACCCTTCCATCCACACCCAACGCACTGCCCTCGAATTCCTCCTCACTGGTGCATCCAGCCTTCAAGGGACCAAGGCCCTCCTCTCCCACTGATGCCCAACAAGTCCATCCTCCTCTACAAATACAGCTAGAGACATGGGTTTCTCCATGTGTGTTCCCAGACTAGCTGTTTAGACCCCAGGAGCTCTGGTTGGTTGGTATTGTACCTCTACCCATGGGGCCGCAAGCCCCTTCAACTACTTCAGTCTTATCTCTAACTCCTCCACTGGGGACCCTGTGATCAATTCCATGGTTAGCTGCGAGCATCTGAGCACCCACCTCTGTATATGTCAGGCTCTGGCAAAGCCTCTCAGTAGACAGCTATATCAGGCTCCTCTCTGTTCCGCACCCCTTTTCGAGTACCCTTCGCCCGCGAAAGAGACACATGAGGCAGTGTTCGGGTGGTTACTACAGCGAGGCTTTATTCTTGTATCAGCAGAAGTGGAAAAGACCCAAAGCCAGGGAAAGGCACTGCTATATGTACCCTAGAGTGGCATGTTCACTTCTGATTGGCTGTTCACTCATCACCTCATATCACGCCCCGGGGATGGACAGTGACTTTGGTGCCCTTTGGCCTTTTGCACCTGCACAGTTAGTTGTTTACTTGTAGGAGCACAGGATGCCCACGCCATCTTATAATGGAGAATGTTGTCACACTCACTGCGGCTCCTAACATCTCCCCCTATCTATATATTTAAGATGAAACATCCTATTGCCTATCAAGCGCGGCACCAACTCAGTGAGGGAAAGCAGAGGCCTGATCCCCTCTGCAAAATGAGATATTGTAATGGGTTTCTTCTCTCATTGTTGTGCAATGAAGAATACTTCCCATACCCATCTCAATGCCTTTTGACAGGGAAAGGAAGCCTCCACCCTGGGGCGCCACCAGGGGAAGATTCTTGGCATCAAACCTTTCTGCAATCAGGCATACTTTCAGGAAATCTATCCACACTCATGGAACATTCCCTGTCGAGTACCCACTCACAAACACCTCTAAATATTCAGGTACCACAGTTATTCAGGCAAGGGCTGGCTGGACTTAGACCTCTCATTGACCCAGTGCAATGGGCTGAACCCTTGGGGTGCATCGACTGAGGGTCTCAGTCATCAGCTATTTTCTTAGCCTAGATAGCCAAATTTCAGGGGGAGGTGCTTGCTCAAGGCTACGAGTGCTTGGGCGATAGCGACCTTGTCACGCTTTTGTTGGGCTCTGAGCTTACAGACCAACCATAACATGAACACTAATCCACAACATAGGGCTGCACCAAACAGGCCTATCCCCACCCTTTAAGAAAGAAAAGGCAGAGGTAAGCCAAGAAGTAAAATCGCCAGAAGTAACAGGGTCCACTCGTGTTCCATCAAGACTCAAGATCCAGATCTGCAATTGCTGCTGCACCTGGTCCAACTCCCCAGTCCAATTCCCTTGTAAATAAGCAGAAAGATTATGGCTTTGAATAAATGTATCATTCATAAATCTCAGAGGTGTAATACATAGATGTGGTATCGCTGACACGCAGCTCATTTGAACCACATCCGTGAGCTGCTCCACAAGGGCTTGGAGCAAATCAACTCTCTGATTGACCAACAGGATGCCTGATGCCAGGTATGCATCCACTTTCTGTAGAGTGGTCAAAGCCTCAGAGGTCTTTTCTGAAATTTAATTAACAACAGTAGCTGCTGTAACTTGATTAGCCAAGGCTATGCCGACTGTCACAGCTGTAGCTGCAGAGATGGTAATAGCAGTGATAATGGCTGCAGTTATATCAAAATCTCTCTTGTGTCGAAATAAAGTCAAGGTCCCAGACGTCTGAACGGGGATAGGGATCCATAGTGGTATACTGGCTATTAGGGCCTGCTTATAGACAAGAGCAGACCAGCACTGGGACATAAAGCAAGTTACATTGGTATAAATTAGCAGAAGCAACGCCTTTTAAGAAGGCAAGGGCATAGGTTTTGGAAAAGCAGATAGGATAACCATTTAAATTCACTATATATACTAGGAACCCAATTTAGGAGAGTCCAAATGAGAACTGAGAGCGTCTGCAGATGAATCATTCAGGGAGTCATTTTCAGGAACCGCGAGCTGCCGCGTCAGTCACTCTGGCAGCCAAAATGGGTTGTCTTCTTCCTCTGGAAAAACACAAACAGCTCCCCTGGATCTTATTAAAATAGGATCCGGTCCTTTCCATTGACAAGTCAAAACATCTTTCCATTTTATCATTTCTTTTGGCCTAGTTGGTTCTAGGCAATGGTGATCAGCCGCTGTATTGCCCTGACTGTCCAAATTCAAAAAGTTGAGGGTAAAAAGTGCCAGAGAAACAGTAGCTCGTGGCACCGTGGGCAGAGCTTCTCCTTTTTGTTTTATCAAATAAGTTTTAAGGGTACGATGAGCACGCTCAATGATGCCCTGTCCCTGAGGGTTATAAGGAAGACCCATCAGGTGTGTCACCTCCATTTGGCGACAAAATTGTTGAAATTTTTGAGAAGTGTAGGCTGGTCCATTGTCAGTTTTAAGGATTTTAGGCTTTTCCCAGGCACTCCAAGCCTCGAGACAATGTTGAATAACATGGGCCGCCTTTTCTCCGGTCAATGGAGAGGTGAACATAACTCCAGAACAGGTATCAATGGAGACATGCAAATATTGTAATTTGCCAAAGGATGGGATGTGAGTAACATCCATTTGCCAGATCTGTAATGGCCTAATTCCCCGAGGGTTAATTCCTGTATGGGGAACAGGTAGGAATTGACAGCAGTTTTGGCATTGAGTCACGATATCTCTGGCCTCCTTTCTAGTAATGTTAAATCGACATCGTAGTGTCTCAGCTGTCACATGAAACCTTTTATGAAAGGCTTTAGCCAAATCTAATTTTGGCGAAAGGGCAATTGCAATCAACTTTGTGGCTCGATCTGCCAGGTCATTTCCGCGGGACATAGGTCCCGGTAAGCCTAAGTGAGCCCTAATATGAGTTATAAAGACAGGGAATCTTCACTTAGCCAGGGTAAGCTGAATCTTTTGAAAAACTTCTACAAGTCTGCTAGATGTCTTAATTTACCCAGCAACTTCTAATGTTTTCACTGCATTAACCACATAGAAGGAATCTGAAACAATATTTAAGGGACCTGGAAAGATTTCCAGAACCTCTGACACCACTAAGCATTCCACAATTTGAGGTGAGGTTTCATGGTATTGTTCGGATGTAACCTTATCATTAACCACATAGGCACCCACTCCTGTTTTAGACCCGTCCGTATAAACTACCATTCCATCTGGGAGTGGCTCCTGAGACACAATATGTGGAAATATGATAGCTTGAGTTAAGGCAAATTGTAAGATGGGATGCTTAGGATAATGATTATCTATTTGACCATTGAAGGAAGTAACCAGCACTGCCCAAACATCAGAGGTCGCCGTTAATATTTGGACTTGATGGGCAGTATAAGGCACTATCAAAACCTTAGGCTCCCTTCCAAAATGGGTAATGGCTGCTTTTAGTCCATGAAGGGCAAGTTGAGCAACTGCATCTGGATACCTTTCAATAATCTTTGTGGGAGAAGCATTGGGATGAATCCATAACAAAAGCCCCTCCTGCCATAATACAGCAGTTGGTAAGTGTCTAGTTTTAAAAACACATAAGTCAATGGTTTTGGTTTCATCTATTCGTTTTAACTGGGCATCTTGTAAAGCATTTTCTACTACTTGCAGAGCATGGTGTTAAGGCCCTCGGTGAGGAAAAATGAGCATCCCCTTCCAAAATATCAAATAAAGGTTTCAGCTTGGCCGAGGGAATTTTTAAAAATAGTCTTAACCAATTTATATCACCTAATAATTTCTGAAAATCATTCAAAGTATGTAAATGTTCTCTACGAATCTCCAATTTCTGAGGAATTATCTTTTCTAGATAGATAACCGTCCCTAAAAAGGAGCCAATTTCTGAAAATTGAACTTTCTCAGTAGCAACATGTAGACCCCACTGTTTCAAGGTGTTTAATAATAAGGGGTATGAGGTCTGTAAAGTAATTAAATCCTTATGACACATAAGAAGGTCTTAACAGCAGCTGTCACTATTTGTGCGTATACCTGCCTGGGATGAGTGGTCTGGTCATTCGCATGTACGCTAACTCCAGCCAGCATGTCAAAAGTCCATAATTGCTGTCCCTCAGTGTTTGCATTAATCCTGGCTTGTGCTTGCAGTGCCTCGTGCCACAAGGCCTTGCACTCTAGGTATTGGCCCATATTGTTAACTACCGCCTTCACTGTGTCCTGCCAGTCTCCTGGTGTCATAGCAGCTGCACTTAACCTCTCCACTTGGGATACAGTAAAATTAGCCCAAATTCCATATGTGTGTACTGCCTCAGCTAATTCTTTGACCTGCCTATACTCTACTGGGGCATGAACATGGACACCTTCTGCCCCTTCAAAGACCGGAAATGCAAGCTGTATCTGTCTGCGATCTCCTGGGCTGAGAAATGAATTAGAGGCACTGCCCGGGGCATAGGCCAGAGGCAAGGACGGGGCCGAGGGATTCAAGGTCTTTCTTAGTCTTATCCCAGAACGACTAACCTTTGCACAGGTGGCTGCTTCCTCCTCTAGGCTCTCCTCCTTGGAGCTGCCAAGGTCTATGGAGGCAGGCTCCTTAATGGTGTACAGGGGGCTCCCCCCGAACTCCACTCTCTCTTCACCAGCCAGTGAAGGGTCCTTAACCTTAACAGGCCCTGCAGTGGCCCCTATTCCTTTTGAGTACTCTTTTCTATGACCAGGCTCCTTGGCCTGCCTCTGTTGCCCAGGCTTTTTTGCCTGCTTCTCCTTTCCAGGCTCCTTGGCCTGATGCCAGCTAACACACTCTGTTTCTGATACCCTGGAGTGGACTTCTCTTGAAACCTCTTGACTTGCCCTAATAGCTGTGCTGCGAGCTGGATCCTCACAACACAAATAAGTTAAAAGTGAAAGCATCATGAACAAGAGGCCAACTACTGCAGCGGCGGCAATGGGTGAAAATCCGCTCGCAACAAAGGCTTCCACCCCAAGCATACCTCTCAGAGACGTACCTCGATCTTGTAGTCTTTTAACCCGCCCCAAATCTCGGGGGGGTCTCCCGTGGCGCCGGATGGTTCGTTCCTTCCCGGGTTTCGGCACCAAATTGTTCTGCGCCCCTTTTCGAGTCCCCTTCGCCCTCGAAAGAGACATGTGAGGCAGTGTTCGGGTGGTTACTACAGCGAGGCTTTATTCTTGTATCAGCAGAAGTGGAAAGATGCCAAGCCCAGGAAAGGCACTGCTATATGTACCCTAGAGTGGCGTGTTCACTTCTGATTGGCTGTTCACTCATTACCCATATTACGCCCCGGGATGGGCAGTGACTTTGGCGCGCTTTTGCCTTTTGCACCTGTGCAGTTAGTTGTTTACTTGTGGGAGCACAGGATGCCCAAGCCATCTTGTAATGGCGAATGCTGTCACACTCACTGCGGCTCCTAACACCTCTCAGCACATACTTCTGGACATCCACAACAGTGTTTGCATATGGTGACTGAACCTGGGATGGATCCCCAGGTGGGTCACTCTCCGGACAATTTTGAAGTTTTTTTTTTTTTTTTTTGAATGGGACATTTTATTTGCATTTCAGATGTTATTCCCTTAACCCATTTCCCACACTCACCCAGGAACCCCCTATTTAATCCTCTCTCCTCCTTCTTCTATGAGGATGTGCTCCCACCCACCCCCACTCCCACCTCCCCACTCTCAAATTCCCCCACACTTGGCATCCAACCTTCAGGGCACCAAGGAGATCCTCTCCCACCTATACCTAACAAGCCCATCCTCCCCTACATATACAGATGGAGCCATAGGTGTCTTCCTATGTGCTCCCAGGCTGGTGGTTTATACCCTGGGAGCTCTGGTTGGTTGGTATTATTGCTCTCCTCATGGGGCCGCAAACACTTTCAGCTCCTTCAGCTCCTTCTCTCTAACTCCTCTATTGGGAACCCCTTGAGCAGTTCAATGGTTAGCTGAGCATCCGCCTCTGAATATGTCAGACTCTGGCAGAACTAAGAAGACAGCTATATCAGCATGCACTTCCTGACATCCACATTAGACTCTACCTTTGGTGACTGCACATGGGATGGATACTCAGGTGGAATGGTCTCCAGATGGCCCCTCCTTCAGTTTCTGTCCCACAGTTTGTCTCCATATTTGCTCCCTTGAGTATTTTGCTACTCCTTCTAAGAAGGACCTAAGCACCTATGCTTGGTCTTCCATCTTCATGAGCTTCATGTGGTCTGTGATTTGAATCTTTAGTATTGCATGCTTCTGGGCTAATATACAGTTATCAGTGAGTGAATACTATGTGTGTTCTTTTGTGATTGGGTTACCTCACTCAGGCAGATATTTTCTAGTTCCATCCATTCACCTAAGAATTTCTCTAATTCATTGTTTTTAATAGCTGAGTAATACTCCATTGTGTAAATGTGCCACACTTTTTGTATCCATTCCTCTGTTGAAGAACATCTGGGTTCTTTCCAGCTTTTGGCTGTACTACAGAGCAATAGTGATTTTTTAAAAAGCTGCATGGTATTGGTACAGGGACAGACAGGAAGGTCAATGGAATAGAATTGAAGACCCAGAAATGAACCCACACACCTATGGTTACTTGATGTTTGACAAAGGAGCTAAAACTGTCCAGTAGAAAAAGGACAGCATTTTCAACAAATGGTGCTGGTTTAACTGGAGGACGACATGTAAAAGAATACAAATTGATTCATCCTTATCTCCTTGTATAAAGCTCAAGTCCAAATGGATAAAGGACCTTCACATAAAACCAGATACACTGAAACTAATAGAAGAGAAAGTGAGGAAGAACCTTGACTACTTGGACACAGGGTAAATTTTCCTGAACAGAACATCAATGATTTATGCTCTAAGATCAAAAATTGACAAGTAGGACCTCATAAAATTGCAAAGTTTCTATAGGACAAAGGACACTGTCAGTAGGACAAAATGGCAACCAACAGATTGGGAAAAGATCTTTACCAATTCCACATCTGATAGAGAGCTAATATCCAATATATACAAAGAACTCAAGAAGTTAGATTCCAGAAAGCCAAATAACCCTATTAAAAATGGGGTACAGAGTTAAACAAAAAATTCTCAACTGAGGAAACCCGAATGGCTAAGAAGCACCTAAAGAAATCTTCAACATCCTTAGTTATCAGGGAAATGCAAATCAAAATAACCCTGAGATTCCACCTCATACCAGTCAGAATGGCTAATATTGAAAATTCAGGTGATAGTAGATGCTGGCAAGGATGTGGAGAAAAAGGAACACTCCTCCATTATTGGTGGGATTGCAAGCTGGTACAACCACTCTGGAAATCAGTCTGGCAGTTCCTCAGAAAACTGGACATAGCATTACTGAGAATCCAGCTATACCACTCCTGGGCATATACCCAGAAGATGTTCCAACATATAACATATAATATGTTCCACCATGTTCATAGATCCTTATTTTTAGCCACCTTCCAACAGAGCAATTACATCATGACTCCATGAATGTATTAACCCATTGATGAACTCAGATCTTATTTCTCTATAGTAATAATCTAAAGACTAAGGTTACTAGACATGTGTTTTTGGCTTTCAGGGGAACATTTCCATCTACAAAACTTCCTATGGTCTTTCACACTCTCAAGACTTTTTAAAAGTCTAAAGTCTCTTTGAGATTCAATGAAATCCCTTCACAGTAGCTTCCTATAAAATCAAAAGGCAAATTATTTTCAATATATAATGACAGATAGCTGTATGGATGTTTTTAGAATTAGAACCAAAACAGTTCAAACAACAGAACAGCTCCAAGTTGGGAAATGATCTCATCATTTTTTTTAATTGTTAGAAACACTGTTTATTTGTACTAAAGTACCATTCTTAGAAGTACACAGAAAAAGAATTTGATTAAAAATATTTCATCCAAATAATCCAGTTACATGAAGATGAAAGAAAGAATTGCTTATTGAATAGAAATCATTCTTATTTGTAGGTTCAAAATGAATTTTTATTTTTAACATTTCAAAAAATGAGTAAATAGATGGAACTTTGAAACTTTTTATGGTTATTAGTCAATTAATAGCATCGGAGAGTATTTCAATCTACCCACAATACTGTCTGTGCTTGCTATCACATTTCTCAGCAAGATTCTTGTAAACATTTTCAATAACAGATTTCACAGGCTTGGTTAAGATATTGCTCTTATTATTTTTCTAGTCATATGACTCTTAGAACTGCAAGTTAAGCCAGCAGTAGTGTTTGCCGGAGCAGAAGGACTAGGGATGGCACAAATATTCTAAAATGCAGCACTTAGCTTTGCTTTGTTTAAAGGACTCTTCACTGCATAGCTGCTTGAGATGAAAGAGAACAGCTCTTCTTCCTTCTCATTCTCTCTATCCTGGTGCCAAGGAAATGAAAAATTATTCATAAAATAGTAGTGCTATTACACTTCACATTAGTTGAATTTGTGAAAATGCTTACTTTTAATGATGGTTATTCTTTTCATTAATTCACTACAAACTTGAATAATATTCATCTTCTGTAGAAAACAGAGTTAAAATACTACATGAGCCAAAAGGAGAAAATTAGTAGGGTCAGTTTTCTGTCAGTGTTTCTGTCTCTCTATCTCGTGTGTGTGTGTGTGTGTGTGTGTGTGTGTGTGTGTGTGTGTGTGTGTGTATTCATGAATCTTCTCTATAATAGCATATGTGTACATCAACCTTACCCAGATGATGAAAGTGCTAGCTTTTATGGGAGACAGCACAAAAGATTACTAGATCATGTTCAAAGATCAACAAAGGGTCAACATATTCTAAGCCAAAATTTAGTATAAACAAATTTTTACAGGGTGAGGAAAGAATGAATGATTGCCTACAAATACAGCAAAAATTAGTGTCAAAACATAATATTCTAAAAATTTTGGAATTAAGTCATTTAGAATGTCTCAAGTGCAAAGCACAGCAGAGGTCTAAGAAATGAGGGGTAGAGAATGAGAGGTAGTTTGGACTTTATAATGCATCATAAAGGGTTTAAAGCAGTAGATATAAAACAAGTGTAAGATGTTGCCATCATTTTTGTTGTTACTATTTCTTGAACCAGTGTGGAGGAGGATGCAATTGAAAACAAAACAGAAAATTTCAACAGGATTTATTTAAAAACAAAAAGTGTAACATTGTAAGAAGTGTCAGCCCATTTTGCTTTGTGTCAGATGAATTCCTCTCCCATATTTTCATTCCATGCAATTTTATATTGTGGGTAAAAATTGGAGCTGCTCCAATCAGTTTAACTTTTCCATAATCATTACTCACATGACAGTATCCAAACTAGGAACAATGAAGGCTAAAGAATCAAATATAATGTTGTTATGGTTTTTTTAATCAGAAAAAGATTTTAAAAGTAGAAGTAGGAGCTCTAGATTTGATCTAAGAAAATGAAAAGTTTATAGCAGAAGTGACTGGAAAGGCCTATGAGTGTTTTGTAGTTCACTCTGTGTATGAGAAAAGAGCTGGCCTTTGCTTTAATGTCCAGAAGTGGAAGGTGAGGATGTAAAAGTAGTCTGATTGTTTTTGAGTCTTTAATTTTATTTCTTTCCTGGTCTTATTGAAACTGATCTAAAAAAATTCATGAACAATTTTACTATATGCAGAACTTTTCTCTTTTGTATCATACTCTGTTTTTCATAATGGGAACACTTTAAACCTAAGGAAGCAAAAATGTGTATTTTCTACATCCTCACCAGTTCTGTTGCTTGACATTTTTATCTTAGCCATTCTGACTGGTATAGGATGGAATCTGAAGGTCGTTTTGATTTGCGTTTCTCTGATGACTAAGGCTGTTGACCAGCTCTTTAAGTGCTTTGCGGTCATGTGGAGAAAGGCAACATTTCTCCATTTCTGGAGGGAGTGCAAACTTGGACAACCACTTTCAAAATCAATCTGGCAGTTTCTTATAAAACTGGGAATAGTTTTATCTCAACACCCAGCCATACTACTCCTGGGCATATACCCAATAGATGCCCCTCTAAATCACAGGAATTCTTGCTCAGCTGTGTTCATAAAAGCTTTATTCTTAATAGAAACTGGAAACAACTTAGATGTCTCACAATTGAATGGATAAAGAAAGTGTTTTACATCTACACAATGGAATAGTACTCAGATATTAAAAACAAAGACATCATGAATTTTGCAGGCAAGGGATGGAACTTGAGAATAAAATTCTTAGTGAAGTAACCCAGAGCCAGAAAGATTCAAATGATATGTAAAGTGGACATTAACCATTAAGGGCAAGATAACCATGCTACAATTCACAGACCTAAAGAAACTGGGTAATGAAGCGGCCCCAAGGGAGGATGCATGAATCTCTCTCAGAAGGGGAAACTAAATAGTCATAGGGGAACTGGTATGGAGTGGGTGAGGAGAGAAACTGGGATGGCAATTAGGTGTGGGGAGAGGGTATGTGAGGGGTGTGGGAGTGAGAATGGAAACTGATGGGGGCATCTCTGGTACTACCATCCTGGGATGGGGGAGGGTATGAGTAGTCTGGAGAATGATGGTAAGCCTGCTGAGATTCCTACAGAGGAGGATATAGAGACTGAAGTAGCCACATCTTATAGCCAAGTAGGACTTCCAGAGGAGGGAGGAGGACCTTAATCCACCCACAAAACTTTTAGCCTAAATTTGATCTTGCCCATAAGATGTGTAGCAATAAAGATGAAACACACTGAAGGAAAAGCCATACAATACCTGCCCCAACTTGTTGGCTC
Organism: Arvicanthis niloticus; assembly: GCF_011762505.2. Taxonomy (NCBI): domain Eukaryota; kingdom Metazoa; phylum Chordata; class Mammalia; order Rodentia; family Muridae; genus Arvicanthis; species Arvicanthis niloticus. The sequence continues at coordinate 136,314,641 of NC_047660.1, forward strand.
CCATGTGAGAGAGCCGACTCCTGACTCTACTAATGACACACTGCTATGCTTGCAGACAGGAACCTAGCATAACGCTTTTCCTAAGAGGTTTTATCAAGCAGAGGATGGAGGCAGATGAAGAGAGGAGACACAGGGCCAAACATCACAAGGTGCTTGGGTAGTCTTGTGGAAGAGTGGGAGATAGAATTGAGCCAGGTGGAGGAGTCAATTACACCACAAGAAGACCTATAGAGTCAACTAACTGGGAGCCATGGGGGTTCACAGAGACTGAGCCACCAACTAGGGAGCATGCAGGGACAGTTGTTGGACCTAGGGCCTCTACACATTTGTAGCAAATATGCAGCTTGGTCTTCATGTGCAACCCCTAAACAAGCGAGCACAGGCTGTCTTGGTCTCTATTCCTTGCCATTGGTTTCTCTTCCCTCTACCTGGACTGCCTGTTTGGGCCTCAGTAGAAGAGAATATGCCTAGACCTTCTGAAACTAGATGTCAAAGGGTTGGGTATTATCCAAGAAGAAGGGAGTTCCCTTTTCCTCAGGGAAGAGAACAGGAAATGGGGGTGGGGAAAGTATTTGTAAAGATAGGACTGGCAGGAGGGGAGGGAGGGGGCTGTGATTGGGATGTAAAGTGAATAAAAAATAAATTATTGGAGAAAATGTGTGTTTTCTTCTCTGTTCTTGAATATGACAATCTATCATTCAGATGTCTGTTTATATATTGTATTACTAAATGAGACTGAGAGCATAATTTCTATTAAAAATATTTAATTAAAATATACCCACATTGGTTCCTCCTTTCTGTTTCCTTCTGTCAACCCCTACCATGTCCACCTGTACTCCCTCCTAAACTGACGGCCTCTTCTTCTCTGATTATTATTGTCACTTGTATAGTTGTGTATCTAATGGTAGACCCCATTATATTTCTTCCTTCTTTTTAGAATGTCTTATTGACATTCTCATTGTTAAGGTATTGTTTAGGTAAGCTTATTGTAAGGACATCATGGGTGTAGCCTTCTTGAAATTTCTGAGATACATATTCTCACAATAGACTTCCTGGTCTACTCACATTTATAATCTCCCTTCTCCCACTTTGCAATGGCTCCAAGTAGAGGAGTTATTTTGTAGATCTATCTGTTGGGCCTGGGCTTCTCATAATCCAGTAGCAATAAATCATACTATTTTATATTTATTGAAAATCATACACAATGTATGTCACTACACACATTAGATAAATACATGTATATGTGGTGATTTTAATGAGGGCTCCTATAAGCTCATATACTTAACTATATGGCAAGTTCATTTCTTCACTAGCATAAGAGGCTACTTCTTAGAGATTCTGATATTTATTGAAATCCAGATGAAACATTCAGCCTCATAGACTAAATAATTTATGGATATTCGAACTTTCTATACATAGACAGCCATTGTTGGACTACCTGAACCACAGTCTCTAGGTAACTCTGATACATATCTCATTTATACTATGTGAAATTTATATATATATTTTATATTTATATATACAATCCCTATAATCCATAAAAAACACATAATAGAATAATTGTGCCCTTCCCCCAGGCCTAAGCAGGCCTACAAAGTCATTTACCACAATAGATCAAGCAACAGTAGGACCTAGGAGATGCATTGCATTACCAGCCTTGGCACCTTGGAGCCTGCTACCTGAGCTAAGAAGAATGGACTGCCTGCTGAGCTAGCCTTGACACCTTCCAGACTGCTATCTCCTTGCCCAGCCCCTGGGCTGAACAGAGAAGAGACTCTGGGGTGGGGCTTCCCCCTTTATATGTGAAAGCAAATTATTAAACTTCGAGCCTTGATCAGAGAGCTTTGTCTTGGCTTCATCTCTTCCCGCCCGTTTCCCTATTCTCAGCCTCTCTTACAGGTGAACCTGGTTCAACACCGTTGCTGCTGGCGGCAACAGAATGGCGCCTTGAACAGGGACAGACCTGAGGACAAGAGATCAGCTGAGGGACATTGTCTTGTGTAGAGCTCTACAGCAAATGGAAGAAGAAGAAGATTATCCCGCACACTTAGTAAATAGCAAACGATTTTGATACTAGTGCTAGTTATGGTTAATTGTTGAAGGCCGTGTTTGCAGCAAGTGTGTTTGTCAGGGATAGGGTCTAGGAAATAGGTGTTGGCCCGGCGTCGAATTTACCTAGGAGTTGACAACGTATTATGGGTCAGGAGAATTAAAAATGGGCATTTGCCCGCAGCTTACAAGGATTGCTCCAAGCGGGAGGATCAAGGTTTTCAAATAGTATGTTAGAAAAATTTTGGCAGAGATAAATTCATACTGCCCATGGTTCCCACAGGAAGGAACCTTGAATAAGAAAACCTGGGAAACAGTTGGACAGGTTTCACAAACTACAAAGGCAGATCCTAACACCCTTTGCCTTTGGGAGCTTGTAAAAGATGCTATTGATAATCAAATAGGGGGTGACAGTGAGTTGGGGAAAGGAGAATATTTATAGGCCCAAGAGAGGCAGCCTTAGACAGAGGAACTGGGTTTAAAAGAATTTGAAAAACAAAAGAGGGCAGAGCACTGAGCAGTATCCATAATTCCGCATTCCTTGTTTGTCCCTTGGAGCACCAATGTCCATGTGTCTCATTGTGGTTTTGTCCACGTGTCTCATTGTGTGAATGATTGATGGTCTGTCTATGTCTTGTGGTGTTCTATGTTTAATGTTCAAAAGATCATTAAAATTGCTTGATCCAACACTTGGTCTAGTTTAATTTGGTTTTCAAAGGCAGTTTTAATATGCAGAGCAGCGGCAGATAAGTTTGCTTAACACCTGTAGCTAAGAGCTGAGCTAGAAAAGCTACTTTTAAAGGGACCAGCAGGTTTTTTTGATTCAATAAGGAAGTTAAGAGTTGTTTGTGTGGAAAAATCTCTTGTGACAAGGTGCTTTTATCGTAAAATTACAGCTAGAGAACTCAAGAAATTTTGTTTGGTTTAAATATATAAGATGTGTTGTCACTTCATTTTTGTTTCTAATTGGTTTTAAGGTATAAATATGTTCTACGTGTCTTGGTTATAGATTATCGACCTAAAGTTATTGGATATGATTTTAAAAAAAGTTTACAACCTTGGTAACAAACGTTGGCTTAAGATTGGTAACTCAGGGTTAGAGTCATTCAGAAACCAGATGTATAAAGATAAGATTTAAGAACAATGTCTCTTTAGTGAGATAGTAAAAGCTGCACTATCATGCATTCATATATAAGAATTGGCAGCAAAACTTTATAGCATAAAGGTAATCTACTTGGTGTTGATTTTAGAGAAAATAGATGGTTTACATTGTTAAAGATTGGTTTTGTTTCTCAAAAATATGGTTATACTCTAATGTTGCAAAAGAGGCTTAAAAACATAGTTAAACTGCCAACATTCCATTGGCTACAGTTGGTAGTTCGAGAGTTTGAGATTTTTTGATTTACCCATGTTTATAGAGAAAAGATACAACACTTATCTTTTAAAGTTTAAAGTTTAAATTTAAGGTTTAAAAAAAAATGCACAGTTCAGGCCTAGCCAGGCCTCAGAGAACAGGCTGGAGATTAAGAACATCTACGTTTGAATTAAGACAATACAGACTGAGCTGCAGAAGCCCAGGTGCTAAGCATCCCTTTTGTCCTGGGTCCTAGAAATGTGTTTACCAGAATTTGTCTTTTGCCTTGCTTGTTTCTTGGAGGAGGGGTAATTCTAAGACCCAAAGACTTTACAACAGTCTGTGGGCTGAGAGTTAAAAGACAATTTTTATACCATTCCTTTACATTATTGTAAAGGTGGGAAGTTTACAGTCAGCAAATTTATTCATAATTTTTAAGAGCCCATTAAGCGATATCATTAGAAAAGTTTGCCTCAAAGAATGGTTAATTGCTTTAATTAATATATATATATATATATTATATATATATTAATATATATATAATATATATAAATATATATAATACATATTATAATATATAATATATATTATAATATATAATATATATATATATTGTTACTTTGATACAAAAATTAAGAGTTTAAATCTTTTAGTGTATATTATTCCTTATATGATACTTTATTAGCGGATTTCTCTAAAGAAGTTTTTCTGCAAGCCTTTGCTCCAATATAATGAGCTTTAAAAATTTTGGAGTACTTGTTGCTCCAGAAAAGATTCAAAGGCAGTATCTTTTCAATATTTGAGATTTTTAAAAGTTGTTAAGAGATATTAATTGGCTAAAATCTTATTTTAAGCTTACTATAGGAGGATTTAAACCTCTGTTTGATATTTTCAAAGGGATACAAGTCCTAATTCCCCTTGACAATTAACTATAAAGGAGAGGTAGCTTTGGTGAAAATAGAGTAAGCTGTTAGTTATCAACAGATAGATTATATAGACTGATAAACTATTGGCTGTTTGTGTTATTACTACTCATATGTCCACAACAGCCCTTTGACAAAAGAAACCATTAAGGTGGATTGATCTTTCTTCATCTACAAATAGAGTTTAAACATCCTATTATAAAATTATAATTGTGTTAATACAAGATTATATGATAAAATCCTAAAAGCATTTTGGATAAAAGGTTTATTCCTTATTCCAAATAGCAATTAAATTGGTTATTGAAAAATAATGATATTTGGCCTATTATATGACAAACTTTTTAGACAAACTTGGTATTGTTGCTCTCCTCATGGGGTCACAAACCCTTTCTGTTCCCTCAGTCTTCTCTCTGAGTGTGGAAAAAGCAGCTAATGGTGCTTCTTCCCTGCTTTTACAAGTAATTCTAAAAAAATGGCTTTTCTAAACTAGAAAGGGGGAATTATACCCCAAGGTCACCAAAAGCACACCTTGCTTTTGTCTTGTTTTAAATTTTCTGCAAACTGATGCTAAAGGTCAGTCTGCAGTGGATTGCCACTGGCATCCAGTTACTTATAACTCATTTGCCAGGGTCTTGTAGAGAGACCCTTTAACTAATACTTGGTGTGGTCCTGATCCTGTTTTAATTTGGGGTCATGGGTAGTCTACATTTTTCAGAAAAAGAAATTGGAACCTGAAAGACTGGTCCATCAAGTGGACACAGATCTTGAGCCTAATAATTATGATTCTAATGATAAACATGGCTCAAAATCTTTATCAACCAGCTGATTTAACTTGGTATATAATCTCCACTCTTACTGCAGAGTGTCTTTTATCATTACTTAAAGCCACCCACTATATACCTGGTGGCCAGACCTTGTTTCTGATCCCTGCTAATTAGCAGTTGGATTAGATACTGAAATACTTCCAATTCCAACCTTATTTTCTACATTGCTTGAATAATCATGTTGCTTTTAACCTTTGAACCTTATATTTTAAGCAGATTGGTTGCCCTCACACAGGATCATTCTCAGCAAGCTCAGCTATTCATCATGGCAGTTACACATCGCTGTGAAGAACTGCATCTAGTGCATGCCCACAGGTCCTTTGGTCTGAATGTGGTCTTGGTCTAAAGAGTGTTCCAATGATGGCTGGTTAGTCAAAGATGGGTAAGAGTGTTTTGAGCTCCTATAAACCTAAGACAGAGGCATACATTATTATGCTATATATGTTTTCCTCAATGGCGGGTAATATAGGAGTAATATAAATGCCAACCTAAGCCAGGCATGGTCACCCGGCCACTCGAGACCCTAGATGGGATGAAATTGTGCCCCGTCCAGATATTGGCACTGCCATCTTAAAAAATTAAGGGGGGAACTGTGCCCTTCCCCCAGGCCTGAGCAGGCCTACAAAGTCATTTACCACAATAGATCAAGCAACAGTAGGACCTAGGAGATGCATTGCATTACCAGCCTTGGTGCCTTGGAGCCTGCTACCTGAGCTAAGAAGAATGGACTGCCTGCTGAGCTAGCCTTGACACCTTCCAGACTGCTATCTCCTTGCCCAGCCCCTGGGCTGAACAGAGAAGACACTTTGGGGTGGGGCTTCCCCCTTTATATGTGAAAGCAAATTATTAAACTTCGAGCCTTGATCAGAGAGCTTTGTCTTGGCTTCATCTCTTCCCGCCCGTTTCCCTATTCTCAGCCTCTCTTACAGGTGAACCTGGTTCAACACTGTTGCTGCTGGCGGCAACAATAATACATGTAATAGATATAATGTATATGTTTTTATTGGTTAATTTTGGCTGAGGTTTTGACTAGAGACATTTTTGTGTCTAACCCAGTTTTAGGGTAGTTGCCATCTGGAGAGATCAGCAATTCATGTTTCCTGTACTGTTTGGTTTACTTGAATTTTTCTTTCCTGTTTGTAGCCATATTTTCTGGGGAGTCTTCCTCTATCATATCTGATCCATATTACTTTGGAAGAGGTTCAAAGCATTTTCTCCTTTCCTGTTATTACAAATACAGAGCCTCTCTCCCAAAATAGCATGTCCTTTGTCTGGTAACCAGAAATCAATCAGTTTAAATTATCAGGCTCTTTTTCTAGGCCTGCTTTACTCAGTCCTCTCTCACAGAGGATTATTATCATCAATAACACCAAACTTATATCATCTCCATTTTGATAATTAAACTAAACCAAAGCAATTAAACCAATTTTAAACAATTATCATTATCTGTTGAGATAGGGTTCTCTCTAACTCTAGGCTTTTGTTTCCTACATTTGAGATCAAAGGGCTGGATTTCTGTATTTTTCAATGTATACTTAAAAACACTTAAAGCAATTACCATGATTTCTCCCTCCAACCTTTAAGACAATACAATTTTCCTTTTTCCTCCCTTCTAAGTAGATAATTATCTGTGGTTATATAATTATATCCTGTTTCTCTTTATGTAACTTGGATTAACATCCCTTACTATGTATTTAATTTCAATTAAATTCCCTTCTATTTTCTGTATGAGCCTATATTTAGGTTGATTTATGGAAGAATGCCACTCTAAGTTATCCAAGAATTCCAACATTCTAAGAATCCAGTTGATTGCAAAGCACTGACTTCTTAATTTTGGAATGACTTGTCTGTCCATTCCTCTCTTATTCCTGCTCTCTATGGCTTGCCTTGTCCCAGCAGGAGCCCAGGAGCTCAAGAGAGTTGGAGAGAACCATGCAGCCTGCTCCACTGAGAAACCTGTTCTCCCCACTCCTAATCTTAAAGGGAAGGCATGTGTATTCTACTTGAGAATTGCCAGTTAATCTTTAAAAGTGATTTCTTGCCAGACATGTTAGAAAACATCTGTAGAATTAAATGTTAATAAATCCCAATGGCAGCTTTGCTATCTGCCTCAAAGATTTATGCTCCTGAATGAAAAACACATACCATATACAACCTTCATATTTTAATATGCCATAAATACCACAATAGATAGGCCACTCCCTAACTTCCATGCTATTAATCTCCTCCCACTGATAACCCTGAGTTACTACTTAGTAAATTCTGTATTCTATCTTGGCTGTTCTAGACCCAGTTGGGCATCCTTCTAGGCCGTACTCTCCCAGCTTCTTTACATGGCATCTATGCCTTTCTGTCCTCCATAGTTCTGAAGCCTGTTGTCTCTCCCAAACCCAGAAATCCTAAAATCCCACCTCTACCTGTCCTCCCCAACTATTGGCTGTTGGTATCTTTATTTACCAATCAGAATCCATAGAGGCAGGTTCCCAGAAACTTCCTGCAGATACTCTCATGAAAGCAGATTTTTGTGGAAAATAATTAGCATTCATAATAGAAGCAGTTACAATATACAGTATGTAGTATACAATATATAATACATTATAATACATATAATATATGATATATGATAGATATATGGTATATGATATATGATATATATGCTAATTATTGTGTAATATACAATACACAATACATAATATATGCCATATAATATATTACATGTAATATATAACATGTACAACACATAACATATATCATATAATGCATGACATATAACATGACATATGATATATATCATGATATAAAGATATAACATGTATGACATGATATAAAGATATGATATGTAATGTATATTAATGATATATGGCATATATAATATGTCTTATATAATGTATAATATGTAATATATAATGTATCATCCATGATATATAGTATAGAGTTCAGTATATAATATATAATGTATAATATGATATATGATATATTATTTGTAATATATAATACATATTTAATATATCACAAAAATGGAATATATATTTGATATATCACACATATGGAATACATTTATATGTATGTATACATATATATGGAGCTTGTCAAATAGCAAGGGCAAGCAGCAATCAGGTAAAAAGAAAAACAGTAGACTTGGCATGTATTGTGGTCATTTTACTACATAAAAGAACTCAGCTCACTCTTCATCAAAGAAGTCTATCTTTACAGAGAACAGAGACCATTACAGAAAAGCACAGATGGTCATATGCAAAAAAAAAAAATATTTTAAAGAAGAAATAAGTTGATTTTTATTTAAAGAAAAATCAAACAAAGAAAATGAATGCAGTATGAGGTGGTATTTCTTTTTAAAATAAAATTATTTTTTACATATTCACTTTATATTCAGCTTACTGCTCTTCTCCCATCCACCCCTCCAATTCTCCCTCCCAAACCCCTACCCTTCTTCTCTGAGCAGGTAGGGTATCCTGGGTATCCACCCCCACCCTGGCACTTCAAGTCTCTGCGAGAATAGGCCTTTCCTCTCCCACTGAGACCAGAAAAGTCAGTCCACCTATTAGAACATATCCCACATTCAGGGATAAGCTTTGGGATAACCTTGCTTCAGTTGTTCATGAACCACATGAAAGTCAAGCTGCATATCTGCTACATATGTGCAGGGAGACCTAAGTCCAGCACATGTATGTTCTCTGGTTGGTGGTTCAGTCTCTGAGAGCCCCAAGGGTCCAGGCTAGTTGACTCTTTTACTCTTCCGTGGAGTTTTTATCCATTCATCAAAGCTACAATCTTTTCTCCTATTCTTCCATAAGAGTCCCCAAATTCCATCCACTGTTTGGTTGTAGATGTCTGTAACTATCTGAGTCACCTGCTAGGTGGAGCCTCTCAGAGGACGACATGTTCCTGACTGCAAGCATAACAAAGTATCAAGAATGTTAGGGATTGATCCTTGGCCATGGAATGGGTCTAAAGTGGGGCCAGTTATTGTTTGGCCATTCCCTGTGACTCTGCTCCAAACCCTGTGCCTGCATCTCTTGTGGACAGTATAAATTTGGAGTTGAAATTTTTGTGTGTAGTTTGGTATGTTTACCACTCCACTGGGGTTCCTGCCTTGCTACAGGAAGTGGCCTCTTCAGGTTCTATATCCCCAGTGTAGTTAGTCGCAGCTAAGGCCATCCCCACTCTTTGTTGGCACTTCCATTGACCCAGGTCTCTGTCTTGTCCTGGAGGTGTCCTCCACCTTCTCACCCCTGTCAGTTGCAGACGTATATTCATTTTCATGGCCATCTAGCCATCTCTCCTGTTCTTCCCCACACATGACCCTGAACCTTTTACCCCCATTTCACTCCCTATCTCCCCTCCCTCCCATTCCTTCTGTCCATCTGCCTTTTATGACTATTTTATTCCCCCTTCTAAGTGATACTCAAGCTTCCTCAATTAGGCCTTCTTATCTAGATTCTTTGGGTCTGTGGAGTACCATTTTATGGCTATTATTCACTTATAAGTGAGTACATACCATGCTCCAGGTTACCTCCCTAACTTGACATTCTCAAGTTCCATCCATTTCCCTGCAAAATTCATGATGTCTTTGTTTTTTAATAGCTGAATACTATTCCATTGTATAGACATACCACCTTTTCTTTACCCATTCTTCAGTTGAGGGACATCTAGGTTGTTTCCAGTTTCGGGCTATTATGAATAAAGCTGCTATTGCAGGGCTGTAGCTTGCATGTGGGCGTGGGTCCTGTTAGGTGGAGTTGTGGATCCTGCGTGTCTGCTGCTGCTCAGGGAGGCAGAAGCGTGGGAATTTGACTGAGTTCCCTCCATGTGGCGCCGGGCAGACGCTGGACTGTGAAAAGCTGTGGGGCTCTGCCCTGGGCATGGAGAAGTCTCAGCCTGAAGTCCCACGTGGGGCTCTCCAGGCTTAAAATGATGACCAGGAATCTGGTGGTCTCTGTCCTTGGTCCCCCAGACACCGCTGGGAGCCACAAAAGAACTGAGACGGAGGGCATACAGGCTGGACTGGCCCACAGCCAAGACGGATGAGAGGGAGAGCTCTGGAAGTTCCCTGCCAGGTGAGAGACTCTTGGTTACCAGGACTCCCTTAGCTGGGTCAGCTAGCTTGCTTGAGGTGGCTGCCTTTGTGGTAGGAACATAGAGAAGTCTGGCGGGAGGTTAAGCAGCAGCTCGGTAGTAAAAGGCCATCTCCACAGTTTCCCATGGCGGGGCCCCAAAGACACGAGGAAGCCCATGGTTTTAAAAGGTTTATTGTCATGGCAGAAAGTGGACAAAGGTTTTCTTTATTGGGGGGGGGTATTATATTTACATTTCAGATTTTATCCGCTTACCCCACTTCCCCCCACCACCCAAAAACCTCCTATCCCATTCCCCCTCCTCATGCCTCCATGAGGCTGGGCCCCCAGCAACCCCCACACACACACTCCCACCTCCCCACCCTCACATTCCCCCCCACTCGGTGTTCCTCCTTTATGGGACAAAGAATCTCCTCTCCCACCTATGCCCGACAAGGCCATCCTCCCCTACATATACAGCTGGAGTCATGGGTCCCTCCCTATGTGTTCCCAGGCTGGTGGTTTAGACCCTGGGGGTCTCTGGTTGGTTGGTATTGTTGCTCTCCTCATGGGGTCACAAACCTTTTCTGTTCCCTCAGTCTTCTCTCTAACTTCTCCATTGGGAAACCTTTGATCAGATCAGTGGTTAGCTGTGAGCATCATCCTATGAATGTGTCAGTTTCTGGCAGACCTCTAAGGAGACGGCTATATCAGGTTCTTGTCAGCATGTACTTCCAGCCATCCACATCAGTGTCTAGCTTAGGTGACTGTACATGGGATGGATACCCAGGTGGAATGGTCTCCAGATGGCCACTCAATCAGTTTCTGTCCCACGTTTTGTTTCCATATTTGCTCCCTTGAGTATTTTTGTTACTCCTTCTAAGTAGGACTGAGGCATCCCCACTTGGTCTTCCTTCTTCAGGAGCTTCATGTGGTCTGTGAGTAGAGTCTTGGCTATTCCAAGATTTTTGGGCTAACATCTGCTTATCAGTGAGTAAATACCATGTGTGTTCTTTTGTGATTAGGTTAACTCACTCAGGATGATAATTTCTAGTTCCATCCATTTACCTAAGAATTTCTCGAATTTATTATTTTTAATAGCTGAGTAATACTCCATTGTGTAAATGTACCACATTTTTTTTATCCATTCCTCTGTAGAGGGACATCTGGGTTTTTTCCAGCTTCTGGCTATTATAAATAAGGCTGTTATGAACATAGTGGAGCATGTATCCTTGTTATATATTGGAGCATCTTCTTGGTATATGCCCAGGAGTGGTATAGTGGGATCCTCAGGTAATGCTATGTCCAGTTTTCTGAGGAATCACCAGACTGATTTCCAGAGTGGTTGTACCAGCTTGCAATCACACCAACAATGGAGGAGTGTTCCTCTTTCTCCGCATACTTGTCAGCATCTACTGTCACCTGAGTTTTTGATCTTAGCCATTCTGACTGGTGTGAGGTGGTATCTCAGTGTTGTTTTGATTTGCATTTCCCTGATGATTAAGGATGTTGAGCATTTCTTAAGGTGCTTCTCGGCCATTCGAGTTTCCTCCATTGAGAATTCTATGTGAGCTCTGTACCCCATTTTTAATAGGGTTATTTGGTTGTCTGGAGCATAATTTCTTGAGTTCTTTGTATATCTTGGATATTAGTCCTCTATCGGATGTAGGATTGGTAAAGATCTTTTCCCAATCTGTTGGTTGCCGTTTTGCCCTATTGACAGTGTCCTTTGCCTTACAGAAGCTTTGCAATTTGATGAGGTCCCATTTGTCAATTCTTGATCTTAGAGCATAAGCCATTGGTGTTCTGTCCAGGAACTTTCCCCATGTGTCTATGTCTTTTTATTGGAGAATTGAGTCCATTGATATTAAGAGATATTAAGGAAAAATGAATGTTGTTTCCTGTTTTTTTGTTATTGGCAGTGGAGATATGTTTGTGTAGTCATCTTCTTTTAGGGTTGTTGGAAGATTACTTTCTTGCTTTTTCTAGGTTGTAGTTTTTCTCCTTATGTTGGAGTTTTCCACTAATTATCCTTTGAAGTGCTGGATTTGGGGTAAGATATTGTGTAAATTTGGTTTTGTCATGGAATAGTTTGGTTTCTCCATCAATATTGATTGAGAGTTTTGCTGGATATACTAGTCTGGGCTGGCATTTGTGTTCTCTTAGGGTCTATATGATATCAGTCCAGGATCTTCTGGCTTTTATAGTCTCTGGTGAGAAGTCTGGTGAAAATCTTATAGGTCGTCCTTTATATGTTACTTTACCTTTTTCCCTTACTGCTTTTAGTATTTTTTCTTTGTTTTGTACATTTGATGTTTTGATTATTATGTGGCGGGAGGTATTTCTTTTCTGGTCTAAAGTATTTGGAGTTCTGTAGGCTTCTTGTATATTTATGGACATCTCTTTCTGTAGGTTAGGAAAGTTTTCCTCTATAATTTTATTGAAGATATTTACTGGCCCTTTAAGTTGGGAGTCTTCAGCCTTATCTATACCTATTATCCTTAGGTTTGGCCTTCTCATTGTGTCTTGGATTTCCTGGATGTTTTGGGTTAGTAGCTTTTTGTATTTTGCATTTTCTTTGACAGTTGTGTCAATGTTTTCCATGGTATCTTCTGCACATGAGATTCTCTCTTCCATCTCTTGTATTCTGTTGGTGATACTTGTGTCTATGACTCCTGATCTTTTTCCTAGGTTTTCTATCTTCAGGGTAGTCTCCCTTTGTGATTTCTTTATTGTTTCTACTTCCATTTTTAGATCTTGGATGGTTTTGTTTAATTTCTTCACCTGTTTGGTTGTGTTTTCTTGCAATTCATTAAAGGATTTTTGTGTTTCCTCCTTAAGGGCTTCTATCTGTCTATCTGTGTTCTCCTTAAATTCTTTGAGAGTGTTATTTATGTCCTTCTTAAAGTCCTCTATCATCATCATGAAAAGTGATTTTAATTCTGAATCCTGATTTTCCGGTGTGATGGGGTGTTCAGGGCTTGCTATGATGGGGGAACTGGGTGGTGATGATGCCATGTAACTTTGGATTCGGTTGCTTATGTTCTTGCGCTTGCCTTTTGCCATCTGATTAACTCTAGTGCTACCTGTACTCACTGTCTCTGACTGAAGCTTCCCTTTCCAGTTATCTTGCTTGTGTGGTACCTCTGCCACTCTGGGTTCAGTGGACCCTCTAGGATGTCTCAGGAAGAATCCAGTGTCCATAGGTGCAAACTGAGCAGGCGTCTGCTCCAGGCCTCAGATCTGGGAGAGGGGCAGAAGAGGAGTGCTATTCCACAGGGGCAGGGTTTGAGGGTCTGCTGGAATCTGAGCACTCCCAGCAAACAGCTATGGGCATAGGGCAGTGAGTGGGTCTTCTTACCTACTGCTCTGGGTTCAGTGGACCCTCTAGGATGTCCAGTGTCCACAGGAGCAGACCGGGCAGGGGTCTGCGCCAGGCCTCAAATCAGGCAGAGAGGTTGAACTTTGTTACTCTTTCTAAGAAGGACCAAAGCACCCACACTTTTGTCTTCCTTCTTCTTGAGCTTCATGTGGTCTGTGAGTTGTATCTTAGGTACTTCGAGCTTTTGGGCTAATATCCACTTATCACTGAGTGCATGCCATGTGTGTTCTTTTGAGTTTGGGTTACCTCGCTCTGGATGATAATTTCTAGTTTCATCCATTTGCCTAAGAATTTCATGAATTCATTATTTTTAATAGCTGAGTAGTACTCCATTGTGTAAATTACCACATTTTCTGTAGCCATTCCTCTGTTGAATGACATCTGGGTTCTTTCCAGCTTCTGGCTATTATAAATAAGGCTGCTATGAACATAGTGGAGCATGTGTCCTTGTTATAGGTTGGAGCACCTTTTATGTATATGCCCAGAAGTAGTACAGCTGGGTCCTCAGGTAGTACTATATCCAATTTTCTGAGGAACCACCAGACTGACTTCCAGACTGGTTGTACCAGCTTGCAATACCACCAACAATGGAGGAGTGTTCCTTTTTCTCCACATCCTTGCCAGCATCTACTATTACCTGAGTTTTTGATCTTAGCCATTCTGACTGATATGAGGTAGAATCTCAGGGTTGTTTGAATTTTCATTCCCTGATGACTAAGGATGCTGAACATTACTTTCAGTGCCTCTCATCCATTTGAGATTCCTCAGTTGAGAATTCTATGTTTAGCTCTGTACTCCATTTTTAATAGGGTATTTAGTTGTCTGGAGTCTAACTTCTTGAGTTCTTTTTATATTTTGGATATTGGATGGAGGGTTGGTAAAAAAATCTTTTTTACAATCTGTGGGTTCCCATTTTGTACTTGACAGTGTCCTTTGCCTTACAGAGGCTTTGCAATATATGAGGTGCCATTTGTTGATTGTTGATCTTAGAGCATATGCCATTGGGGTTCTGTTCAGGGAATTTTCTCTGTGCTCATGTGCTTGAGGCTCTACACCACTTTCTCTTCTATTAAGTTTATCATATCTGGTTTTATGTGGAGGTCCCTGATCCACTTAGACTTGAGCTTTGTACAAGGAGATAAGAATGGATCCATTTGCATTCTTCTACATGAAGACCACCATTTGAACCAGCACCATTTGTTGAAAATGCTGTCTTTTTTCCACTCGATGTTCTTAGCTTCTTTGTCAAAGATCAAGTGACCCTAGGTGTCGGTTCATATCTGGGTCTTCAATTCTATTTCATTGATCTACCTGCCTGTCTCTGTACCAATACCATAAGGTTCTTATCACTTTTTCTCTATAGTACGGCTTGAGGTAAGGGATGGTGATTAACCCAGAAGTTCTTTTATTCTTGAGAATAGTTTTCACTATCCTGGGGTTTTTGTTATTTCAGATGAATTTGTGAATGGCTCTTCCTATCTCTATGAAGAATTGAGTTGGATTTTTGGTGGTGATTGCAATGAATCTGTAGATTGCTTTTGGTAAGGTGTACATTTTTATTATATTAATCCTGCCAATTTATGAGCATGAGAGATCATTCTAACTTTTGAGGTCTTTCAAATTCTTTCTTCACAGTCTTTAACTTATAGTCATGCAGATCATTCACTTGCTAGGTTAGAGTCACACCAAGATAGTCTATATTACTTGTGACTATTGTGAAGAGTGTTACTTCCCTAATTTCTTTCTCAGCCAATTTATCCTTTGAATAGAGGAATACTAGTAATTTGTTCAAGTTAATTTTATATTCAGCCATTCAGCTGAAGTTTATAAGCCGCAGGAGCTCTCTGGTAGAATTTTGGGGGTCATTTATGTATACTATCATAGCATCATCTGCAAATAGCGGTATCTTGACTTCCCTTTTTCCAATTTGTATCCCTTTGATCTCCTTTTGTTGTTTAATTGCTCTAGCTAAAAATTCAAATACTTTAGTGAGTAGACAGGGAAAGAGTGGGCAACCTTGACTTGTCACTGATTTTAATGGGATTGCTTTGAGTTTCTCTCAATTTAGTTTGATGTTGGCTATTGGTTTGCTACATATTGCTTTAATTATGTTTAGATATGGACCTTGAATTCCTTATCTCTCCAATACTTTTAACATGAAGGGGTGTTGTATTTTGTCCAAGGCGTTTCAGCATCTAATGAGATGATCATGTGGTTTTATTTCTTTGAGTTTGTTTACATAGTGGATTACAGTGATAGATTTCCATATATTTAATCATCTCTGCATTCCTTGGAAGAAGCCTACTTGATTATGGTGAATGACCATTTTGACATGTTCTTGGATTCATTTTGGGAGAATTTTATTGAGTATTTTTGCATTGATATTATAAGAGAAATTGGTCTGAAGTTCCCTTTTTTGTTGGATCTCTTTTGGTTTAGGTATCAGTGTAATTGTGGCTTCATAGAAACATGGGTAGAAACATGTGGCTTCAGGAAACTGGGTAGTGTTCCTTCTGCTTCTATTTTGTGGAATAGTTTGAAAAGTATTTGCATTAGGTCTCCTTTGCAGGTCTGATAGAATTCCCCACTAAAACCACCTGGCCTTGGGCTTTTTGGGGGATGGGAGCGTTCTAATATATCCTTCTATTTCTTTAGGGGTTATGGGACTGTTTAGATGATTTATCTGATCCTGACTTAACTTTGGTACCTGGTATCTGTCTAGACTATCATCCATTTCATCTATATTATCCAGTTTTATTAAATATAGACATTTTAGTAGGAGCTGATGGTTTTCTGAATGTCCTCAGTTTCTGTTGTTATGTCTCCCTTTTCATTCCTGATTTTGTAAATTTGGATTCTGACTCTGTGCCCTCTGGTTAGTTTGGCTAAGAGTTTATATATCTTATTGATTTTCTCAAGGAACCAGCCCCTAGTTTTGCTAATTCTTTGTATAGTTCTCTTTGTTTCTACTTGGTTGATTTCAGCCCTGAGTGTGATTAATTTCTGCTGTCTACCCTTCTTGGGTGTATTTGCTTCTTTTTGTTCTATGGTTTTCAGATGTGCTGTTTAGTTTTTAGTGTATGATCTCTCTCCAATTTCTTTATGGAGGCACTCAGGACTATGAGTCTTCTTCTTAGCACTGATTTTCTTGTGTCCCATAAGTTTGGATATGTTGTGCCTTCCTTTTCATTAAATTCTAAAAAGTCTTTAATTTCTTTCTCTATTTCTTCCCTGACCAAGTTATGACTGAGTAGAACCTTGTTCAGCATCCATGTGTATGTGGGCTTTTTGTTGTTTTTGTTCTTATTAAAGACCAGCCTTAGTCTGTGGTGATCCAGTAGAATACATGGGATTAATTAAATGTTCTTATATCTGTTGAGGTTTGTTTTGTGTAAAATTATATGGTCTATTTAGGAAAAGGTGCCATGAGGTGCTAAGAAGGAGATATATTCTTTTGTTTTAGGGTAAAATGTTCTGCAGATATCTGTTAAATTCATTTGGTTCATGACTTCTCTTAGTTTCACTGTGTCTCTGTTTAGTTTCTGTCCACTGGTAAAGGTTGGTTGTTGAAATCTACTATTATTGTGTTTGCTTTGAGCTTCAGTAATGTTTCTTTTACAAATATGGGCGCCCTTACATTTGGGGCATTGAAGTTCAGAATGAGAGTTCATCTTGGTGGATTTTTCCCTTGATAAGTATGTAATGTCTTTTCCCATCTTTTTGATAACTTTTGGTTGAAAGCCTATCATATCGGATATTAGAATGGCTACTCTAGCTTCTTTCTTGGGACCATTTGCTTGGAAATTTTTTCCTGTCTTTTACTTTGAGATAGTGTCTGTCTTTTTCACTATATGTGTTTAATGTATGCATCAAAATGCTGGGTCCTTTTTCCATATTCAGTCTGTTAGCCTATGTCTTTTAATTGGGAAATTGAGTCCATTGATGTTGAGAGATATTAAGGACCCATGATTGTTGCTTCCTGTTATTTTTGTTGTTAGAGGTGGTGTTATGTTTGTGTGTTTCTCTTCTTTTGGGTTTGTTGTGAGAAGATTAATCTTTTGCTTATTATTGGGTGTAGTTTCCCTTCTTGTGTTGGACTTTTCCTTCTTTTATCATCTGTAGGGCTGGATTAGTTGAAAGATATTCTTTAAATTTGGTTTTGTCAAAGATATCTTGTTTTTTGTTGTTTTTGTTTGTTTGGTTGGTTGGTTTGGTTTGGTTTGCTTTGGGT
This sequence comes from Arvicanthis niloticus, assembly GCF_011762505.2. NCBI lineage: Eukaryota > Metazoa > Chordata > Mammalia > Rodentia > Muridae > Arvicanthis > Arvicanthis niloticus. The sequence goes on from NC_047660.1 coordinate 136,332,476, forward strand.
TTTTTTGGGTGTTTTGTTTTGTTTTGTTTTGTTTTTTATCTGTGGTAACTGGGAGTTTTTCTGGATACAGTAGTCTGGGCTGCCATTTTTGTTCTCTTAGGGTCTGTATGTCATCTGCCCAAGATCTTCTGGCTTTTAGTACCTCTGTTGAGAACTCTGGTATAATTCTGATAGGTCTGATTTTACATGTTACTTGACCCTTTTCCCTTACAGCTTTCAATATTCTTTCTTTGTTCTGTGCATTTGGTTTTTAATTACTTTGTGACAGTAGCAACTTCTTTCCTGCTCTCATCTCTTTGATGTCTGTAGGATTCTTCTATGTTCATGGGCATCTCTTTCTTTAGGTTAGAGAAGTTTTCATCTATACTTTTGTTGAAGATGTTTGCTGCCCCTTTGAGTGAGGAATCTTCACTCTCTTCTACATCTATTATTCTTAGTTTTAGCCTTTCTATTGTGTCCTGGATTTCTTGAATGTTTTGAGTTAGGAACTTTTTGCTTTTTGCATTTTCTTTGACTGTTGTGTCAATGTCTTCTATGGTATCCTCTACACCTGAGATTCTTCTATCTCTTGTATTCTGTCACAGAATGCTTACATCTGTGACTCCTGCTTTCTTTTCTAGGTTTTTCATCTCCAAGGTTGTCTCCCTTTGTGTTTTCAATGTTTCTATTTCCATTTTTAGATCCTGGACAGTTTTGTTCAATTCCTTCACCTCTTTGCTTGTGTTTTCCTGTGTTTCTTTAAAGGATTTAATCTGTTTGCTCTTTGAGAGCTTCTACTTGTTTACCTGTGTCCTCCTGTATTTCTTTAAGGGAGCTATTTATATCCTCCTTAACATCTTTATCATCTTCATAAGATAAGATTTTAGATCTGATCTGCAACTTGCTTTTCAGGTGTATTGGGGTATCCAGAGTTTGCTGTGGTGGGGGAACTTGGTTCTGATGTTGCCAAGTAGTGTTGGTTTTTGTTGCTTATGTTCTTTTTGCTTGCCTCTTGCCATCTGGTTATCTCTGGTGTTACCTGGCCCTGCTGTTTCTGATTGGAGCCTGTCCCTTCTTTGAGTCTGTGATTCTGTGATCCTGGTTGTGTCAGAACACCTGGCGGTCCAGCTGTCTCTGTGACCCTGTGATTCTGGATGTGTCAGAGCTCCTGGGAGTCAAGCTGCATTTTGCTGCAGGTGGACCAATGTTTGCTTCTGGGTACAGGTACAAACCAGAGGAAACAATTGTCTCTGGGTGGTGTGGTTCTTGTATACCCAGGACCCCTGGGGGTCCAAGTTAGGCCATGTATTGGAGTAGGGTTTAGAGTTTCACCTGTGTTCCTGGATGGTTCAAAACTCCTGGGGGTCAAGCTGCCTCTGGTTGTGACTGGTGAGCCAGAGCCCAGGATCTGCTCCAGGGTGCAGGTGCAAACTGGAAGGTTCACTGTCAACTAATTAAAAAATGAAGGAGGCTTATGACTAATCCAGAGGACTAGGACAAATTAGAGATTCTGGAGTATCTTTATTGCAAATTGTGGAAATTCAGTCTTGTTCAGCACATTGACCATCTTGGACACTCTGCACTTAACACTGAAGACAGTGAAGTTGTAAAGCATGTTGAATTCAAAATGAAAAATACTGGAAGCCTTAGACTTGTTTCTTCTGGTAGCTGACTTCTTTGTTTTCTCTTAAGATAGTGTGAGAATACCTTTTCCATCCACAGCCCTTACAAAACTGGAAAGGGCTTTAGGTCAGCAATATTAAAAAGCTCAGATAATCCAAAGGATTGTGGTTAAATTTGAAAATATTTGGATTTACCACTCTAATATTGTCTAAAGTAAAGCTTGATTTTGACTTTACTAACCTATGTTTGGTCATTTCCCACAAAATTATCAATTGATTTGTTCTAAAAATAAGACTGACACTACCATCAGCCTCAGAATTTAAGCTATATTAGACTTCACTTCTTTAAAGAAACATGAAAAAATGTTTTGAGATTCTTACAGAATCATGAAGAGAAGATTTGCAAGGTAAGTTGTTGAATACTTTTGAATACTTTGTTCTTCTGTAGTCATTTAAAATCTCAGTTTTACTGATGAAATGTTTCTGTTGTTTTGGCTAATAGTCTTCTTTTGGTAATAAAAAGACATTTTCATTTTAAAAACACATTTGCAAATTGAATATAATTAAAAGTAATTGCTATCTTTTAGTATAACACTGCACTGAACAGCTTGTAAAGCCTATCATGGAATTATAAAACTACCATTAATAAAATCCTTGTGATTTTCATTTCTTAGTTTTATCACCTGTACTGATAAAACTATGATATGTGATATGTATGATATGTGATATATGGAATGAAGGCCTCACAATGGACTATTTATGATAACCTGTAAGCTACAATCCATTAACTGTATGTTATTTTTATGACAAGAAAATTTATTTTTAACACCTTATAAAAGGGGTGCAAATAAGATTCTTGACAGGAATTCTACAATTGTAGTATGTAGTAAGGAATAGAAAGGTTCTTCTAAAATGTTATCTCTAATAACAAATCCTTTCAAAATTAAACAAAATATCTCTAAATGAAAATAAATATAATAAATGCATGACAATATTTTGTGTAAAAAAGAAGAAAAGAAATAACTTGTTGTGCTTATTACACCAAATGAATTTTCTAAGCACAACAGTCCATGTGTGTATGTGTGTAGGAGAGTGCATGTCTGTGAGGTACCCTGACCAATGTATATGAATGAATGTGGATGTCAGAGATCCATGTCATGTGTCTGTAACAGGCCCCCAGACCTTAGCAAAACTACTCCATGATGGAAGTACCAAACAGGCTGTAAAAATCAGCATGTAGACACTATCTCATGCCAAAACTGTAACAGACCTAATTCATAAAAGTCCACATAGTCCTGGGAAAGGCATAGAATGTACTCTCTTCGCCTTTTAGCTTCTGTTCTTCTTGTGGTAAATTGTTCTTTAACTGAAATATGTCACCAAGAATTTTTGAGGGGTGTGTGTGTGTGTGTGTGTGTGTGTGTGTATTTATGTGAGTTTGTATGTTTAAAAGCTCACCCTGACAAAAATTCAGGGATACACTGGGACCCCACACACCTAGAATAGTCACCTGCAAGCTAATAAAGACTATCTTTTTCTGTTATTTTTTTAATTCACAGCCCCCTCCCTCTTCTCTTCCCAGTACTACCCTTACAAATTGCTCTGCTCACACTGCCTTTGCCCCTTCTCCTCAAAAAAGGGAATTCCCTCCTTTGGTACCACTCCACCCTGAGACATCTAGTCCCAGGAGGACTATGTTTATCCTATCCCACTGAGACCCAACCAGGTAGTCGAGGTAGGGGCAAGGGGATCCAATGGCAGGGAAGAGAGTCAGAAACATGACAACCCCCTACTACTGCTCCATTTGTTAGGGGACTCACATGAAGACCAAGCTGAACATTTGCTACAAATGAAGTTTTGCTCCTCCATGCTCCTTAGTTAGCTAGCAGCCCAGGCTCTGTGAACCTTCATAGTCCCAGGGGAATTAATTCTGTGGATCTTCTTGTAGTGGCCTTGACCACTCTAACTTGCTTACACAAGATTCCCTGAACTCCACCTGATGTTTTGCTGTGGGTCTCTGTATGTTTCCATTCTTTGATGGATGAAGCCTCTCAGGAGACACTTATAAAAGGCTTCTGTCTGCAAGCATAGCAGAGATCATTAATGGTGTTAGGATTGGCTCTCTCACATGTCTCAAAATTGGGACAGTCATTGTTTGACTGTTCCCTAGGTCTTTGCTCCATCTTTATCCCTGCACATATTGTGGGTAAGACCAATTTGGGGTTGAAAGTTTGGGGAGTGGATTGATGTTCCCCTCCCACCTCTGGAAGTCCTGACTGGCTATAGAAAATGGCCACATCTGTTGGGGGCCGACTTTTAGCAGAAAGAGGCTATCAGCTTTGCAGCCATCTTGAGCCATATACCCTGACATGAGACTTGGATTACAATAGCCTACAACAGCTGAGCACACTCCCATAATCTTGGTTTAGATACCTTGAGATTAAAGTTGTGTGAGATTAAAGGTGTGTGACTTAAGAGTGTAATTTAGAGATAAGATTTAGAGATAAGACCTAAGGGCATGATTAAAGGTGTGACCAAAAGGCATGGCTTAGAAGTGAGACATATAAAAGGCAGAGACAGAACAGAGCAGAGAACCAGACACAGCAGAGAGAAGACAGGTAGCAGGCACTTGGAAGAGAACTTGGAAGAAGTAACTTGGAACTTAGAGAGACTAGGAGCTAGGGACTAAGCACTAGGAACTCAAGACTTAGGATTTAGACTGAAGAATAAACGGGATTGAATTACACTCTGTCTGGTCTGCATTCTTTGAGTCTGTCCTCACTCTCGCTCTTGCTGAACCCCGACCCGCGGACCGGAGTGGCAGCTTGGGCCGGGATACAGTGGCCACCCAAACGTGAGTCAGCCCGGGCCTCAACATTTTGCTTGTTCCATGACATTTTTTGGCCACCCCAACGTGGGGCTAGTGTGGACCCCAACACACATCAGTCTCTAAATCTCTCTTTGGCAGGAATTTCAGCTAAGGTCAGCTCTTAGCCTTCCTGTACCTCTGCAGTTCCAGGCCTCCAGCTAGTCATCAAAGACGCACCCAACCTCACAGTTTTCCATTCTTCCTCCAAGCCCTTTGCAAACCCCTCTTCCTACACCTGATCAACACCCTCATTCTACTCCTCACCTCCTCTCCAACCCAGATCCATTTCTCCATCCACCTCTGGTGACTATCTAGTTTCCCATTCTGAGTAATATTCATGCAGTCTCTCTTGGAACCTCATTATTACCCAGTTAATTTGGTCTGTGTATTGTACCATTGTTGTCTTGTACTTCATGGCTAGTATCCACTTGTGAGTACATACCATACTTGTCTTTCTGACTCTTAATTACCTCACGCAGGATGAGATTCTCAAGTTCCAACCATTTGCCTGCAAAATTGATGTCTTTGTTTTTAGTAACTGAATAGTATTTCACTATGTAGATATACCACATTTTCTGTATCCATTCTTCAGTTGAGGGAAACTAAGTTGCTTGCAGTTTCTGGCTATTATGAAAAAAGTTATAGTTGAGCAACTGTCCCTGTGGTATAGTAGGGCATCTTTTGGGTATATGCCCAGGAGTGGTATAGCAAGGTCTTGAGATAGAAGAATTCCCAGTATTCTGAGAAACACCAAATTGATTTCCAGAGTGGTTGTACAAGTTTGTGCTCCCACCAACAATGAAGTGTTTCCCTTGCTCCACATCCTCACCAGCAAGCATTATTATTTGAGTTTTTTATTTTAGCCATTCTGCTAGGTAAATACGGACTCTCAGGGTTGTTTTGATTTGCATTTTCATGTTGACTAAAGACTTTGACTACTTCTTTAAGTGCTTCTTGGCCATTCGAGATTTTTCTATTGAGAATTCTCTGTTTAGCTCTGTAATTCATATTTTAATTGGGTTATTGTCTTAGTCGGGTTTCTATTCCTACACAAGACATCATGACTAAGAAGCAAGTTTGGGTGGAAAAGGTTTATTCAGCTTACACTTTCACATTGCTGTTCATCACCAAAGGAAGTCGGGACTGGAACTCAAGCAGGTCAGGAAGCAGGAGCTGATGCAGAGGCCACAAAGGGATGTTACTTACTGGCTTGCTTCCCCTGGCTTGCTCAGCTTGTTTTCTTATAGAACCCAGGACTACCAGCCCAGGGATGGCACAACTCACAATGGGCCTTCCCACCCTTGATCACTAATTGAGAAAATGCCTTACAGCTGGATCTCATGGAGGCATTTCCTCAATGGAGGTTCCTTTCTCTGTGATAACTCCAGCTTGTATCAAGTTGACACACAAAACCAGCCAGTACAATTGACCCCTTGTTAACTTGACACACAAACACACCACTATTAAGCATCAACACTTACTTTCTTATTCATCCTCAAGATCTAAATAACTTTAAAAGTCCCACAGTCTTTAAAAATTCTTAACATATTAAAATTCCAATCCTTTTAAAATATCTGATCTCTTTTAAAATTCAAAGTATTTTTACAATTTAAAGTCTCTTAACTGTGATGTCCACTAAAATACTTTCTTCCTTCAAGAGGGTAAAATATCAGTGCACAGTGACAATCAAAATCAAACTCTAACCATCCAGTGTCTAGAATCCACAAAAAAATCTTCTGGGTTCTCCTAAGGGCTTGGGTCACTTCTCTATTTCTGTGCTTTTTAAAGTATTTAGCAAAAGAATTCATTATTTTATGAGGAATACAAATTTAAGGGCTTAACCTAATTTTAATTTTCATAAACAGATTATTTAGTATTTTATTATTCTTAGCAGAAAGTAGAATGGCATCCATATAGTGTATAGTAAAAAGAAGAATAAATATTTTTAACATTCTTTGCAGCAGGAACAAATTTTTTAAAAAGGGTAAATTATTTCTTATTATTTATTCCTTCTTCCTTGTTTTATAACTGCCAATAATTGAGCCATTTTCCTTTTACCTTTGGAGGGCTATAGGAAGAGTTAACCCTTGAGTATGTGAAGGCATTTGAGTATATCAAGCAAAGAGGTGTATTTAATCATTAACAGATTTCCCCACCTTTTCATTTTTAAAGAACATTTTTCAGCCTGGTAGATAGTATTAGCATTTTCACATGCCAATTATATAACAGTAATCATTCCTGCTTCCCCATCAACTATCAGGTCATTACTGCCTGTCAAAGACAGGGAAAAAAAATCTTAATATATCTCTTCAGGTCCCTGTCTAATTTTAGAAAGTTACTTTGTAAATTTTTTTATTGATAAACTGGCAACTTATCTGGCCTGTAAATCCAAAGTGCTGATTTGTCCATAAGCCTCAAGGACATATGTGATTTGTCATTGGGCATCATTATACATGCCTTATCCTAGTAACATTTCAAACTTTTGAGCATATTATTTTATTGATTTCTCAAAACTTGGTACTGACATATTTCTAAATAACCAGTCTTCCAATGTGGTGGATAGCCCTAGCCTCTTGTTGTCATGGTAACTCCACTCCTGGGAGGGGCTGCGAAGGAGGAGTGAATCTTGTAAACCTTCTGTCCAATCAAATTTGTTAAATAAAGTGATTTAACAAATCAGTGATTGGGCAGTAGAAGAGGAGTGGGAGGAGCCAGAGGCAGGAAAAGGGAGAAGACGAGGAGAGCCGAGGAGGAGAGGAGAAGCCAGGGAGTTGGCAGTTGGTCGAGGCAGAGGGCAGTTGATGGAGGGAGAGAAGACGAAGAAGGCCTTGACCTAGGAAACCGCAAGTTGTTAAGAGCTCTCTTAGCCGGGGAAATAGTGTAGTTTAATGGTAAATCTGCCCAATCTAGGCATGCAGCATTCATTTGATACTTATTGACTTGTGTCGTTATTCTATGGACTCCCTATGGGCAAGAGATTTACCGCAACATTCCACAGTAAATATTTACTCCTATTTACAAACTTTTATCCTCCAGTCAGAGAGGGAAAAAGGCTCCTACAGAAATAGAATCATGTAAAAGGAGCAGTTGGTCCATATTGAACACAAGTCTGCCTAAAATCCTTAAAAGTCTTAAATGAAATGAGTATACAATCTTTAGCTCATTGCTCTAGGTTATTAGAATCATGCTTTTCACTCATGCATAAAAGAGAAAATCCTTCTGTTCATGTCTTTTTTCATCTCTCAAGCTCTTTATAAAATCTCTTGGCTGTGGGACCTGTACCATGACTTAAAAGGAGTTACTTCTCTCAAAGACAGTGAGAAACCTTCCTAACAACAGGAAGAAATTAAGTGAAACAAACAAACACAAAAAAATGTAGGGGGAGCAAAGTCAGCAGAAGGAGGAAGAAAACCCAAGACCTCATCAGAGAGAGAGAGAGAGAGAGAGAGAGAGAGAGAGAGAGAATAGATAATATATCTCCAGGTTCTCATTTTTTTGTCTATTTCCTGTGTTTGTTCTGCTTCTTCTTGATCAGTTTTATTTTTAATTTAATGGTCTTATTTAAATCTATTATTGTTTTTATTTTTTTCTAAAGTTGAAAAACATCATTAAGAATTTTTTCTGGTCCTCTTACATCTAATTTTCCTAAATTGCTCTTCCTAAATGGGACTAAGGTCTGGGTACCAGATCCCTCTTGAGAGAAAGAATGGTGACATTCACTAAGAAACTCAACTGATGGTGTCCTACTTTAACTCTTTCCTCCAGTAATTTTGTTGTTTCTTCGACCTTGACTACTTTTGACCTCCATTATATACTCCTGCCTTATTATATTATGTGCACAGGATTCCTGGGAGTTCCTTGCCTTTTAAGCTTTTTTCCTTTCTTTTGCTTTGTTCTTTAAATCTCCATACTTTGGGTCTCTGTTCAGGTGCTACCTATAATCACCTGTGCCTTCTCTTACTTAGCTGGCCAAGGTCACCTGATATGGCCTTGAGGAATTAAAATCAGTCAAGGTTGGAAGGGCCACAGCACAACTAAGGCTGTCACAACTTTATTAAAAACATTAGAACTTTTTATACCTTTATCAGAAAGAGAATATGAGGGTAATTTTCAAGATCATTACAGTTCTAGTTTCCAGGATGTAATGATATTTTGAGGTCAGAAAGCAAGGTGAAGTGAGACACTTGTACTAGATTATACCATAAACATAATTTTTAGAAGAGCAAAACCAAAGACACACCAAAAAAATGAAGACTTGGTTTTTAATGCTGAGTTTTACATCCTTAGATTCATTTTTTTGTTTTTAGTAATATGTACAAATATATATATATATACATATATTTAATATATATTTCTTCACTGTAGTTTTAATAATTGCATCCTAAGATATAGCTATCTAATAATAACATGAATATTGTCAAAATTTATTAATTATTATTAAATAATTATTATTAAATAATATTTAATAAATCATTATTAAATAATTATCTTTTAAGTTATTATTAAATAATTAGCTTTTAATAATTAATTATTAAATAATTATCTTTTAAGTTATTATCAGTGGTGTTGAGATAATTTTTACCATGTCTCTGTCTTACAATACACAGAGTAATGTGGAGTGGGTAGAGTCCAACCCTGAGCAGATACCATTTCTCCTATTTTGGCCATGTCATCTGGCCTAACACTGTAATGTACGTTTGTGAATAAATTTTAGTTTGCTTCTCTACCAGGTATCTAAAACTGGAAATAATTAGGTTGGATCTTCTGATTTAATGAATTATCAGATTAACATATAAAAGGTTTGAAAAGCATAATATTTATATTGCATAATATAAATATAAAGCATAATATTTATATAAGCATAATATTTATATTTATATTTATATTAAAAGCAATAAAATTTATATTGGAAAGAATATAAAGGGTAGAAAGCAACCCACTGATTAATCTAGAGTAAACTGCCATCTCAGTTTTCTTAGAAATGTTCTAGTTTTATGAATGAATGTAGAGGAATTTTAATACAACAACATAGCTACCCTGGCAAGAGATCACATCCAAAGATATAATCTGGCCAAAATGGAGACATGTCCTAGATTACAGGATAATCTGGTTGAAATACAGACATGCCCTTAGTACACATCTTTAATGACAGTGAAGGTAAGATTAGTTTGTAGAAAGAGCCATGTATGAAAGTGACATTGAAGGGCAGAAAAAGTGATAAAACAGAGGAAGATTTGATAGTATGAGTCAGAGAAGGACATATCCAACTCACATGAGAACAGCAGAGAGGCCACTTAAGAACAGAGAGAAAAATGGTGTGTGTTGGGTGGTATTTGTATATGGCAGTTTTAACTATATATTTTTACAGAGAGAACAAATTAGATGGAGATGAAGACATAACTAGCTTAGGGATGAGAATGACCCAGAAGATAAGATCCTATTGCCAAAGTTACTATGAGGCCAAGCAGAGCAATGTAATAAGAAGCTGAGATAAGCAAGATTGAATCAAACAGCTTGGAAGCTAAGAATGTACAGAGGCTAGAAGTTTCCAGGCCTATGGTCTCTGCCCAAGCTGTGTGTATTCACACTGCTTGGGTATAGCTTTCAACTCATCACTTCTGAGGAAGTAAAAGCAACATTTACAATTGAAATTCTCTGTCCTAGGAAATCTCACAATCTTGAGGAAATTGGAAAATTTTTCCTCAATTTTAGCCAGTTTCCAGGAATTCCCAGAATTCAAAAGTGAATTCTGAATAGTGAAAAGTGAACAATGTTTACTCTGTGAAGATTTTTTTGTTTTATTATTGTTGTTTTGTTTTGTTTTCCTGACTGGATACCCATCTTAGTCTCCATTAGAAGACTTTAAAACAATCAAACTTCATTAACTCATCAATCTAAGCATGAACCAAAGAACAATAAAACCAATAGATGGTGAAGTGGATGATGGAAGGCTACCAAGAGAGAAAAAACTGAAGGCAACTAAAGAATGCTAAAAGAAGGAGAAATAGACTTTCCCAGTGAAGAATACACCAGTAAGCTATCCAGTGTCAAATGGCCCTGAAAGAAAAAAACAAACAAACAAACAAACAAAATATATATATATGTATATATATATATATATATATATATATATATATATATATATATATATATATTATGCCAAGTCAATTATATTTATCAATTTAGAAATGCATGTTTGTATTTATTCAATTACTCAAAAAAATGGCCATGGGCTTGAAAGAGAGCAAAGAGGGGAATATGGGAGGTTTTGGAGGGAAGGGGAAAATGAAGTAATTATAATATAATCTCTCATATATAAAAATAATTAATTTTAAAAAGGCATATTGATGAACACCTTTTATTTCAGTGCTGGGAAGCTAACTAAATAATTTTTAAAAAATATTTTATTTAAAATCTAAATCCAATGATTGTTCCTGTCTTTAGAAATATTTTCTCTAATGTCTTAAGACAGGAGGATTATGTTATTCACACAGTGCATATTTCTCTAGGACTAAATATACACCTTTAACATGATACTTTTATGTACATATGTACACACACACACACACAAGCATCCGACCTTGAATAAAATATTTGTAATAAAATATGTATAAAATCTGTGACACTGTGAAAAAACCCAAGCTTAAGAATAATGGGAATAGAAGGGGAAAAAAAGATTCCCAGGTCAAAGGCCCACAAATATTTTCAACAAAATCATAAAAGAAAAATTTCCTAACACAAAAAAAGAGAAGCCTATAAAAGTACAAGAAGCATACTGAGCACCAAATAGATTGGACCAGAAAGGAAAGTCCTTTTACCACATAATAATCAAAACACTAACATACAGAATGAAAAAAGGATATTAAAAACCGGAAGGGAAAAATATCAAATAACAGATAAAGGTGGACTTATTAGAATTAGCCATGATTTATCAGTGGAGATTCTAAAACCCAGAAGAGCCCTAAACAGATGTCCTGAAGACTATAAGATACCACACATGTCAGTCCAGACTACGCTATACCCAGCAAACCTTTCATCCAATGTAGATAAAGAAAATAAGATATCACATAAAACAATCAATTTAAAACAATATACATCTCAAATCCATCCCTCTAGACGGTGCTAGAAGGAAAACCTCAACCTAAGAAGTCTACACAGATGTAAACATAAGAAATAAATAATCTCATGTAGCTGCTTGTATTACAGATGTTAATTATGTCCTCCTAAAACTGTTAGCACAAAAGAGTCTTTAGGTAGCTTCTGGGAACCTGCCCCTAGTTGGTTCTGAACGGTAAATAAAAATGCTAGATGTCAATATCAGAGAGGACAGACAGAGGTGGGATTTAAAGAGTTTCTGGGCTTGGGACAAGGAAGAGAAAAGGAAGATGGGCCATGCTTTAGGAGAGTGTGGAGAGGAGAGCTACAGAGACTGCCATGGGGTAGAGAAGCAAGGAGAGCACTCTGAGCTCTGGGCTCAAAAAAGCATGGACAGAGGGCTGCACAAGTGAGTGGATAGAACGTTGAAATTAGTAAGTAGTAACTCAGAAGTTTTGGTGGGAGGTGGATTCTAGCAGCATACAAACTAGTCAATTGCCCACCTATTGTGCTGCTTAAGGGATATTAAAATATAAAAACTGTATGTGTTTCTTTCATTTGGGAAAAATGGGATAAGACAGAATTTGAAAGAAATTAAAAAACTTTTAGAACTGATTGGTCATGAGTACATAACATACTCATAACCTTATCAGCAACAACAAAAGCAGTGCTAAGAGGAACGTTTACAGGACTAAGTGTCTGATATAAATAGCAGAGAGCTCTCATTCAGGGTAGTTAGCTCCCACATGGGCGGGCATGTGTTCTGTTGGGCAGAGTTGTGGCTCCCGTGTGTCTGCCACGGATCAAAGAGGCAAAAGCACACAGGAAATTTGACTGAGTTCACTCCATGCACAGCACCCAGCAGAAGCTATGGGGCTCATGCCCAGGTGCAGGGAGATCTTATTCAATCTGAAGTTCCGCGGGGGGTGGGGGGTTAGGATAGAGGAGATAGAGGAGGTCTCTTGAGTGGACCCAGAGACCAGTGGTCTCCATTCTTTGGGCTCCCAGATGCTGCTGGGGCTGTGGAAGAATGGAGACGTGAAAGGATGAAGATGTGAGAGAAACGAGGGAAAGAGAAAGCCCCAACAGCGCCCCACAGGAAAGAGACTCTTTGGTTACTGTACTCACTTGGCTGACTCAGCAGCCTGGATGGCTTGCTTGAATTGGTGGTCCCCATAGCTGGAACGCAGAGAAGCCCTCCGTGGGAGATTAGATGGCAGCTTGATACTCAGAGGTCCCCTCCACAGTTCTCCATGGCAGGCCCCAAAGACATGAGGAAGTCCATGGTTTTGCAAGCTTTGTTGTCATGGTGGAAGTGGATGAATGTGGCTGCACACCTCCCCACACCGGAAACTCGGGGCAGACCTGACTTAAATAGAGAGGGAGAAGGGTCTGGGAAAGAATGCTTAATTGGCTATGCTCTCTGGCCTTCAGGTATCTCATTAATATGGAAATCTCTTGAGGCTGTAATCATACCCTCTACCTGAGGAGGGGCACAAATCTCTTCAGGAGGGGCTGCATTGCCCTATGTGACAGAAAGGCGCAGGTCAATGGAGATCTTGGGGAAGAAGGGGGCCTCGTGTCAGGAGCCTGGAGTCTGTGGGCATAGCCAAACATCTACCATAGTCCCATTAGGGTCCAGGGTTCGAGGCCTGTGCTCGACCAGGAACCAAGCTATCTTTTCATGGTCCCACACTCTCATAGTAGTTACTTACTAGAACACCTGAAATTCTAAAAGAAAAAGAAGACATTGCATTCAATAGGAGCAGACAGGAAGAAGTAATCAAACTGAGGGAGTTGAAATGATTCCTAATGATATTTTCCTATACTCCTAAATTGTAAGAGCCAGAAAAATCAAGAAGTTTTCTCTTAAATGGTGTCTCTTACCAATTTCATAATTTTCCCCTTGCAGCAGATAGGAACAGGTGCAAAGACCTATAGATAGATATTATGCAGAGAGAGGCTAAATTGGAGCTAAGATTGTAGAAGTCAGAAGGGATGGAGGATACCAGGACACCATCCACTGAGACCACAAGCTCAGGGCACATTTGGACTCACAGAGACAAAATAAGCAAGCTGAGTCTGACTGTATATGAAAAAGGTCTTTTGCATATGTTTCATGGCTGTTAGCTTGCTATTTTTATGGGACTCCTAACTATTGGAAACCTATGACTTTTACATGTTTGCCTATTTTTAAGATACTTTTTTTCCTGTTTGGTAGCCTTGTCCAGCAATAGTGTGAGGACGTTTACCTTGTCTTGTTGTATTTTGTTCTGTCATATTTGGTTGTTGTCTTGTGGATACCTTCTCTTTTCTGAAAAAAAAAGACAGAGGGGAAAAAATTTCAGGGCTAGAAAGGATTTGTGTTTGGGATGGGGGTGCTGGGAAGAGCAGAGGAAGTGGGAATTCTAGACAGAATATATTGTATGATAGAAAAATCTATTTCAAAGTAAATGAATAAAAATAAATAAGAAAGTAAAATTGAAATTTGAATGGTACCATATTCTGCGCCCCTTCCGAGTCCCCTTCGCCCGCGAAAGAGACATGTGAGGCAGTGTTTGGGTAGTTACTACAGCGAGGCTTTATTCTTGTATCAGCAGAAGCAGAAGACCCAAAGCCCAGGAAAGGCACTGCTATATGTACCCTAAAGTGGTGTGTTCACTTCTGATTGGCTGTTCACTCATCACCCCATATTACGCCCCGGGATGGGCAGTGGCTTGGCGCGCTTTTGCCTTTTGCACCTGCAGAGTTAGTTGTTTACTTGTGGGAGCACAGGATGTCCGCGCCATCTTATACTGGCGAATGCTGTCACGCTCACCGAAGCTCCTAACATCTCCCCCTTTCAATTTTATTAAGATGGAACAGCCTTTTGACTAACAAGTGCAGCACCAACTCAGTGAGGGAAAGCAAAGGCCTGATGCCCTGTGCAAAATGAGATTTTGTAATGGGTTTCTTCTCTTGTCATCGTGCAATGAGTAATACTTCCCAAACCCATCTCGATGCCTTTTTGTCCGGGAAAGGGAGCCTCCACTCTGGAGTGCCCGGTGGCCATCCGTGCCCGGAGAGGAGGTTTTGGCATCAAACCTTTGTGCAATCAGGCATACTTTCGGGAAATCTTGTGGAACATTCCCTGTCGAGTACCCACTCACAAACACCTCTAAATATTCAGGTACCACAGTTATTCAGGCAAGGGCTGGCTATACTTAGACCTCTCATCGACCCAGTGCAATGGGCTGAACCCTTGGGGTGCATTGACTGAGGGTCTCAATCATCAGATACTTTCTTAGCCTAGATAGCCAAATTTCAGGGGAAGATCCTTGCTCAAGGCTACGAGTGCTTGGGCGATAGTGACCTTGTCACGCTTTTGTTGGGCTCTGAGCTTACAGACCAACCATAACATGAACACTAATCCACAACATAGGGCTGCACCAAACAGGCCTATCTCCACCCTTTCCTTAAAGAAAGAAAATGCAGAGGTAAGCCAAGAAGTAAAATCACCAGGGGTAACAGGGTCCACTCATGTTCCATCAAGGCTCAAATTCCGGATCTGCAATCACTGCTGCATCTGGTCCAGCTCCCTAGTCCAATTCCCTTGTAAATAAGCGGAAAGATTATGGCTTAGAATAAATGTATCATTCATAAATCTCAGAGGTGTAATATATAGATGTGGGGTTGCTGACACGCAGCTCATTTGAACCACATCTGTGAGTTGTTCTACATGGGCTTGAAGCAAATCAACTCTCTGATTGACCAACAGAATGTCTGATGCCAGGTGTGCATCCACTTACTGTAGAGTGGTCAAAGCCTCAGAAGTCTTTTCTGAAATTTGATTAACAACAGTAGCTGCTGTAACCTGATCAGCCAAGGCCATGCCAGCTGTCACAGCTGCAGCTGCAGAGATGGTAATAGCAGTGATAATGGCTGCAGTTATATCAAAATCTCTCTTCTGTCGAAATAAGGTCAAGGTCCCAGACATCTGAATGGGGATAGGGATCCATAGTGGTATACTGGCTATTAGGGCCTGCTTATAGACAAGAGCAGACCAGCACTGGGACATAAAGCAAGTTACATTGGTAAAAGTATTAAAGGAGGTGTTGGATAGGATGAAAAGAAATGGAGGATACACACAAACTGGAGTGAGGCATTACAGTTAAGGGTATAGGAGAAATTCTGTTTAGCAGAAGCAGCGCCTTTTAAGAAGGCAAGGGCATAGGTTTTGGAAAAGCAGATAGGATAGCCATCTAAATTCACTATATATATTAGGAACCCAATTTAGGAGAGTCCAAGTGAGAACTGAGAGCGTCTGCAGATGAATCCTTCGGGGAGTCATTTTCAGGAACCGCGAGCCGCCAGGTCAGTCGCTCTGGCAGCCAAAATGGGTTGTCTTCTTCCTGTGGAAAAACACAAACCGCTCCCCTGGATCTTATTAAAATAGGATCCGGGCCTTTCCATTGACCAGTCAAAACATCTTTCCATTTTATCATTTCTTTTGGCCTAGTTGGTTCCAGGCAATGGCAATCAGCCACCGTGTTGCCCTGACTGTCCAAATTCAAAAAATTAAGAGTAAAAAGTGCCAGAGAGACAATAACCTGTGGCACCGTGGGCAGAGCTTCCTCAACTTCTCCTTTTTGTTTTATCAAATAAGTTTTAAGGGTACGATGAGCACGCTCAATGATGCCCTGTCCCTGAGGGTTGTAAGGAAGACCCGTCAGGTGTGTCACCTCCATTTGGCGACAAAATTGTTGAAATTTTTGAGAAGTGTAGGCTGGTCCATTGTCAGTTTTAAGGATTTTAGGCTTTCCCCAGGCACTCCAAGCCTTGAGACAATGTTGAATAACATGGGTCGCCTTTTCTCCGGTCAATGGAGAGGCAAACATAACTCCAGAACAGGTATCAATGGAGACATGCAAATATTGTAATTTGCCAAAGGATGGGATGTGAGTAACATCCATTTGCCAGATCTGTAATGGCCTAATTCCCCGAGGGTTAATTCCTATATGGGGAACAGGTAGGAAGTGACAGCAGTTTTGGCATTGAGTCATGATATCTCTAGCCTCTTTTCTAGTGATATTAAATCGACATCGTAGCGTCTCAGCTGTCACATGAAACCTTTTATGAAAGGCTTTAGCCAAATCCAATTTTGGCGAAAGGGCAATTGCAATCAACTTTGTGGCTCGATCTGCCAGGTCATTTCCGCGGGACATAGGTCCCGGTAAGCCTGAGTGAGCCCTAATATGAGTTATAAAGACAGGGAGTCTTCACTTAGCCAGGGTAAGCTGAATCTTTTGAAAAACTTCTACAAGTCTGCTAGATGTCTTAATTTACCCAGCAACTTCTAATGCTGCATTAACCACATAGAAGGAATCTGAAACAATATGTAAGGGACCTAGAAAGATTTCCAGAACCTCTGACACCACTAAGCATTCCACAATTTGAGGTGAGGTTTCATGGTATTGTTTGGATGTAACCTTATCATTAACCACATAGGCGCCCACTCCTGTTTTTGACCCATCCGTATAAACTACCTTTCCATCTGGGAGTGGCTCCTGAGACACAATATGTGGAAATATGATAGCTTGAGTTAGGGTGAATTGTAAAATGGGGTACTTAGGAAAATAATTATCTATTTGACCATTGAAGCAAGTAACCAGCACTGCCCAAACATCAGAGGTCGCCGTTAATATTTGGACTTGATGGGCAGTATAAGGCACTATCAAAACCTTAGGCTCCCTTCCAAAATGGGTAATGGCTGCTTTTAGTCCATGAAGGGCAAGCTGAGCAACTGAATCTGGATACCTTTCAATAATCTTTGCGGGAAAAGCATTGGGATGAATCCATAACAAAGGCCCTTCTTGCCATAATACAGTGGTGGGTAAGCATCTAGTTTTGAAAACACATAAATCAAAGGTTTTGGTTTCATCTATGCATTTCAACTGGGCATCTTGTAAAGCATTTTCTACTACTTGCAGAGCACGGCTCACAACCGGTGTTAAGGCCCTCGGTGAGGAAATATGAGCATCCCCTTCCAAAATATCAAATAAAGGTTTCAGCTCGGCCGAGGGAATGTTTAAAAATGGTCTTAACCAATTTATATCACCTAATAATTTCTGAAAATCATCCAAAGTATGTAAATGGTCTCTACGAATCTCCAATTTCTGAGGAATTATCTTTTCTGGATAGATAACCGTCCCTAAAAAGGAGCCAATTTCTGAAAATTGAACTTTCTCAGTAGCAATATGAAGACCCCACTGTTCCAAGGCGTTTAATAATAAGGGGTATGAGGTCTGTAAAGTACTTAAATCCTTATGACACATAATAATGTCATCTGTGTAATGGGCCAGCAGCAGAGAGGGAAATTGTTTCTTAATTGGCTCGAGGGCCATTTGTACATACAGCTGACATATAGTGGGGCTGTTGGCCATGCCCTGAGGCAGAACTTTCCACTGATATCTTTTATCAGGTTCAAAATGATTAATAGTAGGTAGTGTAAATGCAAATCTTGGTCTATCTTGTGAACACAAAGGAATTGAGAAAAAAACAATCTTTAATATCTATAATTATGATTTTCCACTGCTTAGGCAAGGCAGAGAGTAAAGGCAAGCCTTGTTGCACAGAGCCAAATAGTCACATCTGTGCATTGATGGCTCTTAAATCATGTAAAAGTCTCCACTTTCCGGATTTCTTTTTAATGACAAATATGGGTGTATTCCAGGGAGAGGTAGAAGGTTCTAGATGACCGAGCTGCACTTGTTCTTTAATTAGTTTTGTAGCAGCTTCCAATTTTTCAGAGGATAGGGACCACTGAGGAACCCACACAGCCTCCTCTGTGAGCCAGGGTATGGGCATAGAACCCTCAATGGCAACTAGGGAAAACCCAGGCCTTGTCTTCCTGTGTTTGATTCTTGTGAGACAGGACCTAACCTTCCTTGTTCGTTCCTGCCCTTCCCTTCTTTAAATCCCAATCTATTTATAATGTTTATAGCTTGTAGGGAGTACTCACTGGTCAGAACTAGCCCTAGATCTTGTAAGATGTCTCTTCCCCAGAGATTGACAGGGAGAGGAAGCACATAAGGTATAAAACTTCCTGTTTGACCTTCTGGTGCCTGCCAAGTCAACGAGCGAGAACTGACTGCGAGGCTGGCCTCATATCCCAATCCTTGTAGGGAGTGGGACGATCGTGTAACAGGCCATGCCTTAGGCCACCAATTAGAAGAAATAATACTTTTATCCGCTCCCGAGTCCAGAATTCCAGTAAAGTTCTTCCCCTCTATTGCTAACTGTAAGGTGGATCTAGTTTTAAGGTCAACCACCAGATGAGCGAAGTCAGTTCCTGAGGAACCAAGCCCATGAGCACCTCTAAGCTTCCCGGTGGATGGAAAACAATCATGCAAGCTTGGAAGAACAACCAATTGAGCAATCCTGTCCCCAGGGGAGATGGAGAATACACCTTGTGGGCTAGAACAGAGAACTTGAAGTTCTCCAGTATAATCCTGATCTATTACACCGGGGTGTACCATGAGTCCTTTTAAAGTAAGAGAGGAGTGGCCTAAAATAAGGCCGACACTTCCCCCTGGCAGGGGGGCCTCTATAATCAACCAGGATCGGCTGCACCCCCTTGTGTGGCATTAGTAGGACTAGGGAGGTGGAACAGAGGTCCATTCCTGCGGAACCCCTTGTGGCTCTGCAGCGAAAAGAGTCCCCTGAGTGTTCAGCAGTGTCCCATATCTTTTGGGGCCCTGGGATCTTGGGCCCGTATATCCATTTTTTGAAAATTTTTCTTCCTTAATGGCTGAGGGATTTGGAGGGAGGATCTGACCTCTTATATCTCTAACAGAGTGGCAATCCTGAGCCAGATGATAGCCCTTTCCACACCTGGTGCACAGTTTTGATGGTATTTGATTATTTGGGCACTCTTTCTTCATATGTCCTGCCTTCCCACAGGCAAAGCATCGGTCCATATGTTTTGAAGGGAATTTTCCACGATTCTGACTTTTAAGGAGGACTGCAGCCATTTCTAAGTTTGCTGCTGAAAGTCTGGCATTAGTAAGGGGACCTCCCAAGCTGCGACAAACTCTTAACCAGTCTTGTAGCCCCTTGGCTCTCCGAGGAGCAATGGCTGCACAGCATTCAGCTGTGGCATTTTCAAAGATCATCTGTTCAATTAATGGCATTGCTTGCTCTGGTTCCCCAAAGATTCTGTCATCTGCCTCAGTCATGCAGGCCACAAAGTCAGAGAAGGACTCACTGGTCCCCTGAGTTATTTTGTGTTCCGTGCCCCTCTGTGTCCCCTTTGCCCGCGAAAAAGGACACGTGAGGCAATGTTCGGGTGGTTACTACAACAAGGCTTTACTTCTTGTATAAGAAGAAGTGGAAAGACCCAAAGCCCGGGAAAGGCACTGCTATATGTACCCTAGAGTGGTGTGTTCACTTCTGATTGGCTGTTCACTCATCACCCCATATTACGCCCCTGGATGGCCAGTGACTTTGGTGCGCTTTTTGCCTTTTGCACCTGCGCAGTCAGTTGTTTACTAGTGGGAGGATAATGGCAAATGCTGACACGCTCACTGCGGCTCCCAACAATTTTGGACAAATAAAGATTACTGCCTTCCTTCCTAGGGAGAGACTTCCATGGCTTTATTGCAGCTGATGCTATCTGTGCGTAGACCTGCCAGGGATGAGTGGTCTGGTCGTTCGCATGTACGCCGACTCCAGCCAGCATGTCAAAAGTCCATAATTGTTGTCCCTCAGCGTTTGCATTAATCCTGGCTTGTGCTTGCAGTGCCTCGTGCCACAAGGCCTTCCACTCTAGGTATTGGCCCATATTGTTAAGTACCGCCTTCACTGTGTCCTGCCAGTCTCCTGGAATCATAGCAGCTGCACTTAACCTCTCCACTTGGGATACAGTAAAATTAGCCCCAATTCCATATGTGTGTACTGCCTCAGCTAATCCTTTGACCTGCCTATACTCTACTGGGGCATGAACACGGGCGCCTTCTGCCCCTTCAAAGACTGGAAATGCCAGCTGTAGCTGTCTCCAATCTCCTGGGCTGAGAAATAAATTAGAGACGCTGCCCGGGGCATAGGTCGGAGGCAAGGGCGGGGCCGAGGGACTCAAGGTCTTTCTTAGTCTTATCTCAGAATGGTTATTTTTGGCATAGGCGGCTGCCTCCTCCTCTAGGCTTTCTTCTTCGGAGCTGCTAAGGTCTATGGCGGCAAGCTCCTTAGTGGGGTATAGGGGGTCCTTTTGACCTCCACTCTCTCTTCACCAGCCGGTGAAGGGTCCTTAACCTTAACAGACCCTGCAGTGGCCCCTGTTCCTTTTGAGTACTCTTTTCTTTGACCAGGCTCCTTGGCCTGTCTCTGTTGCCCAGGCTTTTTTGCCTGCTTCTCCTTTCCAGGCTCCTTGGCCTTATCTTTTTCCCCAGGCTCCTTGGCCTGATGCCGGCTAACACACTCTGTTTCTGATACCCTGGAGTGGACCTCTCCTGAAACCTCTTGACTTGCCCTAATAGCTGTGCTGTGAGCTGGATCCCCACAACACAAATAAGCTAAAAGCAAAACAACACAAACAAGAGGCCAACTAGTGCAGTGGCAGCAATGGGTGAAAATCTGCTCGCAACAAAGGCTTTTACCCCAAACACATCTCTCAGAGACGTACCTCGATCGTGTAGTCTTTTAACCTGCCCCGAATCTTGGGGGGTCTCCAAGGCGCCTTGAAATGCCCGGGTTTCGGCACCAGATATTCTGTGCCCCTTCCGAGTCCCCTTCGCCCACGAAAGAGACACTTGAGGCAGTTTTCGGGTGGTTACTACAACGAGGCTTTATTCTTGTATCAGCAGAAGCGAAAGACCCCAAGCCTGGGAAAGGCACTACTATATGTACCCTAGAGTGGTGTGTTCACTTCTGATTGGCTGTTCACTCATCACCCCATATTACGCCCCTAGATGGGCAGTGACTTTGGCGCTTTTGCCTTTTGCACTTGCGCAGTTAGTTGTTTACTTGTGGGAGCACAGGATGCCCATGCCATCTTGTAATGGTGAATGTTGTCATGCTCACCGCGGCTCCTAACAGTACCATGAATCTTAGACACTTGATAATTCATCTGCACATTAATTTAAAGTAAACTACCCTAAGGCTGATGAGATGGCTCACTTCATAAAGGTGCTTTCGGCATTACTGAGAAAGTACATAGGATCCCCAGTCCCCACCTGGTGAAAGGAGAAACCCAGGCCCTGCTACCTGTGCCAGAGCATATGCTCCATATGTACAACATAACATATGTCAAAATTTTGAAATAAACTGTTTCACAGAAAGCATACTTTTATCACTAATTTTTGTTGTTATTCTTTCTTGATTAACTTTTAAGTTTATGTGTAAGCATGTTTTCTTGTGTGTATATTTGGGGACTCTGTAGTTTCCTTTTGTGGACTGAGTCCAGAAGAGGGTGTGGGTTCATTTTAAATCGGGGATAGAAACAATTGGGAGTCATGTATGCTCTGGGAACTGAATCTGGGTCTCTGCAAGACAAACATGTACTCTGTGGTGGTTTGAAAAGGAATAGCCCCCATAGACTCAAGTGTTTCAATGCTTGGCCCATAGGGAGTGGCACTATTAGGAGATGTGGCTGGTTGTGATAGGTATGGCCTTGTTGAAAGAAGTGTGTCACATTGGGATCAGACTTTGTGGTCTTCTATACTCATGCTATGCCCAGTGTGGCACACAGTTTCCTTCTCCCACCTGTGGATCAAGATATAAAATTCCAGCACAATGTTCCATGCTTCCCACCATGATAATGATGGACTAAACCTCTACAAAACTGTAAGCCAACCTCAATTAAATGTTTCTTTATAAGAGTTACTATGGTCATGGTGTCTCCTTACAGCAATGTAAACCATGTCATAGGACATGCTGCAAACATCTAAGCTATTCATTGACAGAATAATGTGAATAATATACTCCCATTGAACAAGCATGAACAAAATATTAATCATTGGTATTTAATATGCACCTGGTATTTGACAAATTTTCTAGTTTACCTTTTTGTAGAAGAGAATATTGAGGGATGCTTTTACTGCTCAAATATTCCTTCTAAGATTTCACCAAGCAGCAGCTCATTTTTAAGGAAGTTCTTAAATGTCAGTATTACAGAAAATTTTATTGAGATTTTACCTAGTATGTTATTATAAAGTTTGTTTTAATCATTTCAGTTAAATGAATTTTGACAATGTAGAAATTGCTTGCTTATAGTACATTCAACATCATTATTATATGTTTATTACTATGTGGAAAAATTCCTATGATGTACTCAAATTATTGTAAAAATAATTTTTATTCATCAAATGTAACTGTTATCTTGAAGGCTTTCTGCTGAATAAAGTTACCATTTATAGCCTTTTCTAACTCTGACTGCCTGGTTCAACTTAGCTGTTCTGGACCAAACTTCTCTCCAAGCTGACTGATTCAATCTGATTCTCTTGGCTTCTGACTGAATTGCTCCACCTGGCCTCACACTATCTCTGGAAATCTGTTCTAATCTTCTGGCTCATTCTTTCTGAAATTTATCACTGTAAAACTGTCCCAAGAAAACTTCTCTCTCTCTCTCTCTCTCTCTCTCTCTCTCTCTCTCTCTCTCTCTCTCTCTCTCCCTCACCCCCATTGCTCTCTTAAGTTACCTCTCTTTCC
Source organism: Arvicanthis niloticus (assembly GCF_011762505.2). Taxonomy (NCBI): domain Eukaryota; kingdom Metazoa; phylum Chordata; class Mammalia; order Rodentia; family Muridae; genus Arvicanthis; species Arvicanthis niloticus. Next base: position 136,355,723 of record NC_047660.1, read on the forward strand.
TGTGCTATTCCTAATCTCTGACTCATTCTGTCAAATCATTCTCTTGTCCCAGCCCAAGCTGTCCCACACTTGGGAGCCAAAATGTTCTGGACTGCTCTGCTGCTCCAGTCCAAGGGTCAGGGTCTAGCAAGAGAGAGAGTGGGGGAAAAAAGGGGAAGAGACGTGAAGAATGGAGACAAAACAGAGTGTGTAGTCAAGTCTCGTTTACTGTCTCATATTTCACTATATTGTCTCCTTTATTGCCTCCTCATATTGCAAGGAAATCCTGGGTATTTATAAGCACAAGCAGGAGAACATAGCTGAAGACATTTTACCATGTGCACCATGCAGCTGGGGTCACTAAACAGCAAAACAAGATATGTGGGATAAACAAGATGTTTGTCAGAGTGTGCTCAGCTGTTGTAGGCTGTTGAAAAACAGGTCTCTCATCAGAGTATATGGCTCAAGATGGCTGCAAAGTTGATCTAGCCTAGCCGCTTTCTGCTAAAAGTCAGCTCCCAACATTCTCTGATTTGTCACTTTGTCTGTCCTTCAATTGCGTATCACTTTCAAACATGGCTACTTTCTTATACAAACTAAATTTGCCTTCATTGTCAAGAACTAAAGGTATGCATTCTAGCCAGAGGGATTAAAGGTACACACTAAGTGTCTGTCTATATTTAATCCAAAGAGATTAAAGATGTATATTTTAACCAGATCATGCAGACCTAGAAGGACTTAGAATGTGATCCTTTGCCAGTGCAGTCATGTTTCTTGACTAAGACTCATTTACATATTAAAAGTTATGATATTCTTTGACATTTTTTAGTATATTAAAATAAAAGATGGAAGACATCATTTTCCACTGTCATTTAAAATATTAAGGAAAACAAATGGATTAATACTTCATCAATTTAATAAAAATTATTTTATTTTCAATGTTAATGTTTCACAATTAAACAATTCATAATACAAAATAGAATCTACACTCCCGAAAAGAAAATGATTATCCCTTAAATTGTACTTGTAAGTTACCTATTCAACATGACATGGTAGATATCATGCCTTTCACTGGAACAAAAATATTTTGAAACATAAATTTTACTTAAACATTTTAGATTTTACTTACATGTTAGACATATTTATACTACTAAAACCATTTTATTTTGTGTTAATATAATCCCTAATAAATGAAAATATGAGCCATTCTACTGCATATAAATGATAACAAAAGCAAATATTTTCTATCTCCATAACAGACTCTTGTTTTGACTTAGAAACACAGTAAACAAAATAAAAAATACTGAGGGTATCAAGTTGGGGGTAGGATAGGAATATGGTAAGGGCTCAGTATAGCTGGGAGGGACTTGAGGGAGGAAAGTAAAGGACATTGACATAATTACATTATAGAAAAAAAACATTAAATATATCAACCAAGTAAATAAATAAAAGTTTTGAAGATTATATTACCTCCACAAGAGAATTTCAAATGTAGTTCTGCTTTAGATAATGAAAGGCCTGGGATGTCAGAGGCACAGCTGTATGCACAGGTCAGTAAGCAATGTGATTTTACATTGGTGAGATTGTTGCTTCTAACTATACCTGAATACACAGGACCTTAGATAACAATCTCTCTGAATTGATGGCAGGAGAATAGATATCAGGATCAAAAATGGAAAACTTGAGGACAGAGGACTGAAAAGGCTTCTGTAATTGAGTATAACACAGGGCAATGAAAAGACTGTAAGGGACAAAGTAAGTTTGGCAGTGGTGCTCAGCATGATGTGATGGCAATAGTTTTAGGGTTTCTGAGATTCAGAAAGAGGGGAGACTTCAAAAAACTGGATCTCAGTCACCAGATGAGCAGAGCAATAAACTACAGATGGTTTAAAGAACAACTAGATAGGTTTTAAAAAATAAAATTGTAGACTGTCAGGGAGAACTTCATTCCTGCCCTATATGTCTCACAAAGCTGAGGAAAGGTGTGTTTGTGTTAGTTACTTACTTTCTACTTTAGCCTTAAACCAGTAGCAGTAGCAAAAATAATGTTAATGATTACAGAACCCGCACGACGAGATCCTAAATTATCGTTTTTCTTCAGAGGACAGTTTTTGACCTTGCTGTAAATTATTTGGCCTTGGAAGACAGTGTGATTCCTGAGGATTTGGAATCCTGAATTCACAACCAGCATACTATCTGTAAAATTACTAAAATTACAGCTGTCGGTCGTAATTGCTTCTGATGCCAGGGGTTACCTATCTCCAACTATCAGCAAGGAAGGGCAGCAGATGGTCTAACATGTCACCAACTAAAATTCAGAAGGGACTGCTAAATACTGCTTGCAGGCATCAAGAACACATTACTTGGGTTGAAGCTGTATTTGTTTTATTTTCTATTCAGCATTTAAACAGAAGGTGAACTATATTTGAAAACCAAATGTATGTATTGTCAGGTAACTGCCAGATCTGATTCTCTCTCTATGAAACTATCATTATAAACTAATTTATTCAAACAGTGAACATGTTTTTTTAAAAACAGACCATTTTTGCAAACATAAAAACCCTGTAATTTCCTGTTTGTCTCTTTGTTGCATGGTGGATACTCTCATGTAACCTATTTAAGTCACTGATATTAGCAGCTCTCTCTTACCTGCCAAACTGAAAAGATAAATGGGAGTCTGAAGAGAATCATGTTCATCCTAACTCATAAAAAATAATGAATGATATAATAATATTTATTTTGTTCTGTTTATTTTTTATGTGATATGTTCGTATCCAACTCCTTAGCTGTTTCATTTTAGCTTGTACCTAGCCCAAGTAGACTTTTATGGGAGACTTTCCTTTGTCTATATCTATAATATTTTCTTTATTATTTCTCATACTTGTAACTCAGAGACTTTCTCTCTCATTCTTATGTTACTCCCTCTTTTTCCATCTTCTTGTTGTTCCTCTCTTTACTTAATTATTAGTACTGTAAGGTCTAAAAGTCTATAGGCTACAGTTTTGTCTGCGAATGTCATACTTTTCTCTCTGAACCTTTTTGAAGGTAAGTAAAGATGCGCAGAGTATTTTACTGCAGGTTAACAGTAGGCTGGTTGTCCATCACTGTTCCTTTTACTTCATTCAACATGCCCTGTAAACAGAGAGAGATGTAATCCCAGTTAAGAAAACTAATCAAAAAAGTCCCACATAAACCAACATAAGCATAAGAGGTTAGACTGGAATGGGTGAAAGGGAAGACACATGCATCTTAACAGAAGTGCAGAACACAGCAATGAAAACTATGAGAAAATATAACAGCACAACACCTCTCAAAGCTCATGTTCTCCATGAACTAAAACCAAAGATAATGGAAGTCCAAAATGCCAGAAAAATATTTCAAACTCTACTTTTAATGTTATCAGTGAATATACATATGATCCTGATGAATGAAGAAATATCTCCACATGGAAATAATAAAATTATTAAAGAAAATGAAAAGATTACAAATATGCAAATAAAATTTAAAAATGTGTAAAAACATTTTATCAAAGTCATTGAGATTATATACAGGTATGAACAAACAAACAAAACACCCTTCAAATGAAAACCTAACCAAACTAATAAATTCCACACTAGTAAGTATCATCAGGCAAGATCTCAAGTAGAAGAGAGACTGGCAAAGATGGAAGACAAGGCTACATTAAGAAATTAATAAAAAGATGGCACAACTTCAAGAACTTAAGGACATCATCAAGATATAGAAGCATCACATCTTTGGTATAGAAGGAATAAAAAATGCCTAAAGGTCTAGAAAACTCTATATGGTAAACTTAAAGCTGAAAATTTTGCAGACTGGAGAAAGAACTAGACATCAAAATCTAATAGACATTTAGAATCCCAGCTAGACCTGAACAGAGAAGAATGTCTCTAGAATATACTATTTCAAGATATCAAAATACAAAGTTGAAACTGACAAAGGCTATAAGCAAAATATGCTAACTCACAGTGGAAAAAAACATAATAACACCATATCTCATATCAGCAACTCTCAAATTCAGGAAAGCCTGGAATGCTGTATTTCAAAATCTAAAACTAAATAAGTGCTAACAGAAATTGCCATAATGAGAAAAACTGTCTTTTAGAATTGACAGAGACTTAGACTATTTCTAAAAAAGTAAAATCTAGGGCAGTTTAGGACCACCAAACTGTATTGCAAAAAATAGTTAAAGCAATACTATATATATAAAGCAAAAAGATAGTCTGAACCATGAGAACGCAGGAAAGAAATTTCAACAGAAGAGTAGATAAAGAATAGCTGAGAAGATCTCTAACATGCTAATGACTATAAGTTAGCAAACCCTTAGTACTAATAGGAAAAAAATAACAAAACAAAAACAAAATCATGGATATAGTCAATCATTAAAATAACCAACAAAATTACATGAGTTAGTAAACATCTCTTAATAGTAACCTTAAAAGCTATCAGCCTTATATAATAAAGAAATGCAGGCTGCCTGGCTGGGTTTGAAACAACCTCTAAGTACCTGTAATCTCCAAGAAATACACCTCATTGTACCACAGAGTACAAGTCAAAAGTAGATCTATGAAACAAATGGAAACGTAAAACAGGAATCAGAGGACGTCATGTAAGAGTTGGTCCTCTCCTTCTATCATGGGCATTCCAGGGATTGACCTCATGTTCTCAGGCATTCAGTTGAGGACTTTTATCCAAGAAGCCATCTCACTAGTTCATGACTCCCACTTTAATGAAACAAATGGTAACTGGAGTACAAGGTTAGATGCTTCCTTATACAAGCCCTTTCACAGGAGTGATGGGTGATTTTAACCTGCCACCCTCATTTTTAGATATGTCATCTAGACTAAAAGTCAACAAAAAGTATTTAGAATTAAACTATACCACAGATCCAATGAACCGAACAAATATTAGACTATTCCATCCAACTATTATTGAGTACACTTTCTTTACAATAGCCCATTTATTGTTTTCTCTATACTACATTCTAAGCCACAGAATTGTCTCTAACAAAGACAAATTACATTTAAAAACTTATTGTCATTTATCAGATTATCATGAAGTTAAGTTAGAAATAAAATAAAAATAATATCAAGATATAGGCATGGGTAAAGACTTTCTGAAAATTATCCTAATAATATACTAAATAATTTTCAAAACTTAAAATTGGAATTATATACAAGTTAAAATCTATATAGCAAAAACATTCTTCTGAGTGAAAATGTCAATTACATATTAGATAGTAGATTAATATCTTGCCTCTGTGAAGAAATATTAAATACCAGAAAACAAAATCATCTACTCAACAAAAGACTAATAAATCAAATAGACAGCTCTCAGAAGTAAAAATACAAATATTCAATAAATATTTGTAAAGGCATGCAGCAGCCTTAGTAATTAGGAAAATGCACATTCAAATTGTTTTGATAATCAAAGAATGGCTACTAAGAAGATAGAGGCCAGAATACTAAAAAGTCTGTGATACAACTCTGAAATATAGCTAGTGGGAATATTAGCTGCTGTTGCAGCTATGGCAGTCAATGTACAGGTTTTGAATAAACTAAAATCTGAACTACCACCTTACTTGCCTGTACCTCTCAAACTGTATACAAGGAGGATTCTAAATAAACATACCAAAGTGATAGTTGCACATTCACTGTTATTGCTGCACTATTTACATTAGGTAAGGAATGAAATCAGCCTAGATGAGATTGGTCAACAAATGAATGGATAAAGAAAATCTATACTATATATACAATGAAATTTTATCCAGTCCTAAAGCAAATATGAGATCATGAAATGTATAGGAAAATATATGAAAAGACACATGCTGCATATTTTTCTCAAACATACATGGAATAGAAGTAGAAAGGGAACAATGGATGGGAGTGGGCAAAGAGATCTAAAGGAAGAGGGCAGTGGGAAAGAATGGGTAGTGAATGAGTGGACAAGGAAGATTGGAAAGAGGACACTGGAGAAGGAGATGAATAAGAACAAACTATAGTGAGGCATGTTCATAAAAATGACTTTGTGAAATGTCGGGCCGTGGAAGGGTTTCCTGGTTCTTGGGTTGTGGGTTCAGCCACACTCCCAGAATCCAGGCTCCTGACACAAGGTCTGATCTCCATTCAACCTGTGCCCTTCAATCACCTTTTTTCTAGGTTTTCTATCTCCAGGGGAATCTCACTTTGTGATTTTTTTTTTATTGTTTCTACTTCCATTTTTAGATCCTGGATGGTTTTGTTTAATTCCTTCACCTGTTTGATTGTCTTTTCTTGCAATTCTTTAAGGGATTTTTGTGTTTTTTCTTTAAGGGCTTCTACCTGTTTACCTGTGTTCTCCTCAAATTCTTTGAGAGTGTTATTTATGTCCTTCTTAAAATCCTCTATCATCATCATGACAAGTGATTTTAATTCTAAATCCTGCTTTTCTGATGTGATGGGGTGTTCAGGGCTTGCTATGGTAGGAGAACTGGGTTCTGATGATGCCAAGTAACTTTGGTTTCTATTGCTTATGTTCTTGCACTTGCCTTTCACCATCTGGTTAACTCTAATGTTACCTGCACTCACTGTCTCTGACTGGAGCCTGTCTTTCCAGTTATCTTGCTTGTGTCCAGATGTCTCTGTGATTATGTGATCCTGTGATCCTGAGCTCCAGCTGCTCTGAGTACATTGTCTCCTCTAGGATGTCTCAAGATAAGGTGTCTTCACGGGAGCAAACCAGCTGGGTGTCTGCTGCTCTGAGTTCAGTGACTCCTCTAGGATGTCTCGGGATATGGTGTCTTCATGGGAGCAGACCAGCTAGGTGTCTGCCCCAGCCACAAGGACCCGGCGAGGGGCAGAAGTGGAGTGGTATTCTGCAGCAGGGGGTTGGGTGCCTGGTGGGTCCTGAGAGAACCCTACTCCCAGTTGTAGATCTGGGGCGTAAGGCAGTGAGCGACTGTTCTTACCCACTGCTCTGAGTTCAGTGGCCCCTCTAGGATGTCTCAGGATACGGTGTCCTCATGGGAGCAGACCAGCTAAGTGTCTGCCCCAGCCACCTCAGCTCATTTTTAATTGGCTATTTTATTCATTTACATCTTTTACAAAAGCAAACATTTGTTTATCTCTCATTTACTATTACATTTGAAAATAATGAAAAATTCAGAAATAGCATCACTAAATTGTATTGAGAACATTTAACAAGAATTCTAAAAATATGGAAAGAAAAATAAAAAGCATCTGCCATAATGAATATTAAAAAATGGTTACTAATGATAAAATATGGCTTGAGCATTACCTAGTACTATCCATTAGTAATGTAAATTATCTAAACACTATTGCAATACTTCTGTATTTTCTAAGGATAAGTTATAGTGACTGACTCATATGCTCAATCATATTAGAATCACTTTAGGGGACACTTTATTCTCTTGGGTGTATCCAATGGCTTGTCCAATCCCGTCTATAATCTTTTGTTAAGTTTTGTTCTATCTTGTCAATATTTGAAAACATTATTATAGCTAAACACATCTGCTAATGAACATCTGCAAAAAATATAGTTGATTATAGATTTTAAATTACATAGAGGAATTTTATGTTTCTTTTAAAATTTTATTTATTCAGCATGAAGCTAATATTGGCCACAGGAAATGCATAATTTTCTTAGGAGTGTATTTAGTATTTGTTTTAGAGAATGGATAATTATACTTAGGCACCAAGCAGATATAGAAAACTAAGCAAAAATTAATCCACCATGGAGCCCAACCAAGATGTACATTTTCTTCAGGATTCAGTCTCAGTTGAATTATGTTTCCCTGTGGTTCCTGTTTAATACAATTGAGCATTTGCGCCCAAGTCCAGGAAAAGTATATGTGTTTGTGCCTAAGGAAAGCAAAGGGAAGTGAGTCTCTAGTTAGAACATATTTTTATCTTTAAAATAATTTCACAAACCTCTTAGCTATGTAATAGTCTAAACTCTATGACTTTCAATCAGTTTACAACTTTTTATAGTGTTTCTTATTTTCAAAGGAAGAAACTATTGAAAAATAATGGTTCCTTTAATCTTTTATCTTTCTGAAAATCTTTTGTCTTATTAAAGAATAGACCTTTTTTCAAACTATTTTAAGATTCTGAGTCACATTACTTTTTACCATCTATTGACATTTAACTTCCCACTAACTTTTGTCTAGTTTGAAAAGTACATATTAAAATTTATTTGTGTGAGATTCATGCATTTTTATGGACTGTTACTCAAGAAAGGTTTGCAATTAGAGCTCTATTTGCTCCTCAAATAGGCTGTACACCCTTGGAACTTTGGAACCAGTCTGAAGCTTTAGATGTGTGTGTGTGTGTGTGTGTGTGTGTGTGTGTGTGTGTGTGTGTGTGTGTTGTGGAATTTGATTATAACAGCAGTATTTTCTTTAAAAATATTTTTATTTATTCTTTGAGAATCTCATACATATATATACAACATATTTTGACTTGCCTTCTTATTAATCTGAGTTTTCCTAATCATTTTACAGTAATTTAAAAAATAAATGCATATATTCCAATCAATAGTAAGGCTGATCAACAATAGGCAGTTTATCTTACTAGATTTAAATTCCTAAGGGAGCCTAGGAAAATATAATTTATTTACTATTTATTACTTCACAACGACATCAGTTGTAAAATGTATTGTATACTTTAGTATTATATTTCTTCTTATCCATAAAACTCCATTCTTCAGTGTATTCATCATTGAGCTGACTGAGGCAATGTGCTATCTAGACACAGTGGAATTGTGTGATGCCTCTATGAATCCATTGTCTTTCATCCTTGTAGAGCCTTGTTTACATTTGTGAATGTTGTGGTCAAGTCAATTTTTTAGTTTTTCAGTAATTTTCCCAAACTTTTGCCTATTCCAGAAACTTTCATTTCAGAGCACATTTGTTTTCTGAATGTCACTGCACTCCCAGAAAAGCCACCAAGGACAATCACCAGGCATGGCTTCCAAATTCTGCCCACTAAATTGTATTTTGATTGACATACATCACTTCTCATATATCAAAGAAATAGGGACCGTTTTCCTGTCTGGGCTTGTGCTTTTTCTTGTATTGTTTCTCAATTGGCCCTCGTGCTTTGTATTCTGAAACAAAGGTAGCTAAGCATAAGTTTTTAACTGGTGACTTACTACCAGAGGTTCTTATTCAGGGATACTTTATAGTAAAATATACTTTTTCTATAATTTAATAAGAATCTTTTCTCTGCTTATATATTTTATTAGTAATTAGGCATTGCTGGTTATCAGAGCCTCAGTGAAGTGTATTATATAAGATGCCTTACTTCAGACTTTATAGCTTAACCTATTTTGGTTTTGAGTCAGATTCAGCATCCACTAATGGTTTAGAACCTACCTCTGACCTCTTTGCAGTTTATCTGAAAATTAAACCTGAGAAATTAAGATTTAAGGCAAGAGTTTTAATACTGGTCACACGTTAGAATGCTCTAAAATTATCTCTAAAATTAGCCGAAAATCACACCCAACAGCAATAAAATGCACCCTTACACTGTGCTCCACTTCTTATCCTAAAACTCTGTGGGCACCAGAGACAGGAGGTACCCCCTTCTCCCCTCCAAGTCCCTGCCTGTTAACTCCTCTGAAAGCATACCCAACAGAAGTAAACTGTACCTCATGCCCTCTGCTGCATTTCCAGCCCCAAAACTCTGCCTGCTTTTCTGTAGATCTTCTAGAGCTAGGGACACCAGGTAAACAGCTTGCCCCCCAAGACCTTTCCTGCCAACCCTCCTGAAAGTATCCATACAGTGGTAAACTGCAACCAAACCCTGTGTCCAATTTTCTGCCTCATGACTTTCCTTGATTTCTGGGAGGGCTGCCAGACTCAGGGACACTAAGTAAGCTGCTCTTCACTCCAAGCCCCTGTCACCCATCTCCATTGAAAGCAACCCCAACAGCAGTAAACTGCATACCATACCCTGTGCCCCATTTTCAATCTCCAGGGCTATCTCCCTTTGTGTTTTCTTTAATGTTTTTATTTCTGCTTTTAGACCATTGATGGTTTTGTTCATTTCCTTCACCTATTTGATTGTGTTTTCTTGTATTTCTTTAAGGGATTTATATGTTTCCTCTTTAAGGGCTTCTACTTGTTTACTTGTGTTCTCCTGTATTTTTTTGAGGGAGTTTTTATGTCCTTCTTAAAGTCCTCTAGCATCTTCATGAAATGAGAATTTAGATATGAATATTAATCTAAATAATCTTAATAATGTGTTGGAGTATTCAGGACTAGTTGTGGTGGGAGAACTGGGTTCTGATAATGCCAAGTCTAATCAGTTTCTGTTGCTTATGTTCTTGCTCTTGCCTTTCATCATCTGTTTACCTCTGGTGTTATCTGGTTCCCTATCTCTGACTGGAGCCTGTTCTTCATGACAGCCTGTGATGCTGTGATCCTGTGATGATGTGATCCTGTAATCCTGAATGTGTCAGAATACCTGGGGAGTTAAGCTGCAACAGGGGTATGTGGGTACAGACACAGAGTCTAGGCTCTGCACATGTAGAAATCAGAAGGCCTCTATGGTGTTTCTTTGACCAACGACTCAATTGGATACAATATAGTCCCAGTGCTGGAAGCTTTATTTGGTGTCAAGAGATGGCCAGTTGGGACTCCTAATCACCTTCCTAATTTTAGGAGTTTTCAGTAAAGTAGGCTTCCATACAACCCTACAAATGCCCTTCAATTCTTGTATCTCCCTACATTCCTTCCCTCAACTACTTCTCTTTTCTTCCTACCTAATCTTTCAGCTACTGTCCTTCCCATAAATCCCAGTCCATCCATGCATGAATCTTCTATTTCTCCCTCCTTGAAAGATCCAGCAACCCACCCACAAACCCTTTCATATAAAGTGCTGTCCTTTGGATAATAGTGACAAAAAGCTTTTGGAAGTAACCAACCAAAAATTCCTGTTATGTTCTCTGTCTATGGGTTTCTGTATTTGTTTCTAACTTCTGCAGGAGGAAACTACTCTGATGATGGTTGAATAAGGCACTAATCTATGAGTATAGCAGAATATCATTAGAAGGAATTTGATCTCTTTAGCTCCTCCCAACATTTTCATCTTGTCTTTTCTTGGTACCAGTATAACTGCTATTTCTCTATATTATTGTGTGAATGCATAGAGGAAAAGCATATCAAACATACGTACCTTCAACAACAAAACAGAAAACAAGCACCTGAAGATGCCATATAAAATAGTCAGTATTCTGCTCACTCTTCCATAAAGCAGACTAAACAAAAGTTTATCAATGCCCAGAGAAAAGGTATCCATAATTATCAAGTAGTGAAAATAAAGCCTCATGTGAATGTTAAATTTTTCCTTGGAGGAGTATGACAGCAAATAAGAAGTATAAATGCATCTTAAAATTAATAAATTTGTGATAATATCCAAATGTTGCAGCAATGCCATATGAATTGTCCCATTTTCAGGGAAAATTTAGACTATGAAGCATGTCAAAGGCAATCAATGAAGTCTTTGAATACATGATTATTTATAAGCCCTTAGAGATTAGAATCAGTTTCCATGGAAACAGGAATTACCTTTTGAAGTCTGATGTTTCCCCTGCATAGGTAGACTTGACAGCTATGTGATCGCCACTTTAGAAAGCACATATAACCAAGAGAAATCCACAGGAAAAAAATAAGAAATTTTGAAGCAATTGAAAATGCTAAGCTTAAAAATTGCAGCAACGACTATTCATATTTTAAATGAGATTTTCATTGTTTGGGAAAAATAGAATCATTCTAAACATTGTCAGCTTAGAATGATTTGAATAAGATCAAAAATAATCTAGAGAGTAATTTATTATTGTTGTTGTTTAAGTTAATTGTAATTACATTCATAAATATCAGAAAGAAAACAAATACTTGTATATTTCAGCATATAATGAGTACTTGGAATTAATAATCCAACTGGGTAAATAAACATATGAAAGTATAGTTACATGTATTATGTTATGCTATTCTTCAAATACAAAGGGGTTCAGCATGCTGATTCCCCAGTATCATACATGTAGAGTATAATCTTAAGGTTTATGTCCTAGAGAATCTATAAACAATTCTCTTAATTTCAAACTTTTAAGTTATTAAAAGTGAAGTCCAATCTGTTTCTGATTTTATTAGATAAATTAATGTATTAATAAGTCATCTTTTACAAAAAAGAAAATATATACTAAAATAAAATACATGTAGACAAGTTCAGATAAAGCTAAAAACTGAATTTTCAAGTTATTCAACAAATCTTGATATTTTTCTCTGAAATGAGTAAAGTGGAAATTTTTTAAACCTTGACTTCTATTTCCCTCTCTTAAGATTTTGTATTGTTAAGGATTTAAAAAACAATACCATTAAAAAGGTAAAAACTAATGGTTCTTTTTAGCAAGGCATCAACTAACATGCATGAGGACAAATCTAAGCAACATTTAAAAAAAAAAAAAAAAACATAGTCAAATATCAGATTAATTTATCTGAGCCCATTCTGGCTAAGGTATATTTGAGTGAATAGCAGGAAATTACATTACCCAGTTATTTTAATAATAAAGAGTGGAAGGAAACTTTTAATACTGTTTTAAATATTTCAAGATTATATTTCATCCACTAAAAACTGTTTTAGAAATAAATCAAGGCTCCTTGGAGAAAGGAGTTATTCCATGATTGAGGAGTGGAATACAAAACATAAACAAAAAACATTTTGGTATATGTAGTGAGTGTTGGAAATTCAGGAGATGATGTAGATGTTTCAAAAAGATACAAGAGCCAGCTTGAGCCAAGTATTTGTGAAACTAAAGAGATCTTAGATCAAAGCAGCTGTATGGAAAATAACTAACATTCTCAGGACAAAGTGTGTGGCAGAGTGGATACATGCAGCAATTTTCTTACACAACACTCTGATGTGACCAGTGTTGTCTTTGCCTTGAATTAATTTTCTATTCCTGGATGAGTCACTTTCACATAAATTCTTTCATTTCTAAATGAAATTAATAATCTATAATGCTATACTCACCCCCGGTGTCTTTTTGTTTGTTTGTTTTTGTTTGTTTATGAGGAAATGTTTATTTTGGCTCACAATGTCTGTCTCTTATTGATAAACTCCACTGCTTGGTTCTATGGTGAGCTTCAGAGAGTGGGAAAAGGTATCATAGAGCAGAGCTGTTGATCTCTTGATAGCCTACACTGGGCAGGCACATTTCAGGTAAATATCATGTGGGAAAAACTGTGAATAAAAGAGCTAAGAATAGTTTGAAGTCAGAGCCAGTGAGATGGCTCACAGGGAAACCGGAGAACCTGAGTTTTATTCCAGAAACCATTCCAGAGGTATTATGAACCCATCATGGCAGAAAATCATGGCAGTAAGTGGCAGGCATGGTGGCCAGAGGAGGAAGTTGAGAACTTACATCATTAACTGGTACAGACAATACAGGCCCTATGCTTGCTGCTCTGTCTTTGTTAGTCAATATGAGCCTTGCTTAGTTGGTTCAGAGAGCCTTTTGTTTAATTACTTATTAATTTTTTGGTGTGTGTGCATGTGCATCTGTGTGAAAACAAGTACTATAGTGCATATCTAGAATTCAATGAGCAATATATGAGAGTCATTTCTTTATTCTACCATGTGGGTCCCAAGGATTGAACTTAGGACACAAAACTTGACAAGTGCCTCTACCCCACTGATTTGTCTCTACCAGTCTTATTTTCAGCTTTAAAATTCAATAAAAATACTTTTTTAATATCAAGCAAGGAATATCTGAAAAACTCTAAAAGAAATAACCATTTAACTACAAAAGTATAAAAATAAGCATTTAAAATCTTGAAATGTTCTTAAAACATATGCAGCCAACAGGGAAAAAGTGTTCATTCAAGAAAAGTTCAATTTTATAAGCTATGGAGCCACCACCAATGGCCCCTCCTGTGTATATGTATGCAAAAAGCTCTTATAAGTAATGAAAAGGCAAGAAGCCAGATTCTCATGTCCCCCAGCTCTTTGCCTGCACTTTGCTGGAAGTACGGAAGTAGAAACAGCAGGCTGCAAGAATTCCTGAGTCTATCCAGCCATGAGAGTTTAAGAAGACACATGTGAAGGGATCGGCTCCTGTTGCTTCACCTGCCTCTTACTCATGTAGTTGAAGATTTATGATAGATGTAACAGACAATATTTTATTATGCTACCTTCTACTCCATTCCCAAATTCATAAGGCATGGGTTCATACAAAAAAGGTCAAGGCAAAGACTATGTCCCCCTCCAGTTTCTATTCATAATGCAGCTTTATCATTTTATTAGACACTGAGAGAGGCAGGTACCTTTAAAGCAAACACTAATATGAGTGCATTTGCAAATTGCCATTCCTTATTTTAGATAAAACTTTATGATGGAAGATGAATGTGTCTAGAGGCATTTTGACCATATTATCTTCTAAACATACTTCAATGACTTTGATCCAAGAATGCCATAATTTATACTTACTGACTCTTTTTCTTGAATTAATACATTAAATTGAACATCTTCAGAAATATACTCAACTGATCAGGCTAAGGAATATACAAGGCACTATATAAATATGTAAAGATTCTTTCAATATAATCTCATATCCTCATTGTTCAAGGAAGATATCTCTTTCAAAATAACTTCCATGATCTTCTTGCCTGCCTTGAGGAAAAAAAATTTCTTCATTCTTTTGACCTTGTTGGCAGTGCTTATTTCCACTTGCACCTAGTAAAATACAAACAGTAAGACAATCAGTTACAGTACATATGAAAGATATCATGACCTCATACATAATTCTTATGGAGAAGAGCAGGCATTCCACCTATGGGAAAAGTCCAAGTGGAGAGACAGTGCTTCTTAATGAATAGTTCCTGGCTACACAGAAGAGCTGCATGACTGAGGATGTTGGTAAGAACATGAAAAGTCTTAGTAGAGGGCAATAAAGAAATGCTTATAGTGCCATTTGTAAGCAATGAAACACAAAACCACTAAACATCACAATGTTACAGAGAGAATCAGAGGATGAGTGAAAGTCAAAGGATGCCCCTGCAATCACAGACCTCCTGAGGATGAGGCCATGGATGCTGCACCAATTAGTAGCAATCAGAAGAATGCTTTATAAATGTTCCTGTAATACAGGGCTCAATCAGCTACAGGCAAGATCCTCAACAGCAGTAGGAGTGCAAGCACCATTTATGAGCAAATGCTCTGAAATACAGACGACTCCAAAGAAACCCAGTTTAAAAATAAAATCACATGTATCCCTGGACTGTGCATAATCCAAGCCCCTCAAAAGTGAATGGAGGGAGTGGAGAATCTGGCAACTCACACTTAGCAATGCATGTTGCAATTAAAATAAAATAATAAAATATCTCTCATAACTGTGACTGAGCAACAAATATATCCAAGAATTCAGGTTAAAAAACTTCCTGGATAAAGGCACTAAAAACACAAAACACTAAAAACAGTACAATATACTGATCCGTGAATAACCCCTAGTCAAGTTAAAGTATTTGGAAAATAAAAATTAAATCAAAGCAAGTTTGCTAAAGGTCAAATGGCCATATTCAGAGAGAAAGAAACTGTAAAGAAGTTTTTCCAAGTCATTAAGCAAATAAATAAGGTGAATTCCAAAATTGTGAGTTAAAATGTCCCATTTATGACACAATTTTATGATTATACTCTGAAAATATAACTGTTTTGAATTGATTTCTAGCTAACAAAGACTTCAAAGCAACCATTATATATGTATGTAGTCAAAGAAGGTAAATAGCTTATGTCTAAAAAATTAAGAGAAGTATAGTTGACAGTGTCCTATAAATAGAAAATATTTATGGACAGATGATTCTTTAAACAGAGCTGAATAGAAACTTTGTGTTGAAAAATGTGATAACCAGAATGAAATGTTCACTAAAAAAATTTAAAAGACATTTGGAGTTGGCAAAAGAATTGGCCACTATTGATGAGAAATCAATAGTGGTTATTTTAGTAAAGACCAGAAAGGTAATGAAGCCAGAGAATAACAAATAGTCAAAGAATATGCAAGGCAATAAACAAAATTCCATGAACACTCCCATGATCACTGTTTCTAAGGGCTTATCAGGATGTCCAAAATATCTGAGCCTACTTCCCTGTCCTAGCCCAAAATCATTTTCATGGCTGAAGCCTACTTTCTTGTTCTAGCCTAAAATTTAGATTCCTGCCTGAAATTACTTCTTTGTTCTAGCCTAAAATTTAGATTCCTGCCTGAAATTACTTCTTTGTTCTAGCCTAAAATTTAGATTCCTGCTTGAAATTACTTCTTTGTTCTAGCCTAATGTCAAATTCCTGCTTGAAGCCTACTTCCTTGTCCTTGGCCAATGTCATATTCCTGCCAAGCAGCCAATTTTCTTGTCCTTGGCCCATGTCAGATTCTTGCAAAGCAGCTCCAAAGGCTCTCCCCCTCTCCCCCTTTTTTATTTCATAAACAAGATTGAGTCTGTCTTAGGTCATTCTGACAAGTATGCCTTCCTTACCCATCATGGAATGAAGAATTTTTATAATTCTCTACATTAGTTGTACAAACAAGCAACTCTTCTTATTTAGAAAGTAGTTGGAGAAAATATTTGTACATTATTGAGTTGGTTGATCTATGACACATAAAACACAATTTTCTTGGTAATAATAGAATAGAGGTGGTTGGCAAAAGCCATATCTGATTGTAAAATGATGTGCTCGGGATGCAATTCGGTTATATCCAAAGCCTACTGCACTCACAAAATTGGGTTTAGTCATGCCTACTCAGATAAAAAAGAAAGAATTCATCCAATAAAACAAGGATAGATAAATGTCAAAGCCAGGTATGATGGTACCTACTGGTCAGCTGATTCGGCCTGGAGAACCACACTCAGGAGCCCTGCCCCCGTGGGACTTCAGGCTGAGACCTCTCCATGCCTGGGTGAAGCCCCAATGGCTTCTCAGCCCAGTGTCCACCCTCGTGGAGAGAGCTCAGTCAAATTCCCGCACTTCTGCCTCCCTGAGCATGGGATCCACAACTCCACCCAACAGGACCCATGCCCACGCTTGAGCTACAGCCCCACAACCGGTGGAGGACTTGAACAAAGCCAGTTTCAAGGGTATCCCCCACTGGCACCACGAAGAACCTTTCCATGGAACTCAAGGACAGTGAGTAACACCCAGACTAGTTCAAAAGACCTAGGCCTCTTCCTGTCTCTCTCTTTCTCTCTCCATGAGTTCCTGGTCAGCTTCTCCCCTTTGACTCTTAGTTACAGTCTAACTCTTGCCTAGTTCAAAAGACTAGCGCTCTCTCTCTCTCTCTCTCTCTCTCTCTCTCTCTCTCTCTCTCTCTCTCTCTCCACATGTTCCTGGCCAGCTTCTTCCCTTTGACCTTTAGTTACAGCCTCCAACTCAAGGGCAAGATGGTGGTGACTCCCTAGCCTCCACTCTCTGCCCATCCCCCAGCCCCACAGAGAGGACTCCTTCACAGTTAACAGCTGCCTTTCAGGCTGCAGCACATGCAATGACCCTCTCAACCCAGTGTTTGCCCGGCTCTGCGTGAAGTGAATGCACTCAAATTCCCACTTTTCTACCTCCCTGAGCAGTGGCAGACACACGGGATCTACAACTCTGCCCAACAGGACCCACGCCCAAGCACGAGAAACCATCCTGCAGAGTAGGCATTCTAATATCCACTAAAATAGACTTTCAACAAAAAGTTATCAAAAAAAGATAGGGAAGAAAACTAGATACTCATCAAAGAAAAAGAATCCACCAACATGAACTCTCAATTCTGATGATCTATGCCACAAATACAAGGGTACTAACATTTGTAAAAAATAAATAAATAAATAAATAAATAAATAATAAATCTAGAAGCACACATTGAACCTCATACAATAATGGGGGAGACTTCAACACCATACTTTCACCAATAGACAGATCATGGAAACAGAAAATAAACAGGGACACATTGAAAGTAATAGAGGTTCTGAACCAAATGGATTTAACAGATATCTACAGATCATTTCACCCTAAAACATAAGAATATACCTTCTTCTCAGCACCTTATGGTACCTTCTCCAAAAGTGATCATAAAATCAGACACAAAACAAGCCTCAACATATAAAAGAATATTGAATTAAACTTGGATATTCTATAGGACCAACATGGACTAAGGCTGGTTTTGAATAACAAAAACAACACAAAACCCACATACACATGGAAGCTGAACAACTAACTTTCTACTCAATTATAACTTGATCAGGGAAGAAGTAAAGAAATTAAAAAATTTTTAAAATTTAATGAATATGAGAGACAACATACCCAAACTTATGGAACTCAATGAAACCAGTGCTAAGAGGAAAACTCATACTTATGAGTGCCTCCATTAAGAAACTGGAGAAATCAAACACTAGCAGCTAAACAGCTCATCTGAAAGCTCTACAATAAAAAGAAGCAAATATACCAAAGAGGAGTAGAAGGCAGAAAACAATCAAACTCAGATATGAAATCAACCAAATAAAAAACAAAGAGAACTATAGGAAGAATCAACAAAACCAGAAGTGGGTTCTTTAAGAAAATCAATATGATAAATAAACCCTTAGCCAGACTAACCAGAGGGAACAGAGACACTATCCAAATTAACAAAATCAGAAATGAAAGGGGAGGTATAACAACAGAAACTGAGGAAATTCAACAAATCATCAGATCCTACTACAAAAGCCTATAATTGAAAAAACTGGAAAATCTAGATGAAATGGATGATTTTCTAGACAGATGCCAGGTACCAAAGTTAAATCAGGATCAGACAAACCATCTAAACAGTCCCATAACCCTAAAGATATAGAAGCAGTTATTAAAAGTCTCCCAACCAAAAAAAAAAAAAAATCCCTGGACCAGATGGTTTTAGTGCAGAATTCTATCAGAACTTCAAAAAAGACCTAATACCAATGCTCTTCAAACTATTGCAAAAAATAGAAAAGAGAGAAAACTGAAGAAGCTGAAAGAGTTTGTGGCCCCATGAGGAAAGCAACAATACCAACCAACCACAGCTCCCCAGGGTCTAAACCACCAGCCTGGGAGCACACAGGGATGGACCCATTACTCCATCTATACATATAGGGGAGGATGGCCTTGTCAGGCATAAGTGGGAGAGGAGATCCTTGGCCCCATGAAGGCTGAACAACGAGTCGGGGGGAATTTGAGGGTGGAGAGGCAGAGTGGGGGGAGTAGGTGGGGACACATCCTCATATATACATGAGGAGGGGGAATGGGATAGGAGGTTCCTGGGTGGTGGGAGGAATGGGGTAAGGGGATAAAATCTGAAATGTAAATAAAATATCCAATTAAAAAAGAAAAAGAGAAAAAGAGAAACTGAAAGAACACTACCTAACTCGTTCTATGAAGCCACAGTTATACTGATACCTAACACACACAAAGACCTAATAAAGAAATACAACTTAGTACCAATTTCCCTTATGAATATCAATGCAAAAATACTCAATAAAATTCCCGCAAACTGAATTCAAGAACAAATCAAAATGATCATTCACCATGATCAGGTAGACTTTATCCCAGGAATGCAAGGATGATTCAATATATACAGAATTCCCTCAATGTAATCCACTATATAAACAAACTTGAAGGAAAAAAAACACATGATCATCTCATTAGATGCTGAAAAAGCCTTTGACAAAATACAACCCCAATTTATATTAAAAGTCTTGAGAAGATTAAGAATTCAAGGCCCATACCTAAACATAAAAAAATATATACAGCAAACCAATAGCCAACATCAAACTAAATGGAGAGAAACTTGAAGCAATCCCACTAAATCAGGGACAAGACAAGGCTGCTCATTCTCATTCTATATATTCAATAGACTACTCAAAGTTTTAGCCAGAGCAGTTAGACAACAAAAGGAGGAAGGTCAAAGGGATACAAATTGGAAAGGAAAAAGTCAAGATATCACTATTTGTTGATGATATGATAGTATACATAAGTGACCTCCAAAATTCCACGAGAGAACTCCTACATATGATAAACAACTCCGGCAAAGTGACAGGATATAAAACTGACTCAAACAAATCAGTAGCCTTCCTTTACATAAATGATAAACAGTCTGAGAGAGAAATTGGGGAAATGGTACTCTTCACATAGCCAAAAATAATATAAAATATCTTAGTATGACTCTAACCAAGCAAGTGAAAGATCTATGTGACAAGAACTTCAAGTCTCTGAAGAAAGAAATTGAAGAAGATCTCATAAAATGGAGAGATTCCCCCATGCTCAGGGAACAGCAGGATTAGCATAGTAAAAATGGCCACCTTACCAAAAGCAATGTACAGATTTAATGCAATCCCTATCAAAATTCCAGACCTATTCTTCACAGAGATACAAAGAACAACTCTCAAATTCATCTGGAATAACAACAACAACAACAACAACAACAAAAAAAAAAAAAAAAAAAAAAAAAAAAAAAAAAAAAAAAAAAAAAAAACCACAGAATAGCAAAAATCATTCCCAACAATGAAACAATGAAAGAAATTCTGGACTATCACCATTCATCAACTCAAGTTGTACTCCAGAGCAATTGTGATTAAAAAAAAAAAAACTGCATGGTATTGGTACAAAAACAGGCAGGTAGATCAATGGAATAGAATTGAAGACCCAGATATAAATCCATACACCTATGGTTACTTAACCTTTGACAAAGAAGCCAAAACAATCCAGTAAAAAAAAAAAAAAAAATAGCATTTTCAAGAAATGGTGCTGGTTCAACTGGTGGTCAGCATGTAGAAGAATGCAAATTGATTCATTCTTGTCTCCTTGTACAAAATTCAAGTCCAAGTGGATCAAGGACCTCCACATAAAACTGGGTACACTGAAACTAATAAAACAAAAAAATGGGGAAGAGCCTGGAACACATGGGCACAGGGGAAATTTTCCTGAACAGGACACCAATGGCTTATGCTCTAAGATCAAGAATTGACAAATGGTGCCTCATAAAATTGCAAAGCTTCTGTGAGGCAAAGGACACTGTCAGATAAAGGACTAATATCCAAAATATACAAAGAACTCAAAAAGTTAGACTCCAGAGAACCAAATAACCCAATTAAAAATAGGGTACACAACTAAACAAAGAATTCTCAACTGAGGAATCTTGAATGGCTGAGAAACCAATCCTACATCTGCTAGAAGGCTAATATTCAATATATACAAAGAACTCAAGAAGTTAGACTCCAGAGATTCAAATAAACCTATTAAAAATGGGGTAAAGAGCTAAACAAAGAATTTTCAACTGAGGAATACCAAATGGCTGAGATGAACCTGAAGAAATGTTCAACATCCTTAGTCACCAAGGAAATGCAAATCAAAACAACCCTGAGATTCCACCTCACACCAGTCACAATGGCTAAGATCAAAAACTCAGGTGACAGCAGATGCTGTCGAGGATGTGGAGAAAGAGGAACACTCCTCCATTGTTGGTGGGATTGCAAGCTGCTACAACCACTCTGGAAATCAATCTGGAAGTTCCTCAGAAAACTGCACCTGAGGACCCAGCTATACCACTCCTGGCCCAAAAGATGCTCCAACACATAACAAGGACGCATGATCCATTATATTAATAAAAACCTTTTTAATAACAAGAAGCTGGAAGCAACCCAGATGTCCTTCAACAGAGAAATAGATACAGAAAATGTGGTAATTTACACAATGATAATAATAATAATAATAATAATAATAATAATAATAATAATGATAATAATAGCTGAGTACTACTCAGCTATTAAAACCAATGACTACATGAAAATCTTAGGCAAATGAATGGAACTAGAAAATATCATCCTGAGTGAGGTAACCTAATCACAAAAGAACACATATGGATGTACTCACTGATTATTTGATATTAGCCCAAAAGCTCAGAATACCCAAGATACAATTCACAGACCACATGAAGCTCAAGAAGAAGAAAGGCCAAAGTGTAGATGCTTCAATCCTACATAGAAGGGAGAACAAAATAGTCACAGGAGGTAGAGAGATGAAGAGACCTGGTGGGGAGAGAAGAGAGAAGGTCGGGAAAAAAAGGTGGCAGGATAAGGTATTGGAAGGCACAGGAGAGAAGTACAGAGAGTCAGCAAATTGAATGGAAATATGTAGCAATAGGGGATACAGAACTGTGTGTAGCCACTGAAAAGTTCCAGACTCCATGGAAGTGAGAGTCTCCCAGGACCCAACATGGATGACTTTACCTGAAATACTCAACAAATATAGATAGAACCTGTATAGAGACCATCTCCAGTAGATAGACATGGCCCCCATTTGAGGGATGAGGCCACTCACCCATCTCAAAATTTTTTACCCAGAATTGTTCCCATCTAAAGGAAATTCAGGGACAAAAAAATGGAGCAGAGATTGAAGGAAAGGCCATCCAGAGACCACCTCACCTAGGCATCCATCCCATCTGCAGACACCAAACTCCCACACTACTGCTGATGCCAAGAAGCACTTGCTGATAGGAGCCTGGTATCAGGCTCCCTCAGGTTCCCTGAGAGGTTCTACCACCAACTGACGAGTACAAATGCAGATACTCACAGCCAACCATTGGACTGAGCCTGGGACCCCAATGGAAATGCTAGGGGAAGGACTGAAGGAGCTGAAGGGGATTACAGCCTCATAGGAATAAAGGTATTGAGTGGCTGGACCACCTGGAGCTCCTGGAAACTGAACTACCAACCAAGGATTGTACACTGAGGGATCCATGGCTCCAGATACATGTGTAGGGAGGATGACCTTGTCTGGCATCAATGAAAGGGAAGGTCCTGGTCTTGTGAAAGCTTCATGCCCCTGTGTTGGCGGATGCTGGAGCATTGGAGTGGGTTACTGAGTAGAGGAGGACCCTTGTGAAGGCAAAGGGGAGGAGAGAGAGTGAATGTGATGGGGAGTTTGTGGAGGAGCAACCAGGAAGGAGGCTGTCATTTGAGATTTAAACAAATAAAGTGATTAATAAAAAAAAGTCAGATCTTATGAAAGCAAATTATGTGTTATCTAGTCATCTTTAGAGATATGAGAATATTTAAAAACTTTGGTGTTTCAAATATATGATAGTTGCATTTTCTTTTCCTTGCTGGTAATTAGATTAGCTTAGGCTAATCATCAAGTCTGTTCAGGCTCATACACATATTCTTGAAAACAAAATATGCAAATAAAGAACGATGATGAGGGCCGGGCAGTGGTGGCGCACACCTTTAATCCCAGCACTTGGGAGGCAGAGGCAAGCAGATTTCTGAGTTCGAGGCTAGCCTGGTCTACAGAGTGAGTTCCAGGACAGCCAGGGCTACACAGAGAAACCCTGTCTCGAAAAACAAACAAACAAAAAAAAACCAAACAAACAAACAAAAAAAAGAATGATGAATCCATGCATCCAAGTCCCTCAAGGCAAACACTAATATCTCAATATTAATTAGTTATCCTCCTCTGTCACTCTTTTTCCTCCTTGTAGAATAAGAAAATAAATCTTCATGCTCTTTTGTTCTAAAATTTAAAATTTAAACGTTCCAAAATTATATACTAAAAAACATGGAATACATTAAGAAGACAAACAGGTTATATTATAAGGATAATGTCATTATTAAAAATCTCTTCAGTCCTTTGTTGTTAATCTAGGTGTTGATGGAAACCTGAGAGAGCAGTTACACATTGCGGTACAAGAGATTTGTTTTCAATACATAGATTGTTTAGAATTTGTTATGTTTTTTTTTAAATTAATATCTTTCAAAGAGATATTTCTAGTATGCTCATATCATAATTCTGCCTTATCCCTTCTAAAATTCAGAGGAATACAGGATGGAAAACACAATGCATGCTGAATAAGATGGAATGGAGTGAGCTTGTTGAATAGCCTATGAAATGCAGGACTGTGTTCTAAAATATCCTCTTAGGAAAAGATGTATTTCATTGCCCTATCTCAGTCAGAAATGGCACAATGAGCAAACAGAAGCACTCCAG
Source organism: Arvicanthis niloticus (assembly GCF_011762505.2). Classification (NCBI taxonomy): domain Eukaryota; kingdom Metazoa; phylum Chordata; class Mammalia; order Rodentia; family Muridae; genus Arvicanthis; species Arvicanthis niloticus. The sequence goes on from NC_047660.1 coordinate 136,379,734, forward strand.
GTAATTTTAATGATAAACACTACCAGAATTTTGATCAAGCACTTAACCCTCAGCTTAGTGAATAGCTTAAATGCCCCAATAGCCAAGTTTCTATGTTAGAAATACCTAATAATTATGAACACAAAACTCTTGATTCCCCACCTGGTAATAAAATGACAACTTAGACATTTAAAATTTGTTGAAAAAGTAAAATTTTGTTTCAATATTTCTGTCTGTAAATACATGAAAATGCTGATCAACTTTTATTGCCTTGCTGGCTGCTCTATAAGAATTGCATAGTGTATCAGAAATTAAGGTAGCTCCCAAGGACAAGTAAGCCCACTATGCCTAGACAAGTTCCTATTGTAATATTGTTATATTGCATCCAATTCGTAACTTTAGTTTTATTTGTTAGTCCTCATTATGAAGAATTAGAGAAAGATGTTTGTATTCCAGTATGTATATAAAGAGTAAAAGTTTTAATGGCAAAAGTCTAAGCTTGCAGTCTTGTACTGTTCTTTTTAAACTGATTGATGTCCAAGCAACTTAATTATCTTCTGTAACCCTACTAGTTCCATGAACAAATGTCAATAGTTAAATATGTATGAATGAGAAAAAGAAAACTTCTATTTCAGCTTCATAATGGATCTACATTTCATAACTCTCATTCTTTTATTATTTCTACATAATAACTAGCATATGGTATTTTACTGAAAAGAGAAAAACAATATTTTATAGTTTAATTTATATTTCTCTAAAGTACACACTGAGTTTAATAAGGGATGTCTTATGAGAAGAAGAGAGGTAAAACTAGTGGCTACACCAATGAACAAAACAAATGCTTCTCTTCCATGGTGAAATGGTGAAAACCACAATTTTATGCAGGTCTTGGGCATTTATATTTATTTATTGAGATTTAATAGAAAAAAAAAGACTCAGAATTCTTCTGTCAGCAGCTCCAATCTCTCTTCCAAGCTCTATAAACTACATAGGAATTGCCCATTTCAAACGTCCTTCTTTCTGGTAGTCTTAGTCATGCTTAATACAATTAAACTAACCTATTATTTTCTTTCCCCCTGCATTATGTCTTCCTCCTCCTGCAAACATTCACACAACTCCAAATTAGTATGGTCACTACCTATTCAGTCATGTATGCCCACAGAAAGACTTTTGACACTTTCACACCTTTAACCCTTCATTTAGATCATTTTATCTAACTCATTCTCATTTGGCTTCACACAATGTGTATTCCATTTTCATTCTTAATTTTTGGTGAAATTTGTCAGAATTTTTCATCTGGAATAGTGTGATAACCTCATCTTTAACTGTTATTATGCATCTCATTTTCCACATGGCAGCTGAGATGATAGTTTTTAAACCCCTAAATTCTTCATTGTGACCTTGCCTAAAAGTACTGTATGGCTTGTTTCCACCTGAAAATAATTTCCACACTGTAGAAATGACCAATAAGGAACTCTGTGTCCAAAATCTACTTAAATGCTAACTCTTTTGCCACACTCCCTGTGTGTTGGCTATAGTAGTCTCCAGTCCTTGACTGTGCTACATGCTTTGCCACGTCATGATTGTATACATGCTAGCCTTATTTGTGAAAAGTCTTTATCATTCCAGTCTACATAACTGGCTTCTTGTCTTTTACATTTCTTCTGAAATGTCTTTTTTGTTTTATTTTTTTTGACATCTTCATACATGTATACAGTGTATTTTGAGCCATACCCTCTTCATTACACTCTCATGTTCCCTTCTTGTTGTTCAAGCTCTTTTTTTCTCAACTAGTCTGTTTCTAATTTTCACATCCTTGGTTTCATTCTGTTTTTACACACTGAGATTAGTGAAGAATGCTTTTGGAGCATGGGAAGGGAGTAACTTACCAGTGTATACACCACTGTGAAAAATAACTTCTTCTCTTCCATGCTGGAATATTGAAAGGGTTGATTCTGTGCAGCTCTTGGCAGATAACCACAGTAGAGGTGAATTCATGAGTGCAGCTGCTGTGTCACATCCAGAAATTTCTCCATCCTCCAGCATAGATAATATCATTACTTCCTCACAAGAAAATTTCCAAGCCAACTGAAACCTACACTTTCTTGTAACATCAGTAAACTAAAATTTCAGAAAATAATGCTATCTCAAAGCTAGAGATGTAGCAAACACAGATAAACATGCCTAAATCACCTTGAACACAGGGAAATAGTGGTTCAGAAGCCATAATTCTGAAGAAAGATTTATTTAATTGGCAATTTTGATGAACTAATTTTATGAAGCTAATTGTGCCTTTACAGTGAGCAAAGTCTGTGAAATCAAAAGTAGATTTCACTTTGAAAAATCAAATTAAACACACACAAGAAAAGAAAAAAACACAATCACCCAAGAAATTTAAGCAAAGTAATGAATGCTGATTCTATGATATTAAAGAATAATTTTTAAAAACACTGAATAGCAACATAGCCACAATCTGGTTATATATATATATGAAATCTCTGTAAGGCAAAAAAAAAAAAATGGAAAAAAATACTTTGAAGGAGAAAGAAACTGTCTAAATAGAGCAATTTGTCTTGAAGTAATCTCACATCCTAAGAACAAGAGCTAAAAATACATCCCAAAAACAGACCTACCAAAACAACAGTTAATAGTCAAAATCATGGAAAGCAAAAAATGGCCCTGAAAATAAATAAGAAAGCATATCATAAATTTTAAGCAATTGGTGAATGAAAAAGTTTTAATAAAACAGTGCATTTAATTATTTTAAATTGGGATTTGTTTAGGCTTTGTTTTGAACTCAATATCTATGTCTTTATAACCCAAAGGTCCAAGTGAATATTTGTTAGTATTTCAAATAAAAGGTTTTGTTAGTTCCTTCTGATATGCTTCAGAAAATAAACAAAAACTTTTCTATTTACACATTAAACTATTTTTTCAAATCAAATATGTTCTGCAAAGCAAACAAAATCTCCCTCAGGTCTAATTCTCCACCATTTTCTTTCAGAAAAAGATCAGACCACACAAGATATAAACCAAACAGAGCATAATAAATTTTTTTCTAGGTTGAAGAACTAGCAATACAATAATAGATGCAAATAGTCAAGAAACAAGCAAGACAATAAACACAAATAGTCAAAGAACAAGCAAGGCAATAAACAAAGTCCCATGAGCACTCCAGTGAACACTGTTTCTAAGAGCTTATCAGGATGACCAAAATACCTGAGCCTATTTCCCTGTCCTAGCCTAAAGTAATTTTCATGCTGGAAGCCTACTTCTTTGTTCTATCCTGAGTTTTATATTCCTGCCTAAAATTATTCCTTTGTTCTAGCCTAAGATTTAGATTCCTGCCTGAGATTACTTCTTTGTTCTAGCCTAATGAGAGATTCCTGCCTGAAAGCCCATTTCCTTATCCTTGGCAAATGTCAGATTCCTGCAAAGCAGCCCCATAAGCTTTCTACATTTCCCCCTTTTTTATTTCATAAACAAGACTGAGCCCGTCTTAGGTCGTACTGACAAGAATACCTTCCTTGCCTATTGTGGAATATGCATTATCAAAAGCAATGCACTTATGTTTTAGGTTGGTAAGGCTCTGTGCAGAATCTTACCCATTCTTGGCTTGCCAGCCTGTTAAATAAATAACTCTATCTAGGGGTCCATTTTCAGTTTCAAGTCATGTACTTTGGCTGCCAACATGTTGATGTTGTTAAAGACAACTGCGTCCCTACCCTCAAATTTCCCCACAGTGGAGTATCCAGCATTCCCGCAACCAAGACCCTCTTCTCCCACTGATGCCCAACAAGCCATCCTCAACTACATATACAGCTGGAGCCATGGGTCCCTCCATGTGTGTTCCCAGAGTTCTGGTTGGTTGGTATTGTTGCTCTCCCCATGGGGCCACCAACCCCTTCAACTCCCTCAGTCTTCTCTCTAACTCCTCCATTGGGGACTCTGTGCTCAGTTCAATGGTTAGCTTCTAGCATGCACCTCTGTATATGTCAGGCTCTGGCAGATCCTCTCAGGAGACAGGTATATCAGGCTCCTGTCAGCATGCACTTCCTGGCATCCACAAGAGTGTCTGAGGTTGGTGACTGCACACGGGACAGGTACCCAGGTAGGGTAGACTTCAGGCAGTAACCCTCCTCCAGTATCTGCTCCACATTTTGTCTCCATGAGTGATCCTGTATTTTGTTACTCCTTCTAAGAAGGACCGAAGCACCCACACTGTGATCTTCCTTCTTCTTGAGCTTTATGTGATCTGTGAGTTGTTTCTTAGGTATTGTGAGCTTCTGGGCTAATATCCACTTATCAGTGAGTGCATACCATTTGTGTTCTTTTGTGATTGGGTTACCTCACTCAAGATGAAATTTTCCAGTTCCATCCATTTGCCTAAGAATGTTATGAATTCATTGATTTTAAGAGCTGAGCAGTATTCCATTGGGTAAATGTGCCACATTTTCTGTATCCATTCCTATGTTCAAGGACATATGGGTTCTTTCCAAATTCTGGATATTATAAATAAAGCTGCTATGAACATAATAGAGCATGTGTGCTTATGATATGTTGGAGCAGCTTTGGGGTATATGCTCAGGAGTGGTATAGCTGGGTCCTTGGGTGATACTGTATCCAATTTTCTGAGGAACAGCCAGACTGATTTCCAGAGTGGTTGTACCAGCCTTATAATCCCACCAACAATGGAGGAGTGTTCCTCTTTCTCCACATCCTTGCCAGCATCTGCTATCACCTGACTTTTTGATCGTAGCCATTCTGATTGGTTTGAAGTGGAATCTCAGGGTTGTTTTGATTTGCATTTCCCTAATGACTAAGGATGTTGGACATTTCTTTAGGTGCTTTTTGATCATTTGAATTTCCTCATTGAAAATTCTTTATTTAGCTCTGTACCCCATTTTTAATAGGGTTATTTGATTTCTAGAGTCTAATTTCTTAGTTCCTCTGTAGTAGGATCTGATGATTTTTTTTAATTTCCTCAGTTTCTGTTGTTATATTTCTCTTTTCAGTTCTGATTTTATTAATTTGGATACTGTCTCTGTGCCCTCTGGTTAGTCTGGCTAAGGGTTTATCTATCCTGTTGGTTTTGTCAAAGAACCAGCTCCTGATTCTTTGTAGATTCTTAGTTGATTCTTTGTATACTTCTTTTTGTTTCTACTTGGTTGATTTCAGCCCTGAGTTTGATTATTCCCTGCTGTCTGCTCCTCTTGGGTGTATATGCCTCTTTTTGTTCTAGAACTTTCAGGTGTGCTGTCAAGCTGCTAGTGTATGCTCTCTCCAGTTTCTTTTTGTAGGCACTTAGAGCTATGAGTTTTCCTCTTAGCACTCCTTTCATAGTGTCCATAAGTTTTGGCATGGTATCCCTTCATTTTCATTAAATTCTAAAAAGTCTTTAATTTCTTTTTTTTTTTTATTTCTTCCCTGACCAAGTTATCATTCAGCAGTGTGTTGTTCGGTTTCCATGTGTATGTGGGCTTTCCATTGTTTTTCTCATCATTGAAAACCAGTCTTAATTCATGGTGATCTGGTAGGATACATGGGATTATTTCAATTTTCTTGTATCTGTTGAGGCCTGTTTTGTGACCAATTATATGGTCAATTATGGAGAAGATACTATGAGGTGCTAAGAAGAAGATATATTCTTTTGTTTTAGAATGAATTGTACTATAGATATCTGTTAGTCCATTTAGTTCATAATTGTTTCTTAGTTTCACTGTGTCTCTGTTTATCTTCTGTTTCCATGATCTGTCTATTGCTAAGAATGGGGTGTTGAAGTCTCCCCCTACTATTGTGTGAGGTGCAATAAGTACTTTCAGCTTTAGTAAAGTTTTTTTTTTTTTTTTTTTTTTTTTTATGAATGTGAGTGCCCTTGCGTTTGGAGCATAGATGTTCAGAATTGACAATTTATCTTGGTTGATTTTTTTTTTCATTTACAAGTATAAAAAGTTCTTCCTTATCTTTTTTGATAACTTTTGGTTGAAAGTCAATTTTATTCAAAATTAGAATGGCTACTCCAGCTTGTTTCTTGGAACCATTTGCTTGGAAAATTGTTTTTCAGCCTTTTACTCTGAGTTGCTGTCTGTCTTTGTCACTGAGGTACATTTCCTGTCTGCAGCAAAATCCTGGGTCCTTTTAACATATCCAGTCCATTAGTCTGTGTCTTTTTATTGGGGTATTGAGTCCATTGATGTTAAGAGATATTAAGGAAAAGTGATTGTTGCTTCTTGTTATTATTAAAGGTAGAATTATGTTTCTGTGGCTATCTTCTTTTGGTTTTGTTGGAAGATTACTTTCTTGCTTTTTCTAGAGTGTAATTTGCCTCCTTGTGTTGGAGTTTTCCTTCTATTATCCTTTGTAGGGCTAGATTTGTGGAAAGATATTGTATAAATTTAGTTTTGTCATAGAATATCTTGGTTTATCCATCTATGGCCATTGAGAGTTTTACTGGGTATAGTAGCCTGGGCTGGCATTTATGTTCTCTTAGGGTCTGTGTGACATCTGCCCAGTATCTTCTGGCATTTATAGTCTCTGGTGAGAAGTCTGGTATAATTCTGATAGGTCTGCCTTCATACTTTACTTGACTTTTTTCCCTTACTGCTTTTAATGTTATTTCTTTTTTTGTGCATTTGGTGTTTTGATTATTATGTGATGGGAGGAATTTCTTTTCTGGTCTAGTCCATTGAAGGCTTCTTTTATGCTCATAGGCATCTCTTTCTTTAAGTCATGGATGTTCTATAATTTTGTTGAAGATATTTACTGGCCCTTTAAGTTGGGAATCTTCACTCTCTGATTTATCTATTATTCTTAGGTTTGGTCTTCTCATTGTGTTCTGGATTTCCTGGATGTTTGGGGTTAGGAGCTTTTTGCATTTTGCATTTTTTGACAGTTGTGTTGATGTTTTCTATGGTATCTTCTGCACCTGAAATTCTCTCTTCTATCTCTTGTATTCTGTTAGTGATGCTTGCATCTGTGAATTCTTCTATCTCTTGTATTCTGTTAGTGATGCTTGCATCTGTGACTCCTGATCTCTTTCCTAGGTTTTCTATCTCCAGGGTAGTCTCCCTTTGTGATTTCTTTACTGTTTCTACTTCTATTTTTAGATCTTGGATGGTTTTGTTCAATTCCTTCACTTATTTACTTGTGTTTTCTTGTAATTCTTTAAGGGACTTCTGTGTTTTCTCTTTAAGGGCTTCTACCTGTTTACCTGTGTTCTCCTGTATTTCTTTGAGGGAGTAATATATGTCCTTCTTAAAGTTCCCCATCATCAACATGAGAAGTGATTTTAAATTTGAATCTTGCTTTCCTGGTGTGATAGGGTATTCAGGACTTGCTATGATGGGAAAACTAGGTTCTGATGATGCCTAATAACCTTGGTTTCTGTTGCTTATGTTCTTGTGCTTGCCTTTCTCTATCTGGTTATCTCTAGTGTTACATGCACTCACTGTCTCTTACTGGAGTCTGTCTTTCCTGTTATCTTGGTTGTGTCAGAACTTCTCAGAGTACAGCTGTCTTTATGATCCTGTGATCCTGAGATCCTGGGTGTAAGAGCTCCTAAAAGTCAGGCTGCCTCTGGGATCCTGAAATCCGTGTGTGACCAATCTCCTGAGATCCTGTGACCCTATGATCCTATGTTCCTGGGTGTGTTAGAGCTCCTGGGAGTCCAGCCTCCTCTGGGTTTGGGAGGATTGGGTGCAGAGCTGACACTCAAGGTGTGCTCAGGACACCACTGGTGCAGACTGGAAGGACATGCCATGCTTTATGTCACAAAGTGAAACCTTGGGGAGTGATTTAGGATCTCTCTGAATAGGTTAGAATTCCTTAAATTTAGTGCAATTTCAAGACCCAGAAATGATATCATTTCAGCAAATGAAACATCTCCATCATTGCCATTTTGTTTTCTTTGACCACCAGCATCTCATTACTAATGGAAAGCTGGATAGGGTCTCTCTTGGTTCACCTCTAGATAGAAATATTGCAGCCTTCTTGTCAGGCTCCTCATATTTCAGAGAGTACTCTTATTGTCTCCCTTACTCACTGTGGCAGCGTATATCCCAGTACAAATTAGCAGCACTGCGCAGCTACATCCCAAAGTCATGTGAAGTAGTGTGACCTTGTCAGTGGTAATAATAAAAGTTGAGTTTCAAGAATATTGCATTCAGTTCTATTTTATTATATATTTAAACATTTGCCTAGAAAACAATCAAATTAATTGATTTTACTTTTTATTTTACCATAGGATTTTGCTTGTTCCTTTACTCTCTTTTCAAATGGATTTATTTTTCTTTCAATTAATTGATCTGTGGACCTTGAGAACTCATTCCTACATTGTATGTCTAAAGCATGCCACAATAGGGGTAGTATTAAGGGTTTTTGTTGTTGGTTTTGTTTCTGCTGCTGTTTCAAAAAAAAAGTGATGGAAATCACCACAGGTAAATTTCTGTGGAAAATGCTATAAATGATGTCATAAATAAATGATTGTATATGATTTTTATTTGTTGTCTAATTTGAACTAGCTTGCTTTCTCTTTCTAGACTGCTCTTTAAAACATTGTCCTTGTGGAAAGATTCAGTTATTTCTGCTATATCTAAAGTATCTGAATCTCTGATGTTGTTGAAAGAGGAACAATCTGTATATTAGCTATAATTTTTGCAGTTCTCCTTGATCACTAATATAGAAGTTCAATATTTGCTGAATTTTTTGTAAATATCTTATCAGTCAAATAGACAACACGCATTTCCACTTTACCATAAGCTAGTTGCTAATATGAACCATACTTTAGCTCCTTTACATCTTGGATTCCTGTCAAATTATAAATCTTTATGTAGCCAATCATTTCCTCCCATCTCAATTAGCTATATCCATATTGTAAGCTATGAATTTCATTCCTAATTGAATATTTTAAAAATACTGAGTGGGTTTTTAATATGCTTGTTACAAAAATATCTTATTATGTAAAGTAATGGATAGGTTAGTCATTTTGATTTAACATTTTTATAATTATAGAGAGAAATCATGTTATCACTTTCTACAACATTATTTTACATGTAAATTTCATTAGTATACTTTAAACATGATCATAAACTGTAAAAAAATAAAAACGTTTCACAGAAATGTTTCAGGATGTATATTAAAGCTAGTTTCTGCTCTCTTCTTCATGAAATTTCTGATCATGTAACATTAGTATTTGAATAATAACGGCTGATTAAGGGTAAATTATCAGTTGCTGTCCCTTGCTCATTATAGTTTACATTTTTGTAATGATATGAGCATGGTATACACTTTAATTTTAGTTTTCATGAATAGCAAACATCCATCTTTGCTACACACAATATGTCCTTGGGACATCAATGGAAAAAAAAAGTCCTTAGTGTTTAGAAGCCCATGTTGTAGAAGACATGTGTGGTAAGCAGGGTCACCAAACCTTTACCTAGCATGAGCAACGGCCCTGAAAATCAGTTGTTAGCATTACAATATATATATATATACTAAATTTAAAAACTCTGTGAAGCAAATAAGCTTCTGAAATTCTTGTATCCATACCCATAACATGCTCTGGTGGGAGCAAAGATTATTCATCTGAATTTTAGAAGAGGTTAATGAATACTGCAGAGATAGAAATAATTGATTTTTTAAGAAAAATAAATTTTGTCAGTCAGGTAAGTAGGAATACCTTTCAGGAAGAAGAAATGTCCGAGATATTACAGTGCAAGGCATGTTTTAAAGATTACAAACACAAAATTTGAAAGTTACTCCAAAGATTTTGCAGTATTCCTTTGTAAATTTAGTGAGCAGGCCCAAGAATGATGAATGTTGCCTCTCAAAGCTGCACCAGAAAATTTAATGGCATGATTCATATCTCTAGTTGCTTCCATCACTTCCATTCACCCAGAAGAACTTTCTTTCCTGTGTGAGAATTGCTCACAAGAACAATTCACTCAGATTTTGTTCATTCCTCAGAGATAAAATTGTCAGGAAATAAGTAGGAACATGTTATCTGATTTTCTATTTTAAGTGAAATAAATCTAGCATTGTCTAGATTAAACTTCTTATATGTATATAATAAAGACACTGGTGTGGGGGTACATTACCAATGATAGTTTATATGTACATTTGACAATACTATACAACAAAATAAAGATTAGAATTCTATTCATGCTCATATATTATTGTTTAGTATGAGAGACAGCTCTCAGGCTATTTTTAGGCCATCTTCTGTGTCCTTCTAAACCTCCATCCCTCATTCTTTAGGCATATCCTTTTTACAGAAAAGCAAGTTGTTACAAATCAATGGGCTACTGCCCTACTCCAACTCAAACACTCTGTTTTATTTCATATGGTACAGAATTAAAGCCTCAGTTATGAGTGCTAAATATTCTCATTATTACTAAAATATCACATATTTGAGGCTTTCTATAAACCTGTGACAATAACCTAAGGATGATTTACACTTTAAACAAATAACTTTCACTATACACATGAGCTGTCCATCAAAACCACAAGCTATTTTGAACTATGTATGTTCTGCCATTTGAACATTATCATTCCTGATCAAATTATAAAATTAGAGAAATACAAATCAAAACAACTGAGATTTTACCTCAACTACTAAGAAAAATAAAACAAACAAAAAACTGGCCCCAAGTGCAGGTAGGGATTTGGGGAAAGGGATATACCCTTATTCCATGTTGGTGGGGTTGAAAACTGGTGTAGTAACGCTGAAAATCAGTATGGAGAAGCCTCAAAAAGCCAACAATAAACATACCATATACTCCAGCTATACCAGTACTTGACGTCTGCCTGAAGGACTCAATCTGAAGCTTGCATGATACACAGCCATACTTAATATATACTTTCATAATAAATAAAAGTAGAGTGGTATACTCAGCTATTTTGGAAGAATTAAAGGAGACAATTATTGCCTAGTTCTCCCCCTAAATTATATCAAAGACAGGAAATTTCAAACTATTAATCTATCTCTATTTAAGTATTTGACTCATAAGGATGAAAAGCAAGGGAAAAGTCTGTGAAGAGTTGGGGTCATCAGGTTGTTCAATGGCACAGGTAATACCTGGGTGTCAGGGGTTGTATAGTAAAGAATATTTACAACTAAATATTTCCTTACCTACTCCCAAAATACAATTGTGCAAATTTTATTTCTATACATTTTAAATGTATAATTGCAAACAAATTTTAAACAACTTTCATGAGAATATATACTCTGTATTTTACAGCAACTGGTATATGTAAAATGTACTTTAAAATAAATACTCCTTTTTTATTATTAATCATATTATTCATTTACATTTCAAATGATATCCTCCTTTGCAGCTACCCATCCCCACCGCCCCCATCCTATCCCTCTCCCCTCCCCTTTGCATCCATGAGGGTGCTCCTCCACACAGTCACCCACTCCCACTTCAGTGCTCTAGCATCCACCTATGCTGGGACATCAAGCCTCCACAGGACCAAGAGCCTCTTCTCCCATTGATGCCAGATAAGGCCACCCTCTGCTACATATGTATTTGGAGCCATGGATTCCTCCAGGTATACTCTTTGATTGGGGATTTAGTCCTTGGGAACTCTAGGTGGACCAGTTAGTTGATAATGTTCTTCCCCTACCACATGCATTATGTGAATTGAGGGGTCCCCAGGATCAGCCCATGGTTGACTGTATCTGCATCTGTATTGGTCATGTGTGGGAAGAATCTCTCAGGGAACAGCCATACCAGGCTCCTGTAAGCAAGTGCTTCTTGACATCAGCAATAGTGTCGGGGGTTTGGTGTCTACAGGTAGGATGAATCCCTAGGTGGGGCAGTCTCTAGACAGCCCTTCCTTCAGTCTCTGTTCCATTTTTTGTCCCTGTATTTACTTTGGACAGGAACATTTCTGGGTTAAAAATTTTGAGATGGGTGGTCAGACCCATCCCTCAACTGGAGACCTTGCCTATCTACTGGAGGTTGTCTCTACAGGCTCTATCTCCCCTTTGTTGAGTATTTCAGCTAAAGTCATCTCCATTGGGTCCTGGGAGCTTCTTGCTTCCCCTAAGTCTGAGACTTTCTAGTGGCTATCATCAGATCCTCATCCCCCACTGCTACACATTTTTGTTCAATTCCTTGACCCTTTGTGCTTCCCTACTATTCCTTCCAATACCTGATTCTGCCTCTCCTATTTTCCTCCCCTCCTCCCTCCCTCCCAGGTCCCTTTCTCCTTTTACCTACTATGATAGTTTTGTTCCCCTTTCTATGTAGGATTAAAGCATCTACACTTTGGTCTTTCTTCTTCAGCTCCATGTGGTTTGGTTGTTGGATTGTGGGTATTCTGAGCTTTTGGGCTAATATCCACTTATCAGTGAGTATATACCATGTGTGTTCTTTTGTGATTGAGTTACCTCACTCAGGATGATATTTTCTAGTTCCATCCATTTGCCTAAGAATTTCATGAAGTTGTTGTTTTCAATAGCTGTGGAGTAGTCCATCATGAAAATGTACCACATTTTTTAAATTCATTCCTCCATTGATGGACATCTGGGTTGTTTTCAACTTCTGGATATTATAAATAAAGCTACTATAAACAGAGTGGAGCATGTGTCCTTATTATATGTTAGAGCATCTTTGGGGTATATGCACAGTATTTGTATAGCTGGGTCTTCATGTAGAACTATTTTCAATTTTTTCAGGAACCACCGGATTGATTTCCAAAGTGGTTTTACCAGCTTTCAGTCCCACCAGCAATGGAGGAGTGTTCCTCTTTCTCCACATCCTCTCCAACATCAGCTGTCACCTCTCTGTTGTTCTTAATCATTCTGATTGGTGTGAGGTGGAATCTCAAGGTCATTTTGATTTGCATTTCCAAGATGACTAAGAAGTTTGAATATTTCTTTAACTGCTTCTGAGTCATTCAAGATTCCTCAGTTGAGAAGACTTTGTTTATCTGTATACCACATTTTTAATAAGGTTATTTGGTTCTCTGAAGTCTAACTTCTTGAATTCTTTGCAAATTTTGTATATTAGTTTTCTATTAGATGTAAGGTTGGTAAAGATCTTTTCACAATCTGTTAGTTGCTATTTTGTCCTATTGACAGTGTCCTTTGCCTTACAGAAGCTTTTCAATTTTATGAAGTCCCATTCTTCAATTGGTGTTCTGTTCAGGAAATTTTACTCTGTGCTCATGTGTTTGAAGCTTTTTTTCCAAATTTGTCTTCTATTAGATTCAGATTATCTGGTTTTATGTAGACGACCTTGATCCACTTGGACTTGAGCTTTGTACAAGGAGATAAGAATAGATCAATTTGTAATCTACATGCTGACTGCCAGTTGAACCAGCATCATTTATTGAAAATGCTGTCTTTTTCCACTGGATGTTTTGGTTTCTTTTTCAAAGATCAAGTGACCATACATGTGTAGGTTTATTTCTGGGTTTTCAATTCTACTCCATTAATCTACCTGCCTGTCTCTGTACCGATACCATGCAGTTTTTATCACTATTGCTCTACAGTACAGCTTGAGGTCAGGGATGGTGATTCGCTCAGAAGTTATTTTATTGTTGAGAATAGTTTTTGCTATCCTGGGTTTTTTGTTGTTCCAAATGAATTTGAGAATTACTCTTTCTATCTCTGTGAAGAATTAAGTTGGAATTTTGATGGAGATTACATTGAATCTGTAGATTGCTTTTGGTAAGATGACCATTTTTCTTATGCTAATCCTAACAATCCATGAGCCTGGGAGATCTTTCTATCTTCTGAGGTCTTTATAAATTTTGTTCTTCAGAGACTTGAAATTCTTATCATATAGAAAGTTCACTTGCTTAGTTATAGTTACAATAAGATATTTTATACTATTTGTGACTCTTGTGAAGGGCATGAATTCCCTAATTTCTTTCTCAGCCAATTTATCCTTTGAGTAAGGGAAGGCTACTGATTTGTTTGAGTTAATTTTATATCCAGCCACTTGGCTGAAGTTATTTATCAGCTCTAGTGCTATGGTGGAATTTTGGGGGTTGCTTATGTATACTATCATTATCAGCAAATAGTGATATCTTGATTTCCTCCTTTCAAATGTGTATCCCTTTGATCTCCTTTTGTTGACTGATTCTCTGGCTAAAACTTTGAATACTATATTGAATAGATATAGTACTATACTGAATAGAGAGTGGGCAAGCTCATCTTGTCTCTAATTTCATTGGAATTCCTTCAAGTTTCTCTATGTTTAGTTTGATGTTGGTTATTGGTTTGTATATTGCTATTATTGCTATATTATTGTATATTGCTATTTGTATATTGCTATTATTGTGTTTGTATATGGACTTAGAATTCTTGATCTCTCCAATACTTTTAACACGAAGGTCTGTTGTGTTTTGTCAAAGGCTTTTTCAGAATCTAATGAGAAGATCATGTGGTGTTTTTCTTTGAGTTTGTTTACATAATGAATTACACTGATGGATTTTTTTTATATTGAATCATCCCTGCATCCCTAGGATGAATCCTATTTGATCACGGCGATTATCAATATTTGATAGTTTTGATGTGTTCTTGAATTTGGTTTCCCAGAAGTTTATTGAGTATTTTTCCATCAATATTCATAAGAGAAATAGGTGCAAAGTTCCCTTTTTTTGTTGGGTCTTTGTGTGGTTTAGGTATCAGTGTAACTTTGGTTTCATCAAACCTAGTGTGTAGTGTTTTTTCTGTTTCTATTTTTGGAATAGTTTGAGAAGTATGGGTATTAGGTCTTCTTTGAAGGTTAGATAGAATTCTGCACTAAAACAATTTGATCCTGAGATTATTTTAGGTTAGGAGACTTTTAGTGACTGTTTCTATTTCTTTAGTGGTCATGGGACTGTTTAGATGGTTTGTCTGGGTCTGCGCCCAGAGCTGATCTGTGCCACAGCGCTTCATACCCAATTTACCTCTGGGAGAGAGCTGGTCTCCCAGGAGTGAAGACACGCCTTCGAGCACAGGTAAGGCCACTACTTCTACTTAGAGAAACCTGTGCAGAACCCTCAGGACACAGGAACTAAGAAGCAGCCTGTAACAGGATTCTTTCGGTTTCAGTCTGTGCCACAGCGCTCTATACATAAATACTGTCAGGAAAAAGCTGGTCTCCAAGTAGTGCCAATACACTTGTGAGCACAGGTAAGACCACCATTTCTGCTCAAATTTCTGGCCCAAGAGGGACCTGTTCAGAGCCATCAGGACATAGAAACCAAGAAATAGCCAGAGACAGGATCCTTCCATTTTCTCTCTGCACCTTGGAGCTAACTCTGTGCCACAGCTCTCCATACCTGAATTCTTCCTGGAGATAACTGGTCTCCCAGGAGTACACAGGCTTTGCAGGAGAGACAAGACACAGTCAGAGCCAGCAAGACCAGCTAACACCAGAGATAACCAGATGGCAAGAGGCAAGGGCAAGAACATAAGCAACAGAAACCAAGGCTACTTGGCATCATCAGAACCTAGTTCTTCCACAACAGAGAGCCTTGGATACTCCAACACACAGAAAAGCAAGACTCTGATTTCAAATCAAATCTCATAATGATGATAGAGAACTATAAGGATATAAATAATTCACTTAAAGAAATACAGGAGAACACAGGTAAAAAGGTAGAAGCCCTTAGAGAGGAAACACAAAAATCCCTTAAAGAATTACAGGAAAACACAACCAAACAGGTAAAGGAATTGAACAAAACCATCCAGGATCCAGGAAGTAGAAACAATAAAGAAATCACAAAGGGGGATTACCCAGGAGATAGAAAACCTAAGAAAGAAATCAGGAGTCATAGATGCAAGAATTACACCAAAAGAATACAAAAGATAGAAGAGAAAATCTAAGATGCAGAAGATACCATAGAATACATTGACACAACAGTCAAAGAAAATGAAAAAAATGCAAAAAGCTCCTAACCCAAAACATCCAGGAAATCCAGGACACAATGAGAACACAAAACCTAAGGATAATAGGTATAAAAGAGAGTGAAGATTCCCAACTTAAAGGGCCAGTAAATATCTTCAAACAAAACTATAGAAGAAAACTTCCATAACCTTTAAAAAATGCCCATAAACATACAAGAAGCCTACAGAATTCTAAATAGATTGGACTAGAAATGAAATTCCTCCTGTCATATAATAGTCAAAAAACCAACTGCACAAAACAAAGAATATTAAAAGCAGTAAGGAGAAAACTTTAAGTAACATATAAAGGCAGACCTATCAGAATTACACCAGCCGTCTCACCAAAGACTATATATTATTTTTAATGTTATTTTTATGTTTGTGTGGCTATCTTCTTTTGGGTTTATTGAAAGAAGATTACTTACTTGATGTTTTTAGGTATAGTTCTCATCCTTGTATTGGTGTTTTCCATCTATTATCTTTTGTAGGGCTGGATTTAGGGAAAGATATTGTGTAAATTGGGTCTTGTCATAGAATATCTTGGTTTCTGCATCTATTGTAATTGAAGCAACAATCACTTTTCCTTAATATCCCTTAACATCAATGGACTCAATTCCCCAATAATAAGACATAGACTAACGCCCAGAACACTGGTTCCTTCCGGTCTAGACCAGAGCACTGAGCAGATCTTGGGTGGCAGCTCTGCCCCAATCTCAAAGAACCCAGAAGAAGCGGGGATCCCAGGTACTCTAACTTGGGCAGTATCTTAGGTAAGCAGACAGCAAGGCGTGCCCCAAACAGGGAGTAACTGGGACCCACAAGGACCCAGGAAGTCACTCCCAGCCCAGAACACTGTTTTTTTCCGGTCTGGACCAGAGCACTGAGCAGATCTTGAGTGACCCTATTCTGTCTGAGCTTGAGCACTGAGGAGATTTGGGGCTCCAGCGCTTACCCCAGTAGTTATGCCCACCCCACAAAGTTCTGATACAACCAAGATAATAGGAAAGATAGGCTTCAGTCAGGGACAGGGCAGGTAGCACTAAGGAGATACAGATGGCAAAAGGCAAGTGTAAGAACATAAGCATCAGTAACCCAGGGTACTTGGAACCTAGTTCTCCCACAAAAGAAAGTCCTGAATTTCCTATATCACTAAGAAAGCAAGATTCAGATTTAAAATCACTTCTAATGATGATGATAGAAGACTTCAGGGAGGACGTAAATAACACTCTCAAAGAATTTGAGGAGAACACAGGTAAACAGGTAGAAGCCCTTAAAGTGGAAACACAAAAATCCCTTAAAGACTTAAAAGAGAACACAACCAAACAGGTGAAGGAGTTGAACAAAACCATCCAGGACATAAAAATGGAAGTAGAGACAATCAAGAAATCACAAAGGGAGACTACCCTGGAGATAGAAAACTTAGGAAAGAAATCAGATGTCATAGACACAAGCATCACCAACAGAATACAAGAGATAGAAGAGAGAATCTCAGGTGCAGAAGATATCATAGAAAATATTGACACATCTGTCAAAGAAAATGCAAAATGCAAAAAGTTCTTAACATAAAACATCCAAGAAATTTAGGACACAATGAGAACAAACTTAAGATTAATAGGTATAGATTAGAGTGAAGATTCCCAACTTAAAGGGCCAATAAATATCTTCAACAAAATTATAGAAGAAAACTTCCCTAATCTAAAGAACAAGATGCCCATAAACATACAAGAAGCCCATAGAATGCCAAATAGACTAGACCAGAAAAGAAATACCTCCCATCACATAATAATCAAAACACCAAGTGCACAAAACAAAGAAAGAATATTAAATGCAGTAAGGGAGAAAGGCCAAGTAACATATAAAGGCAGACCTATCGGAATTACACCAGACTTCTTACCAGACACTATAAAAGCTAGAAGATGCTGGACAGATATCATACAGACCCTAAGAGAACACAAATGCCAGCCCAGGCTACTATACCCAGCAAAACTCTCAATTACCATAGATGGAGAAACCAAGATATTTCATGACAAAACCAAATTTACACAATATCTTTCCACAAACCCAGCATTACAAAGGATAATACCAGGAAAGCTCCAATACAAGGAGGGAAATTATACCCTAGAAAGAGCAAGAAAGTAACCTTCTTCCAACAAATCCAAAAGAAGATAGCCACACAAAGATAACTTCACCTCTAATAACAAAAATAACAGGAGACAACAATCACTGTTCCTTAATATCTCTTAACATCAATGGACTCAATTCCCAAATTAAAAGACATAGGCTAATGGATTGGATACATAAACGGGACCCAGCATTTTGCTGCATACAGGAAACCCACCTCAGTACAAAGACAGACTCTACCTTAGAGTAAAAGGCTGGAAAACAATTTTTCAAGCAAATGGTCCTAAGAAACAAGCTGGAGTAGCCATTCTAAAATCTCCAGCCCAAGAACACAAAGGGAGGAATTCATGGCTCCACCTGTATAGGTAGTTGAGGGTGGCCTTGCCAGGCATGAGTGGAAGTGGACAGCCTTGGTACCTGAAAGTTTGGATTCCCTAGTGTTGGGGAATTCCAACAGCAGGGAGGTAGGAATGAGAGGATGGTGAGAGCACACCCTCATAGTAATTGGAGGAGGAAAGATGGGGTAAGGGGTTAGGCATCAGTGGAAGTAGAGGGCCTTGGTGCCTGAAAGTGTGGATTCCCAAGTGTTGGGGAATTTCAAGAGCAGGGAGGCGAGAATGAGAGGATGGTGGGAACACACCCTCATAGTAATTGGAGGGGGTAAGGGGCTAGGCATCAGTGGAAGTGGAGGGCCTTGGTGCCTAAAAGTTTGGATTCCCTAGTGTTAAGGAATTTGAGAGCAGGAAGGTGAAAATGGGAGGATGGTGGGAGCACACCTTCATAGAAATTCCCAGAATTATATGGATTAGACACGATAGAGGCAGGCAGCCAGAAGACTAGATTCCAGAATTCAAACAAACAATTATCTTGATACTAAAATTTATTTTGAGAATTGTATCTTGCAGAATACATAGCCTTGGTGTATCTACTCATCAGGCAAGCTGAGCAGACCTGCTCGAACCTCTGATGTCCTGGAATTCCAGCCGGATGCAGTGAAGACACAGTGTCAGAGGCTTATCAATTTATTCTTCCCCCAACCCCTCTTCTAATATTTCAACACCCATAATCAGCTTGAAGAAGATTGAATGAAGAGTTGGCACCCCAATTCCCTGGGCTTGGGGACTGAGGTGGTTAATATTGGGCTGTCTTTCTAGGGAAAAGTAGTGGTTTTGGTGGATCAGGGAGGATTAGCTAGGATTTATTGCATAGCCATAACCTACTGGTAGAAATATATATATAATTGTTATTAAGATGAAGTCATAATTTCTTAAATGGTACAAAATTTACTTTGATTTCAAATTTAAGGTTTTTATTGTTACGAGCTTCTTATTAATATAAAAGTGAGATGAATATTGTTACTATCATAGGACTTGTGCCTATATAACACATTTAGGAATACAAGGCTTAGACCCAGTCCTTCTTTAACTTTTTTAACTTATCTGAGATGGTTAGACTGTGAGTTAAGGGCCTATAGCAAATTCATGGCTTTGAGTTTATTTTAGGGAGTTTTCTATATTTTCTTTAGAAATAGTTGAGAGGAGTTAACAGACAACAGTCCAGATAGCCTTATGTGGTTAGTTGGTTTTCAAAACATCAGAAGTCCACAGAATTGACGTTACAAACATTTCTGTAGTAATGTTCATTTTGATTAGAGACCTGTCTGCTCCTGATAGCTTCCTGTCTTGGATTCTAAGAAGAAATTGAGCATCTTTAGAGTTACTCCCATTATGGTGAGACCGCCACTAGGCAACAATTGCCTCTTTCCATCTATAGACAAATTACTGTCCAGAAAAGGACACACTTGCAGAATAGTCGACTGATTATATCTGCCAAGACAGAGTAATCATCCCTTAATAATTCTGCATCACTAGGTCTGTCAGATGAGCCTGGGCCAGAAGGCTGAAGATCAGATGCTCCAACTTTCTGTAGTATAGGGACTGTCCAGGTGTTCAGCAGTCTCTATAAATTGGCTATGTTTTAGAAGCTGTGCTTTATGCTTCCCATAATCTCAGTTAACTCAGTCATTCTGGATTTCTGATGGGGTTGAAAATTTATAGTCCCATAGCCAATCCTTGTTATTTACTTTCAGAAAAAATATTTCAGAGGATGGTTTTCAGCTGACATTCATTCTAAAGCCAAGAAAAAAAGGCCAGGTTCAGAACTAAGTATTTATTTAGGAGAGATGACAGAGGTTCTGCTTAGTCAACAAAATGATGGACTGGGTATTAGGTCTATCTTGCACCTTACTGACATAAATTAGTATAGTTATGCTCTAACTGTATTTTGAGAGAAAAGTTTTATTTAACAGGAAGGGTGATATGTAGGAGGAGCTAAGGTGGGAGGAGTACAGAGAGGAAGAGTAAGAAGAGGAGGAGGAAAAGGAGAGGAGGAGCTAGGTGATGAGAGAGAAAGAGAGAGGGGGGCCAGACATGGAGGCGGATGCTCACATGTCTCTGCCAGTCAAAGATAGTTGATATATCTAGTTTGGGTATTAGGTTACACTTCTGATTGCTATTGAGCATTACCAAACTTATAAAGCCTTTGGTTGACATTTTAAAAATTGTATAAAAGCAAAAAGGAGAAGGGGGTATGGGATAGGGGTTTTCTAGGGAGGGGAAATGGGGAAAGGGGATGGCATCTGAAATATAAATAAAATATCCAATTTTTAAAAAAGGAAAAAAATAGTTCATGAATTTGAAAAGGAGCAAGGAGTTGTATATGGAGAGTTTGAAGAGTGGAAAGGGGAAAAAAGTTATGTAATTAAATAATGATCTCCAAAAATTAAAAATGACAAAACAAGACAACAAAGCCACAGAGCAAAACAAGCAAAAGGGATGGGGAAAAGGGATGGCAACTGAAATGTAAATAAAATATCCAATAAAAAATTTTTTTAAGGAAAAAAAAAGACATAGACTAACAGACTGGATAAGACTGTGGCTCCAGGTAGAGAGCACAACAAATAGATGGTATAACAGGATGGCTGCTCTAGGCAGAGAGCTTAACAAGTAAAAACGACCTGCTTCCTATAGGCAGATATTAGTGAAAGTTTGAATTAATTACTTTACAGACAATATAAAGATATAATGACCTAATAAATTTTGCAGGATACTCATTCTTTCTAGCGTGGACTTCACAGGAATTTTGGGTTAAAATCCTGGCTTGAGAAGCTCCCTACTTATAAGCAGGTATACATAGAAGTGTGAATCAATTTTTTTAAAGATGGAATAAGATATGAAGGATAACTAAATCACATTATTTGAATGTAGGCTCCTTGGGAATTTTGGGTTGATTGTCCTGACATGACCGATTAGGAAAAAGGCCTGATAATAGGTTTTTATAATCAAAAGGTTTTTTAGGATAGCAGGGAGATTGATGAAAACAATTGTTTTAGGGAAGATGTGAAGTCCTGCAGGATAACTCATATTCTTCCAACATAGACTCCATGGGAATTTTGGGTTAATTTCCTGGCATGGCAAAATAAAAAAAGCCTAAGAATAGGCACATACAGTATTTTAGTTTACTTCATTTGTTTAGGATTGTTTTAATTTTCAAAATGGGTATGATTTTGAGTTTTGTGGTTATATTATTCCTCTGGGAGAGAGGTCAAAAATAAAAGTTTTTCTGATTACTGGCCCAAGGATATGCTGATTTGGGAGCAATGTTTTGTCTTTGTGTTTTTAGATAAGGTGATTAGTGTCTATGCACCTTCCAGAGTTATATGGATCAGATATGATGAAGGAAGACCCACAGAGGACTAGATTCCAGAGAATCAAACAAAAAAGATATCTTGATGATACTAAAACTTTGTTTTTAGATTTGTACATTACAGAGTATATAGCCTTGGTGAATCTCATCGTCAGACATGCTGAACTGACCTGCTTTGAACTGCTCATCTCTTGGACTTTCAGCCAGATCCAGTCAGGACACAGACATCATAGACTAAAACAATCGTTGGTGTAGCCTTCTTAAGGCCAACAAAGTCCCTCATTTTCCCTACTCCCCCCCCCAAGATATCTCAATGCCCATGTTCAGCTTGAAGAAGTTATGAAGTTCACCCCAGTTCTCTGGACTTGGGGGTCTAGAGGTGGTTATTCTAGTTGTCTTTCTGGGTAATGTTGAAATGGTCATAATTGGAACAGGGGTGAAAAACTAGAATTGATTGTGTAACCATAATCACATTTGGTAGAAATCTTTACAATAGTTACTAAGTTGAAGTCATAATTGCTTATTTTGGTACAGAATTTATTTTGATATAGAATCAAGGTTATCATTGGTATAAATTTCTTCTATTGATACAAAAATTTTAAAAGTACAAGGCTTGGACCCAGTCCTTCTACAATGTCCCTACAAACTGATCTGAGATGTTTACATGTGTGAGTTAAGGGACAAATAGAAAATTCATGGTTCTAAGTTTATTGTTAGGGTGTTTTCAGATAATTTAATTAGAAACAGCTGAGAGTAGTTAATGGCCAACAGTTCAGATTACTTTACATAGATAGTTGGTTTTCAAAAATGTCAGAAATCCACACAATGTGACATTTAGTCTCATTTATTCTTTTGTTGTTGAGACATGTCTGCTCCTATCATCTCCCCCTTTGTGAATTTAAAGCAGAAATTGAGCATCTTACCTCCAGGTGAGGTGATACATTTTGGCTAGGTGGCCACTTAGGCAGAAATTACCAATCTTTCCTGCAGACCTGTACCGTTCTTGAGATGACACAAATTATATATTAGGACAGCTTAGTTCTGCCATGACAGAATAAGCTAATCCTTAATAATTTCTGTATCTCAAAAGTCTGTCAGATGATCCTGGGCCAAAAGACTGGAGACTGATGCTCCAACTTCCTGACTTCCTGAAGTTATATGGGTAGGCAGCTGTCCCTACAACTTGTCTCAGTTCTGGAAACTGAGTTAGGCTTCCTGTATTTTCACATAATGTTGCTTGTTCTCAGATTTCTGATGGGGTTGAAAGACTACTTATAATCTCATAGCCAACCCAGGCTATTTAACATTGAGAAAATATATTTGAGAAGACAACTCTCAAATAGTATACAAGCTAAACTGGACACAACATATGGATTTACATGTCTTTTAAGTTAGAATAGATGACAGAGTGTCTCTATTTAATTGTCAAAGATGATGGACTGGATGTTAGGTATATCTTATACTTTATAAATTACAAATTGTAATAAAAAAAAACAAGAAATAAGAAATAAAAATATGTGGTTTAACTGGTCTTGATTTAACTTTGGTTCCTGGTATCTGTCTAGAAAATTGTTCATTTCATCTAGATTTTCCAGTTTTGTTGAGTATAGGCTTTTGTAGTAGGATCTGATTAATTTTTTGAATTTCCTTACTTCCTGTTATGTTTCCCTTTTCATTTTTGATTTAATTTAGATACTGTTTCTGTACCAGTTAGTTTGGCTAAGGGTTTATCTGTCTTGTTGATTTTTTCTCAAAGAACTAGCTCCTCACTAGTTGATTCTTTGCTGATTCTTTGTATAGTTAGTTCTCTTTCTTTCTACTTGATTAATTTCAGCCCTGAGTTTTATTTTTTCCTGCAATCTACTCTTCTTGCATGTATTTGTTTATTTTTGTTCTAAAGCTTTTGGATGTGGTGATAATCTGTTAGTGAGTGATCTCTCCAATTTCTCTATGTACCCACTCAGAGCTATGAGTTTTCCTCTTACTACTGCTTTCATTATGTCCCATAAATTGGGTATGTTATGCCTTCATGTTCACTAAATTCTAAAATGTTTTTTAATTTCTTTCTTTATTTATCTCCTTACCAAATTTTCAGTGAATAGAGAATTGTTCAGCTTCCATATGTATGTGGGTTTTCTGTTGTTGTTGTTGTTGTTGTTGAAGACCAGCCTTATTTTGTGTTAGGAGCCGCAGTGAGCATGACAACATTCGCCAATACAAGATGGCGCAGACATCCTGTGCTCCCACAAGTAAACAACTAACTGCGCAGGTTCAAAAGGCAAAAGTGCGCCAAGCCACTGCCCATCCCGGGGTGTAATATGGGGTGATGAGTGAACAGCCAATCAGAAGTGAACACACCACTCTAGGGTACATATAGCAGTGACTTTCCCAGGCTTGGGGTCTTCCGCTTCTGCTGATACAAGAATAAAGCCTCGCTGTAGTAACTACCCGAAAACTGCCTCACGTGTCTCTTTCGTGGGTGAAGGGGACTCGGAAGGGGCACAGAATATCTGGTGCCGAAACCCGGGCATTTCAAGGTGCCACGGAGACCCCCCCCCCGAGATTTAGGGCGGGTTAAAAGACTACAGGATCGAGGTACGTCTCTGAGAGATATGTTTGGGGTGGAAGCCTTCGTTGCGGGCAGATTTTCACTCATTGCTGCCGCTGCACTAGTTGGCCTCTTGCTTGTGTTGCTTTTGCTTTTAGCTTATTTGTGTTGTGGGGATCCAGCTCGAAGCACAACTATTAGTGAAAGTCAAGAGGTTTCAGGAGAGGTCCACTCCAGGGTATCAGAAACAGAGTGTGTTAGCCGGCATCAGGCCAAGGAGCCTGGGGAAAAAGATAAGGCCAAGGAGCCTGGAAAGGAGAAGCAGGCAAAAAAGCCTGGGCAACAGAGACAGGCCAAGGAGCCTGGTCAAAGAAAAGAGTACTCAAAAGGAACAGGGGCCACTGCAGGGCCTATTAAGGTTAAGGACCCATCACCGGCTGGTGAAGAGAGAGTGGAGGTCAAAAGGACTCCCCTTTACCCCATTAAGGAGCTTGCTGTCATAGACCTTAGCAGCTCCGAAGAAGAAACCCTAGAGGAGGAGGCAGCCGCCTATGCAAAAAATAACCATTCTGAGATAAGACTAAGAAAGACCTTGAGTCCCTCAGACCCGCCCTTGCCTCTGACCTATGCCCCGGGCAGTGCCTCTAATTCATTTCTCAGCCCAGGAGATTGGAGACAGCTACAGCTGGCATTTCCGGTCTTTGAAGGGGCAGAAGGCGCCCGTGTTCATGCCCCAGTAGAGTATAGGCAGGTCAAAGAATTAGCTGAGGCAGTACACGCATATGGAATTGGGGCTAATTTTACTGTATCCCAAGTGGAGAGGTTAAGTGCAGCTGCTATAACGCCAGGAGACTGGCAGGACACAGTGAAGGCGGTACTTAACAATATGGGCCAATACCTAGAGTGGAAGGCCTTGTGGCACGAGGCATTGCAAGCACAATCCAGGATTAATGCAAATACTGAGGGACAACAATTATGGACTTTTGACATGCTGGCTGGAGTTGGCGTACACGCGAACAACCAGACCACTCATCCCTGGCAGGTCTACGCACAGATAGCATCAGCCACAAAAAAGGCATGGAAGTCTCTCCCTAGGAAGGAAGGCAGTAACCTTTATTTGTCCAAGATAATTCAGACATCTAATGAGTCTTTTTCTGATTTTGTGGCCTGAATGACTGAGGCAGCGGGTAGGATTTTTGGTGACCCAGAACAGGTGATGCCATTGATAGAACAAATGGTTTTTGAAAATGCTACAGCGGAATGCCGCACAGTCATTGCCCCTCGTAGGAACAGAGGGTTACAAGACTGGTTGAGAGCCTGTCGCAGCTTGGGAGGTCCCCTTACTAATGCCAGACTTGCAGCAACAAACTTAGAAATGGCTGCAGTCCTCCTTAAAGGTCAGAATCATGGATTAATTATTTCGAACCTGATAAAAGATGTCAGTGGAAAGTTCTGCCTCAGGGCATGGCCAACAGCCCCACTATATGTCAGCTGTATGTACAAATGTCCCTCGAGCCAATTAAGAAACAATTTCCATCTCTGCTGCTGGCCCATTACACAGATGACATTATTATGTGTCATAAGAATTTAATTACTTTACAAACCTCATACCCCATATTATTAAACACCTTGAAACAGTGGGGTTTGCATGTTGCTACTGAGAAAGTTCAATTTTCAGAAATTGGCTCCTTTTTAGGGACGATTATCTATCCAGAAAAGATAATTCCTCAGAAATTGGAGATTCGTAGAGACCATTTACATACTTTGAATGATTTTCAGAAATTATTAGGTGATATAAATTGGTTAAGACCATTTTTAAAAATTCCCTCGGCCGAGCTGAAACCTTTATTTGATATTTTGGAAGGGGATGCTCATATTTCCTCACCAAGGGCCTTAACACCGGCTTCGAGCTGTGCTCTGCAAGTAGTAGAAAATGCTTTACAAGATGCCCAGTTAAAACGCATAGATGAAACCAAAACCTTTGATTTATGTGTTCTCAAAACTAGATGCTTACCCACCACTGTATTATGGCAAGAGGGGCCTTTGTTATGGATTCATCCCAATGCTTCTCCCACAAAGATTATTGCAAGGTATCCAGATTCAGTCGCTCAGCTTGCCCTTCATGGACTAAAAGCAGCCATTACCCATTTTGGAAGGGAGCCTAAGGTTTTGATAATGCCTTATACTGCCAATCAAGTCCAAATATTAACGGCGACCTCTGATGTTTGGGCAGTGCTGGTTACTTCCTTCAATGGTCAAATAGATAATTATTATCCTAAGCACCCCATTTTACAATTTGCCCTAACTCAAGCTATCATATTTCCACATATTGTGTCTCAGGAGCCACTCCCAGATGGAAAGGTAGTTTATACGGATGGGTCAAAAACAGGAGTGGGCGCCTATGTGGTTAATGATAAGGTTACATCCAAACAATACCATGAAACCTCACCTCAAATTGTGGAATGCTTAGTGGTGTCAGAGGTTCTGGAAATCTTTCCAGGTCCCTTAAATATTGTTTCAGATTCCTTCTATGTGGTTAATGCAGTGAAAGCATTAGAAGTTGCTGGGTAAATTAAGACATCTAGCAGACTTGTAGAAGTTTTTCAAAAGATCCAGCTTACCCTGGCTAAGCGAAGATTCCCTGTCTTTATAACTCATATTAGGGCTCACTCAGGCTTACCGGGACCTATGTCCCACGGAAATGACCTGGCAGATCGAGCCACAAAGTTGATTGCAATTGCCCTTTCGCCAAAATTGGATTTGGCTAAAGCCTTTTATAAAAGGTTTCATGTGACAGCTGAGATGCTACGATGCCGATTTAATATCACTAGAAAAGAGGCTAGAGATATCGTGACTCAATTCCAAAACTGCTGTCAATTCCTACCTGTTCCCCATACAGGAATTAACCCTCGGGGAATTAGGCCATTACAGATCTGGCAAATGGATGTTACTCACATCCCATCCTTTGGCAAATTACAATATTTGCATGTCTCCATTGATACCTGTTCTGGAGTTATGTTTGCCTCTCCATTGACCGGAGAAAAGGCGGCCCATGTTATTCAACATTGTCTCAAGGCTTGGAGTGCCTGGGGAAAGCCTAAAATCCTTAAAACTGACAATGGACCAGCCTACACTTCTCAAAAATTTCAACAATTTTGTCGCCAAATGGAGGTGACACACCTGATGGGTCTTCCTTACAACCCTCAGGGACAGGGCATCATTGAACGTGCTCATTGTACCCTTAAAACTTATTTGATAAAACAAAAAGGAGAAGTTGAGGAAGCTCTGCCCATGGTGCCACAGGTTACTGTTTCTCTGGCACTTTTTACTCTCAACTTTTTGAATTTGGACAGTCAGGGCAACACGGCGGCTGATCGCCATTGCCTGGAACCAACTAGGCCAAAAGAAATGATAAAATGGAAAGATGTTTTGACTGGTCAATGGAAAGGCCCAGATCCTATTTTAATAAGATCCAGGGGAGCGGTTTGTGTTTTTCCACAGGAAGAAGACAACCCATTTTGGCTGCCAGAGTGACTGACCTGGCGGCTCGTGGTTCCTGAAAATGACCCCCCCCCCCCCGAAGGATTCATCTGCAGATGCTCTCAGTTCTCACTTGGACTCTCCTAAATTGGGTTCCTAGTATATATAGTGAATTTAGATGTCTATCCTATCTGCTTTTCCTATGCCCTTGCCCTCTTAAAAGGCGCCGCTTCTGCTAAACAGAATTTCTCCTATACCCTTAACTGTAATGCCTCACTCCAGTTTGTGTGTATCCTCCATTTTTTTTCATCCTATCCAACAACTCCTTTAATACTTGTACCAATGTAACTTGCCTTATGTCCCAGTGCTGGTCTGCTCTTGTCTATAAGCAGGCCCTAATAGCCAGTATACCACTATGGATCCCTATCCCCGTTCAGACATCTGGGACCTTGACTTTATTTCGACAGAAGAGAGATTTTGATATAACTGCAGCCATTATCACTGCTATTACCATCTCTGCAGCTGCAGCTGTGACAGCCGGCATAGCCTTGGCTAATCAAGTTACTGCAGCTACTGTTGTTAATCAAATTTCAGAAAAGACTTCTGAGGCTTTGACCACTCCAAAGAAAGTAGATGCACACTTGGCATCAGACATTCTGTTGGTCAATCAGAGAGTTGATTTGCTCCAAGCCCATGTAGAACAACTCACAGATGTGGTTCAAATGAGCTGCGTGTCAGCAACCCATATCTATGTATTACACCTCTGAGATTTATGAATGATACATTTATTCTAAGCCATAATCTTTCTGCTTATTTACAAGGGAATTGGACTAGGGAGCTGGACCAGATGCAGCAGCAATCGCAGATCCGGATTTTGAGCCTTAATGGAACACGAGTGAACCCTGTTACCCCTGGCAATTTTACTTCTTGGCTTACCTCTGCCTTTTCTTTTTTTCTTTCTTAAAGGGTGGGGATAGGCCTGTTTGGTGCAGCCCTATGTTGTGGATTAGTGTTCATGTTATGGTTGGTCTGCAAGCTCAGAGCCCAACCAAAAACGTGACAAGGTCGCTATCATCCAAGCACTCGTAGCCTTGAGCAAGGATCTTCCCCTGAAATTTGGCTATCTAGGCTAAGAAAGTATCTGATGACTGAGACCCTCAGTCAATGCACCCCAAGGGTTCAGCCCATTGCACTGGGTCGATGAGAGGTCTAAGTCTAGCCAGCCCTTGCCTGAATAACTGTGGTACCTGAATATTTAGAGGTGTTTGCGAGTGGGTACTCGACAGGGAATGTTCTACAAGTGTGGATAGATTTCCCGAAAGTATGCCTGATTGCACAAAGGTTTGATGCCAAAACCTCCTCTCTGCGCACAGATGGCCGCTGGGCGCTCCAGAGTGGAGGCTCTCTTTCCCCAACAAAAGGCATCTAGATGGGTATGGGAAGTATTACTCATTGCACGACGACAAGAGAAGAAACCCATTACAATATCTCATTTTGCACAGGGGATCAGGCCTCTGCTTTCCCTCACTGAGTTGGTTCTGCGCTTGATAGGCAAAAGGCTGTTCCATCTTAATAAAATTGAAAGGGGAGATGTTAGGAGCTGTGGTGAGCGTGACAGCATTCGCCATTACAAGATGGTGCAGGCATCCTGTGCTCCCACAAGTAAACAACTAACTGCGCAGGTGCAAAAGGCAAAAGCGCGCCAAGCCACTGCCCATCCTGGGATGTAATATGGGGTGATGAGTGAACAGCCAATCAGAAGTGAACACACCACTCTAGGGTACATATAGCAGTGCATTTCCCGGGCTTGGGGTCTTCTGCTTCTGCTGATACTAACTGCTGTAGTAACTACCTGAACACTGCCTCACGTGTCTCTTTCGCGGGCGAAGGGGACTCGGAAGGGGCGTGGAAGGGGCACGGAATAATTTTGCAATGGTCTTATAAAATACATGGAATTAATTCAATGTTCTTGTATCTGTTGAGGCTTGTTTTATGTCTAATTTTATGATCAATTTTGGAGAAGGTACCATGAGGTTATGAGAAGAAAGTATGTTCTTTTATTTTAGGGTGAAATGTTCTGTAAAAATCTGTTAAATCCATTTGGTTCATAACCTCTGATTAGTTTCTGTTTCCATGATCTGGCCATTGGTGAGAGTGGGTTGTTGAAGTCTCCTACTATTATTGTGTTAGATACAGTGGGTACTTTGAGCTTCAGTAACTTTTCTTTTACAAATGTGGTTACCCTGCATTTGAGGCATAAATGTTCAGAATTGAGAATTGATATTGGTGGATTTTTCCTTTGATGAGTATGTAGTGTCCTTCCTTGTCTTTTTTAATAACTGTTAGTTGAAAGTCTATTTTATTGGATATTAGAATGGCTACTCCAGCTTGCTTCTTGGGACCATTTGCTTGGAAATTTTTTCCTAGCCTTTTACTTTGAGGTAATGTCTGTCTATTGTCACTGAGGTGTGTTTCCTGTGTGCAGCAAAGTGCTGGGTCTTGTTTACATATCCAGTGTGTTAGCCTATCTTTTTATTGAGGAATTAAGTTCATTAATGTTGAAAGATATTAAAGATAATTGGTGCTTTCTGTTATTTTTGTTGTTAGAAGTGAAATACTGTTTATGTGGTTCTCATCTTTTAGATTTGTTGTGAGATTAATTTCCTGGATTTTGTTGGGTGCAGTTTCCCTCCTTGTCTTAGACTTTTCCTTCTATTATCCTCTATAGGGCTGGATTAGTGGAAAGATATTGTTTAAATTTGGTTTTGTCTTGGAATATCTTGGTTTCTCCATCTATGGTAATTGAGAGTTTTGCTGGGTATAGTAGCCTGGGCTGGTGTTTTTGTTCTCTTAGGGTCTGTATGTCATCTGCCCAGGATCTTCTGGCTTTTAGTGTCTCTGTTGAGAACGCTGGTATAATTCTGATAGGTCTGCCCTTATATGTTACTTGACCTTTTTCCCTTACTGCTTTCAATATTCCTTCTTTGTTCTGTGCATTTGGTGTTTTAATTATTATGTGATGGGAGGAATTCCTTTTCTGGTCCAATCTGTTTGGTATTCTGTATGCTTCTTTATATTTATGGGCATTTCTTTCTTTAAGTTAGGGAAGGTTTTTTTCTATAATGTTGTTGAAGATGTTAACTGGCCCTTTTGAGTTGGGAATCTTTACTCTTCTATACCTATTATTTTCAGGTTGGGTCTTTTCATTGTGTCCTGGATTTCTTGAATGTTTTGAGATAGGAGCTTTTTGCTTTTTGTAATTTCTTTGACTGTTGTATCAAATATCTTTTATGTTATCTTCTATGACTGAGATTCTCTCTTCTATCTCTTGTATTCTGTTGATGATGCTTGCATCTGTGACTCCTGCTCTCTTTCCTAGATTTTCCATTTCCAAGGTTGTCTCCCTTTGTGTTATCTCTGGTGTTAATTGGCCTTGCTATCTCTGACTGGAGCCTGTCCCTGCTGTGAGCCTGTGATTCTGAGTTGTCAAAACTCCTGATGGTCAAGCTATCTCTGGATATGGGTGCATTGGGGGAGGCCAGAGCACAGCCTCCACCTATGGGCACATGTGCAAGCTGGAAGGAACCCTCTGGCTGGGTGAGGGTTCCTGAATCCCCTGGATCTCAGCAGGTCCCAATTAATCCAGGTATTGGGGTGGAGGTTGGAGTCTCATTTCTGATCCTGGATGTGTCAGAACTCCTCGGTGTCAAGCTACATTTTGGTGTGCACTGGGTGGGTGGGGATCCAGAACACAGGCTCTGCTCCAGGACACAGGTCAAACAAATACTCTATCAGTGCTCAACTATGTTTATTATTTAATCAGCCAACAGTTCCCAGACTTCTAAAAAAAAGATAATTTCTAGCTCAATCAGTGGGGAAGTTCTATTTACTATTTTCTAGGTCTAAGAGAATGGTAGAGAAAATTACATTAAACTGGGAAATAAGCCTGTGACTATATTAAAATGAATTGCTCCTATTAGAGGACTGACCTGTTATTTTATTCATTTTCCATTTAATTAAAGGTAGAAAAGTTTCTAACAAATACATTGTTTTCACTTAACTTACATAATTGTGACTATTTTAGCTGTTTACATTGTACCTTGACTTTTATAGGGTATTTAATCTTACCTCCATTACTGTGTTGTAGAGTTAAGATGGTAAGCTTTCAGGATACAGGAAGATTGTTTCATGCTAAGAGAAATTAGGTGTGCAACCATTTTCCTAATGGATTATAATAAAATGAGTTTTACTTAATGATATTTATTCTTTTGATTGATTTTCTTGATAATGCACTTAATAACTATACTTGCAAGAATACAATATCTTAAAATAAACAACTTGTTGCTATGCTTGGTTTTGATTATCATTTCCATGGTTTTGCAATTTTCTTAAGAAGGAGAGAAAGAACATAAGGTTAGGTGAATGGGTAGGTAAGGGTGTGGAAAAGATCTGGAAGGAGTTTTGGAGAGTGATGTATATGATCAACTTTATCTATCTACCCCCTAAGCAAAAAATATTATTAAAAATCAGAATATGATGGGACTATTTTTATTTATTAACTCAAAGACAAATAATAGCTTAAAGGAATATATAGGAGGAGGAGAAAGAGGAGGAGGAGGAGGAGGAGAAGGAAGAAGAAGAAGAAGAAGAAGAAGAAGAAGAAGAAGAAGAAGAAGAAGAAGAAGAAGAAGAAGAAGCTGAGTTATGTGAGATACAAATGAGTCCTACTTATTAAAAATTCAGTCAGACTATCACCATTTGATCTTTTTAAATGTATTGTATTTTTTAAAGTTAGCATTTTAGATTTTAGACTGCTGCATCTAGATGGATCTTGCTCACCTTTTGGTGATTTTGATTACCTTCCTTACTCAGAAAACTTTTTTTAAGTAGATGAGTTAGTTAAAGTCTAAATATTCATGCAAAATAAACATTTAAAACCTTGAGATTTCTCTTTAAAACTTCTATCATTTGATTCACAGTTCAGAGAAAGAATATTTTCAACTGTAATCTGTAATCATCTCTAAACCAAGTTTTAAAAATTGACTTCTCTTCTATTAGATTTGGTGTGTCTGGTTTTATGTTGAAGTCCTTGATTCATTTGGACTTGAGCTTTGTGCAAGGTGACAAATATGGGTAAATTTTCATTTTTCTACATACTGACTGCCAGTTAAGCCAGCATAATTTATTAAAGATGCTTTATTTTTTCCATTGTATATTTTTGGCTTCTTTGTCAAAGATCAGGTGTCTATAAGTATGTGGTTTTATTTCTGGGTCTTCAATTCTATTCCATTGATCTTCCTGTCTGTCTCTGTACCAATACCATGAAGTTTTTAATCACTGTTGCTCTGTAGTGCAGCTTGAGCTCAGGGATAGTGATTCCTCCAGGAGTTCTTTTATTGTTAAGAATTGTTTTTGCTACCCTGAGTTTTTGTTTTGTTCTGCTGTTCCATATGAAATTGGGAATTGCTCTTTCTATGTCTTTGAAGAATTGTGTTGGAATGTTGATAGGAATTACATTGAACCTGTACATTGCTTTTGGTAGGATGGCCATTTTCACTACGTTAATTCTACCAATCAATGAGCATGGGAGATCTCTCCATTTTCTGGAGTCTTCGTCAATTTTTTTCTTGAGAGACTTGAAGTTTTTGTCACACAGGTACTCCAGGCTTTTTCACACATGAGTCCAACATCCAACAACAAATAACTCAGGTTATTTGTCCAAAAGGTTGGATTGCATTTCTTTGGACAATTACTGAGTTCAATGAATCTTTTTTTTACAAAACACATAGAAAAATGTTTATACATTTCAAAACCTGTATGCTCATATGCATTTTTTCAAGAGAAATATGACACCTCAGACAAACAGAAAACATGAAAAAATACTTACACTAGATATTTTTGTCTAAACTTCACATGACAAGAATAACTTATACCATAAAATAGTAAATTAGAAATTTGATATTCCATTGTTTATATAAAACAACAATTTGTGCTTTGTCTCATGGTGTTATCATAACATTATTGGGATTTACTTGTTTGGAAAAGTGCTAGTTTATCTTTAAACCATTATTAGTAATCTGACATCATTCTAATAACCATT
Source organism: Arvicanthis niloticus (assembly GCF_011762505.2). Classification (NCBI taxonomy): domain Eukaryota; kingdom Metazoa; phylum Chordata; class Mammalia; order Rodentia; family Muridae; genus Arvicanthis; species Arvicanthis niloticus. The sequence goes on from NC_047660.1 coordinate 136,413,556, forward strand.
GTCTACAAAGGTAGACTAAACACTAGGAGAGAAATTTCTAAATTGGTGAAGCTGCTTTGTAATGATAGGATGTCGGTTCATAAAGTAATACCAAATTTTTAAGAGTTCATTACATGTTATGTTTAAACTTTGAACAGTTTTTTAAGTTATCATATAATAGCATGTATATATTAAGATATGGTCATGTTATCCCAGAGTATTTGTTAAGCAATGTCTATTCACCTGATACTACTAATAAAATGTTGACATTTATATTTTGTTCTTCATGAGCATAACAAGTGTAAAAGCTAGATAAAGATTTTATATTTATATATTTATATATAATTACTTTATATAAATATAAACATATTTTATATATAGTATAAGTATACACAGACACATAGATAGATAGAGAAATTTGCTATTGTCTTCAAAAGTATCATTTATATTCCAAGTCAAACTTAGGATCTAAATCAGATAACTTTTCTAAAAGTATTTAAGCTACAAAATAGAAGACAGTGTAGAGATTTTTTTAAATTATTGTTTAATTTTTTTTTAATTTTATTAGCTTTCAACATTTAAGCTTCCTCTTAGGAATTTATGTTTTAGATGTGTTCAGTTTCCAGTTCTTTTTATTTATTTATTCAGAATGACCCTTTTCACATTATTTACAAAGACAAATTCATATTTGGAAAAAACTTTCACAACTGACTTCCTTGAAGATTTGTTTGTGTCCCAGATATAGTCTTATAAATAAGAATGTGACATTTTCTGTTAGAACATTTTCTCCAACATATCATTACCCTTACAGAACAATCATTTGTGAGTCCATTTCATCTTACTTACAATATTTAACACATATATGTGAGCCTGTGCATATAACACTTTTAGAATTAACTGCCAATCATCATTGTTTGTTCATCTAAGATAATATCAGTTGCAAGGTCTAAGCATGAAAATAGTAAAAGTAAACAACAGTTCTGCCTTTTACTTTATATTATAAAATAAATATTGTATGTAAACAATATCTGTTCAGAAGAGAATATTAATCTACTTGTACATCATTTAATGTCATGAATATTTAATCTTGTAGGGAGAATATAATGAGAAATAAAATCTTCAGCTATGACTTTTGTGGAGGTCCCTGCAGGTCTGAAAGCGCCAAGGCCAGCAGGGAAATGATATGCAGAGAAACAGGAGGAAAACTCAGCTCAGCCTGAGGTATTTAGCTGATGCTGGGTGCAACTTCTTAAGTCTGACACCAGGTAGTTTAATTTAGTATTTTGTAAGCACAATACAATTTTGAAAAATATTTCTGGGTGACAATTAATTCAGTTCCATGTGTACAACAAAGCCTAAGGCACGTTTATGTTGAAACTCTTTAAAAACACATATGGCTTCCTCCATAAAGATAGGTTCTGTTGACTTAGAAACAGTACTCAAGACACAAGTCTAGAGAGAATGGCTGAGGTAAGCATAATGCCTGTGGGTGGCAGAATTGCCCTCACACTAGAGCAGCACAGAAGTCACTTAAGCTGTTGTAAAGTGACATCGCTCAAAATGATGGGTCTTATGTGTGAGCAATGCTCAAGATTTAAAGGGAAATTTCTGTAATAAACAAACATAGCATTCTGGGCTATCTAAGTAAAGCCTGGCTCTATAGATAAGGATCATTGGATAATAAACAACACACTATCCCTGTGTCCTGCATAGAAGATAGGCAAACATCTCCTTCCTTTGAAGAGACAGGCCTGCATGCTTAACTTTCCTGGTTTCTTCAGTGCTTATCTGTATGCACAAGAACCTCTTACCCTCTATAGACTCCAAGTAATTCAGTTAAATCGCCAGTATTCATCATTTTCCATACATGCAAGAATAATAAAACTCATTTTACTATGAGCAATCTTCTGTGAAGTGTGATGTTTATATATTGTTTCTAATATTTCAGAGAATTGTACAAGATAAGTAGTCTTTTTATTAAAAAAAAACAGGGCTTTTCATATTTTAATTTCAATTTTTGTATGCTTGTGGATATATGTTCATAAGCAGCTGTATCTACATGCATAAGAGTAGGGGCATATGTATGCATAAGTGGGTATGTGTGTGTGCATATGAGTGGGTGCATATCATTTATATGAGTGGGTACCTGTGTGTGGATATGAGTGGGTTAAGGTGTGTGTGCATATGGATTCATGTGTTCAAATGAGTAGATGTACACATGTCAGAACACAATTTCCAGAAGTTACTTATCCACTTATACTCTGTCGGTTCTAGGGATCAAACTAGGCTATTATTTGAACTCCAAATATTTTGATACAGTAATCCACTTCTTCAGACAGATATTGCAGTGATGCCCCACAAAAGAAAAAGACTAATTCTTGGTGGCATTTAATCAAGAATATACCAGATTTACTTGGGAAATTTTTCATCATTTCTGTTCTAATCTAAAGGAGTCTAATCAAAAGTCATCCTTTCTGTACATTGAATAGCATAGCAAATATGGTATTACGAATGAATGAGGAAATTTTGTCTTAATCAATCATTTACAGGAGTCTCATGAGGGAAAATTTTTTTCTGGCCTTACTAACTCAAAACAGTACACAAAGCCACAATCCGATCTTATCACTCTACTCTTAAATGCTATTTCCAACTCCACCATATGAAGTACAATGTTTTCAATGCCTTTCTACTTCCAGCTCATGACCCTAGACCTGGATACCACATCTCACATACATACAAACACTGTTGTGTATATGTTAGGGGAATGAAAGAATCACAAAGGAAAAATAGTTAAGTTAGTACAGTCAAGGTCATTCATTTAGCTGAGCTTGTAAGAGCTGATTATAGACCTCAGCTAGAGCAACACGTTCTCTTAAACACTGAGCTGCCACTCCAGTCCTCAAAGTAAACATTTAAAAGTCAGTTTTAAAACACACATCTTAAAATCTGAACCTGCCTGTTTCGCTTTATCTAAAACAAAGTGTAACTATAAAGGTCTAAGAAGTAATGTGTACACATTTTCAAAAGTATTCAAATATGATTTCTTCACTAACAATAACCTACTCCAGGGTTATTCGATAGTGAGCGAAGTGGGTTTTATTTAGTTGAAATCACTTATCTAATACAGGATATAGCCAAGAATATATACACCTATCTTTATTTTTCTCTTGTAGCTATGTTTGTTGTCTGTCTAGATGTAAAATAGGTTTCTAAGTATGACTAATGGGCCACAGTGTTATTCTTTGCATTGCATTACACATTCTGATATTCTCATATACCTACCTTAAATTAGGTCACACTCATTTTCTCTTGGATTAGCTTTCCCAGGAAAGCAATTCAATTTCAACTGAAGCTAATGGCTCTAGTTAAATTGCCTTTCTCTAAACCAAATGGCCTGATCATTTACTTTCAGACATCAGGGTAGCTGGGTTTAGGAGAGTTGGAGCGTTAAACACCCTGGCCCAAGCACATACAAGCCATTACAGGTACCGAGAAGACAGCATTTGATAGATCAATAGCTGCATACTAGATACCAGGAGATGTGTTAATTTTCTCACGTAACAAAACCACATCTGGTACAGCAGCTGCAATCAGAGTTACTACCTGATTTAGTTTCCAATAAAGTCAACTGTCATTCTTCATGATCCATATGTCTTCTGCACTGGCCAGATAGGAGAGTTAAAGGGAGATGTGGTAGGAAACACATCTTTTAAATCCCTGATGTGGTAGTAATTTCTGCATTTCCTCCAGGAATATGATACTGGTTTTGATTCACTATTTTCTTTGGTACAGGCAAATCTGAAGGCTTCTGTTTCAGAACATAATAACCCTCACTCTGCAGGTCAGGGAAAGAAATGTGAGAATTCTGCCAATTTCTAAGTATATCTACCCCAATTATATATTCTGGAACTGGGGAAATTACCACAGGATGTGTTTAGGGATATACTGGACCTACTGTGTGTTGTACATCAATCAAAATTCTATTAATCACCTGTCCTCCATGAGCCCCTACTTTAACAGAAGGGACACAGTTTCTTGGGATCTCCTTGGATCACTGTCAATTCAAAACCAGTATTCAATAGAACCCAGAAAGTCTGATTATTTCCTTTCCCTCAGTGTAGTTACCCTTGTAAAGGACCATAGGTCCCTCTGGGGAAGAACTGGAGAAAGGCTAAGAGCAAAGCTGTTAGGTGTCTTATCAAAATCTTTTCTCAGGGGAACCTGGCCAGGCCTTCATTCAAGGGTTCTGGGTCTGCAAACTGGCTCAAGTCTGGAAATTGATTCATTGGCTGAGATTGCCTTTTGCCATGATCCAATGTAGCCTTTCTTTCATTTGTTTGAGAATTTTCTGCTTATACAAATCAAACAGATATGCTTCCTATTTCATGCCTGGAAACACCATGACTGTACATACAAGTCATGCCATTATAAATTTCACCTCTCCTGTGCTGACCATTACAGGCTAGGTCAGTATAAATGTTATTTTGTCTATGCTGCCTATTATAATAACTGTGACCACCTTGTCTTTTGCAATTCAATGATGACCTGGCCCTTGCTACCTTGGGGCCCAATTAAACCCATTGCATTTAATTCATCCAATTGAGCAGTAGCATCTCCAACTCTAAGATCTGACACAAGGAAAATGGCAAGAACAAAACTCTTCAGATGTGCTGGTGCCCCTCTCACCAGTTTTCATCTTATAGGATTCATGATGGGCATATCTTCTGGGCCTTCCCATTGTGGAGGGTTAGATTTTACACAGTGTATCTACACTAGCATTGCAATTTCCCTGAGCCTTAAAATCTCTTCCTTAACACTAAGCCAAGGGATACCAGGCATCTCCAACTCAGTAGGCCATCTTTTGATAAACGCTTCAGTCAACCATTCAAACAAACTTCTGACACCTTTTTTTAAACTGTGCAAGCTCCTATATTAAACCTACAATCTCCACTCAGGGGGCCCATGTCAATAAACTCAGCCTGATACAATTTTATGTTCCTTCCACCATTATCTCACACCCTTAAAATCCATTCCCACGTATATTCCCCAGACTTCTGCTTGAATGAATTAGCAAACTCATTACTAAGCAAGCTCCATGGCAGTGTATCGCATCTCCTCATGGACCACACTTTCTACCTAGCTTCTAGGGGCCTGCTTTGCCTTGAGTCGGGTTATAGGTCTAGAAGAAACTATTGGTGGGCCTTGAAAAACAACCTCAGACTCAGAAGGATTAAAAAGGTCACTACTTCAAGGGGTGGGGCTAAGGGTGTTGTGCCAGGGAAATGTTAGTGATCCCCAAAACACAGGAGCCAAGCTGACGAAACTCACAGCAGGGTGTTTATTCTATTTGAGCTAGCTCAGGCCCCCCAATGCTCCTCCATCATGCAAAAAGGTTTTGGTGAAGAGAGGAGCCCTGAATGTCTATGGGGCAAGCCTTTATAGTAAGCAGCAAGAAGGGAATACATGTGTAAGCATCTAATTGGAAAGCTACTGTGGCCTTTAACATAATTGGCTGGTGCTAGGAGTCATATCATATACTTAATTTGTGTTCTCCTCTGCATTGGTGGTCATTAGGCAGGGAGTAGGCTTGTGTAGGTTTGTTGGGGGAATAACCTAGAGACATTGGTCTTGTTGGGGGCGTAACCTGGAGCTGCTGGTCTTGGAGGATGTAACCTGGAGATGCTGGTCTTGTTGGGGAGGCAACTTGGAAACTAATACTAGGTACCTGTTAGTTTACCTGAGTTCAAACTTAGGTCAGGTTCTCTAAAATGAAGTCTGAACCTAAAAGATTTGGCATCTCAAAGGTACTACTTTTTCAGATGAGGTAAACCCCTGGGAATCTGAAGATTCAAAGTTCTCAGCTTCAGAGGGTCCTCCCACACATTTCCATCCCAAGTTATAGGATCCCATTCTTTCCCAATTAATGCCTTGCCTTAACTACTGACACACTCTGATGCTGAGACTTGAATTTTTGCTGTAATTCAGCCAAACTTATAATGAAGACTTCAGTTTGATTTTCTGCAACTCAAGCCCTGTGGCTGCTGGGGAGAAGATTCTCTTCAACAGCACATTTAGAAATCTTCAGATTGTTTACTTGCATCTGGAGTCATTCAATTTTATCACACAGTTCATTCTTTTCCTTCATCAGATTTTCCAGAGATACTAAGAGCAACAAGCCAGCAAAATCATTTTCTGATTTTCCCCCTACTTATAGAAAATTTGGTACACCAGGTCACCTAGTTCATTGCCTGTTATATTTGATGGATCAAGATAATCAAAGGCATTAGCTCCTTTAAGTTTGAAATATAGTTTCCACCACAGGCTTTCAATATTTTCTGAGCTCCCGGGAGAGAGAGTATCTGGAGAGGTTTCAGTCGTTAATGGTGCTGGTGAATTATTAAACCAACTCCAGATTCTTAAAAGAGTCAACCCTATACTTCTGCTCTAGAACCACTCCCAGTACCACCTCTGTATTGGTCTGGGTTCTCCAGAGTCACAGAACTTATGGATAGTCTCTATAAAGTAAGGGAATTTGTTATGATGACTTACAGCCTGTAGTCCAACTCCCCAACAATGGTCAGATGTGAGTGGGATGTCCAAGCATCTAGTAGTTGCTTAATCTCACAGGGGGAGTAGATTCCTACAGCTGTGCTGGTAAAGTAAATCAAACAGGCAAAGACGAGAGAATCTTCCTTCTTCCAATGTCTGTATGTAGGTCTCCAGCAGAAGGTGTGGCCCAGATTAAAGGTGTGTACCACCATGTCTGGGTCTAGAATTTGTTTTGTCCCAGGTAACCTTGAACTCAGAGATCTCCTTGCCTTAGTCCCCTGAGATTCATAGCCACTATGCCTCAAGATCTCCATGCCAAAATCCAGGTCAGAAACTTATATCTCCCAGCCTCAAGATCAGGATCACAGGTGAGTCTTCCAGTTCTGGATTGTAGTTCATTCCAGATATAGTCAAGTTGACAACCAGGAATAGCCATTACACCATCCAGCCTAGGCTAACCAGGAAGATCCAGGCCAGTGAAGATCATCTGAAAGAAATTGTGGCTTGAGACCATCTTTAAAACCAATTGTCCATCAGGCTGCACCCAGCAACTGATGGAAACAGAATCCTGCTGAAGATAGGGAAGAAGGATTATAGGCACAAGAGGGATTGAGAATGCCACAAGAAAACCCACAAAATCAACAAACATGGACTCACAGGAGCTCACTGAAACTGAACCAACAATCAGGGAGCCTGATGGGTCTAATCCAGGCCATCTGTATATATGTTATAGTTGTAAAACTTGGTATTTTTCTGATAATCCTAACAGAGGGGAGTGGCAGCTGTTTCTGAGGCTTTTGCCTGCTTTGGGGACTGTTGTCCTCCTACTGTGTTGCCTTAATATGAGGGTTTATGCCTAATCTTATTGAAACTTAATATGCCACGTCCAGATGATGTCCCTGGAATCCCTGCTCTTTTCAGAAGGGAAAAAGAGGAAGAGTAGATAGGAATGAATGAATGGGGGGGAGGAGCGACGCAGGAGGTAGGGGACAGAGGGAGGAAGTGGAAACTGTGGTCAGGATATGATATATGAGAGGGTAAATCCATGCCAAAATCCAGAATCTTTTAAAAATCTGGAGTTGGTTTAATAATAAAATAAATATGAAAAGGGCGGCATCTGAGGAATGACACTGAAATCTGTACTCTGACTTTTACATACTTGCACAGATACCAACATATACATGGACACCTGTACACACAACCACATGCACATGTGCACACACAGAAGCACATCTATATTTATACACACACATATCAAAAAAGAAAAGAAAATGGGATTTTTATATTAGGGTAAGGATTCTGAAATTCATTCTACATGTGCTTGATGTTTTGAGTTAAAAAAAATAATAATCCATAATTCAAGGTCTAATTTTAAAATATCACACTTGGGCTGGGAGTGTAGCTCATTGTTACAACAATTGCCTTATATGCCTGAAATTCTAGGTTCAGTCCCCATGCGTGGGCGCGCACACACACACACATATCTAACCTCATATTACATTTGAGTGTGATACAATGTATCTAACCTAATATGGTATCCCATTAGTATATTTATGATTTCATATACCATTTTAAAATATTAATTTAAACTTTAAGATTTGTCATAAGGGTAGGGGCATGGATCACTGGATAAAGTCTTTCTGAAAAAGCATGAGGACCTGAGCTTGGATCTCCAACATCCAAGATAATTCAGGAGTGATGGTGCATGCCTATAACTCTAGTGCTTGGCAGGTAGAAATAGGTGAGTCCTGTAACTCACTGGCCAGCCAATCTAGTCGTGAGAGACACCTTCCCAAAATATAAGGTGAAATACATTCAAGGAAATACCCAAATTCAACATGGACCCTCCACATATACGTGCATAGGCAAGCACACTGCACACACACATACACCACACCACACCGGGTAGGGGGAGAAAGAAGGGATGGGGACTATCACACTATTTGGTAAATACTTGAGAAATATAGCAAGAAGAAAATGAAATCTGGGCATGCCTGAAAATTATCTGCTGCACCTCTCACACGTCTATCACCAACTCAGCTACTTCATCTACACACATGGTCTGGTTTCATGGTGCCCTCTGGTGGGCATAATAAAAACTGCTTGATTCGTGTCTTCTGCACAATAGTCTCCCCTCCCTAGTCAAATTCATCCAAGCCTACTTTTTAAAGTATATTTAATTAAATTCAATTATTTTCTTTTTATAAATAACAACACTGTTCCTGTATTTTATAACTTAAAGTCTGGAATTAGGTTAGCTGAACTAGATTATAATCTTTTTTAATTTTTTAATTGGATATTTTATTTATTTACATTTTAAATGTTATCCCACTTTCCAGCTTCCCCCCTAAAACACCCACATCCCATCTCCTTACCTGCTTCTATGAGGGTGCTCCCCTGCCCATCCACCCACTCCCACTTCAACATCCTAGCATTCCTCTACACAGGGGCATCAAAGGACCAAGGCCCCTGCTCCCATCATTGCCAGACATTCCCCTAACTCCTCCATTGGAGTCCTGGTACTCACTCCGATGGTTGGCTGCAGGCATCCAAATCTACATTGGTCAGACTCTGGCAGAATCTTTTAGGAGACAGTTTCCTGTCAGCAAGCACTTCTTGGCATCCACAATAGTGTCTGTGTTAGGTGTTTGCATGTGGGATGGATCCCCAGGTAGGGCAGTCTCTGGATGGCCTTTTCTTCAGTCTCTGTTCCACTCTTTGTTTGCCCCTGTATTTTCTTTAGAAGGGAGTAATTCTGGGTTACAATTTTGGAGATGGGTGAGTGGCCCCATCCCTCCACCAGCAGGCCATGCCTCTGGATGTGATCTCAAGAACCTCTCCCTCCCCTTTGTAGGGTATTTCAGCTAATGTCAACCCCAGGGGTCCTGAGAGGCCCTTGCTTTCCTAGCCTCTGTGACTTTCTGGTTGCTACACCCAGTTTCCCATTCTCCATTGCTACACACCTCTCTTCAATTTTCTGGCCCCCTGTACCTCTCCTCCATCTCTTCCCATACTTGATTCTTCCCCTTTTCCCCTCCCCCTCCTCTCTTTCTCCCAAGTCCCTCCCACCCTCTACTTCTCGTGACTATTTTTCCCCCTTCTAAGTAGGACTGAAGCATCCACATTTGGTCTTCTTTCCTCTTGAGCTTCATGTGGTCCATGAGTTTTATCATGGATATTCCACACTCTTTGACTAATAACCACTTATCAGTGAGTACATACTATATGTGTTCTTTTGTGACTGAGTTACCTCACCGAAGATGATATTTTCTAATTCCATTCATTTGCCTGCAAGTCATTGTTTTTAATAACCAAGTAGTAGTCCATGGTGTAAATGTACCATATTTTCTAAAACCATTCCTCTGTTGAGGGACATCTGGGTTGTTTCCAGCTTCTGGCTATTATAAATATGGCTGCTATGAACATAGTGGAGCATATGTCCTTAATACATGTTGGAGCATCTTCTGGGTATATGCCCAAGAGCGGTGTAGCTGGGTCGTCAGGTACTACTATGTCCATTTTTTTTAAGAACCACCAGAGTGATTTCCAGAGTTATTGTACCAGTTTTCAATCTCACCAACAATGGAGGAGTGTTCCTCTTTTTCCATATGCTCACCAACATCTGCTATCACCTGAATTTTTGATGTTAGCCATTCTGACTGGTGTGAGGTAGAATCTCAGAGTTGTTTTAATTTGCATTTCCCTGATGACTAAGGATGTTGAACATTTCTTTAGGTGCTTCTTGGCCATTCAATATTTCTCAGTTGGGAATTCTCTATTTACCTCTGTGCCCAATTTTTAATAGGGTTATTTGATTCTCTGGAGTCTGCCTTCTTGAGTTCTTTGTATATACTGGATATTAGCCCTCTATCAGATGTAGGATTGATAAAGATCTTTACCCAATCTGTTTGTTGCTGTTTTGTCCTATTGACAGTGTCCTTTGCCTTACAGAAGCTTTGCAATTTTATGAGGTCCCATTTGTCTATTGTTGATCTTAGAGAATAAGCCATTGATGCTCTGCTCAAGAAAATTTCCCCTGCAGAATTGGCGTGACAAACATTTCTGTATTAATGTTCATTTTGAATAGAGACCTGTCTGCTCCTGACAGCTTCCTATATTGAATTCTAAAAAGAAATTGAGCATCTTTGGAGTTACTCCAGTTGTGGTAAGACAGCCACTAGACAAGAATTGCCTCTTTCCTTCTACAGACAAATTATTGTCCAGAAAAGGACACTTTTGCAGAATAGTTGACTGATTATATCTGCCTAGACAGAGTAATCAGTCCTTAATAATTCTGCAGCACTAAGGTCTGTCCGATGATCCTGGGCCAGAAGGTGGAAGAACAGATGCTCCAATGTTTTGTAGTAGAGGGAGTGTCCAGGTGTTCAGAGGTCTCTATAAATTGGCTAAGTTTTAGAAGCTATGCTTTGTGCTTCCCACAATTATAGTTAACTCAGTCATTCTGGATTTCTGATGGGGTTGAAAACTTATAGCCTCGTAGCCAATCCTGGCTATTTACTTTGAGAGAAAAGATTTGAGTGGATGGTCGTCAGCTGACATTCATCCTAAAGCCAGGTTCAGAACTAAATGTTTTAGTTAGGATACATGACAGAGGTTCTGGTTAGTCAACAAAATGATGGACTGGGTATTAGGACTATCCTGTACCTCACTGGTACAAATTGGCATAATTATGCTCTAATTATATTTTGAGAGAAAAGTTTCATTTTAACAGGAAGGGTGATATGTAGGAGGAGCTAAGGTGGGAGGAGTACTGAGAGGAAGAAAAGGAGTAAGAAGAAGAGGAGAAGAAGGAGAGGAGAAGCTAGGTGATGAAAGAGAGAAAGGGGGGAGACAGGGAGGCAGATGTTCATGTATCTCCACCAGTCAAAGATAGTTGATATATCTAGGTTGGGTAGTGGGTTACACCTCTGATTGAGCAATACCAAACTTATAAAGCCTTTGATTAACATTTTTTAACATTTTTTTAAAAAATGTATAAGTGCAAAAAGAAAAAGGGGGCATGGGATAGGAGTTTTCTGGGGGGGGGGGGGGAATGGGGAAAGGGGATGGCATCTGAAGTGTAAATAAAATATCCAATAAAAAAAAATGGGGAAAAAAAAGAAAATTTCCCCTGTGCCTAAGTATTCGAAGCTTTTCCCCACTTTCTCTTCTATTAGATTCAGCATATCTAGTTTTATGTAGAAGTCCTTTGTCTTCTTGGACTTGATCTTTGTACAAGGAGATAAGAATGGATCAATTTGCATTCTTCTACATGCAGACCACCATTTGAACCAGCACCATTTGTTGAAAATGCTGTCTTTTTTCCACTGGATGGTTTTAGCTTCTTTGTCAAAGTTCACGTGACCATAGGTGTGTGGGTTCATTTTTGGGTCTTCAATTCTATTCCATTGATCTGCCTGCCTGTCACTGTACCAATACCATGCAGTTTTTTTTAATCACTATTGCTCTGTAGTACAGCTTGAGGCCAGGGATGGTGATTCCTCCAGATGTTCTTTTATTGTTGAAAATAGTTTTCACTATCCTGGATTTTTTGTTATTCCAAATGAATTTGAGAATTGCTCTTTCTAACTCTATGAAGAATTGAGTTGAAATTTTGATGGGGATTGCACTGGATTGCTTTCAGTAAGATGGCCATTTTTACTATATAAATCCTGCCAATCCATGAGCATGAGAAATTTTTCTATCTTCTGAGATCTTCTTTGATTTCTTTCTTCAGAGACTTGAAGTTTTTGTTATACAGATCATTCACTTGCTTGGTTAGATTCACACCAAGATATTTTATATTGTTTGTGACTATTGTAAAGGGTGTCATTTCCCTAATATCTTTCTCAGCCCATTTATCCTTTGAATATAGGAAAGCTACTGATTTGTTTGGGTTCATTTTATATCCAGCCACTTTAATGAAATTGTTTATCAACTATAGAAGTTCTATAGTTGATAAAATTGATAAAATTCTATAGGACAGAATTTTTAGAGTCACTTAAGTATACTATCATATCATCTGCAAATAGTGATGTTTGACTTCTTCCTTTCCAATTTGTATCACTTTGACCTCCTTTTGTTGTCTAATTGCTCTGGCTAGGACTTCCAGTCCTATCTTGATTAGGTAGGGAGGGAGTGGGCAGCCTTCTCTAGTTTCTGATTTTAGTGGGATTGCTTCAAGTTTCTCTCCATTTATTTTGATGTTAACTACTGGTTTGCTGTATATTGCTTTTACTATGTTCAAGTATGGGCTTTGAATTTCCAATCTTTCCAAGACATGAGAGAATGTTGAATTTTGTCAAATGCTTTTTCAGCATCTAATGAAATGATCATGTATTTTTTTCTTTGTGTTTATTATGTAATAAATTATGCTGGTGGATTTCCATATATTGAACCATCTCTGCATCCCTGGGATGAAGCCTACTTGATCATGGTGAATGATTGTTTTGCTGTCTTCTTGAATTCTATTTTCAAGAATTTTATTGAGTATTTTTGCATCAGCATTCATAAGGGAAATTGATATGAAATTCTCTTTGTTGGGTCTTGTTGTGTTTTTGATATCAGCATAATTGTGGCTTCAAAGAACAAATTGGGTAGTGTCCCTTCTGTTTCTATTTTATGGAACTGTTTGAAGAGTATTGTTATATGGTCTTCTTTGAAGATCTGATAGAATTCTGCACTAAAACCATCTGGTCCTGGGATTTTTTTTAGTTGGGAGACTTTTAATGATTGCTTCAATTTCTTTATGGAACTGTTTAGATAGTTTACCTGATCCTGATTTAACTTTGGTACCTGGTGTCTGTCTAGAAAATTGTTCATTTCATCCAGATTTTCAAGTTTTGTTGAGTATAGGCTTGTGTAGTAGGATCTGATGAATTTTTTAAAATTTCCTCAGTTTCTGTTGTTATATTTCCCTTTTCATTTCTGATTTTGTTAATTTGAATGCTGTCTCTGTGCCTTCTGGTTAGTCTGGTTAAGGGTTTATCTATCTTGTTGATTTTCTCAAAGAACCAGCTCCTGGTTTTGTTGATTCTTTGTATAGTTCTTTTTGTTTCTATTTGGTTAATTTCAGCCCTGAGTTTGATTATTTCCTGCCATCTACTCCTCTTGGATGTATTTGCTTCCTTTTGTTCTAGAGCTTTCAGGTGTGTTGCTAAGCTGCTAGTGTATGCTCTCTCCGGTTTCTTTTTGAAGGCATTCAGAACTATGAGTTTTCCTCTTAGCACTGCTTTCATTGTTTCCCATAAGTTGGGGTATGTTGTGCCTTCACTTTCATTAAATTCTAAAAAGTCTAATTTATTTATTTCTTTCTTCACCAAGTTATTGCTGAGTAGAGCATTGTTCAACTTTCATGTGTATGTGAGCTTTCTGATGTTTTTGTTGTTATTGAAGACCAGCCTTAGACCATGGTGATCTGATTGGATGCACAGGATTATTTCAATCCTCTTGTATCTGTTGAGGCCTGTTTTGTTCTGTTTCCATGATCTGTCCATTGATGAAAGTAGGGTGTTGAAATCCCTCACTATTATTGTGTGAGTTGCAATGTGTGTTTTGAGCTTTAGTAAAGTTTCTTTTGTGAATGTGAATGTCCTTGCATTTGGAGCATAGTTGTTCAGAATTGAGGGTTCATCTTGGTAGATTTTTTTTCTTTAATGGATATGAAGTGTTCCTCCTTACTAGGTTATAATATTAAGAGTGAAATTTATTCTTAGTCATATTAGATTTATGGAAAATTTATCAGCAAGTTATCCGTCATTTAAACACTTCCAAACCTGTCACGGTGTAAGCAATGAGCAAATGTGATCATTTATTATGTTACTTTATGGAAGAGGTTGGAGGCCATCTCCTGGTTGTTATTTTTTAGTTCAGAATCTGAAACTCCTGGTGAGAATTGAAAGAAGGCTGGGGTTTTGAGGTTGTTTGTTTCTATTAAAAGTAGTAATTTGAAGGAGGTGGCTTTGCCTCAAAGGAAAAGCTAATTTTCTTTTATGTTTTGCTTTTCATTTTGTGCAGCTCTGGCCATCCAGGAACTCATTCTGTAGACTAGGCTTACCTCAAACTTGGAGCACTGCCTGTCTTTGCCTCTTAGTACTGGAATTAAAGGTATGTACCATCATGCCAACTGTAAAAGCTATTTATGACTTCAGCTGGCAGTTGTTGAAGCTTTCTCTGGCCATCTGTACATGAAATGACTGTCTCAAGACTCTAAAGGTTAAATATAATGCAAGACAGCTCCTTGTTACTCAATGAAAGACACCAAAGGTACCAGTCCCTGTGAGAGTGTTTTTCACATCCTGTACATTAGCTAGTGGCAAGGTTTAGAAGGATATACTCTTCTTCTTGTTCATCATATTGAAAGATCTTAAAGGCAATGCTTACTTGCCCAACTTTATTCAGCAAAGTTTGATGTGTTAGAGGCATGTGTTAAAATTTTTATTTCACTGAGCGTAACACTTTCCCACAGAGCAGAGCAGCACATTTTCCTCCCATGTGTACTTTGGGAACACTTTCAGATCCTCTCATATCAAAGTGAGATTTGGAAAAATAATGGTGAAATTCTGCTTTCTGTAAAAATAATTACACTGTGGTTTTCACTAGTGTAATACACCCCAATAAGACATGTCTCTGCCTAACTAAAGAAAATTTCTTTCTTCCAAATGTAGTTAACTTTATTCTCTACATATAGTGTGTGTGTGTGTGTGTGTGTGTGTGTGTGTGTGTGTGTGTGTGTGTGTGTATACATCTTGTCAAGTCCAGGAGCTTACCAAAATCCAGGACAGCTCCAGAAATGCTCCAATCTTTTCTCACAGGCACAGAGGCTTCTACTGGACCTGTTCCTTCTGATCTATCCACAGATGGTTCCACAGGCCCTGGACAGCAAGGAAACAGCCAACTCTCTTAAGACTGGACCAATTTCCTAGAGACACATGGCCCCAAAATCAACAGGAAGTAGATAAAAATCATGACAACCCTAATCCTGCTCCAGCAACACCTCTTTCTAATCTTTTTTCTTTTATAATTAAACCAAAACAGGGGAATGTTAGCATTTTGTCTAGGCTCTGCCCCAGTTACCTGGCAATATCCAGGTGTGCCTGACTCACTATAAAAGGGGCTGCTTGCTCCTCCCCTCTCTCTGGCTCTCTTGCCTTCTTGCTCTCCCTCTATCCTCTTGTCCTCTTGTCCCTTCTTTCCCCATTTCCCTCCCCCCTCTCTCTCTCTCCACCTGCTCATGACCAGCCTCTACTCTACCTCTCATCTCTCTATCTATCTATCTATCTCTATCTCTATCTCTATCTCTATCTCTATCTCTATCTCTATCTCCCCCACCTTTCTATGTCTCTACTACCCTCTTAACTCCCCTCCCCATGCCCTGAATAAATTCTGTTCTATACTATACCATCATGTGGCTGGTCCCTCAGGGGAAATGGATGCCTCAGCATGGGTCTTCAGAGGCACCCTCTTCCCCCATACCTGACTACACCCCACCAAACATATTCTCTCTCCCAGGAGAGGAATCCTAACTCCACAGGAAGAATTCTTGGTGCTGGCCTTTAAAGTGTACCATAAGAGAGATGAAAAGGCCCACAGACAAAAATACCATCTGCTGGCAAAGGCTGTGTGACCAGCCCCAGCCACTGCCCCAGACATCACTCCCAGGTAACTCTCCAGCTGACCTCCTAGGCTTGGCTATGGATGACTAAAGAGGCCCAAGTTCCCTTGACCTGATCACTTCCATCACTAGCAGGAAGTCCCAGGTAGTCATCATGGCATGTGGGTGGCCCATCTTCTTCCCTTGGACACTAGGGCCACTTACTCAGTCCTGAAGGAGTTTAGGGGGCCCATTTCTGCCTCTCATTTCCCTATTGTCAGGGTAGGAGGACAACCTTACCTTCATCACCAGATCTCACCACTTAGTTACACTTTTAGGGGTTTTCCTCTCACCCATTCCTTTTTGGAAGTGCCAACATGTTCTGTTCCCTCATTGATAAGGGATCTTCTAGCTAAGTTGGAAGCCTCTATTTCCTTTGTTCCCCCTCCCCTGTTCACCTAAATCCAATCTCAACAGAAGCCCCTTTGCTCCTTCTTCTAGCCAGTCAACCTAACATGTTGTTTCCTTTACCAGATTCTCAGGTAGACCCCTGAGTCTGGGATGTCCAGAACCTCTCTGTTGCTAAATATCATTCTCCTGTTGTCATTGAATTACTAGACTCTACCAGGTACATCACCCAAGATCAATACCCTCTTTCTATGTCTAGAGTCTCAGGGGACTTAAACCCTATCATCTCATCTCTGACCTCTTAAGGAAAAAAACTCTTTTTCCCTACCTCTTCCCCCTTTAACACCCCTATACTTGCAGTTAAGAAACCTAATGGTACCTATCACCTGGTTCAAGACCTCAGACGCATTAATTCTGCAGTGGTTCCTCTCCATCCTGTTGTGGCTAATCCTTACACACTTCTTTCCACTATCCACTTGGGGACTTCCCATTTCTCAGTCCTATATCTCAAGGATGCTTTTTTTTTTCTATCCTTCTAGATGCTCATGCACAGAACATATTTGCTTTTACTTGAACAGATCTTAACACCCACTTCTCTACCCAAATTACCTGGACTGTTCTACCTCAGGGATTCGGGACAACCCACACCTATTTGGCCAGGCCCTAGCTTCTGACTTACTTTCTCTGTCTCTCCCTAAATCTAAGATTGTTCATTACATGGATGATATTCTTCTCTGTGGCCCCTCTCTAAAAATTAGCCAAGTTGACACTTTTGCTCTTGTGAATTTCCTTTCCAGTCAAAGATACAGGGTTTCTGTCCAAATGTCCACTCTTCAGGTCACCTATTTGGGACTAACAATTACCCCAACCTACAAGGCTATTAACTTAGATAGAAAGAATCTGATTCAGTCTCTAACTGATCCTTCTACAAAAGAATAGATTTTATCATTCCTGGGTATAGCCAGTTTTTTAGTTCCTGGGTTCCTTTCTTTTCCCTCCTTTCCCGCCCCTTATATGAAATGGTATTGGGCCCTACCCACGAACCTCTTCTCAAACCTGTTACCAAACCTTTTCAAAGGCCCCAACAGGCTCTGCTTTAGGTCCCAGCCATATAAATCCCTTTAAGTAACTGAAAAAGAGGGATTTGCCCTTCGGGTCCTAGCTCACTAACTGGAACTCTCTTTTGCACCTGTAGCATTCTTGTCAAAAAAAAATAGTCTAATCATCCAAGTATGGCACCTTGTATTTGTACCTTAGCAGCCACTGAACTCCTTATTCAAGAGTCAAAAATATAACCTTTGGGTTACCTCCAACTGTCTTCACTTCTCGTAATCTGTTACAGCTCCTAACTTACAAAGATTTACAGACTCTACCTCCCTCCAGGGTTCTTTCTCTTCAGGTAGCACTAATAGAAGACTCTATCCTCACCTTCCAATCATGCCTGAATCTTAATATTTCCAATCTTCTACCTCAACCAAATACTAACCACTCCCTATCTCACTCCTTCAGTGAAACTTTAGAGGAACTATTACCTCATCCTTCACACAAACAGGAAGGTACATTGCCTCAGGCCATCTATACCTGGTATACAGATGTCAGCTCCTTTTTATATGAAGCAGCCAGAAGAGCTGGCTATGCTATAGTGTCAAACACAGAGGTGGTTGAGACACAGGCCCTTCCTGATCATACCACCAATCAATAGGCTGAACTAATAGCCCTTACCTGTGCCATTCAACTGGCACAGGAACAATCCCTTAACATCTACAGACCCCAAATATGCTTTCTGTAACTTTCTGTCCTACACTGCTATCTGGAAGGAGCACAGATTACTTTCAACAAAAGAAGCACGAGTAACTAATGCAAACCAAATTATGGCCATGCGAATGGCCATGCTATGGCCTCCCATTTCCCCACAGATATTGGGATTCTCCACTGCAGATCCTACCAGATAGATGACTCTATTATCTCCAAGGAAAACAAACAAGCCAATGAGGCAGTTAGAGCTGTGGCCCTTAGGGGTCTAGACTCATCTTACCCTCTCCAGGACATTCTTACACTGCAAACTGCAAACTGCAACCCCACCCTCACTCCCTGACACTTGTCAAACTCTGTCCTATCTTTACCAACTGTTTCATTTTAACAGTCAAGCATTGTCTTATTTTGTTAAGACAAGTTTCTTAAAGTCTGTCACTACCTCTTGAAAAATCTGTCAGATGTCAGACTCCAACACCAGGTATCATAGCACCTATTTTCCTGCCCATCAGACTAGAGGTTCTCTTCATGGAGCCAACTGGCAACTTGACTTTATCCACATGCCCACTGTCAAATGTGCCAAGTACCTCCTGGTCTTGGTAGATACCTTCTCTGGGTGGGTGAAGGCATTTTCTACAACTAACAAATGGGCTCAGATAGTCTCTGATCTCCTCTACTGAGAGATCAATCCCCGATTTGGTGTCCCAGCCTTCCTCCAACCAAACAACATTCCTGAATTCACTTCCCAAATTTCTCAAACTCTAGCTAAAGCCCTTGACATACCCTGGCATTTTCATATTCTCTACCACCCACAGTCTTCAAGAAAGATAGAAAGAACTAACAGCTCTTTAAAAACCACTCTTGCCAAACTGTCACAGGAACTTCACCTCATTTGGGTAAAACTCCTCCTACCTCTGAATTTTTTCAGGCTATGAGCTCTCCCCAAGCAACCTCTCCTCATCTCACCTTCCAAACTCATGTATGAGTTATATCTGGTCCTAACTCGTGCTCTTTCCTGAATGATCTCCCTTCCCTGATCACCTACGTATCTCATTACTCTGCACCTCTGTTTTCTCTTATGGAACTTTGCTGACCACCATCTATCATGGCCACACACTGTCCCCTGTCTACTGTCAACACTGGAGAGCAGATTCTTCTCTCCCCTCCATACCATCAGCCCTCATATCTCTCTCCTAAATGGCAGGGCCCTTTCAAGGTAATTCTCATGACTACTACAGCTGCTAAACTCGAGAGACTCTCTCATTGAGTCCACCTGTCTCACCTCAAACCTTTCACCCCTCTAGCTCAAAATGACTCTTCTTCCTACACATCAACCCCAACTCTCTTAAGCTCCAGAAGACTTTGAGACCACCCACATTGTCCCCAATCCCAGAAAAATGAGACTCCACTCTGGCAGCTGTACTCAGCCCCTCTGGATTAGACATGGGCTTCTCATCCTCCCCCTGCTTTTCCTTTCCATACAGGGTAGTCCTTAAACCTGGAGATTTGAAATTCAAGAAACCCCTGTTGATTTTTAAAAAAAAAAAAAAAAAGTCTTTTCAAATAAGGTCAGGAAACTGCTATATAGCCAGATGCCAGGAACTGATCCAAATTGATGTCATCCCTATGTCTGTTATCATATCTAAATATTATGATCTCTTTGCTATCTTTCCCTTTGACCAGAAAAAAGATGATTGTAAAAACTGGCCAGATGGATATGGGGGCTGCCCATGTTGGTCCTGTCAGATACATATGCTAGGATCACGGACCAATCACTTCTATCAACAGTGCAAGACCCACTTCTTCTATATATGAGACCCATGGAATTTCAGGTGGGAGACAGGAGTTGTTGGTAAGCTCTGCCATAAAAACCAAGCTGGGTCCCCAGTGAGCACTATCCACATCCAGAGAAAATATGTCTCAACTACCCAACCTCAAGATATCAGAAAAATAGAAGAAGTAATCAAACATTCCTCCAAGGTCCTAACCTCCTTGAAATCCCCCCACATAAATGACACTAACCCTTAGCATTCAGCTCTGCACCCAACCCCCCAAAACCCAGAGGAAGCTGGACTTCCAGGAGTTCTAACATGACCAGGAGTGTAGGTGAGTAAGCCACAACTCTCCCCCCAAAACTGAAAGTAATTTGGGACCCACTGGGACCCTCGAACTCCCTCAAGGCCAATGGCACAGGACCCTTCCTGTCTGTGCCATGCACCTGGAGCAACTCTAAAGCTTCAGCTCTGTACCCAACACCCCAAAATCAAGAGGAAGCTGAACCCCTAGGAGCTCTAACACATAGAAACATAAAATAATAGGATCACAGGATTTCAGGAACTTGGGCACACCAGGATTTCAGGAGTCCAGAAGCAGTCTGACTCCAAGGAGTTATCACAACCAGGGTCTGAGGATCATAGGATCACAGAGACAGCTAGACTCTGAAGAGTTCTGACACAGCCAAGATAACAGGACAAACAGGCTCCAGTCAGAGATAGTGAGTGAAGGTAGCACTAGAAATAACCAGATGGCAAAAGGCAAGCATAAGAACATAAGCAACAGAAACCAAGGTTACTTGGCATCATCAGAAACTAATTATACCGCCACAGCAAGTCCTGAATACCCGATGACATCAGAAAAGCAAGATTCAGATTTAAAATCACTTCTAATGATGATGATAGAAGACTTTAAGAAGGACATAAATAACTCCCTCAAAAAACTACAGAACACAGGTAAACAAGTAGAAGCCCTTAAAGAGGAAAGAGAAAAATCCCTTAAAGAATTATGAGAAAATGCAACCAAACAGGTGAAGGACTTGAAAAAAACAAATCAAGACATAAAATTGGAAGTAGAACAATAAAGAAATCACAAAGAGCTGGTTCTTTGAGAAAATCAACAAGATAGATAAACCCTTAGCCAGACTAACCAAAAGACACAGCGACAGTATCCAAATTAATAAAATCAGAACTGAAAAGGGAGACATAACAACAGAAACTGAGGAAATTCAAAACTCATCAGATCCTACTACACAGGCCTATACTCAACAAAACTGGAAAATCTGGATGAAATGGATAATTTCCTAGACAGATACCAGACACCATGCTAAATCAGGAGCAGATAAACCATCTAAATAGTTCTATAACCACTAAAGAAACAGCAGCAGTTATTAAAAGTCTCCCTACCAAAAAAAGCCCAGGACCAGGTGGTTTTAGTGCAGAATTTTATCAGACTTTCCAAGAACACCTAATACCAATTCTCTTCAAACTATTCCACAAAATAGAAACATAAGGAACACTGCCCAATTCATTCTATTAAGCCACAATTATGCGCATACCTAAACCACACAAAGACCCAACAAAGAAAAAGAACTTCAGACCAATCTCCCTTATGAATATCAATGCAAAAATACTCAATAAAATTCTCACAAACCAAATCCAAGAACACATCAAAACAATCATCCACCATGATCAAGTAGGCTTTATCCCAGGAATGCAGGAATGGTTCAATATATGGAAATCCATCAATGTAATCCACTATATAAATAAACTCAAAGAAAAAGACCATATGATCATCTCACTAGATGCTGAGAAAGCATTTGACAAAATTCAACACCCCTTTATGGTAAAAGTCTTGGAAAGAACAGGAATCCAAGGCCCATACCTAAACATAGCAAAAGCAATATACAGCAAACCGGTAGCCAATATCAAACTTAATGGAGAAAAACTTGAAGCAATCCCACTAAAAGCATGGACTAGGCAAGGCTGCCCACTCTCTCCCTACCTATTCAATATAGTACTCCGAGTCCTAGCCAGAGCAATTAGACAACAAAAGGAGATAGAAAAAGATAAAAATTGGAAAGGAGAAGTCAAAATATCACTATTTGCAGATGGTATGATAGTATACTTAAGTGACCCTAAAACTTTCACCAGAGAACTCCTAAACCTGATAAACAACTTCAGCAAAGTTGCCGAATATAAAATTAACTCAAACAGATCAGTAGCCCTCCTCTACTTAAAGGATAAGCTGGCTGAGAAAGAAATTTGGGAAACAACATCCTTCACAATAGTCACAAATAATATAAAATACCTCAGTGTGAATCTAACCAAGCAAGCAACTGATCTGTATGACAAGAACTTCAGGTTTCTGAAGAGAGAAATTGAAGATGATCTCAGAAGATGGAAAGATATCCCATGCTCATGGATTGACAGGATTAATATAGTGAAAATGGCCATCTCACGAAGAGCAGTCTACAGATTTAATGCAATCCCCATCAAAATTCCAACTCAATTCTTTACAGAGATAGAAAGAGAAATTCTCAAATTCATTTGGAATTACAAAAAAACCAGGATAGCAAAAACTATTCTCAACAATAAAAGAACATCTGGGGGAATCAACATTCCTGACCTCAAACTGTACTACTGAGCAGTAGTGATAAAAAAACTGCATGGTATTGGTACAGTGACGGGAAGAAAGATCAATGGAATAAAATAGAAGACCCAAAAATGAACCCACATACCTAGTCAATTGATCTTTGACAACGGAGCTAAAACCATACAGTGGAAAAAAGAAATAGGAGGAGAAATGGTGAGATAAGTGGTTTCTAAAAAGGGGGATGGGGAAACTGGATAACAGCTGAAATGTAGATAAATAAAGTATCCAATAATAATTTTAAAAAAAGAAAAACAAACAAACAAATAATGGAACTGGCTATGGCAGTTGAACATTTGAGACTCTTTAGCAGCAATTTAACATTGCCCATATTATCGGAATTCCTCATAATTATCAAGGACAAGAGACAGTGGAAGGGGCCCATGGAACTTTAAAACAGTATCTTCATAAAATAAAAAAGGGGGAGATATACCCCTGTACACCACAAATTTATTTAAATCATATTCTTTTATTTTTATTTTAAAGGTTTTTTTTTTTTTATTTGGATGCCAAGGAATTTTCTGTTGAGTGTCTATGGTGCTCTACAACTATGCATGCATAGGTGAAAGGAAGGATCCACTTACTCACTGGCATAAGGCATGATCCAGATCAGGTGTTAAATATGGGGAGGAGGGCATGTTTGTGTTTTTTCTGCAGGATGCTGAAGGAGCATGGTGGCCACCAGAGAAATGGGTAAGACATGCTGATGCCAGGACAAAGAAGGATGCTGATCTGTGAGCTTGCTGAGTGCCCTGACAATGGTGACTGGGAAGCTGTATTGGACATAAGTTCCTGACCCACCATTGCTCACCTATACCCCTAATGGCACAAGCTGCCTTGCCTCAAGTTCTTAAACCTTATGGAACAGAGAATCAAAAGAGACGTTATAATGCCTCTTGTATTGTTATTAAATGTGATCAGTTATTCAGATTCAAGCATAGGCTGGTCTAGAAATCAAACCAATATTGGAAATAACAGTCTTCGTTTGGAAGTCTGGTTCAGGACATTTTCAGAGACATATATAGAAATTAGCTGCAGTTCTCTATGATATTATGTTAGCAAGAGATAAAGTTAGGGCAGGATCTGGATTCTAAACAGCTGTTAGCACATGTGTTAAGGCTCCTTTAATTGTCAAGTTAAAAATACTTTTGTTTCTTCTACAGTATTTAATGTAAGTTGCATTGATTGTACACCTTCTAATTTTGTTTGTGTTTTGAAATCCAGCATGTCAGTTATGGAGGTCTATCAACCAGCTTTTGTTTTTGTGCTCTGAGTATCACAGAACCTTGGAATTCTAAAAATAGCTTGCAAGTACTGGAAGAAATGAGTCTGGCTTTAAGCAGAAGCAAGAGGGTAGTGGGCTTGATTATTGCTGGTATAACAGCTTTAATTACATTAATTGCTAGCACCACTGCTTCTGCAATTGCTGTGACACAAGAAGTTAAGACCGCTACTTTTGTTAATCATTTAGCAAAAAAAATGTGACTAATGTGCTGAATATACCAGAAGATTTAGATAGACATCTGGAAGAATGAATTGATGCTCTTTATCCTATTCACATTACTGGAAGGAGGTTCAGAATTTAAGGATAAGAACACATCTTGAGTGTCATGCCAAATTCATGTTAGTTCTACAATTTACAGTAGTAGTCATCATACTTAGGGAGAAGTTTAATGACACGTGCAGTGTATTTGGCATAATTCTAACACCCCTCTGGATGTTTTAAGGTACATAGGGAGCTTATGAATTTCAAAAATGCTGTTCTGCTGAGTGTTGATGTAGTAGATACTGCAGATAAAATTACCCATGGCTAGTATTTCTATTTTAGTCAAGCTTCAAAAATGGCATATATAGCTTGATCATGCTAGCCCTTTCTGTCCTAGGAATACTCTTATTCCTGCCCATTGTGTTACAGCTTTTCTTCAACAACATCAACATGTTAGCAGCCAAGTACATGGCTTGAACTTGAAAATAGACCCTCCCCCTAGACAGAGTTATTAAATGAACAGGCTGGCCTGAGTAGTCATAGATCTTGTAAATGGGCAGCCTTGGCAGATAGTACCAACTTAGATAAAGACAAGTAAATCGTAGGCAGAGTCATAGTGACCTGTCCCCTGAACCTTTACCAGCTTATACCCTGTTCTACCCCTGAACACCTATGCTCCTGTGTCATCCCCTTCCCCACATTCTGCCTTTTTGTGTTTATCACCCCTGTGTTAAAAAGTAAAAATTATGATTTAATAATTAATTAATTAATTAATTAATTAACAGGCTGGCAAGCCAAGGATGGGTAAGATTCTGCACAGAGCCTTACCAACCTAAGACAGAAGTGCATTGCTTTTGATAATGCATATTCCATCATGGGTAAGGAAGGCATTCTTGTCAGAACGACCTAAGACAGACTCAGTCTTGTTAATGAAATAAAAGAGGGAGAGAGGCAGAGAGCCTTTGGGGCTGCTTGGCAAGAATTTAACATGGTCCAAGGACAAGGATTTAATTTAGGCAGGAACCTAAATATTAGGCTAGAAAAAAGAAGTAATTTCAGACAGGAATCTCAATTTTAGTCTAGAACAAGGAAGTGGGCTTCAGATATGAAAATGACCTTGGGCTAGGACAAGTTAGTATGCTCAGATACTTTGGTCATCCTGATAAGCCCTTAGAAACAGTGATTATGGGAGTGTTCACATAATTGGGTTTAATGCCTTGCTTTTTCTTTGACTATTTGTGCTTATTGTATTGCATGTTTCTTGACTGTTTGCATCTATTGTATTGCTAGACCCTCAAGCTAGAACTGACTTTAATACATGCATGTAATTAAAGTGGTATAAAAGCATAAAGGAGGAGGGAGGATGGGATAGGGGGTTCTAGGGAGGGGAAATGGGGAAAAGGGATGACATCTGTATTGTAAATAAATAAAATATCCAATAAAATGTTTAAATGGAAAAAGGAACAAAATAAAATAAACCTAAGTATAACAAAAAAAAAAGATTAAAATCATAAATAAATAAATAACACTAACTTGTCATTTTGCCTTTTGCTTCAGACCTTGACCTTGGCTTACCAACTCCTTAATGTCTCCCAACCTGGTCCCTTTAAAAATTGCTGGCTATGTGTACCCCCTGGAACTACCTCACAATTGCCACTTACAGCATGTCTTAGTTAGGGTTTTACTGTTGTAAACAGACACCATGACCAAGGCAACTCTTATAAAGGACAACATTTAATTGGGACTGGCTTACATGTTCAGAGGTTCAGTCCATTATTGTCAAAGCAAGAGCATGGCAGCATCCAGGCGGGTATGGTGCAGAAGGAGCTGAAAGTTCTGTCTTCATCTGAAGGCTGCTAGTAGAAGACTGACTTCCAGGAAACTAGGGTGAGGGTCTTAAGCCCACACCCACAGTGACACACCTACTCCAACAAGGCCACAAATCCAAATAGTGCCACTCTCTGGGCCACGCATATTCAAACCATAACACAACCTCTCCAGTGATTCTGCCAGTCAATGTTACTTCACCTTTTATTAGCTGCCCTGACTCCGATGTTGAGGTGACTCCATACCTTTTCTCTATCCCTCTTTTTGGCATGACAAATTGTTTTAAGATCTCAAGAACACATTCTGTAGAAACACTAAGCTCCCTAGACTAGGGAGAACCACTTGATACCTCATCTCTGCCACAGTGCCCTGCAGGCCAAACCACATCAACTATAGACAGATCGCCATTCTTTGCATTCACCTGTTTCCCCCCATCTTCTCTTTCAGGTAACCTCCCAGGACCCCTGTTTAATGCCCTGCTGGACAGGACAGTTTACCACAGAGATGTTTGCATATGTTTTCATTAAGAATCATTATCTAACTAGACATCTGTCACTAGCTCCACAGGTTCTTTGAATGTCTAAAATTATAATGTTTCTGTCTAAGTTAGCATTGAAGTTTTGTATAGATAAGCCCAGTCAATATTTTAGCTTCTGTCCTTGCACCTACAAAAAATTATTAGTTCCCTTTTATGACTTTTGATTAATTGTATCACAACCTCTAGGAATGTGTCCCTAAGCTATAAATGCCTGCTTTCTATATCAGAAGCAATTAACTTGTGGCATATGAAGGCTGTCAGAATTCTGATTGCAGTTTTCAAAGCAGTTAGGACTTTACTATCAGTCTTATTATAAATGACTTAATAATTACTAGTATAATTTTAGGAATTCTTACAGGATCATAATTAAGAATTAAGAAATCATCTATTTGTCTATATAGCATCACTACAAAATAGCACATTTTTGTTGATCTGCAGAAATCTGCCCCAACGAGTGGACTAATACCTAGTGATTGTTATATATATTTAATAATAACAGGAAAGGCATATTAATAGCAGGAATTTTTCATAAAATGTTGTCCCATTGGCCTTGCCTGAAAAGGGATCGTTCATCGTGCTTTGCAGTCCACAGTGAAACCATCTCAGGATGGTTTTACTAGCTAGCTTTTAGCCTCTCCTAGATGGCTCCTGGTGAGAAGAGATGCTAGAAATGGTTGACCTAGAAATACCTCAGTCTTGAGAACTAGCTGAGCCCGGACATTAGCCAAAACCAAGAGGGACATTTTAGAACCATTTATAACTAGAACAATATGTCACCTGGTCCTGCTTCAATCTCACTCAAGTTTTTGTTGGAATGGAAAAATTAACCCAGAAACAAAACAGCCAAAAGAATCACCAATGCAGTAAGCAGTCTAAGGAAGAAATCTGTGTTCTTTAGTTTCCCCCTTCGTATCTCAGGAAATAGTCAAGGCAAGTCCGATGTCAGCATCGTTTTATTCTCAATGACCAAAACTTGACAGTAGGAAATACTCAGCCACTGATTATCACAAAAGGATAACAGCCTTGGGAGACAGCTGAGTCAGTCAAGGCTTGACTCACAGTCATGAGAACCTTGGTTCCCTTCTATAAACCCTATAAAAAATTAGACATGGTGACTTGTAATCCCAGCACAGGGAAAGCAGCAACAAGTGAATCTCTGGAGCTTGCTGACAAGCCAGCCTAACCTAATTAACAAATTCCAGTCTTGTAAGAGGCTTTGTCTACAAAACACAAAGTGCAAGACTCTTGAGGACGACACTGGCTGATCATTTCTAGTCTCTGCAAGGATGCAGGTGGACCTTCAAAAATGAGCACATACACACAAACACAGAGAAAGAGAGGATAGATGGATGAAGTGTCCCTTAAAGGCCAGTAAGTCAGCTTTATAGACCTGAGGACTGGACACCACTCAAAGAAACGCTCTTTGGTGAAGTCCAGAGTCAAAATGCCTGGAGTTAAATGGAAAATGCATACTATTAGCTGGTGAAATGGTTAGCATTCCATCTAAACTCCACCCCCACAGTTACCTGGCAACAGCCATGTAGGCCTGACCTACTATAAAAGGGGCTGCTTGCTACCTTCTCTCTCTCTCTCTCTCTCTCTCTCTCTCTCTCTCTCTCTCTCTCTCTCTCTCTCTCTCTCTCTCTCTCTCTCTCTCTCCCTCTGCCTTTCTGTCTCTACTACCCTTTAACCCCCCTCCCCATGCCCTGAATAAACTCTATCTATACTATGCTGTCATGTGGCTGGTCCTTCGGGGAAAGGAATGCCTCATCATGGGCCTGCTGAGACATCCCCTTCCCCCAAACCTCACCACACACCCACAGATTCTAATCTCTTCTCTTTTTATAAACACATCATTGCTGCTGTGACTCGGATGTAGAAAGCTGCAGGTTGGCATCCCATCTCAGCTACCACAAGAGATCCACGTTTGTTGCCCTAAAACTGGTATGCTCCCAGCCCCCACTGGTCAGAGTAACCGTCCACTTGGTTCCAGGGAAGATTTCTTGAGCTTGGAGCTAACTCTGTGCTGCCCTGACCCTCGTTGTAGGACTCCTTCCATTGAGTGAGACTTTCCCCTTTCCTGAGACAGTCTCTTTCTCGAAGCTGAGAACCCTAGACAGGGCCTGGACAAACTGCTCTCTCAGGAGCACCAACTCCAAGCACTAGTCCCCAGTCCCCACGTGTCTCACCCATTGACCAGTAGCATAGGCTTCTCCTCCTCATGCTCCTCCCTCATCTGGGCCAGCTGCAGCCACTAGTTCAGCTGGTTTGCCTGCAAAGCAGGTCTGGGATGCTGCTTGCTCCCCTCTCCCCTCTGTCTCTTAGCTCTGCTCTGGGTCTGGCCCCCACCATTCGAGCTGTGCAGCTATGGCCATTGAGCTGCACCGTGGCAGGCACCATGAGGGGAGCAACCTTCAGGCCAGTTCCCACTATCAGACAGCAAAAAAACCCTCAAACACACACATGTCAATGCTCCGTCCAGACCCTTGGGTGACTTCCCTTCTTGAAAGCAGTTCATATATCCCTCAAGCTCTTGCAGCCAGACTAAATTCCTGGTACTAGGTTGAACTGCTTTCTGGTGATTTCTGGGAAATTGCCACTGTAGCCCCTAGATATTTATGTGACAACCTGAATTTCTAGCTTGGCTGTACACTGACCTGTTACTGAACTCTTCTCCACACGGGTATGAATAGCTCAGTAACATCCCCATCACCCAATGGGCGCTAAATTGTCTTTGAACGTCTGGATTCAGTACCTGTTAGATAATTATTTTTAAAAGATCTCCACACATACTGCCAGAGGTCTGATGAATGGATAAAGGTTTCCCAAGTGCTTACCTATTCACACTTCCAGCCCTGGCCTGTGTGCTCAGTTTGTGTCACAGGCCTGAACCTGCCTAGACAAACTCATTTTAACTCATTTTCTGTCACCATGATCTTATGCCACTGATCTTATGCCACTGCTGCCAGCTTTCTTATTCTGGTCCTAACCAGATATTTCTTTGCTAGTGCAAAAATGTGCTTTTCTCTACCTACACAACCTGCCAAAGTTACTTAAAATTTTCTTTCCCATCCTATCTTGATAGGATTAAATTATTAAGTTGTAACCAATTAATTGCCATTTTAATCATTTAGTTGCCATTAAATTATTAAGTTGTAACTAATCTATACAACCTTCAATCTTGTCAGAAGTCTGCTAATAATATTAAGATTATGACAGACAGAATTCCCAAAGCCTCTCACAGTTGATCCAAGATGGTTTCAGAAGATATGGACACACCTAGAAGATACTGCCTGGATTGTGATATGATCACTGAAAAACGTAGTGGACAAATCTGAATGCCCTGAGTCAAATGACTTGGCTAACCCAAGGTAAGTCATTTCTCATATCATGCATATTTATTCCACAGACTGCTCTACCACATCTTTCCAGAGGATCTCCCAGCTCCACGCTTGGCCTGGTTGTTTGCCCCGTAGTTACAGGATCTTAGCTTTTTTGTTGTCTGGAAAACCAATATCATTAAACCTTCTCGGAGCAGTTTTGGGATCTGTCGTTGCCTCAACAGTTCTGTTACTAGGTTATGGGTGCTATAGATTTACTATGTGCCTGGGTTCAATTGGTGGAAATTCATGTAAGTGTACAGAAAATATCATGCTTGATACACCCTGGAGTGTCTGAAAGAGCTGCATATCATTCATACTTCTTAGCACCTTCCAGGAAAATAAATAATCCTTTCAGATGGTGAATTTGTGGTTCCTTTTGTTAATAACTTTGCTACATTTATATTCTCCATTAGTTTCATTATTTTCTTGTTAATTTGAATGTTTTTTATGAAAGTAAATTTTATTTAATGTTTCTTTTATTATTACTAATCATTCCATTCATTTACATCTCAAATGATATCCCACTTCCCAGTTACCCCCTCTACCAACCCCCTATCCCATGATATCCCACTTCCTGGTTGCCCCTCCACCATCCCCACATCCCACATCTGCCCTCCCCCTCCCTTTTGCCAATATGAGATTGCTCCATCACCCACCCACACTCTCCCACCCCACTACTCCAGCATCCCCCTACTCTGGGGCATCAAACCTCCCAAGCAACCAAGGGCCTCTTCTCCAGTTGCTGTCTGGCAAAGCCATCCTCTGCTATATATGTATCTGGAGCCATATCCCTTTAGAAACACTCTTCATTGATGATCTAGTCTCTGGCAGATCAGACTATGATCTGAGGTGGTGAGGCCAGACTATGTTGTTATTCCAATGGGGTTGCAATCCCCCTCCACACCCAATCCCACAAAAACAAGAGGAGGCTGGACTCCCAGGAGCTCTAACATGCCCAGGTCCATAGGTGAGGAGGCTGCAACACATGCTCCAAACAGGGAGTGACTGGGACCCCCAGGGAACCAGGAATGCAGGAACCCCTACCCAGCCAGTGGCACAAGTTCTTTCTAGTCTGTGCCAGTGTGCTGAGTAGACCTTGGACACCAGCTCTGCACCCAGTCCCATAACAAACAGAGGAAGCTGTACTCCCAGGAGCTCTAACACACCCAGGAACATAGGATCGTAGGATCAAGGATCTCAGGAGATTGGTCACACACGGATTTCAGGATCTCAGAGGCAGCTTGACTCCCAGGAGCTCTTAAACCCAGGATCTCGGGATCACAGGATCACAGAGACAACTGGACTCTGAGGAGTTCTGACACAAGCAAGATACCAGGAGAGATGGGCTTCACTCAGAGACAGTGAGTGCAGGAAGTACTGGAGATAACCAGATGGCAAAAGGCAAGCATAAGAACATAAGCAACAGAAACAAAGTTTACTCGGCATCATTAGAACCCAGATCTCCCACCATAGCAAGTCCTGAGCACCCAATCACACCAGAAAAGCAAGATTCTGATTTAAAATCACTGCTCAAGATGATGATAGAGAACTTTTAAAAGGACATAAATAACTTCCTTAAAGAAATACAAGAGAATATAGGTAAACAGGTAGAAGCCCTTAAAGAGGAAATACAAAAATCCCTTTAAAAATTACAAGAAAATACAACCAAACAGGTAAAGGAATTAAACAAAACCATCCAGGATCTAAAAACAGAAGTAGAAACAATTTTTTTTTAAAAATGCAGACACAAAGGGAGACTACCCTGGAGATAGAAAACCTAGGAAAGAGATCACAGGAGTCACAGATGCAAGCATCACCAACAGAATACAAGAGATAGAAGAGAGAATCTCAGGTGCATAAAATACCATAGAAAACATTGACAAAACAGTCAAAGAAAATTCAAAATGCAAAAAGCTCCTAACCCAAAACATCCAGGAAATCCAGGACACAATGAGAAGACCAGACCTAAGGATAATAGGTATAAAAGAGAGTGAAGATTGCCAACTTAAAGGGCCAGTAAATATCTTCAACAAAATTATAGAAAACGTCCCTAACCTAAAGAAAGAGATGCCTATGAACATACAAGAAGCCTACAGAACTCCAAATAAACTAGACCAGAAAATAAATTCCTCCCATCACATAATAATCAAAACACCAAATGCACAAAACAAAGAAATAATATTAAAAGCAATAAGGGAAAAAAATGTCAAGTAACATATAAAGGCAGAACTACCAGAATTACACCAGACTTCTCACCATAGACTCTAAAAACTAGAAGATCCTGGACAGATGTCATACAGACTCTAAGAGAACACAAATGCCAGCCCAGACTACTATACCCAGCAAAACTCTCAATTACCATACATGGAGAAACCAAGATATTCCATGACAAAACCAAATTTACACAATATCTTTCCACAAATCAAGCCCTACAAAGGATAACAGATGGAAAACTCCCAACACAAGAAGAAAAATTACACCCTAGAAAAAGCAAGAAAGTAATCTTCTTCCAACAAATCCAAAAGAAGCCACACAAACATAATTCCACCTCTAATAACAAAAATAACAGGAAACAACAATCAATTTTCCTTAATATCTCTTAACATCAACTCAATTCCCCAATTAAAAAAGACATAGACTAATGGACTGGATACATAAACAGGACCCAGCATTTCCATGAGGAAACATACCTCAGTGACAAAGACAGGTGCTACCTCAGGGTAAAAGGCTGGAAAACAGTTTTCCAAGCAAATTGTCCCAAGAAACAAGCTAGAACAGCCATTCTAATATCTAATAAAATCAATTTTTAACCAAAAGTTGTCAAAAAAGAAAAGGAAAGATAGTCCATATTCATCAAAAGAAAAATCTACCAAGATGAACTCTCAATTCTGAACATCTATGCTCCAAATGCAAGGGCACCCACAATCATAAACGAAATTTTATTAAAGCTCAAAGCACACATTCCACCTCACACAATAGTGGGAGACTTCAACACCTCACTCTCACCAATGGACAGATAATGGAAACAGAAACTAAACAGAGACACACTAAAACTGATAGAGGTTATGAGCCAAATGGATTTAACAGATACCTACAGAACATTTCACCCTAAAATAAAAGAATACACCTTCTCAACACCTCATGATACCTTCTCCAAAACTGACTATATAAATGGTCACAAAACAGACCTCAACTGATACAAGAAGACTGAAATAATTCCATGCATCCTATCAGATCACCATGGCCTAAGGCTAGTCTTCAATGACAGCAAAAACTACAGAGAGCCCACATACACATGGAAACTGAACAACTCTCTACTCAATGGTAACTTGGTCAGGGAAGAAATAAATTAAAAACTTCCTGGAATTTAATGAAAATGTTGACACATCATACACAAACGTATGGGACACAATGAAAGTGGTGCTAAGAGGAAAATTCATAGCACTAAGTGCTCTGGTAAAGAAACTGGACAGATCTTACACTAGCAACTTAACAGCATACCTGAGATCTCTAGAACAGAAGGAAGCAAACACACCCAAGGAAAGTAGACAGCAGGAAATAGTCAAACTTAAGGTTAAAATCAACCAAATAGAAACAAGGAGAACAATACAAAGAATCAACAAAACCAAAAGCTGGTTCTTTGAGAGAATCAACAAGATAAACACCAAGCAAAACTAACTAAAGGGCCCAGAGGCAGTATCCAAATTAACAAAATCAGAAATGAAAAGTGAGACATAACAACAGAAATGGAAGAAATTCAAAAAATCATCACATCCTACTACAAAAAAACTATACTCACCAAAACTGGAAAATCTAGATGAAATGGATGGTTTTCTAGACAGCACATACCAAAGTTAAATCAAAAGCAGGTAAACTATCTAAACAGTCCCATATCCCATAAGAAAATAGAAGTCATTAAAAACCTACCAACCAAAAAAAAAGCCCAGGGCCAGATGTATTTAGCACAGAATTCTACCAGACCTTCAAAGAAGAACTGATACCAACATTCCTCCAACTATTCCATAAAACAGAAACAGAAGGAACACTACCTAATTCATTCTATGAAGCCACAATTACTCTGATACCTAAACCACACAAGGACCCAGCCAAAAAAGAGAACTTCAGACCAATTTCGCTTATGAATATTGATGCAAAAAATACTCAATAAAATTCTTGCAAATCAAATTCAAGAACACATCAAAACCATCATTCACCACGACCAAGTGGGCTTCATCTCAGTGATGCAAGGTTGGTTCAATATATAAAAATCTGTTATTGTAATCTATTATATAAACAAACTCAAAGAAAAAATCACATGATCATCTCCTTAGATGCGGAAAAAGCATTTGACAAAATACAACAGCCCTTCATATTAAAAGTATTGAAGAGATAGTGAATTCAAGGCCCATATCTAAACATAATAAAAGCAATATACAGCAAACCAATAGCAATATCAAATTAAATGGAGACAATATTTGAAGCAATCCCACTAAAATAGGGGACAAGACAAGGATGCCCACTCTCCCTGAATCTATTCAATATAGTAGTCAAAGTGCAAGCTAGAACAATAAGACAACAAAAAGAGATCAAAGGGATACAAATTGGCAAACAAGAAATAAAGATATCACTATTTACAGATGATATGATAGTATACATAAGGGACCCCAAAAACTCTACCAGAGAACTTCTCCAGCTGATAAACAACTTCAGTAAAGTGGACAGATATAAAACTAACTCAAATAAATCAGTAGCCTTCCTTTATACAAATGATTAACAAGCTGAGAAAGAAATTAGGGAAACAACTCCCTTCACAATAGCCACAAATAATATAAAATATCTTGGGGTAACTTTAACCAAACAAGTAAAAAATCTGTATGACAAAAACTTCAAGTCTCTCAAGAAGGAAATCAAAAATCTCAGAAAATAGAGAGATCTCCCATGTTCATGGACTGGTAGAATTAACATAGTAAAAATGGCCATCATACCAAAGGCAATCTACAGATTCAACGCAATATCCATTGAAATCCCAACACAATTCTTCAAAGACATGGAAAGATCAATTCTCAAATTCATCTGGAAAGGCAAAAAACCCAGAATAGCAAAAACAATACTTAACAATAAAAGAATGGTTGGGACAATCATGGTCCCTGACCTCAAGGTTTACTACAGAGCAATAGTGACTTTAAAAAAACTGTATAGTATTGGGACAGAGACAGACACATTGATCAATGGAATAGAATTGAAGACCCAGAAATAAAAGCACACTTATAGACACTTTATCTTTGACAAAGAAGCCAAAAATATACAATGAAAAAAAGAAAGCATCTTCAACAAATGGTGCTGGTCTAACTGGCTGTTGATATGTAGAAAAATGAAAATAGAACCATATTTGTCACATTGCACACAGCTCATGTCCAAGTGGATCAAGAACCTCAACATAAAACCAGATACACTGAATCTAATAGAAGAGAAAGTGGGAAAAATCCTTGAACTTATTGGCACTGGGAAATTTCCTAATGACTCATGCTCTAAAATCAAAAATTGATAAATGGGACCTCATAAAACTGGAAAGCTTCTGTAAGAAAAAAAGACATAGTCAATAAGAGAAATTGGCAACCTACAGTTTGAGGAAAAGTCTTCACTAACTCCACATCTGATAGAGGGCTAATATCCAAAATATATAAAAAATTCAATAAGCGAACCACCAAAAAACCAAACAACCCAATCAAAAATTGAGGTATAGAACTAAACCAAGAATTTACAACAAAGGAATCTCAAATGGCTGAGACGCACTTAAAGAAATGTCCAAAGTCTTTAGTGGTCAGGGAAATGCAAATTACACCTTACATTAATCAGAATGGCTAAAATCAAAAACTCAGGTGACAACACATGTTGATAAAGATGTGAAGAAAGATGAACACTCCTCCATTGCTGGTGGGATTGAAAACTGGTACAACCACTCTAGAAATCATCTGGAGGTTCCTCAAAAAAATTGGAAATAGATCTACCTGAAGACCCAGCAATACCACTCTTGGGAATATAGCCAAAAGATGCCCAACCATGCCTCAGGGGCACGTGTTGCATTATGTTCATAGCAGCCTTATTTGTGATAGCCAAAAGCTGGAAACAACCCAGATATCCCACAACAGAAGAATAGATAAAAAAAAAAAAAAAAATGTGGCTCGTTTACACAGTGGAATACTACACGCAGCTATTAAGAAAGAGGACATCCTGAGTTTTGCAGGCAAATGGTTGGAACTAGAAAATATCATCCTGAGTGAGGTAATTCAGACCCAAAAGAACATGCATGGTATGTACTCACTAATAAGTGGATATTAGTCAAAAAAAAAAAAAAAAGTACAGAATAGCCAAGAAACAGTCCACAGAACTCAAAAAGGTCAACAAGCTGAAGGGCCCCATTGAGGATACCTCAGTCCCACTGGGGAGGGAGAAGAAAGCAATCACAAGTGGGGATGAAGGGAGGGACCTGGGAGGGAAAGTGGATAGTGGCGGGGGGAGGAGGAGCAGGGGGAACCTGCTCTGGTATTGCGTGAGGGAAAAGAACTGAAGCCCTGAGGGCCAGCAGAAAAAAATGGAAACGAGCAACCTAGGAAGGTGAGAGGTTGGTGGGACACTCCAGAATGTACCAGAGACCAGGGAGGTAAGACACTCTCAGGATCAAAGGGGGGGACCTTAGATAAAATGCTCAACAGTAGGGAGAGGGAACTTATAGAGCCTACCTCCAGTAGGAGGACAAGGCATCAAATGAGGGAGGGGGTGACCATCCCACAATCAAAATTCTGACCCATAATTGTTCCTGTCTGAAAGAACTGCAGGGATGGAAATGGAGAGGAGCCTGAGGAAAAGAAGGTCCAGAGACAGGCCCAAAATGATATTCAGCTCAAGGGGAAGTCCCAAAGCCTGACACTATTACTAAGGCTATGGAGCTCTCTCAAAAAGGGACCTATCATGACTGCCCTCAGGAAGACCCAACAAACAGCTGAACGAGTCAAATGCAGATATTTACATCCAACCAATGGACAGAAGCTGTTGATCCCTGTGGTTGAATTAAGGAAAAGCTGGAAGATGCTGAGGAGGAAGGCGACCTTGTAGGAGGACCAGCAGTCTCAATTAACCTGAACCCCGAGATCCCTCAAACACTGGAACACAAAAAAAGCAGCATCTACCAGCTGATATGTGGCCCCCACCACATATACAGCAGAGGACTGTGGGGTTTGTGTTCAATCAGAGATGATGCACCTAATCCTCAATAGACTAGAGGCCCCAGGGAGTTTAGAGGTCAGGTGGGATTGAGGGATATGGGTGGGGACAGCCTCATGGAGTCAGGGGGTGGGTTGTAGGTATGGGATATTGAACAGTCAGAGAGTGGACAGGGGGTCAGGGGGAATAAAATCTGGAGTGTAAAAATAAATATAAATAAATAAATAAATGGGGTATAAAAGTAAACCGAGAATTCCCCAACAGAGGAATCTTAAATGACTGAGAAGCACTTAAAGAAATGTTCAAAATCCTTAATCATCAGGGAAATGCAAATAAAATGACCCTGAGATTCCACCTTACACCAATCAGAATGTCGAAGATCAAAACCTCAGGTGACAGCACATGTTGGCGAGGATGTGGAGAAAGAGGAACACGCCTCCATTGCTGGTGGTATTGAAAACTGGTATAACCATTCTGGAAATCAATCTGGAGATTCCTCAGAAAGTTGAAAGTAAATCTACCTGAAGATCTACCTATACCACTCTTGAGCATATACCCAAAAGATGCCTCACCATTCCACAGGGACACATGTTCCACTATGTTCATAGCAGCCTTTTTGTGATAGCCAGAAGCTGGAAACAACCCAGGTGTCCCACACAGAAGAATGGACACAGAAAATGTTCATTTACACAATGGAGTACTACTCAGCTATTAAGAATAAGGACATACTGAGTTTGCAGGCAAATGGATGGAACTAGAAAATATCATCCTGAGTGAGGTAACTGAGACTCAAAAAGACATGAGTGGTATGTACTCACTAATAAGTGGATATTATCCAAAAAATAGTACAGAATACCAGGATATAATCAACAGAACACAAAAAGGTTAACAAGCTAAAGGACCCAAGTGAGGAAGAAGAAAGCAATCACAGGAGGGAGGACAGAGGGAGAGATCTGGGTGGGAAAGGGGACAGGGAGGGGAAGAGGGAAACATGATCAGGTATTGGGTGGGGGAATCAAGACTGATGCTCTGAGAGCCAGAAGAATGAATGGAAACAGACAACCTAGGGAGGTAGGAGACTGGGGACGGGGCAACCCTCCAGAATGTATCAGAGCCCTGGGAGGTGAGAGACAATCAGGACCAAAGGGGGGAACCTTAGATGAAATTCCCTACGGTGGGGAGAGGGAACTTATAGAGCCCACCTTCGGCAGAAAGACGGGGCATCAAGTGAGGGATGGGGTTGCCATCCCACAGTCAAAAACTGACCCATAATTGTTCCTGTCTGAAAGAACTGTAGGGACAAAAATGGAGAAGATCATGAGGAAAAGGAGATCCAGTGACAGGCCCAAAGTGGGATCCAGCTCAAGGGGAGGCCCCAAGGCCTGACACTATTACTGAGGCTGTGGAGTGCTCACAAAAAGGGACCTATCATGACTGCCCTCTGAAAGGTCCAACAAGCAGCTGAAAGAGTCAGATGCAGATATTTACACCCAACCAATGTACAGAACCTGCTGAGCCCTGTAGTTGAATTAGGGAAAAGCTGGAAGAAGCTGAGGAGGAGGGTGACCTTGTAGGAGGACCAGCAGTCTCAACTAACCTGGACCCCCAAGATGTCTCAGACACTGGACCACCAACCAGGTAGCATACCCCAACTGATATGAGGCCCCCAACACATACAGCAGAGCACTGCCTGGTCTGGCTTTAGTCAAAGAAGATGCACCTAACCCTCAAGAGACTGGAGGCCCCAAGGAGTGGGGAAGTCTGATGGGGTAGGGGGCTGGGAGGAGGGGACATCCTCATTGAGATGTGGGAGCCAGGTGAGGTATGGGATGTGGAACAGTCAGAAGGTGAACCAAGAGGGGGAAAAAATCTGGATTGTAAAAAAAGATTAAATAATTTTTTAAACTAAACTAAATAAATAATAAAAATAAAAATTCAGAGTCCCTAAGCCAGAATTTCAAGAAATTTATTCTTTAACCTTTGGCTATAATATCATCTCTGCAAGATTTCTCTTACTACCTCTCCATAGTCTGATTGCAACTCTCAAATGAATATAAACACCATAAGACTATATTTAAGTACAAGCCAAAAAGGGGAGGGATAGCTAGCCTGTGTAATGTTAGAATATGAACTAAAGAGGTCTCCCCAGAAACTCAAAAGTGTGAAATCTCAAGGCATTAGATTAGAACACAGGGGTTCAAGAAGGCCTTCAGGTAAGAGTATTCACTCTTCTCTAAATTCATTCATTCAGTACCAAACGCTCAGACTTTAGTGGTTCCTGCTTTGGGTTGATGTGAAATGCATGAGAACATTAGAATACAGAGTGAGCTCTGGGGATGGCAGGATCAGCATCAGATATGAACTTAGTACAGATAAAAATCTGTTCCAGACCCAAAAACTAAGCAACCCTAGACTGGGGTTCAGCAAATTGCATATTAACAAAATTTCCAGTTGGCTCAGATATATGCTGACAAACTCTAGATTATAAAAAACTGAGGTCAGGGATAGGGAGATGGACCAGTGGGTAGAGTAAGTGTGGGGACCTGAGTTTGGAGCTCCCAGGTCTACGTAAAAGTCAAGTGTGTGTCTATAGTTCCAATTCTGGTAGGCTAAGTCCAGAAGCAAAGGCAGGAAGATCCTGAGGCTTCTTATCCAGTTCTAGCAAAAGTAGTGAGCTTCAGGCTCGGTGACAGACAGTCTTAAAAATATAAGGTAAAACGTTGAAAAATTAGCCAAAGTATCTTCAGCCTCGCCCATATATAACAGAGACAGATGAGAGAAAGAGAGAGAGGAGTCACTCACATGCAGTTGCTTAACAAACTGGAAACTAGCCTTTATTTTGTCTTTCCATGGAGCATTTATTTCATGCTACATGCATGGGTAGATTTAAACAATTCCTAATTAAAAATGACACTGTTATCAAACAGTGTATTCATCAAAATGTATCAGTACAAGTATCAAATTATATATAATGTTGGGTATTTACTTGTTATTGGAATGAATTTACATAACATTTTTATAGTTTAAGTCGCTTATTTAAGTCACAGCTTTTATTTATTGTCACTGCCTCACCATGGCAACTATATACAATTCCAACTCAGCTTATTTTCAGAGCTATCACTGGGGGGATAGCATCCAAATTTTTGTTCTCAAATAGTCAATAGAAGCAAAAAAAAAAAAAAAAAAAAAGAAGAAGAGTAAATAAAAACAAAAATATTCTAAAGATATGCAATGTTCACATTCAAGCTAATATTTCTCCAGATGTTGTCTTCAGTCCCTTATATTTACCAAACTCTATACGCAGTTCTTGCTTGGTTGAGACAATAGTCCACAGACCTCATACCCTGCTGGTCAACTTAAAAACTGATCAGGAACAGGCACAATAAGAATATTGTCAGATACACCAGGTTTTCCCCATCTTGTATTGAAAGTGTCCAGGGCAGCCATTAGAAGCCTTTTTTTAAAAAAAAAAATAAAATCACCTTTTCCTCTTTCAATTCTGGAATATTCTGTAACTATGTGGCCTAGCCACTGCTCTGCGTATACACTGGCACTGTCTTTTGAACCTGACTCTCACAGGACAGTTTCTCTGACATTATTGAAGCACACAGATCTACCCACTCCTGTATCAGCTGTCCCCTGCAAAGGGTTTCAGACAAGTGAGACTGACTGAACAATTCACCTTCTAGAAGCCAAGTGCCTAATATCAGATGGATCTCAGGCTAACAGTCACTGGGGATGATTTCCACGTGAACCATTCCACTGGAACAAGTTCCAGTCTGTTCTTGCTGTCAGCTGCCGGAATAGCAGGAAAAGCTTGCTGGAAGGTTGTTTCCAAGAGTTGCTGTCCTCAGCTCACCCCACAGCTCTGTTCTGTTCTGTTCTGTTCCGTTCTGCTGATACGGTGAACATCCCCTTCTAGTATTCAGGCAACTAACACCAGCATCACTCACTGAGCCCAGTCACTAACATATCAGGTGATGCTTTAAAGGCCAGCCCCGCCCAAATAACCTTCTCTGGTGAAAGGCCACCTGAGGTCATCGTACACTTGCTTCATCACTCTTTCTCAGCCGTCTCCCAGTTTTAGCCCATTCAAGGAATCTTTATACAATTTCTCTTTTGTTTCTTTGAATGACTGCAAGTAAGATCATCATATTTCTTTAAGTTGATTATTCCAAGTGCCCAATATTCTTTGCAAACAGAAATTATTTTCTATTCAGACTCTTTGCTGGGTCTATACATCTATGTCATATGCATGCTCTTTCATATGGGGAGTGGACTCATCTTTCCAGGTATACCTCAAGAGTACTCCCATTTAAGCTAATTTGTTCTCAGGACACAGGCAAACACAATATTCTTCATTTAACTGGTATCCCATTAATAGGAAGGCAATTTAAATTCAGATTTTCCTTCGGAGTTCAAGAAAAAAGTACGTGCTTCAGGACAGCAGAGGTCAGAGCTCCCATCCAAGTGATGGCATCTGTGTAACTCTAGTGAAGATGCCCATGTCCACTGGGTCTCCATGCCTTAGCATGTACATTAGACTTTCAGGATCCCCTTCAAGAGCTCCCCAGGGTCTAAACCACCAGCCTAGGAGCACATATGGAGAGACACATGACTCCAGCTGTATATGTAGGGGAGGATGGCCTTGTTGGGCATAGGTGGGAGACAAGGTCATTGGTACCCTGAAGGCTGAGCACTGAGGGGGGGGGAATCTGAGGGTGGGGAGGGGGTCTGGGGGTAGGTGGGTAAACACCCTCATAGAAGCAGGAGGAGGGGGGATGGGATAAGGGGTTCCTGGGTGGTGGGGGATATGCGGTAAGGGGATAAAATTTGAAATGTAAATATTATATCCAATAAAAGAGGGGGAAAAATAGAAAAGCGGTTAGAACCAACATTCTTAATAAAATGTCAGCCCTCATTAAAAAAAAAACTATCTTGATACTAAAATTTGTTTTGAGAATTGTATATTGCAGAATGATCAGCCTTAGTGTATCTACTCAACAAGCAAGTTGGGCAGATCTGCTCAAACCTCTGAGGTCCGTGAATTCCATCTGGAGGCAGCGAAGACACAGCATCAGAGGCTTGTCAATTTGCTCTTCCCCCGACTCCTCTTCTAATATCTCAATGCCCATAATCAGCTTGAAGAAGCTAATGAAGCGTCAGGATCCCCTTCAGAAATCCTGAAAAAGGAACTATGTGGGTAATATCTAATCCAGACCCTAAAGAAGCATGCATTCCACTGATGACAGTTATCATTCAGTACAAGTTAGTAGATGTGGCAATTCTCCAAATGAGTAATTCAAGCAGGTCACTTTCCTCTGCTTTTACAGCACAGTACTGTAAATTCCAGGCTGCTGTGCAGGAATCTGTCCTTTCTCCCTTATGCCCCTATCCTCCAGCTCCTTTGCCCAGAGACAGGCTGCTGCTCAGTCACCTTCTGTCCTCCCTGGCAGTGAATTTCATTCTATTTTGCTGCTATCAGGGCACTACCCATGCCCCCTTTTCTTACACTTCTCCCCCTCCCCTGCCACTGTTATCCTTGCTTCAGCTTCTTTGCACCGATCTAAAAGTCTCCAGGGGAACTATCCACTTTGATACCTGCTGTGTTGGTATAATGTAAGTTTATAATAAATAGTGATATACAGAGGCAGATGCTCACAGCTAACCATTGGCCTGATCAAGGGGTTCCCAATGGAGGAGTGAGAGAGAAGACTGAAGGAGCTGAAAGGGTTTGTGACCTCATGAGGAGAGCAACAATACCAACCAACCAGAGCTCCCAGGGTCTCAACCACCAGCCTGGGAGCACACAGAGAGGGACCTTTGTTTTCGTTGCTCCCAAACACCTGACTGTCAGGAATCCTTCTCCAAACTGATGCTGGTCCTTGCATTTACTGTTTGGCATCCTTGTAATCACCTTTAAGTCTTCTTAAATTGCTTATTTTACACAAGGAAGCCTGTCCCCAGAAGTTTTTCGTC
The DNA here is from genome assembly GCF_011762505.2 of Arvicanthis niloticus. Lineage (NCBI taxonomy): Eukaryota > Metazoa > Chordata > Mammalia > Rodentia > Muridae > Arvicanthis > Arvicanthis niloticus. The sequence goes on from NC_047660.1 coordinate 136,456,695, forward strand.
TTTGCGTCTTCACCCCAATGATACTGAGTGAATCAATTCCTCTTTCCAATGTATAGCTGTAAAATCATGTTTGACATTCTTCTAATTCTGAAATCAACTGCCCAGTAGTTACAGAGATACTAAGGGAATCTTTAGTTAAAATATAATTAGTAACAAACTGTACGTTTACCCTGAACAGCACTCCTCATGGATTTTAATCTAAAAATTTCTTACATGTGTAGGCCTGTAATTTGGGCTCATTGATGATGGTTTGTGACAAAGAAATAGTCTTTACCATTATAATTTATACTGTAGCAACAAAGGAAACACAGTAAGAGATAAGATATGTTTATTTTGTTAAAGAAATCATAGATCTAAATAAGAAAACCCAACTTAAATCACAACATCAAAAAATAAAATAAAAATCACAAAGATGAAAAACTGACTCATAACTTAAAAGGTGTTGGGAGAGAAAAATTCAAAGCCTGAACCACAGAGTTTAGTAGCTAATAATTATGTGATTTTCAAAGTATTCATCTTGTGTTTGTGATACAGCATCTTACTATAAAAGTTTTAATGGCATATTTTAATCTCAGTCTGCTTATGCATTTTTGATGATCCAACTACTAAAAATACCTTTAGTAGTTTTGGGTGAGCAATTAGTGTCTAATACATTTCTGTTTTTTTTTTCTTTTACCATAAACTCACCCTGGACATCTGTTTTCATTTTAATGAATCCTTAAATTTTCTTGATGATCAGTGCTAATTCTGAAGCTTGATTGAATTTCATAGAAAACAACTGACTTAGAAACAAAAAAATGGAGAAGACTGAGGCATGGATGGGGGAATCCCTGCTTTTGAGTGTCCCCAGTGAAGACAACGTTGTCAGAGGCTAAGGATGAGTTCAGCAGGCTAAGCAGTCAGTTATAAGTCCTACACAGCCACACACCATCCGATGCTAAATGCAGTCAATGAACCCTTAATGATGGAGTTAATATGACCCCAGAATGAGTCAATCCTAAGGTCATCTAATGCACCCTGTTCCACCAATACCACCACATGCACTTCTGGACGTCCTCTGCTGGGATGACTACCACAGCTCCTAGCTGGTCTCTCCACTCCGAGGCCAAGCAGTCTTTACAGACAATAGCATTGTACCACTCCTTTACTTAGAACCATCCAGTGATTTTCCATTTCAGCAGAGAAAAAGACCAGAATTATTTCAGGAACCCAAAATGTTGTGGTAGACATGTTGACGAACTTCCCAGGTAAGTTCAGAATGACTTTATCACTAGGCATCTATGGATGCTGCCTCGAGACAGCTCACAGCCATCACCGCCTTCCCAGTCTTCCTAGGACAGATTTAAAAATGTATAAAGAGCCAAATGCCTTACTCTAACCAGAATTACACCCGGAACAGGCCATTCAAAGTCTAGTACTGAATGGGTCAGCAGAAACTGGCCTTTATCCTTTTCTTCAATTCTCCACCCCAGTTGAATAGCCTAAACAATCAGCATACAGTCTAACCAATGGCCATACAACGCAACTAATGGTTGCGTAGCCTAACTAATTACTACGCATCATGTTCTCCCCCAGAGCCTGGATTTGGGGACCCATAGCCCATAGTACAGGACTTCCATGATCTACTTCCTGCTGCCTCTCTTCAGACCTCACCAATATCTCTGTCTGCCCCTTTGCCACACTACTTTGATGTTTCTTCAAGTAGATAAGCATGCCTTTGCCTGCAGGTTCCTTCATGGCTGTTCCTCCTTCCTAAGGAACAACTCTCATCCCCTCTAGTAAACCTTCTTCCACTCAGCCTTCTCTGATGTCTCCTACCATGGGTAGAAAGTCTGAAAACAGTGTTGAGAGAAGTATGTCTTATTTTTTAATATATATTTTTATATTTAATATATTATATTTATATATTTAATATATAATATTATAATATTATAATATTATATTTATATATTTAATATATAATATATTATATTTATATTTAATATATATTTTTAATATATATTTTTTTCTGAGTGTCTATTTCTTTTTTTTGAAGAACTGACCTCAGGTGTTTAAGTCTTTGAAAGTTGCTTTTTCAATGCATAAAGACAGTACTAGAGTTATAAAGGTACACTCTGTGCTCAAACCCAGGTTCCTAAATTTCACTGTGAAGCTGTGCAATCTAGGCTTCTGTTTTTATCTGTGAAGTGAGAATAATTATATCACTGTTCTGTGCAGGCTGAACAATACATAAACATGAGGCCAAATATCCATTCAAGCAGAAACATGTTGAGCCATGATCTTAAGAAAATCTATGTACTAAGAGCAGTGTGTCTGCATTCCAATTTAGAGTAAGGGACCCAGGAGTTGTTTGTAGATGTGTTTGACCATGGCAGTGTCCAGCCAAGAGGATAGAGCTAACTCTATAGGATCAAGTGTCACCAAGCACACATGACAGCCTAGCAGAGGACACTCCAGTGTTGCCAACCATCACAATCCAGATAGTAGCATGACATAAAGGCCTAATTCTTTACTCTTTCCACACTGACTTTACTTGCATTAGACCTAATTCTAATTTCAAAGGGCCACATAAAAAAGCCTAAGAGGATTTCGAATATCTAGGTATACCTGTGCTTATCTGAAGAGTCTTAAACCTTAAAACAAGCCATGATTCCTTAATTGAGATTAGGAACCTCAGTCTTTTTATGTACTTCCAACCCAAAGTTCTTATCATCATTTCCTTTTCTGTAAAACAAAAACACAATAATCTCAGGAATTCTTTTTATTTTGTTTTGTTTATATGTTTTGCTAGACAGGGGTTCTTTGCATAACCATGGCCGTTCCAAAACCTGATTTTTAGGTCATGCTGGCCTCAAACTCACCTGCCTCTGCCTCATACTCCACCAGAGTCCAATTTAATCTAAGGTATTATTTTTACTTTTTATTGGATATTTTATTTATTTACAATACAGATGTCATCCCCTTTCCCCATTTCCCCTCCCTAGAACCCCCTATCCCATCCCCCTCCTCCTTTATGCTTTTATACCACTTTAATTATATGCATGTATTAAAGTCAGTTCTAGGTTGAGGGTCTAGCAATACAATAGATGCAAATAGTCAAGAAACAAGCAAGACAATAAACACAAATAGTCAAAGAAAAAGCAAGGCATTAAACCCAATTATGTGAACATTCCCATGATCACTGTTTCTAAGGGCTTATCAGGATGATCAAAGTATCTGAGCCTACTTCCCTGTCATAGCCCAAGGTCATTTTTATATCTGAAGCCTACTTCCTTGTTCTAGCCTAATATTTAGGTTCCTGCCTGAGATTACTTCTTTGTTCTAGCCTGAGATTTAGATTCCTACCTGAAATTACTACTTTGTTCTAGCCTAATATCAGATTCCTACCTGAAGCCTACTTCCTTATTCTTGGCCCATGTCAGATTCTTGCCAAGTATCCCCAAAGACTCTCCACCTCTCACCAGCTTTTATTTCATTAACAAGACTGAGTCTGTCTTAGGTTGTTCTGACAAAAATGTCTTCCTTACCCATCATGAAATGTGCATTATCAAAAGCAATGCATTTCTGTCTTAGGTTGGTAAGGCTCTGTGCAGAATCTTACCCATCCTTGGCTTGCCAGCCTGTTAATTTAATAACTCTGTCTGGGGGGGGGGTCCATTTTCAAGTTCAAGCCATGTACTTGGCTGCCAACATGTTGATGTTGTTGAAGAAAAGCTTTAACACAATGGGCAGGAATAAGAGTATTCCCAGGACAAAAAGGGCTAGCATGATCAAGCTATATATGCCATTTTTGAAGCTTGACTAAAATAGAAATACTGACCAATCTGAGGTATACTGATCTCTTTCCATCCATACATTCTATCTATTAAAGAAAAATATTCTTGCCCAAAACCTCAGATGCACATATTTGGTTTATTCAGTAGTTATGCCAGAGGTCCAAACTGCCAAACAGAGATGGCAGCCCACCTCTAAGCTTGGACTGGTGGGAACCACAGACACCTAAAACTAACCATTACATCATATATCTGCCTTTTCAGATTTATTTGCACTATAGACACTTTCTGGATTTCTAAAGATATAATCATTTAAACCTACACTTAAAAGGATTAACAACATGGATGGGAATGGTAGTACATACATGTAGTGCTAACACTCAAGGAGGCTGAGGTAAGATTTCAAGTTCAAGGCCAATCTAAGCTATATTTTTCAAAAAGAAATACAATTAATAACATTCAGTTAGAAATATCATTATTGAAAATTGCCATTTTGCAATGAGAATAATGTGTTGCTGCTGAAAGTTTGTGTTACTATGTAATTAGAGGGCTGAGCAGGCAGACTTGGGAACAAATGATCTTAATCCTACACCTACTGTGTGTACGTAAAAATCCTTGCCTCCAACAAGGTCGGTTTAGAGTTACTTTTACTCTCATAATAGAGTGTGTGTTCTTTAAAGTAACTATTTACTAAAAAACTACCTTAGCATGCTCATGTCCTCATTCACAGTCACAATGCACTATGCACTCCTCCGATTTTTTTTCATAGCTTTGTACAACTTAATATTCAGGCTAGGAAAACTAGAAATTTCTTCCAGGTCAAACAGTTCCTTAAATTTATCTACAAACTTATTTTCTTTCTCCAGCCTGAATCTCATAGCCCAGAGTATAACAGTAGTTTCTCTGCAGAGGTGGTCAAAAGTCATGAGAAGCTCCTCCAGGAATGGATGGGCGTAGACAACATCTGCTGCCAGGATGTAGTCAAAGTTATTGGAAGACCTGGGAAAATTCCTGTCTAAATCTACTCCCCAGGATAATTCTTTGACCTGAGGCAAATGCTTGCATTTCATTTTGGTGTTTCTTGAAACATTATATTGCAGGTTTCCAAGTAATTCAGGTAAGTCTGTAGCAATCACACGAGCACCTGTGAAAAAGAGGTTTGTATGGAAGGTGAGCCTCCTGGAATATCAGTCAGGTTTCAACCTAATATGCACTCTGAGATTCTTCACAACTGCTAGAACCAAAGGAAAAAATGGGAGCACATACAGAAGGACAATGTTTTTCAGAATGGACTCCAAAACACTTCTGACCCTCTTTTTAAAAGAAGAATAAAATAGAATCCCGTGGTACTTCTGAATCTTGCTGAATGCCTGGGGTTTTGTCTAACTCATCATCATTCTCCATTTAGCTATTACAGAACAGGGGGGAAATGACCACAAGAAAAAGAATATCTCATGGCAATTATCCAAGGTCACTGCTGAAGCCCAACAGATACTTTTGAAAAGAGTCCTAATATTTTGCATGCTTTGAAACTTGGTGAATTGCATAGGGTAGCAAGAAACTTCCAGTACTATGCGAGCTAGTTTTCTGTCAACTTGACAGATGCTTCTACAAAACTGTACTGTGAGTAGGTTTCTGGGGACATTTTCTTGATTAAGGATTGGTGTAGGAAGACCTAGCCCACTGCAGATGGAGACACCCCCGAGAAAGTGGTCTTTAGTTGTATAAGAACGCAGGCTAAGCAAGCGCTGACTACCAAGTCAAAAAGTAGCACTCCTCCCTGGCCTCTTTATGAGTTCTTGTCTCAGTTTCCTGGCTTGAGTTCCAATCCTTGACTTAGTGATGAAATGTGACCTGAGAGCTGTAAATGAAATGACCCTTTTCCTCCCCCATTTGTTTTTGGTCATGGTGTTTCAGAAACCTAACTAGGACACATACCACAAAGAAGCTCCTGGAATACAATAGTGCAATTTAGAGGAGCAAATCTAGGTAGAAAAATGAGTCAGGACTTACAAGTAGACCACTCACAAAAAAAAAAAAAAAAAAAAAAAAAAAAAAAAAAAAAACAGTGGAATATGATAGTGGATTACTTGTAAATAACAGTTGCTACTATAGAAATCAATGTGAAGACATATGAAGGGATCAGTAATACAACAAAGTGGAATATTCCAATACTCTTTGTCTCTAGAGGTGATATTTCATTAGTCATCCTTCCACTAAGAGTTGCCTGCAGCACAGGACTTATTTTGGACAAGAAAATATGTTGGGCCTTGGACGAGGTAACTCCATTTAACCTGTGCCCATCAATCACGTAGGACACAGGTAGAGGTCTCCACCTCCAGAGATTTAAATATTAATGAGTTATCTAAAGGCTGGGGGTGTAGCTAATTAAGTTATCCCCGCCCCTTTTCTCCTCCCTATAAAAGTCCAGCTCCCCTGGCTTTTGGGGGGAAGCACATACCATCTACATCCATCCACCACACCATGAACAATAAAAGCTTTAGAAAACTCCACTGGTCGCCTGGTCTCACCGCCAGGTTCCCAGCCTTTGGAACCTCGAACAGCAGCCACTGCTGCCAACCCTCAGCATCTGTGTAAATGTGGGACCCTCCGCCAGTGGCGCGGACCGCGTGGGACCTCACCGCCGGACTCTGCCCCCCTCGAGATTTTTTTTCCCCACAAAAACACATCTGAAAAGAGAGGTCTGCATACATGTTGATATTAAGAAATGACTTGATTCTTCCAAAAGTTGATTTTTATTTTTTTATTTTTTTCCAATCCTCTAATAAACATGACCATCAAGAGTCAGAAAGCAAAAATTCTGAGCCTTTTATGTAGGACCAAAGAATTATAGGTAATGTTGGATATCCTGTGGTTGAACAGGAAGTGTTCATATAAGTAGAAAAGGGAATGAAAACCGTCTCAGTTCATCACATGAAAAAGTACTGTGACACGGATGGTTATGGCCAGTTTTACCTTGCCTCTATTCTAAGCATAAATCTTCCTACTAGGAGATATGCATGTGTACAGTCTTAAAGCCAAAGGTCCTAGATGCAGGACAGAATGCTTACAGGAAGAAGACAGAAGCAGTTTCTGAGGTGTGAGCAAAGAGCACTGGCCTTTTCAGGAAGGACCTTGGCAGCAGCTAATTTCTAGAAATTTGGTTCTTAAAGTGAATTTTGAACAGTAACAGAACCTAAAAATAACCTATAAATAAAGCTAGAATTGTGCAAAGCCATAGTAACATGCAGTACAAACCAGGATAAGGAATGAGAAGCCACAACTGAATAAGAAGTAAGGTCAGAATGAACCAGACCATTTACCAGGCACATGTTAGATACCTCTTCACATCAATTGCAATAATATTCTTGTGGAAATTAAAATGGAAGGGAAATGTAAAAGTCATTGATAGAATCCTAGAAATACTAACCTTCACATTTTAATGTAGATAAATCTAATTTTCAATAAATCTTTTTAAAATTCCAAGGTAAGAAATACATCTTGCCCACACTGTGTTGAAAGTACCAGCTACTGTATATGATGTCTTCATTTTTACAGACACAAACATTATCAATTTCCAGATACTGACCAAATGAGCCAAATGGCTTCCCAAAATAAAGACTCTGCTCCTAGAATAGGAGGGATTCAACAGATATTGAATAGAGTCCCTGACTCTAACCACACTATAGGAAACAGCATCCAGGCAGAGGTAATTTTTTATTTCAGTATTGGGTGGGATGTCAAGGGTCCTGTATTTTTTCAGTGATTAGAAAGTTCTAAATTACAAAACCTTAAATTCCTCTCAAGATTTTAAAGCCATAGCTTTGTACTTCTGAAGACCAGAGTAATTAAGATAGATTAGGGTAGTGAACTTCAGAGAAGGCAGCCAAATGAAAAGAACAACAAATATTGGGCTGAACCATGGAAGCCGTGCCGAAAGTTACTATTGCACATTCCATTGCAAAAGATGGTGGTGAGAGAACTGGAGGTCATGAATGAAAAACTGGAAATGTAAGAACAAATCCAAGGACAAACGTCTAAAAATCAAAGCAGAGCTATGAGCTTCGTGTGATTTCTACTATCCCTTCCCTATAACAGGTACATGTTCATGAAAGTGTAGGACTCCAAGACCCACAAAGGAATCTAGCAGGATGATCGAGTCTACCTAGGTTTTTAAGTTTACATTCCACAGGAAAATTTAAAATTACTTAAACAAAAAATTCTAGAAAGAAACCAGCAAAGAGACATTAACATTGGTAGAGTTTCTTGATGGGGTCTGTTTTAAACAATTAAAGAGTTACACATAAGCCCAGATCATAACACACTGAAAAGCAAAAGTAACTAATATTTGATTATTGGTTTGCTGACCAATTCTGTTAAAAAAAAAAACCTATCGACTTACCAAGTAAACTTGCCACAATGGAGACAAGCCCTGTCCCAGCTCCAATTTCAATCACATTTTTATCAACCATGTTATATTGTTTGGCATGTGTTTCCAGAAAATAGCATAGAACAAGGGCCTATAGAAATTGAGAGGAAAGGGCATTTAGCAAATAATAATAGTAAAAGTAAACCTTATTAAGTAAATATACCATAAATATTATGATCTGCATGTGTACACATATAGTTATAGGTAAATTTATGGATGTTCATATCATATCATCAGAAGTACATCCTCTGATGGGCTCAAAATTTTGACTGGCTAGAAAATGTTCTTGTTAAAAAAGAAAGACAGAAATGAGTAAAAATACAGCGTCTGGCTGTTTAAAATTGACCATCTTTAAACTTTAACAAATCTAGAGAATTGTAAGTAATGTGTGAGGTTACGGTGGGGGGCAGTGGTGGTCTGCCACCTATCATGAGATAACTGGTAAAGGAGTGGTACCCTTTAAGGGTATCCTGTTTATGAGTTGCATATAGATATTCTTTATGCTTGCTTAACTCAAACAGAGCCAATAAAATGGGAAATAAAAACATTTACTCCTCTCATTTCTCATAGTCATAAAAACTGAAGACATCTACATTTTTTTAGCCTACAAATGCTGATAAAGTCAAAAACAAATTTAATTGTTGGAAGCAAACTCCCAACACTAAATTTTAGTGTTGTCTAAGATCACAGACTAGGACCTTGCAACCTGTTTCCTTCTTCCAAGTAGAATATAACAATGAATGAAACTGGGAAATAATTGGGTAGAGCAAATACATAACAAATTATACCGATGGCCAAACAAATGCACCATAACAATCTTTGCCTTCAGTAATCTGAATCTCATGACCAGCAAAGTAAAAGCCTTCCCAAGAAACAGTCGTTATCAGAGTTGGAATAAAGCTTCTTGCCATGATCTCTGCGACCACCTGCTTGTCATCATTGTCTCTGGTCTCTGAAAGAAAAGGGGGAAAAGTCAGTGGTTTCATGATAAATGAAATAAGCCATGCCCACAAGGCAAACATCACATGCTTTTCCTCATGTGAGAAATCTAGATTTAAGGTTTAACCAAGATTTTCTGTAGACATACTTTAGGAAAGATCGGAGATACTAACTGCTTCCTTGACCTTTAGCTGAATTTCTCCTCGAGCTTCCTGGATTACTCCTTATAAATATCACAGTACTTTGACAAATCACCTAAGGTACCAGCGTTCAGTAGATGTTAGAGTACACCAAATCTAAAAGTTCCTGTATCTACAATGTGGAAAATTTAAAATACAAAGAGCTAGTATCAAACAATCCAGTACATTTAAAATACATTTTATCTATGACAGGAAGAACACCATTCAGCAAAAACCAAAGTATTTATGAATTGTCTTTTACTTAACACTATTTTCACTAACATAAGGTATGTTTAAGATTGGTGTTGTGCATGCTTGTGGCCACAGCACTCAACGTGTATAGATAGATGGTTAATTAATTTAAGGTATATCTAGGGTAGAACATAAGTAGAAACCCTGAGACAAAAACAATAGATGTCACCACCACCAATGACAAAAAAATAAAACAATAAAACAATTTTCCATATGCAACAGACCATTCAAGCACTGAATGGCTAACATTTGTCTTACAACAAATATCTAGAATGAAGTCAAGTATGCCTTGTGATTCTGGAAATAAAGTAACAGTATTGAGGGAGAAAAAGGATCCTGCATCAAACCATTTGTGACTTTCTTTGACCTGTTCTTCAGTTGACACATTGACAGGTCTTCCCACCCTCCAGCCATCTCCCTCTACTCTCACACTCCTTACTTCTGTTTCTTTATTGATCCCTCACAACTATTCATCCCATGTAAATCCCTTTTATGACTAATTCTATTTTGGCATTACTTCTGGAAAAACCTAAATAGACACAGGCAGTGAGTACAATGCCAAGTAAGCACCTAAAGCAACATGTTTGGGAATTGTGGTGTACTGGGATCATGGAACATTAGGTGGGGATATGGAGTCTGCTCCACTCCTGAACATTTCAGGAGCTCTCATCTTGCACCACTCTACTGCCTGTACAAGCAGCTCCTGGGACTGTGGTGTGTACTTAGAATAGTTAAGATAAATGAAGCATTAGAGAACTTAGATTACAGTGTAGCACTAGACATCCACCGGGAGGCATTTTTAGTTCTTACCCTAGTCCTAGTTTCAATCTGAATATCTGTGGCATCTTAAAATTCTCAAATCTTCCTACAAGTACTGAAATATGAGGACTGATCTTTGGTCTTACTCCATCTTTTCCAAGCCCAAGATATTACATGTAAAAAGACAGGACAGATAAACATCCTTCAATACTTGAGAACCCAGTGTTCCTCTACTTGGTAGAAGCCTTGCTAACAAAATTTCATCTGGCTTGGCTGCAGCAACACACACTTCATCCCCTCAGTATTCTACATCTGAACATACTTTTACATTTTTAATTGGCCACATAAATGATTATGAGGTGTGTTTGCTCCTGTAATAAGATATTTTCATACTTGTTCTTACTCAAACTCATCTTGATATACTTCCACTTCTGCTGTAATTTGTCAGATGAACATGTACACATTTAAAACCAAAAATTGATACTAATGGCAATGAAAATTCTAAAATTCTATTCATAAACCACACAGAAATTACATCTGCATTCAAATTATCTGAAGAGCTGAGCTCTCTATGATATCACAATTCACACTTTTAGGTTTGCAAAGCATTGACCTTTAAACCAGGTAGGCAGCAAGCCCTGGGCTTGCATCCAACTCTGTCTTCCTGCAAGATAGGCTCACTTAGGAGAGAAGCCATCTGTGAAACCTGGTGTGGCCATTAAAAAAATAGGTATATGGGTACTTGAAAACATCTACAGTAAGTATAGATAAGAGGGGCAGGAAGAAAATAGAAGATAATTTTATATGTACTAAAACTAATCCACAAAAGTTAGCAATTTTTATCTCGATGAAGCTCACTATATGCAATAACCGATGCAAAGCTATATTTTATATGCAAGACTGTAAAAATGGTGGGCCAGTTGCAAATACTCAAGTTTCAATTCTTAAATCTAGAAGCCAAATTATGTCATATATTTTTGCCTTTAATCAACAGTCAAAAAGTCAATAAGTACATGTTGGAGATATGTTGTAGCCTAAATTCATCTTTCATCCAAACATCATTAAAATATACAGTTTTTATATAGAACTGTTTTGCTCTCTCATTCAAATTTTTAAAAAATAATCACAATAATTTATTTGGTGTATTGCATTTGTTTTTAAATGTTCATATTTGGAGATCAAAGAAAACCTCTAAAATCTTCTTAAGTCTTCCATAGATTAATTTATTTATTATTGTCATCCAAAATTACACCTAATGTATCATCAGGACCAATGATGTTTGACATTATTCATTGAGTTAGTAAACACAAGTCAAAATACAATATGCAATTAATAAGCCCTGTTCCCTTTAAGGCATTGATGAAGACTGCAAAAGAAAGGGTTTTATAGTCTATTAATGGTTTGTCTAGCCACAATTGTTCAAATCACAAGAAGAAACAAACTTATTTACCTTTGTGGGTCTCTTTGTGAGTAACATTGTGAGTTACTGTGTTGTCCATCAAATGCTGCATTAATGAATAGCAATATGTTGATATTTTCTTGATTGTGTGTTGAACAATAAGCAAATAATACACTAAAATACCAAATGCCAATAGTTAATTCAAAATGTGCAGTAAGTGGAACTATTTTTACCTAAGAGTTTAGCTTCGTATGTAGCTGAGAAAATTATAATAAAATATTACCAAGTTAGAATGTCAACTAACTTACCCACCAGAGGGTGGTTTAGGTTCCTTCTGCCTTTATGAGTCCACAGCACCCAGGCAAAGGTTTACAGCAAGCTCAAGTACTGTACACCACTACTCAGTTAGAGTAGGTAACTGGAATTAGCTTAAATAAACTGTTAGTCTCTTAAAACAACAATTAGCTGTTTCTACTTCTCAATTTGACTTCACAAGACAACTCTTCTACTTCCATAATAATATAAAACTTTCTTCCAAAGATCTCGTGTACTTTTCCCCAAAACCAAATGTTCTTTGTAGTATGCCTCTGTAAGTTAGAAACCAAGCTATTTCCCTACAGTTTATATACTATAAAAATTAAAGTTACATAATATCATCAAAGTCATAAAGCTAAAAGAATAGCAAGACATTTCCCTCCAAGTTTTCCATTTCTCCTATCAAAGGAAGCAGTCTTTATTATACCTGTCTTCCTAGAGATGAGTATTTGGTCAATGTTAAGGCTGGACATACCTAAAAGTGTTAGCTGAGTTTATAGAAGGTGAAAAAGTATCCACAGCTTGTGATTTGCTGCTGAAGCTTCTGGTAGTGCTTGCAAGGTTCACCCCCCAGAGCTCGTATTCACTACTGTATACCCTGGCAACAAATCCAAGCAGAAAGGATTAGTCTGACAGCTGCAGTCTCTCTGCCTCTGATTGCACAACAGTGACATTGCGAAGCCTGAAGCAAAGACTGAAGAACAGTAAGAATGTTCCATGACTGTCTTGGGAACACAGCTAGAGCTTGTAAATATACAACACTCCTGCAGAGAGAACAGAGGCTACTTAGACGAAGCAAACTCAGCTTTCTATTCTGATGCCAAGAGTTATTTTAAGACTCTGTGGCTATGGCATTCTATGAAATTCTAAACACCGTGTAGTTTTCATATCATCTGTATGGGTGTAAACACAGTTTTTAGAATCAAAAAACTACACCAGTATGTGTGTAGCATTATTCTGAACCCAAGAATCAAATAACCACAATTCTTCCTCACTGGGGCTGAGACAGACTAGAATATGGTTCACTGAGCATCTACATGCCAGCATGTAGGCATACATCTCAGGGAACATATAAATTCCCTTTCTCTGATAATACCAGCCTTAATGTTGCAGGAGGAATCAAAGCCAAGCAAGACTGCACACTCAGAAATGTGAGTACAACTTCAAGAAATACTTTTATACCATGACATACACAGAGCTGACCTGAGATCTAGGCATCATGAAGTCAACTTTTCACTATTCATATCAGTAACTGCTTATGACTCGGGGCTATTTACCTGATATATTTCTTACCTTTTCTCATTTACAAAGCAGGATTATAAAAATCACATAAAATGTACTTGGGAAATAAATGTTATAGGTAAAACATTCCTGAAATCCCAAAACCATGCAGAATTTATACTGCTATGTACAGGCAGTTAATTTTTGTCAGAGGACACCCTCCACTTTTGACTATTTAAAACAAAAATGAATAATGACCTGATAAATAAAAATTATATACCTCTTTCAAGGAATTATCTGAAAGATCCAAAAATCCCCAATGCTAGATTTACAAGATGAAGAACTCCCAAGTCAATTAACCAACATGACAATAATAATTTGTTACACTGAAGAGTACATGAAGACTTATGCCTCTCTGGCTGTGCCTTACAGAAGGCTTCTGTATTTATTAGGAAAGCAAATGTTAAACACATACACAGGTACACACACATACATACATGTGCACACACTTCTGCTTCATGATATCACAGCTCTTTCAAAGCAGCCAAAAATTCTAGGGATTTCTGATTCCTGGTTGCTACAGTTTGGATGTGTGATGTTCCTGCTTGGTTGATGTCCCTGGGATGCCTGCTCTTGTCTGAGGGAAGGCAGAGTACAGGTAGAGAGACTGGAGGGAAGCAAGAGAGGGGAAACTTCAACAAGGATGCAATTTATGAGAGAATAATAAAAATTGAAAGAAAAGGAGGGAAAGAAAGGAAAGAAGAGGAGAGGAGAGGAGGGGAGAGGGGAGAGGAGAGGAGGGGAGGGGAGAGGAGGGGAGGGGAAGGGGAGAGGAGGGGAGAGGGGAGAGGAGGGGAGAGGGGAGAGGGGAGAGGGGAGAGGAGGGGAGAGAGGAGGAGAGGGGAGAGGAGGGGAGAGAGGAGGAGAGGGGAGAGGAGGGGAGGGGGGGGAAGGGGAGAGGGGGGAAGGGGAGAGGGGGGAAGGGGAGAGGGGGGAGGGGGGAGGGGAGGGGGAAGGGGAGGGGGAGGGGGAGGGGGAGGGGGAGGGGAGAAGAGGGGAGAGGGGGAGGGGAGGGGGGAGGGGGAGGGGGAGGGGAGGGGGAGGGGGAGGGGGAGGGGAGAAGAGGGGAGAGGGGAGGGGGGAGGGGAGAAGAGGGGAGAGGGGAGAAGAGGGGAGAGGGGAGAGGGGAGAGGAGGGGAAAGAGGAGGAGAGGGGAGAGGGGAGAGGGGAGGGGGGAGAGGGGAGAGAAGAGAAGAGAAGGGGAGAGGGGAGAAGGGGAGAGAAGAGAAGAGAAGAGAAGAGAAGAGAAGAGAAGAGAAGAGAAGAGAAGAGAAGAGAAGAGAAGAGAAGAGAAGAGAAGAGAAGAGAAGAGAAATGATGGGTCGCCATTGGAGAGGAAGCAGGTTGGTGAGGTGGAAAGTTTAACTGCAGCTTTCTCACTAGCCCAGATGTGAGTAAACCTTTAGCACCAGGCCCACCCCACCATGATAGACTCTATCTCCTCAAAATCTAAATTAAAACAAATCCTTTCTGGAACTAGAGAGATGGCTCAGCAATTAACAGCTGCTACTGGTCTTTTAGATGACCAGGGTTTAGTTCCAGTACCCATATGCTAGCTCATAACCAACTGTATCTCCAGTTCCAGTGCCCTCTATGGCCCCTTTGGCTTCAGAATTCATTCGGTATGAATAAAGTCACCAAGTCAAACATACATACCAATAAATAGTTCCTCCCACTTCCTTTAAACATTTTACCATAGCAATAAAAAAAAATTAACTCCTACTTGGTTGAAATAAAAAATATGAGCCAGAGAAAGGACAACACACAAGTATCCCAGACACGTTACAGGACTAGGGAGACAAAAGAATAATATTTAGGGCTGGGAACATGACCAGGAACTACTGAATATCTGGGATTCTGGAAAGAATGGGTGGCTACAGGAGCCCTCAGTGCTGAAGTTACACTTAGAATTTGCTGACTAAACTGTTCTGAGAATGCAGCTTATTACCACAACAAAAGGAGATGAAATGGAAAACTGAGAAGAGAGAAACACTCAGGCTTCTGATAGGTTCTACTGAAAGCCACTTTCTAAGCATGAGAAGAAAACAAACGAAGCTGAAATGTTACTTTATAAAACATATTGTTTCTGGAATTTCCAACCCCAAGAAGCCCATATTAAAAAAAAACATATAATCTAGTTGTTATAATTATAAGCTATAAGCTTAGACTGAGCAGATCTAACACTATTAACTTATTCCTCAACTACAGGACCCCTTTCTACTTGTGGTTTCTCCTGGCCATGTGGTTCTGGTCCATCATGGCTTCTTCCTCCTCTTCTTCAGTCCTCTCTACTTCTCTCATCCTCTTCTGCCTCTCTACTTGACCCCACTCTCAAACCTCCAGTCCCAGCTTTCCCCTCCCCTGCCCAATCACAGGCTCTGACCTTTATTGACCAGTTAAAATGGGGAGACGGTTCACCTGAAATCATCTGATATGTGATGGACCATTCCTCAGGGACAACCTCTCTTGAGGAAGCAAAATGTAAACAACAGCAGGACAACCCACATTTCCCCCTTTTTGTTTAATGAGAAAGGTTCCTTCTCTTATAGTAACAAATAATATATAGTAGGAACTATGTTGATGCAATTATAAAAATATTAAGTATGGATTACACTTATAACATTAGTCCATTATACCTGACAATCAAAAAAAGTCTCTTATCACCTATCCTAACTAAACGAGTTTACAATTCCATACCTCAATCACGTTTGATTTTAGCTTGTATTACCATCTAAAATCCATCCTTTCACATCTAGAACATATTCTTTAATGTTAAACAACATAAATTCAATTGTGAGACCAAAACTAATATTCAACCCCATCGGATATCTGAAAAGGAGTTAAGCATGACCCGAATATGCAAGAAGTACAAAGACACAACTCCCAAAACCCATAAATCACCAGACACAGCTGACTTCCTGGACAGTACCCTATATTCCTTCTAACATCGGAGCACCTATCTTCAGCCTTCTGGCCCAGAACTATCTGACAGACCTTAAGTGAAGCAGGAATTATGAAGAACTAGTTTACCCCTTAGCAATTGACTATCCTGTCTCTGTCTTTTTTAGGACAGTATTTTGTTTGTAGATGAAATTGGGGCATTTCCTGCCCAGCGCCTAGCTCTGCCTGAAGGTAGTGATGCTCAGTATGTTCTTTGAAGTGGAATGCAGGGAGGGTAATGTCAGGGTCAGACATGTCTCTTATTCAGAAGATCTTTTAATAATGAAATAATATTAAATGACATATTCTGTGGATTTCTGATGCTTATTAAGAATATCTATAAATACATAGCATTGTCAAACATTGATTATCCTTAGCTAGTCACTGTTTAAATAATCTTTAAAATATTTGTTGTAAGTAATTAAATTAGAATCTAATATGACCATAACTTTCACCATCTGACTAGTAACTTGCATTATTTAATCATTGTAAACAGTTTGTAATACCAGCTATTAAAAGGAGTAGGTCTAAGCTTTATATTCTTAAATGAGTTGCATAGGCACAATGCCTATCTAAGAGAAACAATATTCATTTTAAAATTTGTATCAATATACAAATATTTATATCAATGAAAACATTAAACCTGTATTAATATATAAATTCTGCATAAGTATAAGAAATTATAACCAGTTTTGCATTATATATAAAGATTTCTACTAATGTAAGATTATGGCTATACAATGCTTTGTTTAAGAGTAAATTTGATATCCCTATTTGTCTATTTGTCTGGTTTCTATAATATTATTATATTCCCCCTTTCCTTTTCCACCCCCTTACTCTACATAAGAAAGAAAGATAGAGAAGAAGAAATGAAAGGTAGAAGTCCCTGAGTCTAAGCTTCCTCCCTATCCAAAGCTACAACATTTACCAATTATCCCTTAAAATGACAACATATCTATAATTCATAAAATAACCAGAACTATCCACCCCAACCTAAAGGACTGGGATAGTGATATTCTTTTGCTTGTTTCTTGCTGGACTGGGGTAAAGAATTTCCTTCTGGGGGCCCAAAAAGAAATAGGAAAATTGGTTTTGTCAAAGGAGAGCTGGCTGGCATCATTTGCTGTCCAATTCATGACTTAGCTGAAGTCCTGATTGTAACAGTCTGAAAGGCTGGATGGGTGAACTAGCTATTCTGGAAATGTCCTGAAAGCAAGTCTTTAGAGAAAACAACTTCAATGTAATTGAGGTAGAATTAAGTAGGGTGCTGGAATAGAAGGTCCCAGAATCTCAGCATCCCAGAGCACGGATCTTGTCAGGGCTGTCTTTCTCATCTGCCATTCTGCAATATACCTTACAAGCAAAATGTAGTTCCATAAAGACATTCACATGGACATTCATATGGAACGTGCAGGGTGCTAATTAAGGAAGATCAATAAAGAAAGACAACTGCCTTTCCTTAGATATTAGTTTGATCACATAATCAAGCTACAATATAAATTGCCATTCATGCCATCTTAAAAGATGGTATATAATAATAAGTCGTGAGAAATTGGTACCCAATAAGAGTTATTGGCTGTGCGTAGACATTTAAGTCTCAGCCAGTCCCAGAGCTGTCTATGTTTACACTCACGTATACATCACCTATCTTGTTGATCTTGTCAATCCCCTTCTTTGTGAAGACCTTCAGTGGGGTCTCTGTCATGTCTGATTTTTATCAACTTGGAAGGAACCATAGCTTTTCTTTTCCTGTAGAAATACAGGGATAACCTCTCCTCCAGTTTAACACATTTCCTGTTTTCCATTCTGACATTAGAAGATTCTTATAACAAACAGACTGATTTAGTTCAGCAGGGTTTTTTCTACAGTCCAATATCTTTCAGCAGCCACATTTTTTGTTGTTGTTGTTTACTGACATTTAAAGATATATAAGGATAATAAAGCACTATGTAATCTATCTCTGGGGATCTTTACTGCCCTCATTTTTCTGTTAAGCATTTCTTTAAAGTACAATTAGATCTCTCCGCAATTGCTTATCCTGTAGAATTATGTGATATGCCTATAACATGTTTTGTATTATAATATATTTTTAAAAACTGCTTCATTTTATTGGAGACATATGCTGGACCATTGTATGTTTTAATTTATGAGTATACCCATATCTCTGTTGCTCAGCCTCATCTATGAAATTCTGCATCTTTTGCTCTAGTGCCTTCTCCAGCTCCTTCTCCAACCTTCATTTTCCTCTCTCTGTCATTTATCACGTCACTTATAAATTCCTGTACCTTTAGTTCCAGTGTTTCCTCTAGGCCAGTTGCCAAGTCTTAAATTTCTCTTTGTTGTTCAGTGTGCTCTATAAATTCCTGTATCTTCTGCTCTAGGCCCTGCTTCCATAATTTTAGTTTCTCATGTTGTAATCCTGATACTAACTTATTCCCCAGCTATAAGACCCCTTGCAACTTGTGGGAGTTTCTCCTGGCCACATGGTTCTTGTCCATCATGTCTTCTTCCTCCTTTTCTTCAGTCCTTTCTCCTTCCACTCTCATCCTCTTCTGCCTCTCTGTCTGCCCCCTTTAGTTCGAGATTTCCCCTCCACTGCCCAATCACAAGTTCTATCCTTATTGACCAGTTAAAAAGGGGAGAAGGTTCACATGAAGTCATCTGAGTACATGATGGATTGCTCATAGAGGTCAACCCCTCGTGAGGAAGCAGAATTAACGTCAGAATACAAACAGCATCAGGACAACCCACAACAGTATATGATGATCATAATCCCAACTAAACTATAGATAAACCACTTTATTCTAAATAATAAATTGTTTTTTCTATTGTTTCAAACACATTAATTTGTTTCATAAGTAAAAAAGCACCCTTGAAAGTTTTTAGTATTAACTTGCTAAGACCACACAGTATTCTTCCATGATCCATGCATAAAGCTCTTCCTGCTATCTGCCTTGGAACAATAGTGGGTGTCAGGGATTGAGTTGCCTGAACTGCCAGATTGGGGACTGAAAAGAAAGAATATTTTTCTTCTCACCTAGGTCTGAGTCAGAGGGAACGTGTACTGAGAATACACTCAACAATAGAAATCTTTTCCATATCTTCAATGTTGGTCCCAAAGCTTCAGATAGGTAAGATAATAGAAACAATGATGAAGTAGAAAACAACAGAAAAATTGTAGAACACAGAAACACCGTTCAGTTTAGCATCCACGCTTTAAAAATCATGCACTCTGATTCTCCCGGTTCTCCGCCTATGGTGAGACTGTTGACTCTGGGAAACAATCGAGAGCAGTGTAGCACCCAGACTCCGCAGTTCATGAGGACTAGAGTCATCCAAAATATTTAAAAACTATTTCGATTGTGGACCTGTTATTAAAGAATTTTTATGAAATAAAAGTAAGTAAACAAATAAGAAATACTTATGAACACTGATCCATAAGCATGTACTTTTCTCTACACATTAGCAATGTTGGCTGATTTTACATTAAGAAAATGTAAGGCCCCCACGAATGGAGGACCTCACCCAAGCCTCGGGAATTCGCGGCCACCCATTAACTGTAAGACACCAAACTTGATGTAATCAGCAAGAGGCGTATTTTAATCAGTATACTGAGGTCAAGACCTGTAGCCCACGCAGGGGCAGTGGGGTCTGACGCCGGGGCTTTGGAGACAGAATTTAAAGCCCAAAACCACAACTCAGGGGGGGAACCACAACCCAGGGGGAGTAAGGGAGAGCTATTGGAGAGCACCTGTGGAAAGTCCCAGCCCATTATTCAGTTTGTGACAGGACACAAGGAACAGGCTATTCTCTAAGAGCCTATATGTAATCAGCCAAATTCCTGGTATCCAGGATGTACGGGCATGCTGAGAACTTCCAACTCAAACTCTCCTGGTATCCAGGGTGCATGGTCCTCCCAACTCAAACTCTCCTGATATCCATAGCACTTGGTCACACTGACCTAAACTCCCAGCTCTGAACTCTTACCTTACTTGTTTTGTTAAAAGATTTTTAACTCTTTCAGAACCATTCTGGGACTGTTCAAAGCACCCCACAGTTGTGCATTTTAAAGTTCTGTTTGCAGCCCCCACCATGTAGGTCCAGGCAGGTTCCACCATGAAGAGCAAGGAGCCCACCACCATGTGGAGTGGCCACTGCCACATGAGTTAAGCCCTATTGGCTGGAAGTCATTCAGACCACTCTGCCTGCTACACAGGCTCACTCTCTGGCCACTGGATCACTAAAACTACATGTAAACCCTGGCAGATTGGTAAGCTTTCTGTCCCATTAGGTGGGCAGGGCCCCTGGTCCCAGGAGAGGACTAGCCATCCTCTACAGGTCTAAGGGTTAGGTGTATCCATGGCCTTTATGACTGGCATTCTAGCTGACTAATCATTTTAGGACTTGTATCCTTGGGTGAACCCCCACCCCTCGCTGTTTGTGAAGTGGGTTTTTTCCCCCCTCTCAATTTCTTTCTTCTGCCACACTGCTGGTAAACCACTCTCCCTTGGGTCCTGAGTCTACAGTTCAGGGATAAGGTCTACAGCTCTCAGCCACTAACTTTGTCCTGATGACTCAGTAAGTCTAGACTTGGCTGCTCATTGTATCTCATTGATCTACTGCCATTTGGACGCTGTGGTAAGATTGATTATCATTAATTTGTTCTCGGGATGTAGGGGAGATATCTAGAAAAGCCTCGGCACAGGCCAGCTATCGGCTGTCAGCTCTGCTTAGCTCCAGCTGCCATGTTCTGCACTAGAAGTGGCCAGAAGCCATGCGAGCCACAGCTAGAAGCAGCCAGAAGGCAGGTGTGCCACAACTTGACCCACGAGATGCCGTGTGGGGGATGGCTCTGCCAATCCACCATGCTGTATCCACAAAGCTTGGCTGAACACCAGATAATCAATATCTGCCATCCTCCAAGTACCCAGTAGAAATGAGACTCTTAAAGCTTAATAATTATTTAAAGGATTTATATATTTAGAAATGCTCAATTAACAAGATGCACACACAATTAGAGTTGTTACCCAATATCTAACCTTTAGATAGAAGTTGCTACCTAGGACAGCTTTCGACCCATCTGTGGTTCTCCTTGGCTGATAGTGTGCTTCTTCTCCACCCCTTTCTCTCTTTTTTCACTCTCCCCTTCCTCTTTTTCCTCCCCTCCCCTTCCTCTCTTTCTCTCCCAGATCCACCTCCTCTTCTACTGCCTAATCACTGAGCTCCACTGCAAATACAATGTAGCAGAATAAGTATCCTGCTACATCGGGACACTGGTAAGAATGTTTTTAAACTGTCTCTCACCCAATGGGCATCTCATCTTTGACTATACCTCCAGGCTCCCCACTGGGATACAGTCTGGAAAATCTCAGACCTCTAAAACTCATACCTGATTTAAAGGCATCCAAACTTAATATACAGGTCTGGCCTCAGCATCCATTAGACTACCACTCCAAGTGTCCACTTAATGGCACTTTTGATTTTACCATTCTAAAGGCTCTTCATACATACTGCCAGCAGTCCACTAAATGGAAAGAATTCCTCTACAGTCCACTCCAGTTGCCCTACATTGGCACCTACTTTCAGCCCTCCCACCACTCTGCAGTCAACTCCCCTACTTCTTCCCCTACCCAACCTAACCCAACATTGGTTCTTTCTTTAAGGGAAGTTGCTAGGGCAGATGTGCTCTAATCAGAGTTCTCACTAAATGAGCTCGCTCAGATAGAAAAAACATTGGAATCATAAACCTCCAATCCTTCTGCCTTTAAATTTTTTCAGTGTATGACCCAATCTTATAGCTTGACCGTCCATGATAGACACATGATTCTCAGTAATAATTTTCTCCCTGATGAACACAGGCAGGTTTGGGAACAGGGTAGGATACATGCAGATGAGCCTCATCAGACAGACACAGCATATCCACTCAGGTCTGAGATGGTACCCGACCAGGATCCTCAATGAGATTATAATTCCCCGTGTGATAGTCTAGCCAGAGACTGATTTGCAGCATGCCTCCTGGCAGGTCTACATAGGGCTGCCCAGTAAATTTTGAAACACTCCAAAAGGTCATCCAGGATAAACAAGAAACCCCATCTCAATTTTTAGAGTGCCTTACAAAGGCCCTATTATAATATACTAATATAGACCCTGAAAGTCCAGAAGGTAAGCAACTCCTAATGACTTACTTCTTTTCCCAAAGCTACCCTGACATTAAGGCCAAACTTAGATGGTTAGAAAGAGGGGCCCTAACTCCACAGGCAGAAGTCTTGGTGCTGGCCTTTAAAGTGTACCATCAGACAGATGAAAATGCCCACAGACAAATACCATCTGCTGGCAAAGGCTGTGCAACCAGCCCCAGCCACTGCCTGGGCTTCCTGGGCTTCCTGGGCTTCCTGGGCTTCCTGGGCTTCCTGGGCTTCCTGGGCTTCCTGGGATTCCTGGGATTCCTGGGTTTCTAAGGCTTGGGAACCACCAGGTCCCTGCTACAAATGTGGTCAACCAGGTCACTGAACAAAGGCTTGCTCTGACCCCTGCAAGCAATCAAGGCCATGCCCAAAGTGACTCCATCAGGAGTGGCATTGGGCTGTCAATGCCCTACCTCATCTTAGGGAAGAGGGACATCACTCTCAGGTCACCCTTCAGCTGATCTCCTAGGCTTGGCCATGGGTAACTGAAGAGGCCCAAGATCCCTGGACCCAACCATTTCCATTACCAGCAGGAAGTCCCAGGTAGTCGTCATGGTATGTGGGCAGCCCATTTCCTTCCTCTTGGACACTAGGGCCATTTGCTTGGTCCTGATGTTTTGGGGACCCACCTCTCCTCATTTCCCTATTGTTGGGGTAGGCAGACAACCTTACCAACTTCACCAGAAGACCCTACTACTTAGTTGCATTTTCAGGGGTGTTCCTCTCACCCATTCCTATTTGGTAGTGCCAGTGTATCCTGTCCCCTTATCAGGAAGGAATCTTCTAGCTAAGTCAAGAGCCTCTATTTTTTTGCCCATTTGCCTAAACCCAAACTTTTGCCAGCAGGCCCTCTCCTCCTCCTTCTAGCCACCCAACCTACTAACTCTAACATATGTTGTTTCCTTTGCCAGCCTCTCGAGAGGTAGACCCCCGGAAATGTCCAAAAACCCCTATTGCTAAACATCATTCTCCTGTTGTCATCCAATCACAGGACCCTACCATGTACATCACCCAAGCTCAATATCCTCTTTCTATCCAGAGCCTCAGGGGACTTACGCCTATCATCTCTGACCTCCTAAGAAAAAAAGCTCTTCTGTCCTTTCTCTTCCCCCTTTAACACCCCTATACTAGCAGTTAAGAAACCTGATGGAAGCTATCATCTGGTTCAAGATCCCAGGCTCATTAATTCTGCAGTGGCTCCCCTGCATCCTGTTATGGCTAATCCTCACACACTTCTTTCTACTATCCCCTCAGGAACATCTCATTTCTCCATCCAAGACTTTAAAGATGCATTCTTCTCTTATCTCTCTAGATGCCCAGTCAAATAATATCTTTGCTTTTACCTGGACTGACCTGAACACCCACTTTTCTACACAAACCATCTGGACTCTTCTAACTCAGAGATTCTGGGACAGCCCACACCTATTTGGCCAGGCCCTGGCTTTGGACTTATTTTCTCTGTCTCTTCCTAAATCTAAGATTGTCCATTACATAGATGATATTCTTTTCTGCAGTCATTCTCCAGAAATTAGCCAAGATAACACCTCCTCTCTTCTAAATTTCCTGTCCAGTCAAGGCTACAGAGTCTCACCTTCTAAAGTCCAACTGTCCAGTCCTCATATCACCTATTTTGGATGAACAATTACTCCATCCCACAAGGCTATTACCTTAGGTAGAATATAATTTAATCCCTAATGGTTTCCTCTACAAAGGAAAAGATTTCATCATTCCTAGGAATAGCCAGTTCTTTATGTTCCTGGGTTCTTTTCTTTTCCCATCCCTTATAAGAAGCAGCATTAGGCCCTACCCTCAAACTTTCTCAAGTCCATTACCAAGCCTTTTCAAAGGCTTCAGCAGGCTCTCCTTCAGGCCCCGACCTTACACTTCCCTGACCTGACCCATCCCTTCTCCCTCTATATAACCAAAAAAGGCATTTACCCTTGGAGTCCTAGGAACCCTCTTTTGCACCTGTAGCATATTTGTCAAAAAAAAAAAAAAAAAAAAAAAAAAAAAAAAAAAAAAACCTAGACCAAACCATCCAGGGCTTGGGCACCTTGTGTATGTACTACCATTAAACTCCTTATTCAAGAGTCCAAAAAACTAACTTTTGAGTCTCCTATCACTGTCTTTTCTTCTTATAATCTATCACAGTTCCTAACTTACAAAGGCTTACAAACACTACCTCACTCCAGAATATTTCCCCTTCAGGTAGCACTAACAGAAGACTCCACATTTACTTTCCAATCATGCCTGCATGATTTAATATTTTCAATCTTCTCCCTATCTCATTTTCTGCACTGAAACTCTAGAGGAACTATTACCTCATCCTTGACACATACAGGAGGGCACATTGCCTCAGGCCATCTATACCTGGTATACAGATATACAGTTAGAGCTCCTTTTTATATGAAGGAGTCAGAAGAGCTGGCTATGCTACAGTGTCAGACACAGAGGTGGTTGAAACACAGGCCCTTCTTACCCATAACACCAATCAGCAGGCTAAACTAATAGCTCTTACCTGTGCCTTTGAACTGGCACAGGGACAATCCCTAAACATCTATACAGACTCCAAATATGCTTTCCATATCGCCCCCCCCCCAACAGCTGCCCCATGCTTGGGAACCAAAATGCCCCGGACTGCTCTGCTGCTCCGGTCCACAGGTCAGGGTCTAGCAAGAGAGAGAGTGGGGGGAAGAAGGGGAAGAGACTTGAAGAATGGAGACAAGACAGGGTGTGTAGTCAAGTCTCATTTCCTGTCTCTCATTGACTCCCTTGCAAGAAAATCCTGGGTATTTATAAGCACAAGCAGGGGAACACAGCTGAAGACACTTTACCACGTGCACCATGCATCTGGGGTCGCTAAACAGCAAAACAAGATATGAGGGATAAACAAGATATTTATCAGAGTGTGCTCAGCTGTTGTAGGCTGTTGAAAAACAAGTCTCTAGTCAGGGTATATGGCTTGAGATGGCTGCAAAGATGATAGCTGCTTTCTAGCCGTTTTCTGCTAAAAGTCAGCTCCCAGCACATATCCTCCTGTCCCACACTGCTATCTGGAAGGAGCACAGGTTATGTATGACAAAAGGAGGATCAGAAACTAATGCAAACCAAATTATGGCCATGGTAAAGGCCTCCCATCTCCCCACCGCTATGAGAATTGTCCACTGCAGATCCCACCAGATGAATGCCTCTGTTGTCTCCAAGGGAAACAACCAAGATGACAAGGCAGCTAGAGCTTCAGCCCTTAAGGGCCTAAAACAATCTCACCCACCACAGAATATTCTTACACACTACAACCACATCCCCTCTCTCACCCCCCTGACACTCCACCCATCAAACTCGGTTCCATCTTCACGAGCTCTTTCATCCTAAAAGCACGCATCGTCTTTTTTTTTTAATTGGTTATTTTATTTGTTTACATCTCAGACATTATCCCCACTTCTGGGTTTCCCCTCTGAAAACCCCCTAGCCCATCCCCTCTCTCTCCTACTTCTATGAGGGTGCACCCCTACCTGTTCACCCCATTCCTGCCTCACTGCCCCAGCATCCCCTACCCTGGGACACAGAGCCTTCAATGGACCAAGGGCCTCCCTCCCCTTCTATTGATGCCAGACAAGGCCATCCTCTGCAACAAATGCAGCTGAAGCCATGGGTCCCTCCATGTGTACTCTTTGGTTGGTGGTTTAGTCCTTGGGACTTCTGGGGGGTCTGGTTGGTTGATGTTGTTGTTCTTCCTATGGGGTTGCAAACCCCTTCAGCTCCTTCAAGTCCTTTTCCTAACTACTCCAATGGGTTCCTCATGCTCAGTCCAATGATTGGCTGTAAGAATCTACATCTGTATTGGTCAGGCTCTGGCAGAGCCTCTCAGAGGACAGCTATACCAGGTTCCTATCAGCAAGCAATCCTTGGCATCAGCAATATAGTCTGGTGGCTGCATATGGGATGAATCCCCAGGTGGGGCAGTCTCTAGAAGGCCTGTCCTTTAGTCTCTGCTCCACTATTTGTCCCTGTATTTCCTTTAGACAGGAACAATTCTTAGTTGAAATTTTTGAGATAGGAGGGTGGCTCCATCCCTCAACCAGAGGCCAAACCTAACCTCTGGATATGGTCTCTATAGGTTCTCTCTCCCTTTTGTTGGGTATTTCAGTTAATGTCATCCCCATTGGGTCCTGGGAACCTCTTACTTTCCTGGCATCTAGGACTTTCTGGTGGCTACTCCAAGTTGCCCATCCCCCACTACTACACACCTCTGTTCAATTTCCTGACCCTCTGTACATCTCCCTTGTCTCCTCCAACACCTGATCTTGGCCCCCTTTTGACCCCTCCCCCTCCTCTCCTCTCTCCCTCTCAAGTCCCTCCATCCCTCTACCTCCTGTGATTATTTATTTTCCCTTCAAAGTAGGATTGAAATATCCACACATTGGTCTTCCTTCTTCTTGAGCTTCATATGGTCCAAGAGTTGTATAATGGGTATTCTGAGACCTTTTTCCTAATATCCACTTATCAGTGAATACATACCATTTGGGTTATTTTGTGACTGGGTTACCTCACTCAGGGTCATATTTTCTAGATCCATCCATATACCTGCAAATTTCATGAAGTCGTTGTTTTTAATAGCTGAATAGTACTCTATTGTGTAAATGTACCATATTTTCTGTATCCATTCCTCTGTTGAGGGATATCTGGGTTCTTTCCAGTTTCTGGCTATTATAAATAAAGCTATTATGAACACATAGTGGAGCATGTGTTCATGTTGTATGGTGGAGCACCTTTTGGGTATATGCCCAGGAGTGGTATAGCTGGGTCCAATTTTCTGAGGAACCACCAGACTGATTTCCAGAGTGGTTGTACCAGCTTACAATTCCACCAACAATGGAGAAGTGTTCCTCTTTCTCCATATCCTCGACAGCATCTGCTGTCACCTGAGTCTTTGATCTTAGCTATTCTGACTGGTGTGAGATGGAATCTCAGTGTCATTTTGATTTGCATTTCCCTGATGACTAAGGATACTGAATATTTCTTTAGGTGCTTCTTGATTTCTCAGCCATTCGAGATTCCTCAGTTGAGAATTCTTTGTTTAGTTCTGTACCCCATTTTTAATAGGGTTAATTGGTTCTCTGGAGTCTAACTTATTGAGTTCTTTGTATGTATTGGATATTAGCCCTCTATCAGATGTAGGATTGGTAAAGATCTTTTCCCAATCTGTAGGTTGCTGTTTTTGTCCCAATGACAGTGTCCTTTGCCTTACAGAAGCTTTTCAGTTTTATGAGATCCCATTTGTCTATAGTTGATCTTAGAGCCTGGGACATTGGTGTTCTGATCAGGGAAATTTTCCCCTGTGCCAATGTACTATAGGCTCTTTCCCACTATTTTTTTTCCTATTAGATTCAGTATTCAGTTTATAAAGTGGATTATATTGATAGATTTCCATATATTGAACCATCCCTGCATCTCAGCATCCCTGTGATGAAGTCTACTTAACAATGGTGAATGATTGTTTTGATGTGTTCTTGGATTTGGTTTGTAAAAATTTTATTGAGTATTTTTGCATTAATATTCATAAGGGAAATTGATCTGAAGTTCTCTTTTTTATTGCATCCTTATGTGGTTTAGGTATCAGCATAACTATGGCTTCATAGAACAAATTAGGTAGTGTTCCTTCTGTTTCTATTTTGTGAAATAGCTTGACGAGTATTGGTATTAAGTCTTCTTTAAAGGTCTGATAGAATTTTATGTACTAAAACCCTCTGGCCCTGGAATTTTTTTTTCTTGTGAGACTTTTAATGACAGCTTCTATTTGTTCAGGGTTTATGAAACAGTTTAGACGGTTTATTTGATCCCGATTTAAATTTGGTACCTGGTATTTGTCTAGAAAATTATCTCTTTCATCCAGATTTTCCAGTTTTGTTGAGTACAGACTTTTGTGGTAGGAGCTGATGGTTTTTTTAATTTCTTCAGTGTTTGTTGTTATAGCTCACTTTTTTCTTTTTTGCATTTCTTTAGTTTTTATTGGATATTTTATTTACATTTCAGATGTTATCCCCTTTCCCCATTTCCCCCAACCCAGAAACCCCTATTCCATA
Source organism: Arvicanthis niloticus (assembly GCF_011762505.2). Classification (NCBI taxonomy): domain Eukaryota; kingdom Metazoa; phylum Chordata; class Mammalia; order Rodentia; family Muridae; genus Arvicanthis; species Arvicanthis niloticus. The sequence goes on from NC_047660.1 coordinate 136,485,229, forward strand.
CCCCCTCCTCCTGCTTCTATGAGGATGTGCCCCCACCAACCCACCTGCTCCCACCTCCCTGACCTCAAATTCCCCCCCAGTGGGACATCCAGCCTTCATGGGACCAAGGTATATCTCACTTTTCATTACTTATTTTGTTAATTTGAATACTGGCTCTGAGCCCTCTAGTTAGTCCGGCTAAGAGTTGATCTATCTTGTTGATTGCCTCCAAGAACCAGCTCCTGTTTTTGATGATTCTTTGTATAGTTCTTTTTGTTTCTACTTGGTTGATTTCAGCCCTGAGATTATTTCCTGCCATTTACTCCTCTTGGGTGTATTTGCTTCTTCTTGTTCTAGAGCTTTCAGGTGTGCTGTCAAGCTGTTAGTGTATGCTCTCTCCAGTTTCTTTATAAAGGCACTCAGAGCTATGGGTTTCCCTCTCAGTACTGCTTTCATTGTGTCCCATAAGTTTGGATATGTTGTGCCTTCATTTTCATTAAATTCTAAAAATTCTAATTTCTTTCTTTCTTCTCTAACCAAGTTATCATTGAGTAGAGAGTTGTTCAGCTTCAATGTATATGTGGGCTTTCTGTTGTTTTTGTTGTTATTGAAGACCAGCTTTAGTCTATGGTGATCTGATAGAATGCATGGGATTATTTCAATCCTCTTGTATCTGTTGAACCTTGTTTTGTGACCGATTATGTGGTCAGTTCTGGAGAATGTACCATAAGGTGCTGAGAAGAAGGTATATTCTTTTGTTTTAGGTTGAAATGTTCTATAGATATCTGTTAAACCCATTTGGTTCATAACTTCTGTTAGTTTCACTGTATCTATGTTTTGTTTCTGTTTCCATGATCTGTTCATTGATAAGATTAGGCTGTTGAAATTTCCTACTGTTATCGTGTGAAGTGTGTGCTTTGAGCTTTAGTAATATTTCTTTTACAAATGTGAGTGCCTTTTTATTTGGGGCATGGGTGTTCAGAATTCAGAGTTTATCTTGGTCAATTTTTCTTTGATGAGTAGCCGTACTCATCTTTTTTGTTAATTTTTGGTTGAAAGTCAATTTTACTCCATATTAGAATGGCTATTCCAGGTTGTTTCTTGGGAACATTTGCTTGGAAAATTTTTTTCCAGCCTTTTACTCTGGGGTACTTTCTGTTCTTCTTACTGAAGTGTGTTTCCTGTATGCAGCATAATGCTGGTTTCTGTTTATGTATCCAGTCTGTTAGTCTATGTATTTTTATTGGGGAATTGAGTCCATTGATGATAAAAAAGAATATTAAGGACAAGTGATTGTTGCTTCCTGTTATTTTTGTTGTTCGAGTTGGAATTTATGTCTATGTGGCTATCTTCTTTCATGTTTGTTGAAAGAAGATTACTTTCTTGTTTTTACTTGTGTACAGTGTTGGAGTTTTTCATCTATTATCCTTTGTAGGGCTGTATTTGTGGAAAGATACTGTTTAGATTTGGTTTTGTCATGGAATATATTGGTTTCTCCATTTATGGTAATTGATACTTTTGCTGGGTATAGTAACTTGTGCTTGCAATGTTGTTCTCTTAGGGTCTTTATGACATCTGTCCAAGATCTTCTGGCTTTTAGAGTCTCTATTAAGAAGTCTGGTGTAATTCTGATAGGTCTGCCTTTATATGTTACTTGGCCTTTTCCCCTTACTGCTTTTAATATTCTTTCTTTGTTCTGTGCATTTGGGTTTTGATTATTATGTGCTGGGAGGAATTTCTTTTCTGGTCCAATCTATCTGGTGTTCTGTAGGTTTCTTGTATGTTTATGGGCATCTCTTTCTTTAGGTTGGAGAAGTTTTCTTCTATAATTTTTTTGATTTTTACTAGCTGTTTGAGTTGGGAATCTTCACTCTCATCTATGCCTATTATCCTTAGGTTTGGTCTTTTCATTGTGTCCTGGATTTCCTGGATGTTTTGGGTTAAGAGCTTTTTGCATTTTGCATTTTCTTTGACTGTTGTATCAATGTTTTCTATGGTATTTTCTGCACCTGAGATTCGCTCTTCTATCTCTTGTATTCTGTTGGTGATGCTTGCGTCTATGACTCCTGATCTCATTTCTAGGTTTTCTATCTCCATGATTGTCTCCCTTTGTGATGATTTCTTTATAGTTCATATTCCCATTTTTATATCCTGGATAGTTTTGTTCAATTTCTTCACCTGTTTGGTTTTGTTTTCCTGTATTTCTATAAGGGATTTATGTGTTTACTCTTTAAGGGCTTCTAGCTGTTTACCTGTATTCTCCTGTATTTCTTTAAGGGAGTTATTTATGTCCTTCTTAAAGTCCTCTATCATCATCATGATTTGAGATTTTAAATCCAAACCTTGCTTTTCCAGTGTGTTGGTGTATCCAGTGCTTGCTGTGGTAGGAGAACTGGGTTCTGATGATGCCACATAGCCTTAGTTTTTGTTGCTTATGTTCTTGCTCTTGCCTCTCACCATCTGATTATCTCTGATGTTAGCTGGTCTTGGTGTCTGACTGGAGCTTGTCCCTCCTGTGAGCCTGTGAGCCTGGGTGTGTCAGCACTCCTGGGAGACAAGCTATCTTTGTGCAGGATTGGGGTGCGGAGTGCTGGGGCACAGGATCAGCTCTGGGGGTAGATAAAAACTAGAAGAATTATGTCCCTGGCTGCTCAGCAGTTCCTGGGTCCTGTGGGCCCAAGGCAGGTCTCACTTGGGCCAGGTATTGGGACAGTAATAGTGGTTTCACCTGTGATCTTAAGTATGTCAGCATTGCTGGGAAACAAGCTATCTCCAGTGTGTTGTCTTTTTTGTTGTTGTTGTTGTTGTTAAAACCCATCTATAGCCTACTCCTGAGGACTTATGTTACTTAATATCTATCACTTCCTCTTGCAAAATCTGTCAAAAGTCAAACTCCAACTCCAGGTATTATAGCACCCTTTTTTCTATCCACCAGGCTAGAGGAACTGACTGGTAACTTGACTTTATCCTCATGCCCGCTGTCAAATGTGTGAAGTACCTCCTGGTCTTTGTGGATACCTTCTCAGGGTGTGTGCAAGCATTTCCACCACCAACAAAAGGGCTCAGTCTCTGATTTCCTCCTTTGAGAGATCATTCACTGATTTGGAGTCCCAGCCCTCCTTCAGTCAGACAATGGTCCTGAATTTAGCTCCCAAGTTTCTCAAACTCTATCTAAAGTCCTCAACATCCCCTGGCATTTTCATATTCCCTATGACCTCCAGTCTTCAGGAAAGGTAAAAAGAACTAACTGCTTCCTAAAAACCACTCTTGTCAAACTGTCACAGGAACTTAATCTCAATTGGGTAAAACTCTTCCTACCTCTGGCTCTTTTCAGGCTACTAGCTCTTCCCAAGCAACCTCTCCTCATCTCAACTTTCGAACTCATGTATGAGTTATGTGTGGTCCTAACTCCCGGTCTTTCACCTGAATGATCTCCCTTCCCTGATCACCTACTTATCCCATTACTCTGCGCCTCTGTTTTCTCCTATGGAACTTTGCTGACCACCATCTACCATGGCCACACACTGTCCCCTGTCTACTGACTGTCAACATTGGAAACCAAGTCCTTCTATCCCCTCCAGACCATCAGCCCTCACCTCTCCTAAACGGCAAGGTCCTTTCAAGGTAATTCTTTGTTTGCTTCCTCTTTGAAAGATGATAGTAAATAATGGCCAGATACATATGTTAGGATCAGAGACCAATCACTTCTATCAACAACACAAGACCCTCTTCTATATTTAAGACCCATGGGATCCCAGGTGGAAACAGGTATTGTTGGTAAGTACTACTATAAAAACCAATCTGGGTCCCCAGTAAGTACTATTCACATCCAGAGGAAATATGTCTCAATTGTCCAACCTCTAGGAATTGGAAAAACAAAACATTCCCCTCATAAGTGGTACTAACCTATCATTTTGCCTTCTTTGTCAAAACCTGACCTCGACCTACCAATTCCTTAATGTCACCCACCTGGTCTCTTCAAAGATTGCTGGCTATATGTATGTACCCTCTGGAACTAACTTACAATTGCCACTTACAGCTTCTCAAGTGACCCTGCCAGGCAACCTCATCTCATCTTTCATCAGCTGCCCCAACTCTGGTGTTGCCATGACCCCATACTTTTTCTCTATCACCATTTTTGGCATGGCAGACTGTTTTAAGACATCAGGGACATGTTCCTTAGGAATGCTAAGCTCCCTAAACTGCAACAGAGCCATAACCCTCAGTACCTCATCCCTGCCACAGTGCTCTACAGACCAGAACACATCAGTACTCTGTGGCTCTCAGGTCTATCATCGTCTACCTTCCTGCTGATCCAGAATTTACATGTTAGTGTTTCTTTCCGTGAATTAGGAGTAATCCACAGAAAAAGTTTTACCGATCCCAGTTGTAGACACAATACCTGCCCAATATAACAAGAGGGCAGTTCAAACTCACGCCATTTCTGGCCGCTGTGAGAATACTATAGGTGTTAGTACTGGAATGGCAGGGCCGACTACTTCCTAACCTTATACAATCAGTTCTCCTCCCAGCTTGACAATGATCTTCAAGAAGAAACCATGCTCTCCCTGCAAAGACAGATTGATTCTCTGGCAGCAGTGGGGCTTCAGAACTGATGGGGACTAGATGTTCATATAGTGAAAGAAGGTGGTCTTTGCCTTTTCCTCCAAGAATGATGCTTCTCCATCAATGAATCCAGAGAAGTGAGAAACAAAACACAGCAGCTGCAATCAGACAACCAAAAAACACAGGGAGAGGAACAGCATAAGGCCTCTAATTCCTGAATTTTCAAAGACCCTGTATGGAAGTACATGCTGCCTTTGCTAACCCCACTTCTTCCCATCTGTCTGCTTTCACTATTTGCTGCTCATTAATCTCATCTCCACATTCCTCCAATGACAAATTCAAAAAATTTAATTACCTTTTATTGGATATTTTATTTATATTTCAGATGTTCTTCCCTTTGCCCATTTGCCCCCACCCAGAAACCCCCATCCCATCCCCTCTCCTCCTGCTTCTATGAGGATGTGCTCCCACCAACCTACTCCTACCTCACTGCCCTCGAATTCCCCCACACTGGAGCATCCAGCCTTCACAGGACCAAGGGCTTCCTCTCCCACCTATGCTGGACAAGGCCATCCTCCCCTACATATATATATACAGCTGGAGTCATGGGTCCCTCCCTATGTGCTCCCAGGCTGGTGGTTTAGACCCTGGGAGCTCTGGTTGGTTGGTTGGTATTCTTGCTCTCCCCATGGGGCTGCAAATCCTTTCAGTTCCTTCAGTCTTCTCTCTTACTCCTCCATTGGGAACTCCATGAACAGTTCAATGGTTAGCTGTGAGCATCTGCCTCTGTATATGTCCGACTCTGGCAGACCTCTAAGGAGACAGCTGTATCAGGCTCCTGTCAGCATATCATATCAGCTTCTGCCTTTGGTGATTGCACATAGAATGGATACCCAGGTGGAGCAGTCTCCAAACGACCCCTCCTTCAGTTTCTGTCCCACACTTTGTCTCCATATTTGCTCCAATGAGTATTTTGTTACTCCAAGAAGGACAGAAGCACCCACATTTTGATCTTCCTTATTCATGAGCTTCATGTGGTCTGTGAATTCTATCTTGGATATTCTGTGCTTTGGGGCTAATATCCACTTATTAGTGACTGCATACCATGTGTGTTCTTTTGTGATTGGGTTACCCCACTCAGGGTGTTATTTTCTAGTTCCATCCATTTGCCTAAGAATTTTATGAATTCATTGTTTTTAATAGTTGAGTAATGCTCCATTGTGTAAATGTACCACATTTTCTGTATCCATTCCTCTGTTGAAGGACATCTGTGTTCCTTCTAGCTTCTGGCTATTATAAATAAGGCTGCTATAAACATAGTGGAGCATGTGTCCTTGTTATATGTTGGAGCATCTTCTAGGTATATGCCCAGGAGTGGTATATCAGGATCCTCAGGTAATGCTATGTCCAATTTTCTGAGGAACTGCAAGACTGATTTCCAGAGTGGTTATACCAGCTTGCAATCCGACCAACAATGGAGGAGTGTTCCTCTTTCTCCACATCCTCCCCAGCATTTGCTGTCACCTGAGTTTTTGATCTTAGCCATTCTGACTGGAAAAGAATTCTAACCAATTAATCAGTTTCTTTTACAGGATTACCAACCACTGTCCACAGGAGGAACCTGATGTGAACCACTATCAAATGAGCCCCAATGGTGAAAGTCAGCTATACCTCAAAATTGATAATACCCCTAGATTTCAGGAAACAATTTAAGAAATCCTACACCCCCATTCCCACTTCACCATCCCCTCTCCTGGCCCTTTTCCCTCTATAATAAGAAAAAGAGGAATGTTAGCATCAGAGCATCAGGTGTATCCATGGACAGCCAGAAGCTCATCCCCTGGCCTGCAGCCTCCTCCTCCTCATCTTCCTCTTTGTGATGGTTTGGCCCAGGGTGTGGCAGGATTAGAAGGTGTGGCCCTGTTGGAGTAGGTGTGTCACTGTGGGTGTGCATTATAAATTTCTCATTCTAGCTGCCTGGAAGTCAGTATCTGCTAGCAACCTTCAGATGAAGATGTAGAACTCTCAGCTCCTCCTGCACCATGCCTGCCTGGATGTTGCCATGCTACCACCTTGATAATAAATGACTGAACCTCTGAACCTGTTAGCCAGCCCCAATTAAATGTTGTCCTTACAAGAGTTGCTTTGGTCATAACGTCTATTCACAGCAGTAAAATCCTAAGACACTCTTTTTCCCCCTTCTTCTCTTCTTCTTTTCTCCTCCCCCTCCTCCTCCTCTTCTTCCCTCTTCACAGTCCCCCCATCCCCTAAGCCACTATGCCAGTAAAACTTGCCACATGAGACCTGCGGCTTGTGTGATTTGTCTGGGATTGTGCCGCATAGTCTAACAGGTACACGTCTATCCCTGTAACGGTAAACCAGATGAATTGGCCTAGCTACCACATATATGTACACAACAGTTTGACCAAAACATACCATGTTTCTGTTTTGTGTGTGGATAATATGGACAGTAAAACAGATATATTTTTATGTAAAGTTTTTCTGTTCTTTTTAATAAACTTTAGAAATTAAAAAAAAAAGAATAAAAACTACACATTCAAAACAGAGATTATACAAATAGATTTGATCTTATGCTCTCAATACATATTGATTGTAAGCACTGTTTTTCTAAATGACTGGTTTTTTCTTTTTTAATTAGGTTTTCTTTTTCCTTCTCCTCATACTCTTTAGTTTCCTTTTTTTCTTCCCAAATACAGGTCGAGCCGTCACTAGAAGAGTCTTGGCTTTGTCCTCACCATCCTCACTGGAGCTGCTGGTGGACACACAGCCCTCCCTCCCCTGAGGAGGGTCTCTCAGCAGGTCGGGGGAATCGGAGCAGCTGACTTCTGATGACTTCGCTGCTCTTCTCTGTCGTGCACCCATCACAGATGAACCTTCTGCTTCCTCACATGAAGACTCCTGGGGTGATTCTGAGAGGCAGGGGTCCCCTAGAAACCCACCATCTCCTGAAGGCCTCCTTCTTTGGGGGACTGAAGTCTCTCTTGTATATGGTAGGCTTCTTTTCTGGGTTTTTCCTTTTGGCTCATCCAGGGTCTCAGTTGCTTTCTTAAGCTCATGAGCTGCCTCTTCCTTTCTTTTCCTTAGCATACACGTCACTGCTCTGCTCAGCCTATGGCTCTTTATGTGTTTGGCATCTTGTTTTTCCTGCTGAGCTAATCTAAAAAAGGAATCAATCCGTAGCTGGGTCTAAAATAAAATAAAGCAATAAATCAAGTAAGTGAGTAGTTTCTATACCAGATCAACAAGTTGAACTGTGGATTATTATCTCCAAGAACTTGGAATTATGGCCTCCAGAAGGAAATTCTAGCTCTGTTTTTTGGTTTCCCCTCCCCCCCCCATAACAATTGTAACCTCTTCTTTAGCAGCAACAGAATTTCACAGAATCTGTGCATAAGTCATTCAATGCCTTTCTTTTAAAATCATTATTGTCATACAGCACCTTCAAGGGACAAGTTTGCTGATGCATTAGGAGCCATTAATAGTCACACAAGAAACAAAGGTCAAGCCTTTAATTCAGCAAATCCACTGCTGGGAGAAACTCTTAAATCTAGTGTGAATTATGGCGTTATTCATAACTACTTGAAAACTAAACACCCAACAATATAGAAACAGCCAATGTGAACTTTCATGGACTGTAGGCTGGCCCTCTGAAACTATAAAAAGCCATGCAACTCACAGAAGAAAGTATATGCTCATGAACCGAGGGGAAGAGGAGACCCACTCTATCAAGAGGGATTTATACACGGGAGCAAACTAGCATGGGAGACAAAGGGAAACAAACACGAAGGAAACACACCTTGAAAGGAGGTGACAGTTTTAACCTACTATTGTTAATTTCTAGACTATCTTTGCTTCTTAGAGAGAAAAATTGTCTTGAAAAGGAAATATATCTGAATTTTATCTGAAATTAAGGAATTTATCTGAAATTAAGGAATAACTAGTCACTAGAAAATATTTTCCTTCTTAGTAGGCTTCTATTGCTGGTAGGTAAGTAACATCAGACAGACAACAGGAAAGCCCTGGAAATATTATTTAAATCTTTGTCCATTTGGATTTTTTTCCCTAAATTACACAAATTTAATGGAAACTGATTTCATTATCTTAAAAACTATAGTCTCATTTCTATTTGCATGTATATTTCATCAATAGCTTCTGAGATGGGGGAAGGTTTATTTGATATGAGCAGGGCACATGGATAAGACAAGCACACAAACCCATTTGGAAACACTGAAGGCCATATAAAAGGGCATTTTACTAACCAAAAGTCTCTCTTGTAGAAATATTAGTATACAGACCAGATCCTAAGTTGTAAATTAAAATGTTAGTGTTTGAAGAAATTGTTTTGGAGTGAATACTTCCTGGGCTTTTAAAAACTGAAGATTAGGGGTTGGAGAGATGGCTCAGCGGTTAAGAGCACTGACTTCTCTTCCAGAGGTCCTGAGTTCAATTCCAAGCAACCACATGGTGGTTCACAACCATCTATAATGAGATCTGATGCCCTCTTCTGGTGTGGCCACAGACAGCAACAGTGTAATCATATACATAAAATAAATAAATCTTAAAAAAACAAAAAACTGAAGATTAGCTCCAGAGGAGTAATATATTTCATCTTAAACATCTTACTATGAAGTCATTTATTAGACTAGAATTTTTTTTCAAAGCCAACAAAACAAGGACACTGCAGCACAAACAAATTAACAAATAGACTTAGGACCCAATCCTTTCTTCTGTTGCACTCTATTTTTAAGGTGTCATCATTTCGAGCCTTCAGCTATCTGCCCTGAAGTAAGGCATTAACAGCTACTAACTGCAGTCATCACTCTGGACATAAAGAAAATGCACAATTACCTGCTGGACATTCAGGTTCTTTAGTACTGGATACAGGGATTCATCTGTCTTCATCCTGTTCCAGCCAAAATACCTCTGACAAAATGTGCTGGTAGTTAAGATTTACAGAAGTTTTTAAAAGAGACATAGCAGGAAGTAATAATAATAATGATAATAATATTTAAAAGCCAATCATTGTTGCCATTCCCTGTACCTCCCAGAATAATTATTTTTATAAAGATTAAAGTGGTCAGATAAAAGGCTGAAAAAGTAAGCCACTCCAACAAGATCATCTTGCAGTAAGTTCTGATCAATCTCCAAAGGCAGAAGACACTCACAAACTCAGAGCTAGAGCTACACAGTGAAGCCTCCTCAGTACAAAGCATAGCTAACCTAGACTAAAAGCAAGGGCAGCTGTTCTGCGTACTTCTTTAGGAAAGGAAGTTGTACTTGGGTGGACTCTACTGTAGATGTTGATGCAGCCAACAAAATTATTATTTAAATACACAGAATGGAAAGCCAGCAATCTTCCAGAGTAATTGATCTTAACTATGCGGTCATGTCATGTAAGCTCGAGCTGCTTCTTTCAAATTAAGATCTATACTGAAGGATACTTGCTGCATATGCATGAAACCCTGAGTTCATTCCCAAGCACTGGGGAAAAAAACGAGTTCCTTTTCCCAAAGTTTTAATCTCAACAGGTCTACAGCTAGGATGGTTAATAAAGGCTTGGCCCAGGGAGTGACACTATTAGGAGTTGTGGCCTTGTTGAAGTAGGTGTGTCACTGTGTGTGTGGGGGGGGGGGCTTTAAGGCCCTGGTCCTAGCTGCCTGGAAGCCATTCTTCTAGCAATCTTCAGATGAAGATGTAGAACTCTCAGCTGTTCCTGCACCATGCCTGCCTAGATACTGCCATGTTCCCGACTTGATGATAATGGACTGCACCTCTAAACCTGTAAGGCAGCCCCAATTAAATGTTGTCCTTATAAGAGTTTCCTTGGTCATGGTGTCTGTTCACAGCTGTAAAACCCTAACTAAGACAGCGGTTCAATATCCCCATAAATATTAAGAAAGGATATTCTCTAATCTTGTCAACATCAGGCTTTCCCCACAAGAACGATCCCCTGGAGTCATCCACCACGGGCCTGAGGTAAGCATCTGCAACTGCGGGGTTGGGAAAACCAGGTGTCAGCTGCAACTTCCGTAATTTTTTTTTCACTTTGGTGTCATAGGGATTTTCTGCGGCCTTCTTGTTATTTTGAGCTTCGTGCCACCACTCTCTGTAAGACATAGGAACAATTACTTACGAAACAGGGAGATGTTACAGTTGCCACACTGGAGGGAAAGAGCTAAACACAAAGTTCAGAAAGTAACTTCAAGTCATAATTCAAATATATGTGGTGTAGAATACTGAGCTGCAAAGTAAAGATCTTCCTGCATGTTAAGTATTTCATGTGCACTATCATTACTCTCAGCTCAGTAGCACAAGGCCCCTAGTCAGTGAAATGGAAGGTACACTGGATCCAAAACTGTCAACAACATACTGGCTGTTTTAGTGTAGATATCATTCAACACCAAGTAGGATATGATGGATGGGGCATATGCACACAAAGAGAGACACTAAATAGATCTTTTAAATTATAAACAGTGGCAAGTACTATTGCTCTCATGTGTTAGGCAGTGTTCTAAGCAAAATTAGACTGTTAATTTTGATTTTCCTATATTAAGTCCATTTTAAAATATTTTCCATCTTATTGTGGCACACTTTTTTTTCTTTTAATGCTCCTCTGATGAAGATATCACTAGTCCATCTCTATGACTTTGGGTGATGATCAAGAAGCTGTAGCCGTAGAGCATAAAACATGCTTGTCCACTTCCTGTTTTTGAAAAAAGCTGCCCTTAGAAGCAGTCACCACTCCTTGAGAAACCTGTGCTCACTGCAGGTTCTCAATGGAGACTATCTAAGGTCTACCAGCATTCTGTCTGTCTACTGACAGTGCCTGGCATGTGAAACTTTCAGCAGGTCCTTGAGCTTTGAGCTGTTCCAAGACAGAGAATAGGAATAAAAGACTCCCAAGCAAGTTTCAGGGTCAGGAGCAAAAACACCAAGTGCTGCTGGTGGAGGCTATGGAGGTTTAAATAGGTAACTGCAATGTGCCAACAGGAAACTGACAGATAATACCATGGAAATTCAAACATGCTCCTCACCTACCCAACTTCCAGTGGTTCCTGAAGAACACCCACCCTCCCTTCAGTTCTATTTCTTCACATTTTAGTACCAGCAACTGGGCTACATACAGCCTGCAGGCCACTTCACTGAGCAACTTCAGAGCGCCATCTACCGTTCAAAGGCTTAACAGTGGTCTTCAATAACCAGACTCAAGAGGAAAATAATGCTTTCTTTTCTTTTTAAGTTTTGCTTGTTTTGTTTTGAGTATATGTGTGACTGTCACATATATGCAGGTGCCCTCATAGGCCACCTGATGTAGGTAATGGGAACTGCACTTGAGTCCTCTAGGAAAGCAACAAATGCAAACCACTGAGCCATTTCTACAGTCCCTTTCCTAGAGGACTGTAAAAACATTTTCCTAATGGTTTCTTAACCAGTTTTATAACATAATACTGACAAAACACATGAGTATCTGCCCTAAATACACCCCTTAAAGAGAGAGAGCCAGGAACTGCAAAGGAAGATGGAAAACAAAGGGGCTGAGTCTCTCGGTCAGGCTATGACACAAAGGAAGGGCACATGCCTGGCAGAGGAGCTGCTGCCCTCCCCCACAGCTATCTTCAGCTTATTGGCCAACAGCAGCCCAGGATGTTTAGAGCTCTTTTTCTTCTTAAACAAATCTAAACATTTTGTGTGAAAATCTCCTTCAAATTTAAATGCTACTGGGATCTTCAAAAACAAAAAACAAACACAAGATGGCATGAAGGGCTCTGCTATATTCCTACCCCTCTTTCTAAACCTTAGCGCTGCCTTCATCCTACACCCAAGTTAGACAGAAATGAGACTACTCAGCCTGCCTTCAAGAAGCTCTAACACCCCTGAACACAAGGGCATCTTTGTAAAAGAAGCACTAATACAGCTTAAATCACACAGTGACCCCCACAAACTGGGAGACTCAACACCCACTCATGATCATCTTACTCATAGATAGTCATCCAGACAAAAACTAAACAGAGAAATATTGGAACTAATGGACATTATAAACCAAATGGAACTAACAAATATTGATTGGGTAAAGATCACTTTACCAAACACAAAACGATACATCTTTTGCTCTGTACATCACAGAACTGTCTTCAAATTGACCCTGTACTAGAACACAAAGCTAGTCTCAATAGATGCAAGAAAAATAACCCTCTGTATCTTATCAGATCACCATGAATTAAAGCTGGACTTCAACAACAGAAACAACAGAAAGCCTACAAACCTATGGAAAATGAACAACCCTCTACTCAATGACCACTGGGTCAAGGAAGAAACAGTGAAGAAATTAAAGAAGTTCTAGAATTCAATGAAAATGAATACACAAAATATCCAAACTTACGGAACAAAATTAAGGCAATTCTAAGAAGTAAGTTGTCATACACCTATCCAAACTAACAAAAAGATGGAGAGGAAAGAACTAAATGAGCAAAATTAGAAATGAAAAGCAGGATGTAACAACAGATACCAAGGAGATCCAGAGAATCATAAGGATATATTCATATATATATATATATATATATATATATATATATATATATATGAATATATGAATATATATGAATATATAAGGGACCTTTTAAAACTGAGAAGCTTCTATATAACAAAGGAGACTGTCATTCAGACAAAGTGGCAGCCTGCAGAATGGAAGATTTTTTAACCAACTCCACATCTGATAGAGGGCTGATATCCAAAATACATAGACAACTCAAGAAACTGATATCATTAAAACAATCCAATTTTAAAATGGGGTACAGATTTAAGTTGAGAATTCTCTCAATAGAGGAATCTCAAAGGGCTGTGCAACAAAGAAATTTCAACATCCTTAGCACTCAGGGAAATGCAAATCAAAACTATTTTGAGAGTTTATCTTATGCTCATCAGAATAGCTAAGATCAATAACACAAGTGACAGCTTATATTATCAAGAATGTGGAATAAGAGAACACCCATCCACGGCTGGTGGGACTGCAAACTGTATAGACAGAATTGTAATTAATGCATCAGCTCCTCAGAAAGATGGGAATTGATCTACCTCAAGGTCATTTCATTTCACCACAAGGACAGTTACCCAACCATGTTCTCTATTGCTCTACTCATTGTAGCCAGAAATTGAAAACAATCTATATGTCCCTATGAAAGGAAAATAGAATAGATAGTTATGGATGGCGGCTGGTAATGCTGGAACAGGAGGATCACATGGCAAGAGAGAAGACAGGGGACAGATGGAGGAAATATAGAGACGGCTAAACTTAGGAAGAGTTTGATGGGTAGTATGAAGTCCTAATACAGTAGAAACTTTCTAAAACATATACATATCTGAAGACAATCTAAACAAGATTGCCAGATAATGGGAGTCAAAGCCACAAATAGATGTCTCTTGTCAGCAAGTGAAGCTTCCAGTTCCAGGATTGGCTTACATCTAGTTGAGCTGTTTGTTACCATAGTAATTCCCAAATAACCCAGCTGTTGTCATTGCTGCTCTGACAAACTGACAGGGAACTATTGCTGAAGGTAACACCTACACAATTTATTGAACATGAAGAAGTCAAACTGGTGCCTACATAGCCTTCAGCCTGTGCTAGCATCTTTTGTACAGGAAGAGTACTCTGCATGCTACCAAAAAAGAAATATAAAAAACACCAACCCAACAACAAACCCTTTGAACTACAATGGTGTCCTGCCCGAAAGATATACTTGGGCAATGGTGGTGGTACAAAACTTGTAGAAATAACCAAACAATATCTGGTTTGAGTTAAGGCCTACTCCAGGAGATGGAACCCACACCTAACACTGCTTGGGTTACCTAAGACTAGATAACCCAAGGTAAGAACCAAATATTAATAGTCTTAAGAGAAAAAAAAAAAGAGCAATTAAATGAATCCTTGTGACATTCTGCTGTATTTATATGTCAGTGCCTTGCTTAGCTATCCTCAGAGAAACTTCCTCCTGAAGCAGATAGGAACAAACACAAAGCCCCCCAATGAGACATCATATAGAAAGTGAGAGACCTTGACACACTCAGCCCTAATTAGGATGTGTCCATCACGTCCCTCCCCTCAGAGCTCAGGGAACCCCAAGGAAAAGGAGCTGGGAAGACTGTCCTTTTTCTGTTATGGCTTCCAGTTTAGTGCTTTTATGGGATTCCTGAGTATTAAATAGTATCCCTCTGTTTCTTGTGCCTTCTCTTAGGCTCTTTTCCTTTTGTTTATTTGTTTTGTGTAATTCTGATGTATTGGTTTTGTTTTCATTTATTTTGTCTTATTATTATCTTATAAAGCCTATTTGCTTTCTAGTGAGAGACAGAAAGGGGGCTAATCTGGGTGGAAGAGCTGGGAACAAAGGAAGAGAAAGAATAATCAGGATAAATTATATAAGGGAAAAAATCTATTTACAAAAAAAGGAAAAAATGATATAAAAAATTAAATACCAGCAAGAGTGCATGTATGCATGCATGTGCATTTCTGACAGGTGTAATGTGCATGTAACTGCAGCTTCTTCCAACTGACTATAATTGAATAAACCAAATTTTAAGTATAATCATTTTAATACATATTTTGCAATGTTTCTTTTTTTTCATTTGTAAAAGAATGTTATTTGTAGCTATATAGTTCTTTACAGACCATGCTTGATATAATAACATATCCCAAATATGTCAACTTCTCTGGGTCAGCACATGAGTCTTCATGGACAGTGACTTTATAATCTAAGTTCCTGGCCCTGGACCTCAAAGCAAATTTATGGTTAACTTCTTTTATAACACTGAACAAGTGGTGAAAAATTTTCACTAGCAACATTGAACAATTTCATTTGCTTCTCCACTCTCCATTTAATCCCACAAGGAACCATAATGGTGTAGAATATAACTACTCATCTTTTCCATTGCTAAGGCCTGCACATCTGACTCATATTGGCTACTCTACAACCATCTAAATGAACTCAGAGGCAGCTCACACACTAATGAACACTGAAGACTATCTTTGTGTCCCTGGACTAGGATAAAGCAGGCATGATTAAAACAAGACTAAAATAGACTAAAAACAGATTCACCAAGGCCCTAGAAACCACAGCCACTGTCTCCAACTACTCCTTCAATATACAATGACTTGAGACAACTTGTAGGGCTGTGAAGGGGTCTTGGTTTTGGTCGAAGTGCTGGCTGGAAAGCCCGGAGACCCAACAGGTGTCCATTGCCTATAAGGGATGGGCATCTGTTCCGCTGTGCTCCCAGAATCCAGGCTCCTAACACATGGCGTGGAACTCCATTGACCTACACTGTTCAGTCACATTCAGGGAAATGCAGCCCTGCCCAAAGAGCACAGGTAGAGGGCCCTACAGGCCTCAGGCCCTAGAGAGATTTACATACTAATGAGATGCCTGAGGGCCAGAGGGCGGAGCCAATTAAGCATTCTTCCCCAGCCCCTCCCCCTTCTCTCCCTCCCTATTTAACTCAGGTCTGCCCTGTGTTTCAGGGGGGTGCGCATCCAGACTCAATCATCATCCGACATGCCAATAAACCCATTTTGAAAACCCAAGGACTTTCTTGTGTCATTGGGGCCGTGCTATGAGGAACTGTGGAGAAGGCCTTTAATGAGCCGCTGTAGCTGGAGCCATCATGCCTAACTTCCCCCGGAGCAACCCTGCATTTCCAGCCACAACAACCCATAGCTGGCGCCCAACGTAGGGCTGTTGTCATTCCCATGGCTCCAAAGAGATTGGAGCACAAGAGTCTTGACTGAGTTCACTCCTCTCAGACCACTGAGAGGCAGTAGAATGACCGAGACTGGGGGCATGTGGGAGCACAACCGGCTAGCCCACAGCCGAGAAAAATGATGGGGAGGGGAGAAGAAAGAGGCCCTGGCAGCACCCTGTAGAAGAGAGGTTACTATACTTGCTTGGTTGCGTGGGTGATCGAGCTCCACAACAACCCACACCAACTTGTGATTTTAGAAACAGATTCCCAGAAGTGGTGGCACACACCTACAGTAGCAGCTACATGGGAAGCTGAGGCTAGAGGATTACAAGTTTGAGTTCAGCCTAGGCAACAACACAGTAAGAGCGCTGTTAAAAAAAAAAAATCCATGTATTAGTCTGTGTATTTATAGAAATACCTGAATTAAAGGCATGAGGAAAAGCCTTACGAGAATTTTAGGAGTGGGTCCAGGCCTCGTCCAGGGAATTCATTGAGAATCTCCATGGCTGTTACACAGCCAACAGTTGGAATCCCTTCCGTATAATCACTGCCCAGTAGATAAGCCAAGTTGATTAATTTGTTCCGGTCCAATCCTGTATAAATAGCAAAACATATATATCTA
This sequence comes from Arvicanthis niloticus, assembly GCF_011762505.2. Taxonomy (NCBI): domain Eukaryota; kingdom Metazoa; phylum Chordata; class Mammalia; order Rodentia; family Muridae; genus Arvicanthis; species Arvicanthis niloticus. The sequence goes on from NC_047660.1 coordinate 136,502,147, forward strand.
TATCAATAGATAGATAGATAATATATATATATATATGTATATATATGTTTATATATGTGTTTTAGATATATATGTGTGTGTATATACACACACACACACACAGAGACAGTATCTTTCTCTTCCACTAGAGAAAGATATTTCATTCTCAGTTATTTCCCCATTGTCAAGAATGACTGGCATATGAGAGTCATTCTGTGTGCATTTCCCAGGTAATGAGGTGAATGGTAACGGATATGAATGTCAGGAATCACTCAGATGATTTAACTGCAAGAAAGATGATAGGATTTTAATTTCTTAAATCCATTTTTTAATACCCTATGACCTCCCATTTCCACTCACGCATCAAATGAGTTCCTTGAGAAGAAAAACCACATGAGACAAATCAGGAGAGTGAATGTACAGAACTGTGGGAAATGACCACACTTTGACTCTTACCTAATTGGTTATAAAAGTCCACATATTGATAGTATTCTATAAACTTGTTCTTGTTAAAAAAATTCTTATAGACATGCCGGGCTCCAAACAGCCAGATATCACTATCATCAGTAATGGTTCCAGAAGTCTGATCAGTGAGATCCAGAATGGCACACTGCGCTTCTGCCTCCATCGGAGCCTGGATGTAGGGAATGCCAAACAGGCGCAGTAGTTCCTGTAGTAAGAGAACAAGCAGGGAAATGTACTGTGGGCCTTGACCACAAGGGGGTGTGACAGTATTACACAGCCCTTCTGAAAGGACAAGTCTAAAGAAGACCAAGCTAAAGTCACACTTACCTGGCTTTCCAGAAACATCTGGCCTGTTACAGAGGCAGCAATCCGATCTTGCTGCTGTTTTTGAGCTTTCAGTGAATTCTGTTCTGCTAAGAGGTTACTCTCCAGGGCATCCAGTTCCTCCTAAAACATATTCCCAGCCGTAGAAAATTACAGTCATGATCCAATTATGTTCATTTGTTACAATAAAGCATGCATTTCCTCTGGCTGAAATAACCAATAAGCCATTTCTCCTTACAGTGTTTTCCACTTGGGATTTCCAGGCAAGACTGTCCCTTTCAGTGGCCTCATTACATCATGTGGGAACCTAACTAAAAACCCCAGGTGTAACTTACATTTTAAAAGGGAGCTATGAGTAACAAGAAGATGAATTAAAAACAGCTAGTGAATATTTATCTAGCAACTTTTAAAATCTCAAAAGCCATAGGCTTGGCTTCCTCAGCACTAAGTTAAAATGTGGTGTTACCAAGTTAACATTTTGCCATTCGTTGGGCGAGTCCTCAGCGTCACTGTCAGCTTCTCTGTGTCCTTCCACTGCCTCAGTGTCAGAGCTGTCCTGTGGGAAGCACTCTGTGTCCTGTGGGAGGCACTCTGTGTCCTCCAGAGTTTCTCTTGCTTCCTCTGCATCTTTTTCAGAGAGATGTTTAGAAGCCTCTGATGACTCTGTTTGAAGTTCACCACTGCTGACCACACTCTGCACTTCAATGAAACTTCCTGTCCAAAAAAAAAAAAAAGTCACTTCATCTAAAATGAGAACATTAAGAGTCACTGTGAAGTCATCAAAACTTTCTGAACAGTCCTGAAAAATTCCAAATCCCAAAGGAAACGATTTAAGCATAAACATAAACATGCAACTCACTAGTTTGCTATAGTGTACCACAAATGCCTAGCTATCATTTCCAACCAAGCTTTTACAATTAGACAAATTGATCTATCAGGCTTTTGATCACTAAAAATAGGAACCAAATTCTCAAAGATTTGCATATTAACTTTTAAAAGCTATGTTCTGTTGACTTAATGCTATTTTTAAAACTCAGAGAAAAGGCCAGGGAAGCAGATAGGCTGACAGCAGGTCTTCACCTCTCCATCTTCTCCTCCAGTCCTCATTCCTTCAATCTCATCCGCGACTTGGAGCAGAACATCTGCTGCTATCTCACTTTCCTCTCTGGCCCCATCCCAAATGGATCCCAAAGATCTTCAACTTCCCTTGCCTCCATTCATCCCAGTATCCCAGTCTCTATGAGCACACCAGCCTAGCAGGCCAGGGAAAACCTTCACCACTTTGTCCTCTCCTCCACACCCAATTCCCCAGTCTCATCCCTCTCTGTGCAACAGAGCACCTTCTGTAGTCTGGCTTCCCCCTCTGCGCAACCTGCTGTGGATCCCACAACTTTCATCTCCTAACTCCCTCTACACAGTTGTTACTTTATCCCAACTCCAGTTCCAGCAGGCACTCCTTGTTAACCCACAGGCCGCTCCTGCCAGAGAAGCAGGTAAGCTGTCTGTAGATCTTTCCCTCTCTTACTGGTCCTTTACATTCAAGTCCCAAGTCTCATCCTCAGTGCTATAGCAGACCCTCTGAAATGACCTCTCTTCACTGTATCCCTCATTCCAAGTAAATAAAATATGCAGATCCTGGCTGAACACTATCTTCTCCTCCCTCCTGTGAACCCCTTCAGACCCCTAGGCTATCCCCATTCTTAGATGAATTTAGCTCCTAATATACAGAAACACAAAATACTTGGAATCCCCAGTGGCTACAACTATCCGTCCTTCCTCCCCCCAAAAAAATCCTACCAGGCAACACACAGCCATGACACTCCAAAAATCAGACAGGAAACAGAAAAGAAGAAACAAATCACCTACCCAACCAAGACAAATCCAGAAATCAGTACTATGACATATAATCGTATCAATGCCAGATTCTGGATGCCAACAGGACAACAGAATTATTAACAGCCAAGGCAAAAGAAGACCAAGTAACTTACCCACACATCTTCCATACTCTCTCTCTCTGGTCCTTCAGAGCCAAAACACTAGTTGTAGCCTGCCTTCCCTCCTGCCCATATCTCCCATGGATCCCACAGACCATCCCCTCCTGGCCTCCTTCCTGCCACTCATAGTTTGTATTTCAGTCCCCAACTTAGGTGGACTCCCCCTGCTGAACCATGCCTTCCAGAAAAGCCAGTAGAGGTTCTCAGCTTTCTCTGTTCCCCCAGATTCAATCCCTCAGGCTTGTCCCTTCTAGTGCTATAATAGAAAATGGAAAAAGCATCAATTAAAAACAAAACAAAGGGAATTCTGGAAATGAAAACTTTAGGAATGCAAACAGCTACAGCCTCCTTCCCTCACCAACACCCACACACCTTCATCTCCTGTGGATCCCAGACCATCCCTACTAAACTCACTCCCCCTACTTTTCACACTATCTCAACCCCTAACTCAAGCAGCCACCTCCTGCCCAGGCATTCCCTGTGAACATACAAGGTAAGTAGGCCAGCAAAACAGGCAGCACACAGCCATCACACCGTTTTTAAATACACAGAGAAAACAAAAACCAGGAACAAAACACACACCCAACAAAGACAAACCCAGAAATTAGCACCTAGCCCTATTATCACCCCAAACCCACCTGTTTAGATAACAGCATAGAAATACAATTGATTTTTATCAATTTTTATCAATTTACAATATGCTTCCACTAAAACCTAGCTACCTGCTACAGCAGGCTGTGAATATTCATTCCAACAGAGTTAAGCACAAGAAAAAGGTCTTTACAACCAACTATATGAAGATTATAAAGGTCCTTAAAGAGGAAATGAATAAATACCTTGAAGAAATCCAGAAAAACACAAACAATTGGAGAAAATGAATCAATCCCTTTAAAAAAAAAAACCCAGGAAAACACAAAACAGTATTAGAAAATGAACAACTTAAAGAAAGCCAAGAAAAACCAAACACACAACTGAAGGAAAGAAAGACAACTGTTCAAGACCTGAAAACGGAAAGAGAACGAATAAAGAAAACTCAAACTGAGATTATTCTGGAAGTAAAAAAAAAAAAAAAAAAAAGGAATGTAAACAAGAACCACAGAGACAAGCTTCACAAACAAAATAAGACATGGAAAAAAGATACAATACTAAATAAATAAATAAATAGATACATCAAAGCTCTTAACAGAAAACATCGAAGAAATCCAAGACACTATGAAAAGACCAAACCTGAGGTTTGTACCTGTGTCCTGGAGCAGAGCCTGTGTTTCCACCCACCCCCAACCCACCCATACCCAAAGACAGCTTGACCCCCCAGGAGTTCTAAAACACGCACAATCACAGGTGAGACCTGAACCACCACCCCAATATGTGGCCTAACTCGGACACCCCAGGGCCCAGTGGACACAGGAACTCCCGCCCAGTTGGAGACACACACTTCTCCCAGTTCGTGCCAGCGCCCAGAGTGGACCTTGTGATCCAGCCCCAACTCTAAGGAGCTCCGACACAGCAAAGCTCACAGAACAGGCTCTCCAGACCCCCTGCCATACCCAGAGACAATCTGACCCAAGGAGGCTCAACAGAACCAGGCTCACAGGAGGAACAGGCTCTTCAGTCAGAGGCAAAAAGGCCAGTTAACACCAGAGATAACCAGATGGTAAGAGGCAACCAAAAAAACATAAACAACAGAAACCAGTGCTACTTGGCAACATCAAAACTCAGTTTTCCCACCACAGCAAGCACTGGATACACCAACACACCTGAAAAGCAAGTGGGAGCACCTGAAAAGGAAGGGGCCAGGGGAGCAGATAGGGGGTTTGTGGAGGAGAAACTGGGAAGGGGGAGAACATTTGAAATGTCAATAAATAAAATAACCAATAAAAAGAAAAAATGAAGATATGACACATTAAAAAAAAAGAGCTATATATACTCACAAACCTGCCAACACCTCTGTGTTGTAGTTATTTCAAGGGTAGTTTTGTTTTATTTATGCAAATGTGAATCATTTCATCTTCCTTTTAAAGTGTTGCCTTGAATGTTGTTTTCATGGCATAAGTGTCTTAGTGTCCTATCATATAGGGAATTATTTTTCATATTATATTCCAGTCTTTTCCAGAAGAATGACAATGTACTTACACTTATTTTCCTGTAACATGCACGTACTATGTTTTGTTACCTGTCTAAGAAAATGTTCATTAAAATATTTGAACCATAAGAAGGAAGGAAGGAAGGAAGGAAGGAAGGAAGGAAGGAAGGAAGGAAGGAGGAAAGAGCCAAACCTATGTATAACAGGAAAAGAAGAGAAATCCTGGCTCAAAGGCCCAGAAAATTGTTTCAACAAAATAATAGAAGAAAAATTTCCTAACCTAAAGAAGGAAATGCCTATAAAGGTACAAAAAGCATACAAAACACCCAATAGATTGGAACAAAAATTAAGTTCCCTTGCCACATAATAAGCAAAGTACTCAACATACACAGTAAAGAACAAATATTAAAAGATTTAAGTGGAAAAGACCAAGTAACAGATAAAGATAGACCTATTAGAATTACCTAACTTCTTACTGGAGACTCTAAAACCTAGAAGAGCCTGAACATTATGTGCTACAGATGCTAAGAGACCACATATGACAGCTCAGATAGCTTAGACAACTCATACCTTGAAAAACTTGCAATCGCCATAGATGGAGCAAATAAAATATTCCATAATGAATCAAATTTAAACAGTATCCAGCCCTAATGGGAGTGCTAGAAGGAAAACTTCAACTTAAGGAGGTTAAGTTTTCAACTTCAAATGTTGTTTTCAAATCAGATGTTGAAACCTTCTGCTCTACACCTCATGGAACTCTCTCCAAAATTAACCATGTAGTTGGACACTAAGCAAATATGAGTAAAAACAAGAAAATAGAAGTACCTCCCTTCATCCAATCAGACTACCATATATTAAAACAAGATATTAACAAAAGAAACAACACGAAGCTTACAAACTCATAGAAATGAAACAACTCTCTACTAAATGAAAAATTGGTCAAGACACCAATAAAGATAAAAATTAAAGAGTTTCTAGAATTCATTGAAAATGAATAAATACCATAGCCATATTTATGGGACACAATGAAAGCAGAGCTAAGAGGAAAATTCATAGCACTAAGTGCCTACATTAAAAAAAAAAAATCTAAAACAAAAAGAAGAAATCACACCCATAAGGAGTAGATGGCAAATAAATAAATAAATAAATAAAACTGAAATCAGTAAAAAAAAAAAAAAAAAAAAAAAAAAAAGAGAGAGCAATACAAAGAATCAATGATCAAAGAATAAGAGTTGATTCCTTGAGAAAATCAACAAGATAGACAAACCTTTACCCAAACTAACTAAAAGACAGGGAGAGAATATCCAAAATAACAAAATCAGAAATGAAAATGGGTACATGTGGTATTTAATATTTAAAATCCCAAGCCTGGATTGGCTATTGAGTTCCCGGATGAAAGCCGCACTCACGATCTTTATGTTTCCAATAAGCCTTAATCAGCATGGCAGCTTGGCCATGTCTACCATCCGTGCTGCTGGAACCTGCTTTCCTGTTGATAACCCCAAATTACTACTTACTATGTTTCATCTGGGCTGCTCATAACTCCAATTGGTCAGCCCACACGGCCCAGCTTTCAAAGAGGACTTAACACCAATGCTCCTCAAATTATTCCACAAAATAGACACAGAAGGAACACTGCCCAATTCATTTTAGGAGGCCACAATTAACATGATACCCAAACCACAAAAAGACTCAACAAAGAATTACAGACCAATTTCCCTTATGGACATAGATATAAAAATACTAAATAAAATGTTCAAACGACTGAATTCAAGAACATATCATAAAAATTGTCCACCACCATCAGGTATGTGTCATTCCAGCAATGTAGGGATGGTTCAAAGTACAAAAATCAGTAAATGTAATTATAAATAAACTGAAAGGAAAAAAAATAAAACCATGATCATCTCATTAGATGCAGAAAAAAGCCTTTGACAAAATTCAACACCCATTAATGATAAAATCCTGAGTGATAAGAGACACATAGTAAAGGCAGTTTACAGCAAGCTAATAGCCAACATCCAATTAAATGGAGAAAAACTCAAAGCAATTTCACTAAAATCACCAACAAGACAAGAATATCCTCTCTCTCCATACGCTTCTTTTCTTCAGCAGAGGGGACTGCCAAGGCTTGCTAACCTGAGTTTTAGTAGAAAGTCAAGACATAAGAGAGGCTGGAGACAAGGAGGAACTAAAAAGATGGGAAACTCGAAAATAAACACCTAGGATGTTAAGATGGAACCATAAACATAAAGATGGATGGGCACAGAAATAAATGAAGCTGTGAGTGTGTGTGTGTGTGTGAGAGAGAGAGAGAGAGAGAGAGAGAGAGAGAGAGAGAGAGAGAGAGAGAGAGAGAGAGAGAGAGAGAAAGGGAGAGAAAGGGAGGAGGGAGGGAGGGAGGGAGGGAGGGAGGGAGGGAGGGAGGGAGGGAGGGAGGGAGAAAGAAGAGAGAGAGGAAAAAAGAGAGACAGCAAGCGAATGCAAGAGGGAGCATGTTTGTTTCATGGTTGCTACTGAGGGAAACAGAAAGCTCACCCAGAAGCCAGTGCCTGACTTGTAAGTGCCACTAAGACTTGATGAAATCCAGGGCTACAGCAAAAGTCAATATAAGGAAAGCCTGAACACCCTGCCTATAATACAGAAATCATCAAAGACACTTAGGAACTGGCAAAAGCCACAAGAGCTTGCTTGAAGGACAACCCACCCCCAGCCAAAGCAAGGACACTTTGAGCAAGTAAGTTACAGTGTTAAACTGTAACTGAATACAGCAATCCATGACCATAACAACAAGTGGGAGAAGGGTCTTCCTTACAGTAGGATACAACTAATCAATGCCAAAGGAAAGGTGAGGTTGGCCAGTACCACCTGGCAACCACCACAGTAGCTCTCTACTCAGACAGAGACCAACCAAGGATGCTGAAACAAGTCACTGGAAGTTCTCTTGAGTGCACCATATTCTCCCAAGCCCCAAATTCCTTTCCATGAAACACTGAGGAAGGGAGAAGGCACAAATGTGAAAATCAAGCCAGGCATGATAGTTCAGACCTATAATCCTGGCACTCAGCTGGTAGAGGCTGAAGGGTCAGGAGTCCAAAACAAGTCTTAGCTGCGCAGCAAGTATGAGGCCAGCCTAGGTTACATGAGTCTCAGATAAATAGATTAGATAGATAGATAGATAGATAGATAGATAGATAGATAGATAGATAGAGATAGACAGACAGAAAAATCTGACCAATCGCAGAACACAAATTATATATAAACATATGCATACAGTTATCTTCACTACTTGAAGTATGGTCTATAAAGTCATTTCAAATACTAAATTAGCAAATACATATGTTTCATATACAAATATATGAATATATGTACAAATGTGTTTATGTGTGCACATGTATGTGTATACTTGTGTGTATACATTCTTTCATTATGGAATGAGGGTACCCACGCAGGGCAGCAGGATGGGGTTGCTCCACATCTGGAGACTCCTGCTCAAGACTCCACTACCCTACAATGGTCTTCTGGCAGTCTCTGTGAGTACACTGAAACAGTAGAGAAACCAGACAAATGCCCATAAAGAAAACAAAGTGCCTCTGATTCCAGAGGCAGAGGTTATCGAGGAGGAGACTGCACAAGTAGACTATAAACAACAAGTACCACTGGATGTGTGTGCATGAAGACAAACAGAGGAGATCTACATGGAGAAAATGAACAGGGGAGACAGAGACAAAGACATGAAGAGGAAGATGTGAGAGAGAGGAAGAGGCAGACGGAGTGGGGAGAGGGAGGGAGGGAGGGAGGGAGGGAGAGAGAGACAGACAGACAGACAGACAGACAGACAGACAGACAGAATATAAAACAGGGCAAAATACTGACCTGTAAGTTAGGTGTGAATCAGTTAGTATTCTTTTTAATTTTTACAATTATGTCATAGTAAAAAGTTAACAAAAGCAAAAGGAAAGTCAGCTTTCTTTTCTCCAAGCATGGTGCTCCCTCGCTTTAAGAATGCCAAGGACAGAGGCTGACAATATGGCTCCGCACATACACACGTTTGCTGCTCTTGCAGAGGCCCTGCGTTTGGTTACAGTGCCCACAGCACAGTTCACAATCGTGTTAATTCCAGTTCCAGAAGCTCCGATGCCCTCTTCTGGCCTCCATGGGCACAACACACATATGTGCACAGATACACATGCACATAGAATACCCATACATGTAAAATAAAATAAAATCTTAAAATCCAAAGGATAGCCCAGCAAAGCAGGGCACCCCCATCCTAGATGTGAGTCCCTAGAAAGCTCATTTATCCTTTCTTCCTGGTTCCTTGGCTGTAAAGCAAAACAGGGCTACACTTTAGAGTCCCCCAGTCCTTATAGACATGAAATTCTCATTCCATCCCCTTACAGGAATACTTACCATCAGACTCGCTCTCTTCAGACTCCAACTCCACTGGTCCTGCGAGCTTCGGGGCTGAAATCAGCTCCCTGGCAGCAGCCTCGGGCATCTCCCATAGCTGGATGGTTTTCTGGAAATCTCCATGTTCTTCAGCATTAGAAGACAACACATTTTCTAAGTTACCCATTGCCTCTGAAGGGACATGAACTGTACTACATGCTTTGGAAGCAGGATTTTGTCCACCTTCTGTTTCATTGTCACTTGAAAGACGAGAGGAATTACATTTGCTCTCAGGTGGGCAGAGTCCACTTTGTAACTTAGGCTCTTCAGGGTGTATGTCTGTCCTCTGATCAGAATGTGTTCCTATCGGAGGTGCCAGGGTCAGTTCCATTTCACTGCGGACCCCAGAGGCATAACTGCATGGAAGGGCAGCTGGCCTACCCTCCACCTCACCTCCACTACTTATCTGAGATGCTTCACTCACTACATGAGCAAGAGACATTGTTTCTTTTGGAGTATCACATTGATGACAAGCAATACTAAATGCATGAGCTGAGGCTGTCTGTTGTCTTTCAGTGCTGGCACTGGTTACACACTTCTCTACCTCAGTCACACTGGATAAATGAGGCGCTGTATCAAATGACATGCCTTCACCTCCTTCTTCCATTTCATCAACACGCTCCCGGTCCAGACCTTTTCCAAGCAGCAGGTTCACTGCTAGACCGTCACTGCTGGCACCCACTTTCTCAGCTTCATCATCATCCAGAGCTTTCTGAACAGCTGCACGGGTCTGTGGTGACATGGAGCCTACATCTGCAGTGGCCCATGAGGTCCTCTCCTTAGCCTGCCTTCCCTCTCTGCTCTCTGGCTCCTCTTCTGAGCTACTTCCCAGCATGGCTGCCTGAATAGCCAGTAAAGTTCTTGGAGAAGGAGGTGTGGCCTCAGGCTCTTTTTTTGGCTTCATCTTCTCATGGGGCGATGACTTCAGGTTGAAAGACACACTGTGTACTTCGCTGGAAGAAGAAGGAGATTCTGAATCCACATCCATGACTTTCTTACCTTGAATACCTGAGAGAAAGCACAACATTTCTCACTATGCAATTCACAGCATGACAGTGTATTCCTGGGAAAATGAACAAAAGAATCCTGAACATAACAGAGTGATACATTTTTATTAAAATCCACTCATTAATTCTAAAGTGCTTGGCTCCACAGTAGCTAATCCATTAGTGGCTAAGTACAACCAGTATTACCTAAGCAAGATTCCATGGGCTTTATCATGGCTATGTTTTCAAAGAACTTAGAGCCACAAAGTACCCTAGGTTTTGTTTTTTAATTTGAAATTTTATTTTGCCACACTACATAGGCCAAGGTAAGGCAAAATACTTTTAACTATTTCATAAAACATAATTCCATCTTAGATTTTTTTCTTATTTGCTTTTGTAGAAAATAAGAAATCAAATCCTTGTGTTAGTCCTCACACATGCACATTTAAATTTATAAAATGATCGTTCTATGTATCATTTTAATGATTAGTAAAATTCAAAAATGCTGTTGAACCCACGTCCTTTATAAAATAATCTTAAATTAAAAAAAAAACTTTCAAAACCCTTTCCCAAGGAAAAGCAACAATTAAAAAAACAGAAATATATTTATTTGTTAGAGTTGTTGAAACTACTAATGGTGCAGAGTAATGAGGTAGTCTGAGATGGCCTTCTGATTCAAACCCAGTCTTATAGATTGTGACTTTTAAAATTTTTATTATTTTGTCTGTGTGTGTGTGTGTGTGTGTGTGTGTGTGTGTGTGTGTGAGACTGTGTGCCTGAGGAAGCCAGAAGAGAATGTTGGATCCCTTGGAGTTAGTTACAGGCACTTTTGAGCCACTCACGTAGATGATCTCAAAGCCAGGTCCTCTAAAAAAGTAGGATGAGATCTTAACTTCTGAGCCATCTCTGAAGCTCCTTAGAGTATATTTTTAATGCTAATGTCCTACTTTAAAGTAGATATTACATTTGAACCCACCACCAAAAAAAGGTCAAAAGTCTGAGAAAATGTTCGAGATGTTCTAGTGTCACTGCGAACAAAGCTCTACCTTATGTAGTTAATGTGTATAATAAACTGATAAATAACAGAAGCCACCACTTATCAGACACTTTACAAATAAGATCTGATACAGCTTACAGAACAGACCAGTATCAGGGTTCTCAACCTACCTGGCAGGAAAGTAAAGAGTCACAGAGGTTAGACCACTTACTCAAGAATTAAGCAGCAGAACTGGAAATCAAGCCCATGCTTGCTTCTAAATTCTATGATTTCAACTTGTTTTCTCTATCATACCACAACTCAGTATGTTACTTCATTTCCTCTCATTTTTGAAAAGTAGTGTTTCTCCATATAATATTAAAAGAAGGCAGAAAGGTTTAACTAAGAAAGGAATTTGAAGAATGGAAGAAAGATAAAGGTTTTAGGTGGGAAAGGTCAATCAAAGACAAAGATGCATGCAAAAACCACATGGAAATGCACCACTACACAAAACAAAAATCACAATTAAAACAAACAAACAAATAAAGAAACCATTTGAAGTACCCTGAATGAGTTGACAATGTTGCTGCCAGAAGCCAGAGGGTCTTGAACAAAAATCCCAGCTCTAACTGCAGGACACTTCCCATGACAGCCCCATGGAGTTCCCAAAACAATACAGCCCACTGCTGTTGCGCTTTGTCCTCCTCCAGAACTGGATATTAAAGTCCTACTGCAAATGACGCTATACACCCTAGACACAGGACACAGAAAAATGAAGCTCGAAGTGAGCTGTGAGCCCCTTCTCTCCACAGTACTGAAAGGTATAGGCAGGCTGCTTCCCAGTGGTGAAACCTGTGTGCTACAATTCTGACCTAACAAACAAAATGTACACATTAGTGCAACAGTGGCAAGAATACTCTGGGGTCAGTCAACATGCTGTTCAACTGGATTTGAGACCCACTCCACAGGAGGCTTGAAGACATGTCTAAGACTGAAAACCCTGTAAAAAACTCATGGCTACAAAGAGGTCACAGGCTCTAAAGGAGAATATACTGCTGATATTTCTCTACCTTGACAAGTAGTCCAACTGCTTCCCAAACACCCACATTTGTACCTAAGGCTAGAGTTGCTGCTAGCCTGGGCCAGAGAAGCTCCTCCCTGAAGAGGGTGAGTCAATGCAGAGTTCTGGAACAAGCAACTGCTAAGTGCTCAGCCACACACACACACACACGCACATGCACACGCACACGCACACGCACGCACACACACACACACACACGCACGCACCAATGCATGCTCAGGGAACAGCTCAAAAGTAGGGGTGGGGTAGAAGGATGAGGGTGCCTGACGATGGAAAGAAACCCTATGAGATGCTGTTTGGAAAATGGGATGCCATCAGAATCATAAGCACACAGCAGCTGTATTTAGTAATACAGCTGAATAAGACATAACACAGGAGAGCACAGTTCTCTTGATAGAAGCTCTCATATGCTCTGTCTCTGCTTTGACTGGCACAGAAGAATGTAGCCCATCATTGCAGGGAAGGCATGACAAGTGGAGCACACTGCAAACCTATCATGATTTTTAGCTGTCAAATCAATGATAGCACCTGGTACCTTTTATCAAGATGTAGTGTGAGGTGTCTTCAGAGACCACTCTCCTCGACTCCACTTCCTTCAGAAACCCTCCCTCATCTTCATATTGCCTCTGGAGTTGTCCTGAATGCTGCTGGTTCATTTCCTTTTGGACATTTTCTATGTGCTGGTTTAAGTAGTTTTTCTTAAGCAAGCCTTTCAGCTGATACTGTGAAAAGTCATTAGACTCCTAGGGACAAAATAAAAAGAAAATTGTTGGTTTACACTAACACAGATTAAGACCACCACTGTCCAGTTTATTCCCAAAAGGTATAACTTCATAGTATAAAAGAAAACTTGAAAATTAAGGGGGTTCCACTGCTAACTTCATTTTTTGTTTTGTTGTTGTTGTTTCTGAGATAGTCTTCCAATATGTAGCCCAAGCTAGCCTGGAACTCACTATATAGAACATGCTCACCTTGAAATTGTGCAAATCCTCCTGCCTCTGCCTCCAAAGAACTGTGATTAGCATACATGGCATTATAACAGACTTTTAAAAAGAATTAAGCAAACAAAATTATGAAATATATTTTATTATTTAATCATTTATTCAAAAACTATTTGCTGAACTAGACTGCATGGCTGTGGTAAGACGTGATAGTGGCCCAGCAAAACATAACCTTCTAGAATATAAGTGAAGTGTCCAGCATTGTCCTTGGTCCACAGACTACACCAAGTAAATCAACCAGAGGTATTAATAATCATAGTTAATATGAATAAAACCTTTCCTATGGAAGACATTCCAAATACTTTTATATTAACTACCTTGACTTATTTTCACAGACATCCAATAAGACATTTTCCTGTCCCCCATCCGCAAATGATAGGCTTGAGACTTCAACACTAGACTAACATGGGAGACCTCAGACAGCTGACTTACTACAACTGAGTCTACTATTAGTCTCACGACTACCCCTGCTATCAGGACATGGATCTTCTCCTATCAACATCACATGTGCATGATAGATAAGTCACACCAAGGTCTATTCTAGACTATTCAGAACTTCTCTACTTATGAACCATCCCAGCCTTCCAGCTCTAGCAACACCATGGTTGCACAAAGAAAAAGAGAAAATCACTAGAGGCTGTATTTCTCCCTTCCACTCAGATACAATTTCTACCATTAATTATTTAAATACCTAATTATTCTTCACATCTGTGAAGACATAAGCCTGAAAAAAAGCTGGAGCCTAGATTGTTTTCTCCTGAAATAAAAATAAATTTCTTGTACCCAAAAACCTAATAACATCATTTCCATGCAACTTATTATTTTTATCTTAACTACATAGAAAACCAAAAACGAGTGATATAGGCATCTTTTTCATCTTTCTGACACCAAAGTAAAAAGTATCCTAAAGTCTACAGCAAGGTAAAAGAACAAAAACAAAAACCAAGCAACTACATAAATTGCTAAGTTTGCATCCTACCTCAGTGTTGGAGAACTGCTGGAAATAGCAGGTGATGACAAAAGGAAGGGAAGGGAACTCATGCATCAGGAACTCATACCAAGCACCCAATGGCAGCATAACCAAGTAATCAACAGCAACACAACCATGCACACCACGCCCGCCGCAGCTTCCTGTGACTTTGAAGTCACCACATCTATGCCATTCTGTTTCTATTCCTCACAAAGAAAGAGATGACCACACACAATCCTGTATCTGGAATTTCAATTTGGAAGTATGTTCCATGTTACAGTTATTTTTGTACATAACGTATGTTGTGGTGTGACGTAACTTTATGAACGACTGAGAACCATACAGTGCTGGGCACTCACTATGTGAGACCCCGAGTTACCTGCTGAGAGTGTAGCCATTATCAGGACAGGCGTGCTCTGGGCGTGCTGAGCACTACAGAACTGTTACAGAGTGCTGAGGACACACAGCAGAAAGGCCTAGTCTTGGATGCAGAGTACCCAAGACTTCTTTGACTGCTTGTGGATTATAGTAAATGCATAGACAAGCACTTCCCAATATTCTCTCCCTTATGAGAAGCTTTGCTCCAATTCTTAAGCACTGGCGTGCTACTGTGCTCTGCTGTGTGTTTTACCTCTGGCATCGCTTCAAACAATGTTCGTCTTCGCTTGGTAAACTCTTTCATGTCAGTCAAGATCTCATGCTTTACTTCAGGAGGCAGGCTGCTGAAGTCCTCAGAGTCGATGTCTATGGCATGGGGATTATGAAAGAACTCTTCCTATAAAGAGTAAAGCGTTAACATCATTAAATGTATATACGCACCCATTTAGGTCTAGTCAATGCTACAAACACTCAGTGTGTTTATATGATAGATACAGCCCTACACAAGCCACACACAGAAGCCTATGTTCTGCAACAGGCATCACAGTGAAGAAGCAGATGAGCGATAAATCCCTTGATTTGTTCATTCACACCAAAGCAAACCACTTACCTGGCACTTGAACACCACCCAGACCCTTTTCTAAGACCTGGGGTGCTGTGTGATTATGCATGTAAGTGCTTGTCTAAGACTTGGGGTGCTGTGTGATTATGATGTAAGTGCTTTTCTAAGACTTGGGGTGCTGTGTGATTATGTAAGTGCTTTTCTAAGACTTGGGGTGCTGTGTGATTATGCATGTAAGTGCTTTTCTAAGACTTGGGGTGCTGTGTGATTATGTAAGTGCTTTTCTAAGACTTGGGGTGCTGTGTGATTATGCATGTAAGTGCTTTTCTAAGACTTGGGGTGCTGTGTGATTATGTATGTAAGTGCCCTGATCTTAGGAGTAGAGCAAGGCATACCAGCAAGTAAATAAATAAGCAAAATAATTGTTAAAACAGCCAACAGGTTGGTTGGATAAGAGTAATCAAGGAAAGAAAAAGGAAATAAGTCTTATGGGTTAGACGGAGAAAATGCCACTAGAAAGACATTCTGGGCAGGGATTTGAAAAACACCAAGAACCTGAAGTGGATGGGGACCCTAAGCTGAGGAAGAACAAGTGTGCCATGAGATAAGGACAAGACTTGTGGATATGAGCCGTTTTTATGCTCACATTAGTTTTATATTTTTTAAGAAAATATCCTAAAGAATTTGTTTAAATCACACAGCCTGTGAACACTGAAGTCCTGACCACGAGATCCTCTGTCCTAACAAACACTGCTTACTAACACTTGATGCACAGGTTTAGCTGAAAAGTCTACTACCAGACATACCAAAATCATAAGACATTGGGAGTCAAAGAATGTTTCTACTACTTTAATATGCTCGAGAAAAATGTTCGTTCAAAAAACTTGTGCATGGAGGCTAGAGACATGGCTCAATGAAAAGCGCTAGCAGTTCTTCCGACGCATCCAGGCTCGATTCCCAGCAGCCCACACGCTGGCTCACAAATGTCTGTTCCCTGGGATCTGATATCCTCTTCTGACCTCCACAGACTCTGCATGTATGTGGTGCAGACATACATGGAGGTAAAACACCCACACACATTTAAAAAAGAAAAAAGTAAATCTAAGAAAAAACAAACCAAAACCGTGTTCAAGAACCAGGAGTAGTTGTGCTTTATACTATAATTTCAGCTTTTCAGAGACTGAGGCAGGAGGATTACAAGTTGTAGATGAGCCTAGGCTACTAACAAGACCCTGTCTCAAACAGAAAACCAAAGCAGCAGTCTGTGTGACACCAGGTTTAAAGGTGGCACTCGGTACTATGTGTGATGGTGGCTTTGCCGCATGAGCAGTCGTTGACTCTTCTTCACGTTCTCCCCTTGTAGGCGCTGCCCAGGAAACACGTAGCCCAGAACGTGGTGTGTTGTTGAAAATATCTAATCTCAATTAGAGGCTTCTACCATGTCTTTGATTATTCACTTCTCAAATAAAACACACACATGGCCTTTAAATTTGTAATAAGCCTTTATTAGCACTAATGTTGGAAAGATATCTATCCTCTATGCTACTAAAATCTATCTCCTATCAGTAACCCCAAGTTATTAATTACTGTTTCATCGGGGCTGCTCTTAACTCCAATTGGCCAGCCCTCATGGCCATGTTTTCTTGACTCCTAAACCCTGGCGTCTTATTGCTCTCCACCTTCTTCTTTCTCCTCATGGTTCTCCTCCAACCCCAAGCCTATGTCTCTTCTGCCCAGCCAGGGATGACTGGGCAGGCAACATCACATAGCATTACCTTGGCTTACCTGTGGTCTCTGGAAACAACCAGTATTTAGTACAGAAAAAGACCAAATCTCAACCGTGGTGGAAAGGATACAACTTCCAAAGCAAAGCAACACTAAAGTGGAAATTTCTGGTTTCTCTAACAACTCAGTTGTGTGTCATGTGATATTTTTTCTGGAAGCTGTCATGTAAGAGGACATTTGATGGTTTGCTGAGGACATGTGGTGTTTTTCTGGAAGTTGTCTTGTATTTTGCTGAAGTAAACACATGACAAGATATTTTGCTGAAGCAGACACATGAGTGTGAATATGACGCTTTGCTGGAACTTGAGAGAGTATGTGCCGTTTAGAAAGAATATAAATATAACCTCACAGACAGTGAATGGATGTTCTTGCGTTGGTTCAGCCTTGCAACACTTTGCTGGTCTTTGCTGATCTTTTCTTGTCATGACTTCATAGAGAGAAATGCACCAAATAACGTCTCATGGTATTTCGGCTACTTCTAGTCCCTTCCAGACAATTCAGCAGAGCCTTGCAGTTTCTTCTGGATCAAGCAGCTACTACTGGTTCATGATTGGTGTTTGCCAATTTGACAGGACTGCTGCTACTGATTCATGTTTGGAATCTCCCCAAAGACCTACTTCTGAATGGTTTCACATCCCCATTGTCCTATTAACAATATTTCTCCCCTACTTTTTGGTCAGTGGACTAGAAGGGAGGTTGAAACATTTAAGAACCCTTATTAAAGTAAGTTTGAAAAATCTAAGCCTACACAACACAGTTCTTGCCTAGGACCTCCTTTCGGATGCTTCCCCTTAGAACAGCCCCCATGCTAGTAAATAACACAGACCACATGGAGGCTACATAAAGCTGTAGCAGTCAGTTTCACTGATAGCCAGAGCCAACCAGGCGTCATGTAGCTCGTGAGAAAGGCCATGAAGTGACTTCAGTCCCAGCTACATTCTGAAAGTTTCGACATGGCAGACTTTGAGAGACAAGCACCCACCCCACGCCCTGGGCTTATCAACCCTAAGAAGTATGGCAAAGGATGGTAAAAATGGCCACTAAGTTGTACTTGCAAAAGGTAATTAGAACATATGCACAGGTATAAACATGTACAAATGTAAACATCCATATATATCTTGTATAGGGGATGGTCTTAAATATGCCAAAAAATTACAAGTCATTTTTAAATATAAAGACTGTTGCTTTCACATTTACTTGTGGCACTGGGGATAGAATCTAGGATGTCATACATGTAAAGTGAGCACTCTATCACCAAGTTACATATTCTTGGCCCCAAGAAAGTATTCTTATATTCTCAAGAAGCATATTTACTTCTTTAAAGGTCAGTTGTTTTGAAAAAAAAGAGTTTACTTTGGATATACAGGAATACATAATGAGGCCGGACATGGTGCTGTGCAACTATACCCCTAGCACATGGGAAGCAGCAGAATCAGGCTGAACTCTGAGTTCAAGGTCAGCCTGTTCTACATAAGAAACCCTGTCTCGGGCTGGAGAGATCGCTCAGCCATTAAAGGCTAGACTCACAACCAAAAATATAAAAGAAACCCTGTCTCAAAATACTCATTTAAAAAAAAAAGGGGGGGGGGGGAGGAAAGAAGTACATAATGCCAAATCCAATATACAAGTGCATGAAATGCATGGGAAAGTGTGGATTTTACATATTCACATACATACATCATATACATATGTGCAATCAGAAACACAGAGTTAAAGAGGCAGCTATCTTTACTTTTCATTGGGAACTTTCATCAACCATACCTCATAAGGATTACTCGTTTTCATTATTTCAAATAACAACCCCCATTGTGGATTCCCATGCTATGTGAGTACCTGCAAAGCTTGCTTTTGGTCCATTCTTGTTTGCCATTGCTTTTCATCTTCCTCTTCTGAACTGTAAGTCAAGAATATAATTTTAACATCTATAATTTTTAACAAAAACTTAAAAACATATTTCCTGAGCTCAAGGTCTACAAGAGTACATAGGATGAGAGGACTGTGACTACATCTGGTGAGGGACACGTGCAAGTAAGCAACTGCAATATGAACTCCAAACTCCACCCACGAGGAAGAGGAGGATGCTGAAGGGAAGTTAAGGAGTAAATCATCTAAAAAGCTTTGGACGGCATGGCCGCTTAAGTGGGATTAACCCCCACAGGCTCACACATTTGAACACTTGGTACCTAGTTAATGAAACTATTTATGACGGATTAGGAGGTGTGGCCTTGTTAAAGGAGGCAGGTTACAGGGGTTAGGGTCTGAGACCTCAAGTCCCCAGCATCCCCAGTTCTAGGGCTTCCACTAAGCTTCCAGGTGTGAGTTCTCACCTGTTCCTGATGCCTTCATTCTGTCATAACAGGCTCTAATAACCCTTTGGAACAATATACCCAACTAAACACTTTTATCAGCTGCCTTGGTCGTGGTGCTTTTTCACAGAAATATAAAAGTGACTAATACAGACAGTCATGGAAGCTTCCCAAAATCTCCTACAATTACCTTGGTGGATCTGCACTGAATAAACAAAAGTCCAAAATGTAGGACATAAGAGGAATCAAGGATGCAAAGAAGTGCTCTAAGTACATGAGCCGAGTTCTACAGTATCTGGAAACAAGGAGAGAGAAACCTGTCCCACGACAGTGAGGAGACCAGGGGATGAGGCTGAAGAAGAATGACTAAAGGTCTGAAAGTCTATCCTGAAGAAACGACAAACTAGGCCTGCATGGTAATACGGGTTTGTAACCCCAGCACTGACAGGCTACACAGCAGGAGGGTTATAAACTTATGGCCTGCCTGGACCATACAGCAAATTCAAGGCCAGTCTAGGACATATATTGAGTATTTGTTGTTTTTAAAAATGCAGGGGAAAAAAAAAAGTCAGGCATGATGGCCATGCCTATAATTCTAGCACTTGGGAGGCAGAAGCAGATGGATCTCTGCACATTGAAGGGCAGCCTTGTCTACAAGGGAGTCCAGGACAGCCAGAGCTGATTACACTGAGAAATCCTGCTCAAAAAAACAAAAACAAACAAAACAAAGTATCCAGAAAAAAATAGTATTAAGTTTTGTAAGAAAAAAATCACAATATCAAAATTGTAGAGGACAAAGCACACTGTGCTGGGAGGTGGGGAGCTGAGGCAAAGATTTGAAACAGAAATTTTTCAAGGATGAAACAGAAATAAATTTTAGCACTACTGAGATGCCTGAGAGGAGAGAGTGAGGACAGCAATGCAGGGAACGAAGAGGGCCACTACAAACGCTGTTTTGTTGCCAGGGAGCACCTGCGAAGAGACTGAGAGGCTAAGGTCAAAGAAAAACTGTCCAGACTTCTCATCCACCAACACTTCAAACAGACACCTTGAGGACTAACGGCCAGCAGAGACTCATGGAAAAACTGTAAAGGAACAACTAGGAAGGTGCCAGGGTGCAGGTCAGCATGGCATGGTAGCCACATGGGCACAGAAGCCAAGTACACTGAGAAGTGCTGAGTGTCCATGTATCTAGCAACAAGGTCACTGCACGTGGTAATCTACCTATGCAGTGAGAGAGATTTAAGGAAGCTAAGAAGCAGGCAGAATCAGCATGAGAACAAGATTCTGTAAGTCCAGGACGAAGGGTGGGGGATACTGAGAGTTAACGGTTTAAGCATGTGTAGGGGCAGAGTAAGGGGAGAGGTCAGGATACAGTTGGGATAACCAAAAGTATCTAAAAAGGTTTCATATTGAAACCCGATACTTTATATGTTAGTTTAAATATATAATTTTTAAAAAATAGGAACTTAACACACTCTACATGGACGGACAGAGATCCTAGAAGACAGAGATAGCAAATGATAATCTCAGTGTAGATAAAGATAACCCCTAGAGTCAAGGAAGCCCTAGAGATAGCCCAATCTGAGATTATAGGCATTTGATGCCACTATGCCCAGCTTTTTATGTGGGTGCTAGGCATAGAATTTGGGTCCTCATACTCGTGTGTCAAGTCTTTTACTAACTGAGCCATTTCCCCAGCCCCTAAAGTGATATTCCCTGGTAGTTAAACATTTACCTATGTTTTTCTTCCTCTTGTAAAGGTGGCAAAACATAGATGTCATCCTCTCTTTGAACCTGAGTAAGACTGGGCAGCGCTTCATTTCTGGAAAGCACACATAAGGTCAACAGACTCCTCTGAAATGCATCTTGAGTCAATCCTCTTCGCCCACTGGTTATTCAGACCCTGCTCAAGGACGGTGGCTGGCTTTTCCTTGTCTGGCTTTCCCATCCCAGCCTGGGTCTCCCCTACGCTATTGCTGTCACAACTAACAACCAAGTGGAAGGAAAGGGAAACTCACTAAGGCTGCTTACTGCCTTGGCCGCAGCCCCAGCTACAGTCAGGAGGGGCTCTATCAAAGTCAAGTTGGGTTGCAGTGAACTCCATAGGAGAGCACCTGCACTGCACATGTAAGTCCTGTGTTCCATTCCCCACAACTCTTAAAAACCTTATAAATCAGTAAACTAGTTAATTAAAGGAGGAAGCAGTAAAACCGTGTTTCTTTCTCATTAGCAACAATTCCGCATCCCCAAGTCCAACGCTATCTATCTGCTCACTCCTTCCTATTGTTAAATGAGACAAGAGAACGGCACAGTCCAGTGAGTGTCTGCAGCTGCTGTGGTCTGCCTCTTGCCTTGTGCTTCTGAAGGCAGTTTTCAGAGCCTGTCTCTTCAGAAAAGTTTTCAGAAGCTTCTCTGTGGTTTTTCTCGAGTCAGTGGATGCAGAATCCTTCTTCTGCCTTCTCTTTGCCTGTGAAAATGAAGCATGTGGGGGATCTCAAGTCTGGTGATGGTCTGCTAACAATTTATCATCTGAAATTGGGGGCAACAGTTGTTCTAGTGATTCCTTCTCACTGCTGTCAGTAATCATATCCAGATTCTGTGCTGCACAGGGCACACAGCACTTGCCTAAATATTACATATACATATATACATATATCATGCCATATCTGCAGCTGAGTAGACCACTTTGCCTGTGCCACTGCAGTTCTGTTGTTGTTCTACTTGATTTGTTTCCCTGTCACTAAGGACACTCAAACCCATCCTCAGAACAGTATTTTTTAAGTAGGGGCTCCACAGAGAGCAACAGCAGCCCAGCTCAACAAACCGTGGACCACCGAAACAGACGCTCTAAAGAAACCACTTTCAGAATTCTAGTAATTTCAGTTAATAGGTAAATTTGACCACTACATATATAACAGACTCTCATAAAAGTTTTTAAAAGAAAAAGTGTTATAAGCCTGGCATGGTGGTGCTAGGCTTTAATACCAGCACTCAAGAGGCAGAGAAAAGTAGATCTCTGAGAGTTTAGAGCCAGCCTGATTTTATAGGGAGTTACAGGCCCTGTCTCAAAAAAAGAAAAGAAAAAAAAAAAAAGAAAAGAAAGAAAGAAAACTGTTAAAGATAAATTTTTAAAAACAATTTAAATTGGTTACATATCAAAACATTGAAAACATACAAGCTACAATGTGAAGAATTCTTGGAGGGGAGACTGGGAAGGGGGGCAACATTTGGATGTAAATAAATAAAATAATTTTAAAAATAAAAGAAAACATACAAGCTGGGAGGTTGACGGCCGCACCTTTGATTCCAGCATGCAGAAGGCAAAGGCAGGTGGATCTCTGAGTTGGAGGCCAGGATACTCTACACAATGACTTCTAGGACAGCCAGGGCTAGACAGAAACCCTTTCTTGAACTCTCCACTCCCACAAAAGAAACAAAAAGTCCATGCAGGCAGACTTACACAAATAGTTAGAATAGATGCATATATCTTTATGCACACAATAACAATTAGGGGAGAAAGATGGCATGATTTTGAAAGAGATTGGGGAGGGATATATGAAAAGGTTTGGAGGAAGGAAAGAGAAGGGGGAAATGTGGTAACTGAATTTAGTATTTTAAAAACTGCTAATGGTGTCTGAAGAGAGAACCCATCACATGATACTTACCAAGGTCTGCTTCTTGAGCAGAGGAGCATCACCATCAAAGACAAAGATAGGGCGGATACGAAAAAACAAGAGTTTGCAGAGCCGGTGGAATAATGTGAGAAGATGGGCATTTTCTATCACATTCCCATGGCTATCTCGGACTCCTTTAAGTGCTTGGTTTAGCCAAATGCTAATATCTGGGAGAACCGGTAAAGGAAAACAGTTTGCAATTTTTAGCTTCATCCTCAAATCTTCAAAATATTCAAGATATGATACCGCCAAACAGAGAGCATTAAACACATCATCATTTCTCTGAAATTCAAAGACACCCGACCATAATAGAATCTACCCAAAGTCCGCTAACTTCTCAGGCTCCCTACTACTTTCCACATACTAAACCTTAAAATCATAGGCAGAAGCATGCCTTGAAAAGTCTAATGGCTCCTTCCGGTTTGCACCTGTGCCAGGATCAGAGCCTCTACTCTGGATCCCAACCCACTCAGACCTCACTCCAATTGCAGCTTGACTCCCCAGGTATTCTGACACATAGAAGATCACAGGTGAGACCCCAAGTCCCCCCAATACCCAGCGTAACCGGAACCCCCGGGGCCCCAGGATACAGATACTAGCCCAGCCAGAGATCCACCCTCTCTGTGGTGTGCACGTGTGCCAGGAACAGAGCCTCTGCTCTGGATCCCAACCCACTCCTCCAATACCCCAGGTGCAGCTCCCCCCAGGGGTTCTGACACATCAAGGATAACAGGCTCATAGGATCACAAGCTCACAGGAATAACAGGCTTCAGTCAGAGACAGCAAGTCTCATTAACACCAGGGATAACCAGATGGCAAGAGGCAAGCACATGAACATAAGCAACAGAAACCAATGCTACTTGGTAACATCAGAACCCACTTCAGTCTCCATAGAAAAGATTGACACAACAGTCAAGGTAAATACAAAAAGCAAAAAGTTTCTAACTCAAAACATTCAAGAAATGCAGAACACAATGAAAAGACCAAACCTAAGAATAACAGGTATAGAAGAGAGTGAAGATTCCAACTCAAATAAAATTATATTATAAATTATATTATAAATTATATTATTTATAATAATAATATAACATATTATTATTATAAAATAATAGAAGAAACCTAAAGAGATGAAGCCTACAGAATACCAAAGAGATTGGACCAGAAAAGAAATTCCTCCCGTCACATTAATAATTAAAATACAAAATGCACAGAACAACAACAAGAAAAGGATATTGAAAGCTACTGGGGAAAAGGTGAAGTAACATCTAAAGGCAGACGTATCAGAATTACACCAGACGTCTCAACAGAGACTCTAAAAGCCAAAGGATCTTGGACAGATGTCATGCAGACCCTAAAAGAACAAAAATGGCAGCCCAGGCTATTATACTCAGAAAAATTCTCAATTACCATAGGTGAAGAAACTAAGATATTCCAAGATAAAACCAAATTTAAACAGTATCTTTCCACTAATCCAGCCCTACAGAGGATTAATAGAAGGAAATGCCCAATACAAAGAGGGAAACTACTCTCAAGTAAAAGAAAGAAATTAATCTTTTCACAACAAATCCAAAAGCAGAGAAACACACAAACATAATTCCACCTTTAACAACAAAAATAACAGGAACCAACAATCGTTGGTCCCTAATATCTCTTAAAATCAATGGACTCAATACCCCAATAAAAAGACATAGGCTAACAGACTGGATACATAAACAGGGCCCAGCATTTTGTTGCACACAGGAAACACACCTCAGTGACAAAAAAATAAAATAAAATAAAATTCAAGCAAATGGTCCCAAGAAACAAGCTGGAATAGCCATTCTAATATCGAATAAAATAGACTTTCAACCAAAAGTTATCAAAAAAAATGACAAAGGAAACTGCATACTCATCAAAGGACAAATCTACAAAGATAAACTCTCAATTCTGAACATCTGTGCCCCAAATGCAAGGGCACCCATATCTGTAAAAGAAACGCTACTGAAGCTCAAAGCACACACTGCACCTCACACAATAATAGCAGATTTCAATAACCCACTCTCACCAATGGACAGATCATGGAAACAAAACTAAACAGAGACACAATGAAACAAAAAGAAGTTATGAACCAAATGGATTTAACTGACTGAACATTTTACCCTAAAACAAAAGAATCTTCTCAGGTTCTCATGGTACCTTCTCAAATATCAACCATATATAATCGAACACAAAACAAACCTCAAGAAATACAATATTGAATTAATCCCATGTATTCTACTGGACCACCACGGACTAAGTCTGATCATCAATAAAAACAAAAACAACAAAAAGCCCATATGAACATGGAAGCTGAACAACTATCTACTCAATGATAATTTGGACAGGAAAGAAACAAAGAAACAAAAGACTTTTTAAAATTGAATAAAAATGATGGCACAACATACCCAAACTTACAGGACACAATAAAAGCAGTGCTAAGAGAAAAACTCATAGCTCTAAGTGTCTCCATAAAAAAACTGGAGAGAGCATACACTAGCAGCTTGACAGCACACATGAAAGCTCTAGAACAAAAAGAAGCAAATACGTCTAAGAGGATTAGATGGCAGGAAATAATCAAACTCAGGGCTGAAATCAACCAAGTAGAAACAAAGAGAACTATACAAAAAAATCAACAAAACCAGGAGCTGGTTCTTTGATAAAATCAACAAGATAGATAAAACTAACTAGAGGTCACAGAGACAGAATCCAAATTAACAAAATCAGTAATGAAAAGGGAGACATAACAACAGAAGCAAAAACTAATCAGATCCTACTACAAAAGTATATTCAACAAAATTGGAAAATCTACATGAAATAGATAATTTTCTAAACAGATAGCAGGTACCAAAGTTAAATCAGGATCAGATAAACCATCTAAACAGTCCCATAACCCCCAAAAGAAATAGAAGTGGTCATTAGAAGTCTCCCAACCAAAAAAAGCCCAGAGCCAGATGGTTTTAGTGCAGAATTATATCAGACCTTCAAAGAAGATCTAATACTAATACTCTTCAAACTATTCCACAAAAATAGAAACAAAAGGAACACTACCCAATTCTTTCTATGAAGCCACAGTTACACTGATACCTAAGCAACAAAAAGACCCAACAGAGAAAGAGAACTTCAGACCAATATTCCTTATGAATATGAATAGAAAAATACTCAATAAAATTCTTGAAAACTGAATCCAAAAACACATCAAAATGGTCATCCACCACAATCAAGTAGGCTTCATCCCAGGAATGCAGGGATGGTTTAATATATGGAAATCCATCAATGTAATCCACTATATAAACAAACTCAAAGAAAAAAAAACACATGATCATCTCATTAGATACTGAAAAAGCCTCTGACAAAGTACAACACCCCTTCATGTTAAAAGTATTTGAGAGATCAGGAATTCAAGATCCATACATAAATATAATAGAAGTAATATACAGCAAACCAATAACCAACATCAAACTAAATGGAGAGAAACTCGAAGCAATCCCATTAAAATCAGGGGACAAGGCTGCCCAGTCTCTATCTATTCAATATAGTACTCTAAGTTCTAGCCAGAGCAATTAGACAGCAAAAGGAAATCAAAGGGATACAAATCGGTAGGGAGGGAGGAAGTCAAGATATCACTATTTGCAGATGATATGATAGTATACATAAGTGACCCCAAAAAGTCTACCAGAGAGCCCCTACAGCTGATAAACAACTTCAGCAAAGTGGCAGGATATAAAATTAACTAACAAATCAGTAGCCTTCTACTACTCAAAAGATAAAAGGGCTGAGAAAAAAAATTAGGGAAACAATACCCTTCACAATAGTCACAAATAATTTAAAATTTCTTGGCATGACTCTAACCAAGCAAGTGAAAGATCTGTATTACAAGAACTTCAAGTCTCTGAAGAAAGAAACTGAAGAAGATCTTAGAAGATGGAAAGATCTCCTATGATCATGGATTGGCAAGATTAATATAGTAAAAATGGCCATCTTACTGAAAGCAATCTACAGATTCAATACAATCCCCATCAAAATTCCAACTCAATTCTTCAAAGAGATAGAAAGAGCAATTCTCAAATCTGTTGGGTGCCGACTTTTAGCAGAAAGCGGCTATCAGCTTTGCAGCCATCTTGAGCCATATACCCTGACATGAGACTTGGATTACAATAGCCTACAACAGCTGAGCACACTCCGATAATCCTGGTTTAGATACCTTGGGTGTGTGAGATTAAAGGTGTGTGAGATTAAAGGTGTGTAACTTAAGAAGTGTATAGATCAGATTTAGAGACAAGACCTGAGGGCATGATTAAAGGCGTGACCTGAAGTCGTGGCTTAGAAATGAGACATATAAAAGGCTAGAGGCAGACAGAGAAAGCAACAGATTACTTGACATTAGGTAGAAGACACTTGGCTCTAGAGAGAACAACTTAGAGAACAATTTGGAGTAACAGAGATTCAGACACTAGGAGTAGGAGTAGACATTAGACACTCGGAAGAAGACACTTCAGGGAGTACAACTAGGAACTAGGAACTCAAGACTTGGGACTTGGACTAGGAAGAGAGACTGAAGAATAAACAGGATTGAATCACACTCTGTCTGGTCTCCATTCTTCAAGTTCATCCTTACTCTCTCTCTTGCTGAACCCTGACCCTCGGACCGGAGCGGCAGCTTGGGCCAGGATAGAGTGGCCGCCAAGTGCGGAGTGGAGAGGGCCTCAACACAAACCCAATGTTCTATAAAGAATTTAGGAAACTGTCACAAGTTTCTAGAAAACAGACTTAAAAAGTCATAGCAAAAAAAAGTTAAAAATTGTATTCTGCTTTACCAAACAATTCCATTTCCATACTTTTATCCTCAAGAAATCATCATAGATTTACAATAAGATTTCTAATAATTTTCAAAAATTATAATGAAAATATAAAATGATTTAAAAGTTTTTTTCATGGATCTGTGCTTTAAACTCCAATATGCTGAGTTCCTAGGATAATATGATCTTAGAAAAAGGTTCAGAAACATGTATGATTAAAAACAGTTACGAAATATTACTAGAGAAAAATTAATAGTTATAAACTTAAACAATGTACTTCTCTCTATAAGCCAATTAGCATGTCAAATGCAGAAAACTTGGCCAGACACCAGCCATATTAAGGGTAGTTACCTCTGCTAAAATGAATCATTATATTTTCTTGCAGTTTTTTCTTTCTCAACCTTCCTTAAAGATGCGCTCCCCCCTTAATATACTTCACATTTATTCCTAAGCATGAATTTCCTCTTTGCCAGCTCCTGTAACTCACCGTAAGAGAACTTGCCTGCCACAGTCCTTCCTAGGCCCACTTCTTCCATCCAGTCTGCACCACTTGTAGACGTTTCCTCAAACCACCTGCCACACCTTGCACATGTGTCTCCAGGTCTAGAGCTGTGCTCTGTCCTAGATAACCTGGCTAACATCTACTTGACTGCTTGAAGACATTTCAAATTCAATTTCAAACTCTATGCCTTCCTCCATTAAGCTGTTCCTGTCCCACCTCAGTGAATCGCTGTTTCACATGGGCTTGAGTTCTGGGTATCAGTTCTTGTATCCTCATCCAACCAGTATGAGAGCAGTTCTACCTTGCAGGCACATCCAACCTTAAATATTGCAGCACTATATTATTATCAACAAAGTTCATGCCTAAGACCTGGACAATCAAGCTATCAAAAACAAAGTTATAGCAAAAAATTTTTTCAAAATGTTTTAAGCAATTTAAAGATTTTGTTTGGTTACACTTATTAGCTATTATAGGTACACGTGGCCTGTAGGCCGCGGGTTTGCCACACCTGGAAGTACAGTGAGGTTTGCCAAAAAAAAAATTCTTTTTAAAAAAATATATTTATATGAGTACACTGTAGCTGTCTTCGGACACACCAGAGGAAGGCATCAGATCCCATTACAAATGGTTGTGAGCCACTATGTGGTTGCTGAGAATGGAATTCAAAACCTCTGGAAGAGCAGTTAGTGCTGTTAACCACTGAGCCATCTCTCCAGCCCTGCCAATTAAATCTTTTAACAAGAGCCTTTTGATGTTTCCCATTGGCTTTAAGATACCATATACAAATCCTTCACGACCAATAAAATCTATAAATGATCTGGCCTGTGCCCATATCTATTGTCATATTTTAAGCTACTACATTCCTATTAGAAACCACTCAACTCTTTCCTGCCACCAAGGGCTTCTCCCATACCAACTTCACTCTGTCCTACTGAGTCTCAAACTATGTACACTTTCCTGGCCTCAATTAACACTTCCAGATATACACTTCTATGATGTGTATTATTATTTGGCAGAAATATGAGCATCTATCACTGAACAGAAGTATGTACCCTTATAGCATATACCTTCCAGTAGGGGAAGCACCAAGCCTGTGGGCAACCTTGTTTGTCTAAACCACTTCTGTTTGCAATACAACCCCCCAATAAGGCCTAACATATTGCAGACAGTATGTATTTTTTTTAAAAAATTGGACTTTTAAAAATTAATGTACACTGTCAATCATTTACTACTGCAAAAGTCGCTAGTGTAATTTGTGTTCTAAGGCAATATCTTGGGGTTTCTACTTGCTATGATAAAACAACATGACCAAAAGCAACTTGGGGAGTTTATTTGGTTCACAAATTCACATCACAGTCCATCACTGGGGGAAATCAAGGCAGTGACTCACACAGAGCAGAAACTTGGGTGCAGCAGCTGTTTAGTGGCTTGCTCCTCACGGCTTACTCAACCTGCCTGCTTATAGAACCCAGGACATAAGCCCAGGGGTGGTACCACCACAACTGGCTGGGCCCTCTCCCATCAATCACTAATTAAGAAAATGCCCTAGTCTTGCTTGATCTTACAAAGGTATTTTCTCAATTGACTCTATATGACTCTCATGCAAGTTGACTCTGTGTGTGTGTGTGTGTGTGTGTGTGTGTGTGTGTCCATCCCTATAAACTAAAGAGCTCCCATGTAAAAGTAAATCCAAGACCCTATGGAGATGCATTAAACAATGTATTTGTGAACAAGACAAATGCACCCCTATTTCTGAGATGCACATATTCTAAAAGAATTGACACATTAAGTGCCAAGAAATAATAGGGCAGGAGAGTGATTATGAGTTTAGCACTCTGGTTACAGAAGGTCCATG
The DNA here is from genome assembly GCF_011762505.2 of Arvicanthis niloticus. Classification (NCBI taxonomy): domain Eukaryota; kingdom Metazoa; phylum Chordata; class Mammalia; order Rodentia; family Muridae; genus Arvicanthis; species Arvicanthis niloticus. Next base: position 136,532,337 of record NC_047660.1, read on the forward strand.
TCAAGAAAATGGCTGGAATGAACGAGAGGTTCAGGGAGAAGCCTGGGGAGAAAAGGAGCAGCAAATACAAATGCCTAGGACAGAGCTACTTCTACATAAGTTCCATGTGGTGGAGGTGGGGGGTTGGGAGGAGACGAGCATGGACGGTGATATACAATATACACACATCTGAGCAGTTTTAAGAGAGGAGCAATGGCATGTCTCAGACTTGAGTGATCAGGCCCAGGATCCATCTTAGAGCAGGATCCATCTTAGATCCATCTGAGCACAGTCTCAGCTCTGTGCTGCTCTGGACAACTGCCCCTGCTTGGCCCCTTTCTGCTTGCTACACTGTTATACATTTTAGACAGTTCTATACAATCAATCACTTTTGACTTTAGAATTGAGAAAACGCAATTTCAGAGTTAAGCTACCTCTTAACTCTGCTATGAGTCGCTGGGCGGTGGTGGCACACGCCTTTAATCCCAGGCAGAGGTAGGTGGATTTCTGAGTTCAAGGCCAGCCTGGTCTACAGAGTGAGTTCCAGGATAGCCAGGACTACACAGAGTAACCCTGTCTCAGGGGAAAAAAAAAAAAAAAAAAAAAAAAAAAAAAAACACCATACATCTCTGCTATGAGTCTAGGGCCTACAGCTTCTGAGAAAAGATTAAATCCCATATTCATAAACGCTAAATCACACTGAAATAGATTCCAGAAGTAACCACATCACATATGTGATGCATATGTGACTGTATGCAGAATACTTCACAATTTTCTTTAGTTAAACAACCCATTATTTCAGAAAAGCTTAAGAACCACATAAACATAACTTCACACCCCAAATGGAACTTGGCCATTTCTAGATAATCTGCATAGCTTACTTTTCCTCTGACATCCTTGAATGCCAGGATGTTTAACTTACTAATTCTTTATAAGGGCTAGAAGAGAAAATAACATAAATCCTTGAGCAATACTTTTTCTCAAAGATGGGTGTGGAACTCTGGTATGTCATACACACTAAGAAAGTACTCTACCACTGCTAAACTGAAACCCTTTGATGATAATTTAAGAACCCCTGACTAAAAATTGTTCTTTTCATCACTAATTAAGAAATCCTTACACTGCAGTGACACCAAAAAAAACCCACTGGGATGCGTTTACAAAGGTCTTCGAATTACCCAACTTATGGTACCCTGTGTAAAGACTTATAAGACGCCAGGCGTTGGTGGCGCACACCTTTAATCCCAGCACTTGGGAGGCAGAGGCAGGCGGATTTCTGAGTTCGAGGCCAGCCTGGTCTACCTGGTCTACCGAGTGAGTTCCAGGACAGCCAGGGCTACACAGAGAAACCCTGTCTCGAAAAACCAAAAAAAAAAAAAAAAAAAAAAAAAAAAAAAAAGACTTGTAAGACAAATTTTTAATTTTTATCATTGGTGTATTTGGCATAAAATGTGATTTTTTTTCAAAAGTGCAAGTTCTCCATTAATTATAAGCTGGGCACATAGTGAAGAACGGACTCATGAGTGGCCTCTTTGCTCTACTTTACAGAATGACATGGCATGCTGCCTCCTACAGACGCACAAACACGCACGCACACACGCTCGGCAACTATTTACAGGAATTTCTAGTTTTCATTAGGAAAATGGTGTAATAGTACCTTCTAAGATAAAAGAGGCACTGTAAAACGGGTCGTGGAACAAATGAAAACAAAACTTCAGAATTGGTATCACATTTTCAAAATGGGAGCAAAACAAAACTCCAGTGACACAAAACTAAAAAGTCACACACCCATCACAGAAGCTGGAGGAAACTAATTCACTATACACCATATTCATTTTCTTATTCCAACAAACAGGAGATAATTATTCAAAGGGGGGGGGGGTGTTCGGAACTCTCTTCCTTTTTGTCTCTACGCTGACCTCTCACACTCGGACTTACAGTAGTACTACAGAGCCTGACGCTATACCAAATTTTACCATTTGAATCTCCTGATTCTCCACAACTCGGTAGCTACCCTGCTGTGAGAACTAAAACACAGGGGACAACACAACATGGGCCCGAATGAGGAGGGCAGGCCTGCAAGCTGGATAGGCAGACACCCTAGCGACTCCCAGCACCGGCTCCGGGCGAAGCCTAGCCACCGAGCGGGCGCTCATCCAGCGCTGCAGGCCGCCTTTAAGGATACCCACGGCCAGCACCTTGCCCTCCAGCGCCTCCGGGCTGACCTGGCGGCCAGAGCACTCCAGCAGCTTCCACAGCCCCTGCACTCCCATGGCGCAGGCGCTCTTAGCCGACTCGCCGGGGCCTCGGTTTCCCGTTAGGATAGGGGACGCTCCCGGCACAAGCGCGCAGCGCCACTCAACTCCCGCAGAGCCCACCGCTCCCAGCCAGAGGCCCGTCACACGGGCTGGACAGGGAAACCCCGCGCTGACGCACTTCCGGGGCGGGCCTGGTCGCCCGGAAACACGGCGGAATTTAAATACGGCGGCGGTGGCAGGGGCGGAAACGCCTCAGCCCTAATGTTGGCACGCCTCAAAGTACTAATAAGCAGCACGGGTGACGCTAACGCCAAACCTTCCTCCTCCTATAGCGACTGATTTCTCCCGCTGACCACACGAACTGAAACCTCTGGGCTTCCAAGTGAACGCAAGAGTTGGGATTCCCGCGTTGTCCCTTGACGTAAATCCCACGCCAGAGCACTCCGGAAGTCATGTAGTGAGGCGATTCAATTTTGAATCAGTGCCAATGTTCGACTGGCTGGTAGGCGTAAAAGGTATTTGCACGTTGGCTTTCTTAGTGGAGTAAAGTCTCCTCTATGCATTTTCATTATCAGTCCCCCCCATTGCCTCCCCAGCTTTGCCGATTTGGTACCAAGTATTGGGTTCGACGAGAAAAGAACAGAAAGATGAATATCTTGACTTTTTTAAGGAAAATATTTGCATATCATGCAGTAACTAGGTGGCAGTACAACGTAGTGCTTAATTTTGAATTTGAAACTTTGTGAGAAATGACTTTGGGCAGAGTAGCGCCAGGAAATGACACGGTACACTCATACTAAATCTAATGCTAAATCTAATGCAGCCCTTTGCCTTGTTACCAGAGTTAGCTCTATGGAGATTACGTATCTTCGGAATTTCTGCTCCCTCATCTGTAAGCAGTACAAAAGAACAATCTTTTATCGAGCAGAGTTAATGTGTGCAAACCATTTAGTGTACAATTGTTCGATTTTGATGTACAGTATTGTAATTACATTCAAACCCACTTTAAAAAAAAAAAAAAAAAAAAAGATTGATAGGAAATAATAGCCAGACGTGGTATCATAAATATCTGGGAGATAGGCGGGGATATCACAAGTGCAAGACTCACAAGGCCTTGTCTAAGAAAAAAGGGAGGGATAGAAGTAGATACTTTCTGAAAAGAATCATTTACAGCATAAGTTTTATCAGAAATCAAGTTTTAACAAAGACTTATCTATGTCCAAGCATTTGGTTTACAGTCTCGGTGCCAGCTTATTTTCCAATTGGTATAAGTCTCACAAATGCTTTTAGCATTTCCTCAATGTGTAAAGGTATAGACTTTGCATTTTAGTACAGGCGTGTTTTACTGAAGGCAATTTAATTGCCTGTTTAGTTTTTATCACTTCCAGCAGTAGACTATAAACTTGTTGAAATTGGTATCTATCTTGATGACTGTTACACCCCTTACTTTGTAATACATAGTGGACGTTCATAAATGTTGCTCAAATGACCTCTCAAGTCTCTGTCTGATGCTCCCCAGGACATTTTGCATCCTGTGGAAAATATTTGGATTAGAGGTCATGCAGATAGATGATAGTTCAAATCTTATCTGGTCCATGGAATTACTATGTATTCAGGTCAGCATCCATGTTGAATTCAAAATTCATGTGTTGCATATAAGTACTTTAGGATGTGCCTGTACCCAAAGTGATTTTTTAGAAAATGATTGTCATAACAATAAGGCCATTAGAGACCTAAGGACACATGAACCAGAACTGAACAAAAACCATTTCTGTGTCTAACAGAGTCATGATCAGTGATATATCACAAACACGAAGATATGTCTAAGTCCATGGATGTGATTCCAATCTCCCCAGAGATACATACAGACTATCAGAGTAGCCACTAATCCAGTATAATTGCTATCCTAATAAGAAGAGGCAGTTGGAACATAAAGGGTGCCTACAAGTAAAGGAAAGGCCATGGAAGAACAAAAACAGTGGCCATCTGCAAGTCCAAAAGATAAGAAACCAAATGTACCAAGAACTTGTCTTGGTCTACATAACTGTGAGGGGAAAAAAGAAAACAAACTTGTTTTTAAGCAACCCAAGTACTTTATTAAGAAAGTTCTAGCAAACTAAGAATCTCTATAATGCTAGGCAAGATGCTTCACCAATGAAAGCTTGAGTTTTAGCTGGCACATGTCACTACCACCAACTGCTGGGGCGATGTTCTGATTTTCATATGAAAGCACCTAGAACATGATAGCATTAAGATCAGGGCTTTTGGCTTCTGTAAGGCAAAGGACGCTATCAATAAAACAAAACGGCAACGAACAAATTGGGAAAAGATCATTACCAATCCTACGTCCAATAGAGGGCTAATATCGAATATATACAAAGAACTCAAGAAATCAGATTCCAGATAACAAAAGAACCCCATTTTAAAAATGGGGTACAGGGGCTGGAGAGATGGCTCAGTGGTTAAGAGTACTGACTGCTCGTCCAGAGGTCCTGAGTTCAATTCCCGGCAACCACATGGTGGCTCACAACCATCTGTCATGAGAACTGATGCACTCTTCTGGTGTGTCTGAAGACAGCTACAGTGTACTCATATAAGTAAAATAAATAAATCTTTAAAAATGGGGTACAGAGCTAAACAATTCTCAACTGAGGAAACTCGAATGGCCGAGAAGCACCTTAAGAAATGCTCAACATCCTTAGTCATCAGGGAAATGCAAATCAAAACAACCCTGAGATACCACCTCACACCAGTCAGAATGGCTAAGATCAAAAACTCAGGTGATAGTAGATGCTGGTGAGGATGTGGAGAAAGAGGAACACTCCTCCACTGTTTGTGGGGTTGCTAGCTGGTACAACCACCCTGGAAATCAGTCTGGCAGTTCCTCAGAAAATTGGACATAGCACTACCTGAGGACCCAGCTATACCACGAGTGGGCATATACCCAGAAAATGCTCCAACATATAACAAGGACATATGCTCCACTATGTTCATAGCAGCCTTATTTATAATAGCCAGAAGCTGGAAAGAACCCAGATGCCCTTCAACAGAAGAATGGACACAAAAAATGTGGTACATTTACACAATGGAATATTGCTCAGCTATTAAAAATAATGAATTTGAGAAATTCTTAGGTAAATGGATGTAACTAGAAAATATCATCCTGAGTGAGGTAACCCAATCACAAAAGAACACACATGGTATTTACTCACTGATGAGTGGATATTAGCCCAAAAGTTTGAAACAACAAAGATTCAACTAACAGACCACATGAAGCTCATGAAGAAGGAAGAACAAGTATGGATGCCTAGGTCTTACTTAGAAGGAGTAACAAAATACCCAAGGGAGCAAATATGGTGACAAAGTGTGGGTCAGAAACTAAAGGGGAGGCTGTCTGGAGACCATTCCACCTGGGTATTCATCCCATGAGCAGTCACCAAAAATAGACACTGATAAGGATGACAGGAAGTGCATGCTGATAGGAGCCTGATAGGGCTGTCTCCTTAGAGGTCCTCCAGAGGCAGATACTCACAGCTAACCATTGATCAGATCAAGGGTTCCCAATGGAGAAGTTAGAAGACTGAAGGAGCTGGAAGGGTTGGTGGTCCCGTGAGGAGAGAAACAATACCAACCAGCCAGAGCTCCCCAGGGTCTAAACCACCAGCCTAGGAGCACATAGGGAGGGACACATGACTCCAGCTATATATATAGGGGAGGATGGCCTTGTTGGGCATAGATGGGAGAGGAGATCTTTGGTCCCATGAAGGCTGAACACTGAGTGTGGGGGGCGGGAATCTGAGGGTGGGGAGGTGGGAATGGGGGGTACGGAGGGCACACCCTTATAGAAGCAGGAGGAGGGGGGATGGGATAAGGAACTCCTGGGTGGTGGGGGGGGATGGGGTAAGGGGATAAAATTTGAAATGTAAATATAATATCCAATAAAAAAAAGAAGGAAAAAAAAGGTGTTAGAACCAACATCTTTAATAAAATGTCAGCCCTCTTAAAAAATTATCTTGATACTAAAATTTGTTTTGAGAATAGTATATTGCAGAATACACAGCCTTGGTGTATCTACTCATCAGGCAAGCTGAGCAAACCTACTCAAACCTCTGATGTCCTGGAATTTCATCTGGATGCAGTGAAGACACAGCGTCAGAGGCTTATCAATTTTCTCTTCCTCCTGCCCCTCTTCTAATATCTCAACGCCCATAATTAGCTTGAAGAAGTTAATGAAGAGTCAGTGCCCCTATGCCCTGGGCGTGGGGACTAAGGTGGTTAATATTGGGCTGTCTTTCTATGGAAAAGTAGTGGTTCTGTTGGAACAGGGAGGATTAGCTAGGATTTATTTCATAGCCAGAACCTAGTGGTAGAAATCTGTATAATTAATATCAAGATGAAGTTATAATTTCTTAAATGGTACAAAATTTACTTTGATTTCAAATTTAAGGTTTCCATTGGTACGAGCTTCTTATTGATATAAAAGTGAGATGAATATTGTTACTATCATAGGCATTGTGCCTGTATAATACATTTAGGAATACAAGGCTTAGACCCAGTCCTTCTTTAACGTTCTTAACTAATTTGAGATGGCTAGCCTGTGAGTTAAGGGCCTATAGCCAATTCATGGCTTCGAGTTTATTGCTAGGGTGTTTTCTATATATTATTTAGAAATAGCTGAGAGGACTTAACAGACAACAGTCCAGATTACCTTACATGGATAGTTGGTTTTCAAAACATCAGAAGTCCACAGAATTGACATTACAAACATTTCTGTATTAATGTTCATTTTGATTAGAGACCTGTCTGCTCCTGACAGCTTTCTGTCTTGGATTCTAAGAAGAAATTGAGCATCCTTGGAGTTACTCCAGTTGTGGTGAGACAGCCACTAGGCAACAATTGCCTCTTTCCATCTATAGACAAATTACTGTCCAGAAAAGGACACACTTGCAGAATAGTCGATTGATTATATCTGCCTAGACAGAGTAATCAGCCCTTAATAATTCTGCACCACTAAGGTTTGTCAGATGATTCTGGGCCAGAAGACTAAAGATCAGATGCTCCAACGTTTTGTAGTATAGGGACTGTCCATGTGTTCAGTGGTATCTATAAATTGGCAAAGTTTTAGAAGCTATGCTTTGTGCTTCCCATAATTTCAGTTAACTCAGTCAGTCTGGATTTCTGACAGGGTTGAAAACATATAGTCTCATAGCCAATCCTGGCTATTTACTTTGAGGGAAAAGATTTGAGTAGATGGTTTTCAGCTGACATTCACTCTAAAGCCAAAAAAAAAGCCAGATTCAGAACTACGTGTTTTAGTTAGTAGAGATTGTTAGGAGCTGCATGAGTGTGACAACATTCACCATTACAAGATGGCTCGGGCATCCTGTGCTCCCACAAGTAAACAAATAACTGCGCAGGTGCAAAAGGCAAAAGTGCGCCAAAGTCACTGCCCATCCTGGGGCATATTATGGGTGATGAGTGAACAGCCAATCAGAAGTGAACACACCACTCTAGGGTACATATAGCAGTGCCTTGTCCGGGCTTGGGGTCTTTCCGCTTCTGCTGATACAAGAATAAAGCCTCGCTATGGTAACCACCCGAACACTGCCTCACGTGTCTCTTTCGTGGGCGAAGGGGACACGGAGGGGCTCAGAACATCTGGTGCCGAAACCCGGGATCTTCAAGGCGCCGAGGAAGACCCCCCCCAGACTTGGGGCAGGTTAAAAGACTACTGGATCAAGGTACGTCTCTGAGAGATATGTTTGGGGTGGAAGCTTTCATTATGGGCGGATTCTCACCCATTGCCGCCGCAGCAATAGTTGGCCTCCTGCTTTCGTTGCTTTCACTTTTAGCTTATTTGTGTTGTAAAGATCCAGCTCGCAACACAGCTATTAGTGCAAGTCAAGAGGTTTCAGGAGAGGTCCACTCCAGAGTATCAGAAACAGGGCGTGTTAGCCGGCATCAGGCCAAAGAGCCTGGAAAGGAGAAGCAGGCAAAAAAGCCTGGGCAACAGAAGCAGGCCAAGGAGCCTGGTCATAGGAAAGAGTACTCAAAAGGAACAGGGGCCACTGCAGGGCCTATTAAGGTTAAGGACCCTTCACCGGCTGGTGAAGAGAGAGTGGAGTTCGGGGGGACCCCCTGTACCCCATTAAGGAGCCTGCTTCCATAGACCTTAGCAGCTCCGAGGAAGACCTAACACAAGGAGAGGAAGAGAGCCTAGAGCAGGAAGCAGCCGCCTATGCAAAAAATAGCCGTTCTGGGATAAGACTAAGAAAGGCCTTGAATCTCTCGGCCCCGCCCTTGCCTCCGGCCTATGCATCAGGCAGCGCCTCTAATTCATTTCTCAGCCCAGGAAATCGGAGACAACTACAGCTTGCATTTCCGGTCTTTGAAGCGGCAGAAGGCTCTCGTGTCCATGCCCCAGTAGAGTATAGACAGGTCAAAGAATTAGCTGAGGGAGTACACACATATGGAATTGGGGCTAATTTTACTATATCCCAAGTGGAGAGATTAAGTACAGCTGCTATGACGCCAGGAGACTGGCAGGACACAGTGAAGGTGGTACTTAACAATATGGGCCAATACCTAGAGTGGAAGGCCTTGTGGCACGAGGCACTACAAGCACAAGCCAGGATTAATGCAAACACTGAGGGACAACAATTATGGACTTTTGACATGCTGGCAGGAGTTGGCGTACACGTGAACGAACAGACCGCTCATCCCTGCCAGGTCTACATACAGATAGCATCAGCTGCAATAAAGGCATGGAAGTCCCTCCCTAGGAAGGAAGGCAGTAACCTTTATTTGTCAAAGATAATTCAGATATCTAATGAGTCTTTCTCTGACTTTGTGGCCCGCATGACTGAGGCAGATGGCAGAATCTTTGGGGAACCAGAGCAGGCAATGCCATTGATAGAACAGATGATCTTTGAAAATGCCACAGCTGAATGCCGTGCAGCCATTGCTCCTCAGAGAACCAAGGGGCTACAAGACTGGTTAAGAGTCTGCCGCAGTTTGGGAGGTCCCCTTACTAATGCCGGACTTGCAGCAGCAAACTTAGAAATGGCTGCAATCCTCCTTAAAGGTCAGAATCGTGGAAAATTCCCTTCAAAACATATGGCCCGATGCTTTGCATGTGGGAAGGTGGGACATATGAAGAAAGAGTGCACAAATAATCAAATACCATCAAAACTGTGCACCAGGTGTGGAAAGGGTTATCATCTGGCTCAAGATTGCCGCTCTGTTAGAGATATAAGAGGTCAGATCCTCCCTCCAAATCCCTCAGCCATTAAGGAAGAAAATTTTTCAAAAAACGGATATATGGGCCCAAGATCCCAGGGCCCCAAAAGATATGGGACACTGCTGAACACTCAGGGGACTCTTTTCACTGCAGAGCCACAAGGGGTTCTGCAGGAGTGGACCTCTGTTCCACCTCCAGAGTCCTACTAATGCCACACATGGGGGTGCAGCCGATCCCAGTTGATTATAGAGGCCCCCTGCCAGGGGGAAGTGTCGGCCTTATTTTAGGCCGCTCCTTTCTTACCTTAAAAGGGCTCGTGGTACACCCCGGTGTAATAGATCAGGATTATACCAGAGAACTTCAAGTTCTCTGTTCTAGCCCACAAGGTGTATTCTCCATCTCCCCTGGGGACAGGATTGCTAAATTGGTTGTCCTTCCAAGCTTACATGATTGTTTTCCATCCACCGAGATGCTTAGAGATGCTCACGGGCTTGGTTCCTCAGGAACTGACTTTGCTCATCTGGTGGTTGACCTTAAAACTAGACCCACCTTACAGTTAGCAACAGAGGGGAAGAACTTTACTGGAATTCTTGATTCGGGAGCAGATAAAAGTATTATTTCTTCTAATTGGTGGCCTAAGGCATGGCCTGTAAAAAGATCGTCCCACTCCCTACAAGGATTGGGATACGAGGCCAGTCCCTCAGTCAGTTCTTGCTCGTTGACTTGGCAGGCACCAGAGGGTCAAACAGGAAGTTTTATACCCTGTGTACTTCCTCTCCCTGTCAATCTCTGGGGAAGAGACATTTTACAAGAACTAGGGCTAGTTCTGACTAGTGAATACTCCCCACAAGCTATAAGCATTGTGAAGAGCATGGGATTTAAGGAAGGGAAGGGTCTTGGCAGGAACGAACAAGGAAGGTTAGAACTGTCTCACAACAATTAAACACAGGAAGACAAGGCCTCGGTTTTCCCTAGTTGCCATTGAGGGTTCTATGCCCATACCCTGGCTCACAGAGGAGGCCGTGTGGGTTCCTCAGTGGTCCCTATACTCTGAAAAATTGGAAGCTGCTACAAAACTAATTAAAGAACAAGTGCAGCTTGGTCATCTAGAACCTTCTAAGGCTAAAGCCTTTCATAAAAGGTTTCATGTGACAGCTGAGACACTACGATGTCGGTTTAACATCTCTAGAAAGGAGGCCAGAGATATCTTGACTCAATTCTAAAACTGCTGTCAATTCCTACCTGTTCCCCATACCAGAATTAACCCTCGGGGAACTAGGCCATTACAGATATGGCAAATGGATGTTACTCACATCCCATCCTTTGGCAAATTACAATATTTGCATGTCTCCATTGATACCTGTTCTGGAGTTATGTTCACCTCTCCATTGACCGGAGAAAAGGCGGCCCATGTTATTCAACATTGTCTCAAGGCTTGGAGTGCCTGGGGAAAGCCTAAAATCCTTAAAACTGACAATGGACCAGCCTACACTTCTCAAAAATTTCAACAATTTTGTCGCCATATGGAGGTGACACACCTGACGGGTCTTCCTTACAACCCTCAGGGACAGGGCATCATTGAACGTGCTCATCGTACCCTTAAAACTTATTTGATAAAACAAAAAGGAGAAGTTGAGGAAGCTCTGCCCACGGTGCCACGAGCTACTGTTTCTCTGGCACTTTTTACCCTCAACTTTTTGAATTTGGACAGTCAGGGCAACACTGCGGCTGATCGCCATTGCCTAGAACCAACTAGGCCAAAAGAAATGATAAAATGGAAAGATGTTTTGACTGGTCAATGGAAAGGCCCAGATCCTATTTTAATAAGATCCAGGGGGAGCGGTTTGTGTTTTTCCACAGGAAGAAGACAACCCATTTTGGCTGCCAGAGCGACTGACACGGCGACTCTCGGTTCCTGAAAATGACCCCCCGAAGGATTCATCTGCAGACGCTCTCAGTTCTCATTTGGACTCTCCTAAATCGGGTTCCTAGTATATATAGTGAATTTAGATGGCTATCCTACCTGCTTTTCCAAAACCTATGCCCTTGCCTTCTTAAAAGGCGCCGATTCTGCTAACTTGTACCAATGTAACTTGCTTTATGTCCCAGTGCTGGTCTGCTCTTGTCTATAAGCAGGCCCTAATAGCCACTATACCACTATGGATCCCTATCCCCGTTCAGACGTCTGGGACCTTGACTTTATTTCGACAGAAGAGAGATTTAGATATAACTGCAGCCATTATCATTGCTATTACCATCTCTGCAGCTGCAGCTGTGACAGCCGGCACAGCCTTGGCTAATCAAGTTACAGCAGCTACTGTTGTTAATCAAATTTCAGAAAGGACTTCTGAGGCTTTGACCACTCCACAGAAAGTGGATGCACACCTGGCATCAGACATTCTGTTGGTCAACCAGAGAGTTGATTTGCTCCAAGCCCATGTAGAACAACTCACAGATGTGGTTCAAATGAGCTGTGTCAGCAACCCCACATCTATGTATTACACCTCTGAGATTTATGAATTGTTGAGGCCCACATTCTGCCTCAACACTTTGCCTCAACACTTTTGGGGCTAAGTGCTCTGGTCAAGAGAGAGAATGGGGCTCTTGGGGCAGGAGACACGAAGAACGGAGACAAGGCAGGGTGTGATTCAGTCTCTTCTATTTTCTCATGTCTCCCCTCTTGAAGGGAATTCTGAGGTATTTATATACACAAGCAGGAGAACACAGGTGAAAACATTTTACCACGTGCACCATACAGCTGAGGTCACTAAACAGCAAAACAAGCTATGTGGGATAAACAATATATTTATCAGAGTGTGCTTCAGCTGTTATAGGCTTTTGACAACCAAGTCTTTCATCAGGGTATATGGTTCCAGATGGCTGCAAAGTTGATCTAGCCACTTTCTACTAAAGTCGGCTCCCAACAATGAATGATACATTTATTCAAAGCCATAATCTTTCTGCTTATTTACAAGGGAAGTGGACTAGGGAGCTGGACCAGATGCAGCAGCAATTGCAGATCTGGATTTCGAGCCTTAATGGAACACAAGTGGACCCCGTTAGCCCTGGCGATTTTACTTCTTGGCTTACCTCTGCCTTTTCTCTTTCTTAAAGGGTGGGGATAGGCCTGTTTGGTGCAGCCCTATGTTGTGGATTAGTGTTCATGTTATGATTGATTGGTCTGCAAGCTCAGAGCCCAACAAAAACGTGACAAGGTCGCTATCGTCCAAGCACTGGTAGCCTTGAGCAAGCATCTTCCCCTGAAATTTGGCTATCTATGCTAAGAAAGTAGCTGATGACTGAGACCCTCAGTCGATGCACCCCAAGGGTTCAGCCCATTGCACTGGGTCGATGAGAGGTCTAAGTCTAGCCAGCCCTTGCCTGAATAACTATGGTACCTGAATATTTAGAGGTGTTGCGAGTGGGTACTCGACAGGGAATGTTCCACGAGTGTGGATAGATTTCCCAAAAGTATGCCTGATTGCACAAAGGTTTGATGCCAAGAAACCTCCTCCCCTGGTGGCACCCCAGGGCGGAGGCTCCCTTTCCCCATCAAAAGACATCGAGATCGGTATGGGAAGTATTACTCATTGCACGACGACAAGAGAAGAAACCCATTACAATATCTCATTTTGCACAGGGGATCAGGCCTCTGCTTTCCCTCACTGAGTTGGTGCTGCGCTTGATAGGCAAAAGGCTGTTCCATCTTAATAAAATTGATAGGGGGAGATGTTAGGAGCTGTGGTGAGCGTGACAGCATTCGCCATTACAAGATGGTGCGGGCATCCTGTGCTCCCACAAGTAAACAACTAACTGCACAGGTGCAAAAGGCAAAAGTGCGCCAAAGTCACTGCCCATCCCGGGGCATAATATGGGGTGATGAGTGAACAGCCAATCAGAAGTGAACACGCCACTCTAGGGTACATATAGCAGTGCCTTGTCCGGGCTTGGGGTCTTTCCGCTTCTGCTGATACAAGAATAAAGCCTCGCTGTGGTAACCACCCGAACACTGCCTCACGTGTCTCTTTCGTGGGCGAAGGGGACACGGAGGGGCTCAGAACAAGAGATGACAGAGGTTCTGGTTAGTCAACAAAATGATGGACTGGGTATTAGGACTATATTGTACCTCACTGGTCCAAATTGGTATAATTATGCTCCAATTGTATTTTGAGAGAAAAGTTTTATTTTAACAGGAAGGGTGATATGTAGGAGGAGATAAAGTGAGAGGAAGAGAAGGAGTAAGGAGAGGAGAAGGAGAGGAGAAGCTAGGTGATGAAAGAGAGAGAAAGAGAGGGGGCATGGAGGCAGATGTTCACGTGTCTCCACCAGTCAAAGTTAGTTGATATATCTAGGTTGGGTATTGGGTTACACTTCTGATTGAGCATTACCAAACGTATGAAGCCTTTGATTAACATTTTAAAAAATTGTATAAAAGCAAAAAGGAAAAGGGGGCATGGGATAGGCTTTTTCTAGGGAGGGGAATTGGGGGAAGGGGATGGCATCTGAAATGTAAATAAAATATCCAAAAAAAAAAAATCAGGGCTTTTGTTTTGTTTTTATTTTTAAGTGGAAGATTGGCAGGGTAGAAATGCTCAGAGTGAAACTGAGGTAAATAACACGACAAACTCTGGAGCGGCTGCCTATGTTCATTCCATGTCTGAAACAAAGCAACTTGAGAAACATTTCAGTTGTCACACCTGCTTGATATGATGGGCTATACCCCTGAAACTGTAATAAAGGATTAGCAGGCTCTGTAAATGTGGTGGTTTCAAAATACTTGGCCTATGGGAAGCAGTACTATTAGGAGGTGTAGCCTTGTTACAGGAAGTTCATCACCAGGGGTGAACTTTGAGGTCCTATTCTCAAGCTCCTCCTAGTGTGGAAGAGACCCTTCTTCCTGGATGCCTGTAGCAGAAGACTCTCTCCTCTTGGCTGCCTTCTGAGCAGGATGTAGAACTCTCAGCTACTTCTCCAGTACTATATCTGCCTGTAGGTTGTCATGCTGATAACAGACTAATCAATTAAAAACACATTTTCAAAATAGTAATTATAGCAAGCACTTAAATAGCTTTCCCGACCTTCAACTACTATTATAAATACTTATTAGCATACTGTTCTTGCAAATCTCACAGGTCAGACAACTTGTCATTTCTGAGCCAATCAGTATTCTTCATTAGAAGATCTGTGACGATTTCTAAGACAGGTTAACTAACAAATCCAATAGGACAGGAATATTGCTAGTTTTCAAAGGGAACTATGCAGGAACTCTTACCTAGACCTCCTGACAACAACTTCCACTGAATTCAAACATTCTGTGCTCTAAGTAACTTTTAAATTTGTAAGCTTAAGTTTTACATGGTCATATGTTGGTCAGTGTTTTTAATAAAGCATATGATTAGTATACAGGAAATAAACTCATCTTATTTTCCAGCTGTCACTTTGTTCTTAAGGTTTATATTTTATTTTGCATTTGTATTCTTTCCTTTTAGCTCTTCAAAACTATTTCTTTGAAATATTTAATTGAACTATTTTTTTAAAAGTTTATGTTGAAAATACACTTGAATAACAAAAATTCCAACCTTGTTTTTTTTTTTCAAACTAATATAAGAAAATTTCCAAATCATGTTAAGTATTAGAGAATCAGTGTTCAAGTACTTGAAAAGTAGCAAGCATGGAATGGAAGTCATTGACTTTTCACATTGTTTCAGTGATTATAAAAATTGTAAGTTGTTTCTTATAACACTAATTACATAGAATTAACAGCTTATCATATGCCTCACATAGTTACAAGGATATACACCTACTTAAACACACACATTAAAACTCATAGGATCAAAAGTAGAAAACAAAACTTTATTGATGAAAACATTTTCAAAATTCCAGTGTGAAGTAACAAAATCAACAACCTACATCTTTCAGTTCTTTACATTTCAAGCTAAATAATCTCTTCAGAAACAGGACCATTTTTTAATTCTGTAGACTAAACATATATGAGTGGGTAAATGGATATAAAATTCAAGAGAAAAAAATGATTTTTTTTTTAAAAAGTCAAAATCTGAAACCTCCCTTTGAGGTGTATTGCAATATGGTTCCAACGTACTCAGCACCTTGTAATCACCAAGTTACTGACCTGAATCCTGGAATGAACCTATGACATGAAAGAACATCATCACAGACGTCTGTGAGTCACACCTTGGCAGCAAAAGGAAAACAGCAGCAGCTAAAGAGGAGCTCGAGTCTTGAATTCACACTTCCAAAGTATTTAACACACACTTCAAACACCTAATTGCTTGGATGTTTCACAAAAGGAAACAGCTCAGAGTTGAGAGTACAAAGCTGTCCTCAGAGTGAGCTGGGCACTGCCAACATGTCTCCAGTGCTGTTGTTAACACATGACTCCATTAAGAGACAAGTCAAATGTGACACCTCACTGCACACATTACCATGGATATGTAGATAGAAACTCTGGATTCCAAGTGCTCTGGAACTATATCCCTAAAACAAGGTTTGTTCTAGAACATCAGACCTTGCTCAAGACCTATTCTTGTAACTATCTCACAGCCACGTATCACAGTCAAGAGTATCAGGACCAATGACCTAAGTCACCCATCTGCACCTATAGAAAAGGTCAATTTCTTGAGTATTTTCTGCTTCTTTTTGGAGAATCCTGAGACACTTATTCAGGAAAGCAAAGATGTGAGGTGGATACCGTTAGCACTGAAAGAACAACTAGATTAGAAAGATAATTTTAAATTAGGTTTAACTATGAGCAAAAACTAGACCTTGACTATCCCCATTTTTAAAGGACAGATGGTGCCTTAGGAATCAAAGTATCTTAATAAATGACTAGTTTCAAGAAATCACTTCATGCTTAAGTGGTTCAAGTTTTGATGCTGTTAAATGCATGTGTGTTTGTCCTCTGAAGCAGTTTTGATTGTATTGGATTTTGTGAAACCCTTTGTCCAGATTGCTTATATACTTTTAACTTTAAAGGGGCAGAATTCTGTGCTTACCTGCCTGTATATTTGAAGCCACCCATAGTAATCCTATGTAGGCTTTTTTTTACTAGAGAACTACAGGGTATGCTTTGTACCTCAAAAATCTGTTCCTATTGATAGACTTAATAAAACCATCTGATGTCTTAATGCAGTCCTGTACATAACAGCTGTGTGGGTGACACCAGTGATTAAGTTTTGGCATGGTCAGTCATTGCCATTGTAATCTCTAAAGCTGTTGTAGCCACTGTTCCTTCTCTCGTGGATGCTAGACATCCTCTTCCATGCTGAGTCCTGGTGAAAACTAGCACTGAAGGATCTGCCCAGACGCCCATGCTGCTTCTTAGAGATATTGTCCTCACTCTCAGATTTTGCAATTCCCGGGACATGTGTGGGAGGTTGTGATTCTTGTGTAATGGTTCCGAATGGAAAGTTCCAAAAGCCAAACCTTTGCCAACTGAGTCTCTGGAATGCTATGATGCAATGCAAATTTCCTCCAACCTAAGAAGGAAAAAAAGATGAAGACAATAAAGAGAAAATAAGTTTATAAGTTTGTGGGGTCCTTATTGACTCCCTTGAGATGATACTGAAAACACTACTCTTCTATTCTGCTTTTGTCAGAGCACACTAACATACTCACCTTTCCCAACAGCTGCCTTTACATTATAACAAAGCCCTTAGGGACCAAAACACTTGTGTTCCATATGCCTCTCCATAGCCTAGAGTCAGCATAATTGACTCTACTCCTGACTCACAAATTAGATCATGCTTTTCCTTTCTGTGTATGTAATCTCCTCTCCTCTGTTCTACTAAAATCCTATCGTATTCCCTCCCGTGTGTGTGTGTGTGTGTGTGTGTGTGTGTGTGTGTGTGTCTGTTTACACAAGACTTTTGAGACATAATCTCATTAGCCTAAGATAGCATGCAAATCCTTGCCTAAGAGCTGAGATTACAAGCATGTGCTACCATTCCCAGGTTCATTTATAGCAAAAGGTTGCCTACTGAATCTATACTATATCTGTTTCTGAAAGCTTCTTTCTGTAGTCATGCTCGAACACCTGCCTTGTAACCATAATTTACCCAACTTGGGCTAAAACTATGGAACTCAACCAAGGCATGTTAAGTCTCAATCTACACCTAAAAATAAGTCACCCACTGAAAATTATTGTGCAAGAAATTTATATTCAAATAAAGCACTGAGTACAACACAGCCTACGTAAGAGTGATTAGCATTCTAAGCTACTTGGCCTCTACCATTACTGCAGTACTGAGTGTCATTTCCTTATGACTATCCTTAGCTGCAAGTTTAAAGTTAGCCTGAATCCTTAAAATAATCTTACTTTTCTGACTAAGGTAGTTTGAACTTGGTTTCTATTATTTACCAAGACAAGATTATTAATAAAATACTGCATTCTGGTCATTCGACAAATTATTTCCAATGTAGTAATAGTCTTACCTTCTTTGTTTTCCGGAACTGAAGCCCCCTCTCTAGATGTCGGATATCTAAGAATTCTGGATTTTGAGTGTTTAGATCAGTGACAATATCTGCCCATCTATAATAAGAAAAAGGACAATTTTGTTTAGGTCCAAAGTACCACTGTAGTAAAGCTTTTGCCATGAGCAAGCTGCCACAATAATTGGTGACTGTTCTCTTATATCAGCACTGTGCCATGGATTGGCCTTTATAGCTTCTTTTTTTGTGTGACAGTTGTGGTTATCCAATTACTGTCAATGTTCTCAGTTTATAATTGGTTCCTATTCTTATATGTCAACATACCAGATAATACCTGGCAGGCTAAAGCAGTGGCATGCTACACTTTCTATTACACTCAAGTCAATTTATTTTCTTATTGGGGCGGGGGGATGGGGTGTGATTTTATGTTGTATAAGCTGACCTTGAACCCCTTGTTTACAGGATCCTTTTGCCTCATTTAACGCCTCATTTAACAATGCGCCACTATGTGCCACAGTCTGACAGAATTATTAATAAACAATATACTAATAAACAAAATGCTTATAGAGAAAAAAATCAAAGCAAGTTTTATACAAATTATAAGTAAATTTGGTAAAGATGTGAAAATCAAGGTCTATATAGTTAAATCAGGGAGTTCTTTTTCTTATATTACCAGCAATAACATAAAATGAAATTTTTAAATCAATTTACAATAGCAAGAATCATTTAAAGGACGTGTGAGTTTATATGAAAAGTAAAATCACTGCTAAAGGAAATAAAAATTCTGATTATGTAGTGATACAGTCCTTGATATTAGCTTGTAAGAGTCCATGTCATTATGATGTCACTTCTCTCTGAACTACACCATGAATTCTCAGATTGTGTCAGTCTGTGTGTATGGACAGGCAATAGTGAGAAAGAGCAAAGGCGTGTGTTAGGAGCCATCGTAGGACAAGTTCAACACAGCAGGTGATATTCCCCGAGATGCTCTGCCTCAGGTAGGACAAGCTCAACACAGCAGGTGATCTTCCTGAGATGGTCTGCCCCAGATTATAATCCACAGCAGATTTGCTCCCATAGGCAAGGCCCAAGAGAAAATCATTTTAGGAAAGATTCCTGCTATTAATATGTTCCCCCTGTTATCATTAAACATATATAACAATTGAAGAGGTACTGTCTTGTAGTGATGCTATATAGACAAATGGATGATTTCTTAATTCTTAATGATGATCCTATAAGAATTCCTAAAATCATATCAGTATTTATTAAGCTCTTTTATAGTGGGACTACTTAGAGCAAATTCCAAGAGGTTGTAAAACCATTAACGAAGGTCATAGAAAGGAAACTAAGGATTTATTATAGGTGCTGGGACAGAAGATTAAATATTGACAGGGTTTGTCTATACAAAACTTCACTTTAACTTTCAGTGAACCTGTGGAGCTGTGACAGGTGATGAATGTTTAGCCAGAAATTACTCCTAATGCATCTAGTTACACAATTTTGATCTGTTCTTTCAGTGAAGGAACTATTACCCCAATTTTAAAAAAATAAATAAAAGCTACTAAAACATACCTTTTACAATGAATGGCAGGATGTTTTCTACTTGACTCTCCAATTAAAATCCAGTATTCTACTTCTTGTGATGAGAGGGGGCCCCTGCTAAAAAAAAAAAAAAAAAAATCATACTTAGCTTGATAAGTGGCTTCACTCCCCACAGAATGCTGTAATAGTTCCTTCACTGAAAGAACAGATCAAAATTTTAACTCAAAGATGGCTTTGTTAATCTAGGATGGGCCATTCTAGAAATCCTTGAGTTAGGTATGGGCCTTATTCCTTCCATATTCAAAATCTAGGGTTATAAACATTTTAGCATATTACCCCCTTGGATCAGAGGAGAAGATGATGATTTTAAACATACAATGTTCCAATGCCATCTCTGGAAATTCTAATTCAAGTCTGGAAAGGAGCCTGGAGATTTGCATAATTTTTAAGAAAAAAAAATTAGATGGTTCACAAGCACAGGCATTCACTGGTGAAGCCACACTATTAAAGGAACACAGCAGTAGAAGTCACAGCATGTTTTACATTTGGGAGGCACCGGAAGGAAGGTAAAAGCATAGGTTGGAATCATAAAAGAACTGCAAAAGTGCTACTCACTCCAAAAAGTGAACAGAGCCTGTCAGGAGTTGGAGAAAAAGCAGTTTTATTCTCGCTCCTCATACACGAGCAGTGTTCAGCCTCCTGAGTCCTCCAACTTCTGCTCACCTGTTTCAGGTTCCCTTAGGTACCACATCCAAGGACCTTTGAGTGGGACTCCAGGGATCCATGGCCTCCGGTACATAACCCTCCTGTCCTTAAAGGCCATGCCATGTTCTCCAGCCAGAAGCTGGGCCCTCACTGAAGAGATAACTTCCAAGGGCCACCTAATCTTTTCATCCTCCCGAGTCACCAAGCCAAGTGTGAATCACCCAGCAAAACAGTGGGGGGTCAGTCATGTCACCTGTTCTTAAAAATAACCTGTTTCAGGTCCCTCGTGAAAGAACTTGGTAAAGAGAGTAACATTCAAACTCAGCATCCTTCTGTTGAACACATCTCCTTCAAAGAGACAGAAGTGTGTGTGTGTGTGTGTGTGTGTGTGTAAAAAATGTTGTTCAAATCACAGAAACTGGATTAAGAAAAGCAAGAGGCAAATATAGCCAAGAAGATTAGAGATAAAACTGCTCCTGAGCTCCCTTGGAGAAAAACCCTAACAATTCCTTAGTTCTTCACTGAGGATAGAAGGTGCATTTTAATGTACTTAGTTGTAGCACTCTTGACACAAGGGCATGTAAGGCAATGGAGAGGACACTGGGCATGACACAGGAAGGCCCTGCACCTGTGTATAATAGTCATAACAGTGGTACAGCAGATGGCTTTTTCTTACAATAACTGAGCAACAGCTTCGAAATGCAAATCAGTTCTGCAAAACAAATGCTCACTCGGTTTGAATAAAACACATTACCAAGCTTCCTGATTTCTAGGAGACTAGAATCTGTTTAAGTCCCAAAAATATACTGTACATCAAATTCTCCTAGCGATGTGCCTTTATCAAGTACGGAAGTGCTTACCTGAACGCTTTATTAGCTTTGACAGGGGTTGCCTCAAAGCCAATCGGACAAAAGTAATGATTTTGGCAATGATAGATATAAGCCAGTGACTCGTCTTTCAGTCCTCGGGTCAACTTTGATAAGGCCCCTGGAGCTACAAAGACAAAACCAGATCAACTGAGGGACACAAAGCAATGTCCACATTTAATACAGAGGACTAGTTAAGGACTAAAGACATAGTTTGGAACACACTGACATTTTCAGTTTCATCAAGGGGATGAGAAGCTACCGATGTGGGCAAAAACATGAATGAGTTTACTTTAGTTTTGGATAAACTCAGTAGCAAAACAAGCGAAACATGTCCTTGCTTTTTTTGTTTTTTGGTTTTTTTTTTTGTTTTTTTTTTTTTGGAGACAGGGTTTCTCTGTGTAGTCCTGGCTGTCCTGGAACTCGGTAGACCAGGCTAGCCTCGAACTCAGAAATCTGCCCGCCTCTGCCTCCCAAGTGCTGGGATTAAAGGCGTGCGCCACCACCGCCCGGCTCTGTCCTTACTTATTAGAACTTTCTAAGAATATACCAAGTTGTCGAAGATATTCAATGATTGTGTAAAACCCAGTGATTACAAAAATCAGTCTCAGCTTTTCTGCTTCTGAACATCTCTCACTACCAGCTTCTGAATGAGCATGCCCAAGTGAAACATATGTGTCTATAAACTCTCACATATAAACTAAGTCTACAAAAGATTTACAAAAGAACCTTAAATAGATTAAATTACAGACATTCTAATGTCTAGATGAAACATCTATATCCAACTTACAGTTTACTAATGCATATGAATAAACACAAACCTTAAATAACAGACTACAACAATGGTGTGCATGCATACACATACACACACGCCTGGCACACAACGCTCACACCTGCCACATAACAACAAATATTATCATTGTATTGGCTCGTTTTGTGTCAACCTGCACAATCTACAGTCATTTGAAAGGAGGAAACTTTGACTTAGAAACCCCCTTAATAAGACTTGGCTGTAGACAAGCCTGTAGAGCATTTTCTTAATTGGTGATTGATGTGGGATGGCTCAGCCATTGTGGGTGGTGCCATCCCTGGGCTGGTGGGTCTGGATTCTATTAAAAAGTAGTCTGAGCAATCCACGGGGAGCGGGCCAGTAAGCAGCATTCCTCTACGGTCTCTACACCAGGTCGTGGCTCCAGGTTCCTACCCTTTTGAGTTCCTCTTTGGCTTCGCTCAATGGACTGTGTCAGGACACACCAGGCAAATGCCTCCTTAAGTTGCTCTGGTCATGGTTTTCATCACAGCAAAAGAAACACTAAGATAATTGTCTTTCTCCACCTGTCACACAGATGGAAGTCATCAGCTTTTCCACACACATCACACAGATCAAAGGCATCAGCTTAGCAGGCAGGCTGCAGCTACACAGCGTTTCTCCTCATCTGTTGCCCATCACCGTAATAGCTATCAAACGATTTCAAAGTATTAGCATAAGAAACACGATTTTATCAGCACTCAGTATTCAAAGCCATTAACTGAGGTTTCATTAACTTCCATTCCTGGAAGAACTTAAATTATTCATTAACAAGTAGTCTATTAAAACTGGAAACCCTTAAAAAAGCAAGCTGAAAGCCTGCATGGTATGTTCACAGCAATCGACTTTCTGGCCACTGAAATAGCTGACGACCACCAAGATCTGCTAGTCAGTGTCTGCGGCAGCTCCACAGAGGCAACCTGCTTCACTAGGGCTTTGGGGTGGGGTTCTGCCTATGCATATGTTAACATTTCTGGTCTCTACTCTTAAGTTCCATCAAGGCATTCCACATAGATTTTCACTTCCAGGTAGATCAGCACAGACAGGGAGTCCTCTCTACTAAAATCTCTATTTCACAAAGGCCAATAATGATTAGCCACTCCACAGGATTGAGTTGTTTTCCCTCACATCTTAAAAAACTGACCCCCTTGGCAGTTTAGATAAAGAATTTTAGAAATAAATTCAGTACAGTCTTTCATTTCCATAAAAGAACATGATTGTTCCAGATGGTGGATTAAGATAACGTTACTCTGTATACCCAAACACTGTAAAAAAAGATGACTATTACAATTGCCGTAGAAAAATCACTGAAATGCTTTTAAATTTAAATTAATCAATGAGAAGCTTTCTCAGATAACTGAAAACATTGTTTTGCAATAAGACTTGAACTCAAAGCCTTTCTGTTAGGCAAGCTGTATGACAGAGTCTCACTCTTTCTCCCAAGTACTAACCAGGCCAGACCTTCTGAGATCAGGTAAGATTGAACTCATTCAGAGACATATGGCCATAGACAAAGTCTTACTCTGTAGTTCAGGCTAGCCTGAAACACAATGTGAAGGAAGCCCCGGGATAGTCTTGTACACAGAGCAAACCTGCTGTTCTAGCTCCTCAGTGCTCGCACTACAGGCCCTAAGCCAATATACCTAGCATCCCAGACATATTCAATAAAAGAGACTTCTGCCAGCTGTGGTGGCACATGCCTCTAAGCCCAGAACTCAGGATGCAGGTGGATTTCTGTGACTTTAAGGCCAGCCTATGGCTCTACAAGAACAAATTTCAGAACAGCCAGAGCTACAGAGAAACCCTGTCTCAAAACAAATAAATGAATGAAAGAAACAAAGAAAAAATTCAAGATTCCAGGGAAGAAAGAAAAGCAAGAAAGGGAGGAAGGGAGGGAGAGAGGGAAGGAGGGAGAGATGGCTACTATTGTCAATATTTAGTACAAGTTTTCAGTGTGATCAACCATACCTCTGAAAAATATGCCTTTATCTTTTATTAAAACCATATCTTTTAATAACTCTTTAAGTTTTATCACAATCTCCAGGTTTCTTTTCAATACTATGAGGTGCTTCATTTACAGTGACTATTGAGGGCCCAGCGGCACTGAGTTCATCAAGAACCAGAGAGTTACTAAGTCCAGGATATGCAGTTCCCAAGAACACTGAAAGCACACTGTGAAAATCAGATCTACATCATCAACAACAACAAAAAGACACATTATTAAAAGAATAGTTATGAAATAAGCAATACCAGCTGACCATGGTTTCCACCACTGACTATCCCAGAAACCACTGAAGAAAGCCCCTCTTGGCAACTCTTCTATAAGAGAGAGTATGGAAAGAATGAGGGAGGAAAGCAGAATCCCAGTGCTCTGCCCACCTGAGTGTAACTATCGCTGATGTGCGTCATATACATAATCAAAGAGCTACTTGGGATGTCTCTACGGGCACTGAGCAAGACACTTACATTAAAAAGATAAGACATGACAGTACATCCCAAACACCAAACGACAGAGGCCAATGGACAGTAGTACAGACGATAAGACGACTCTGGGGCTAAACTGTCCAGAGACATTTCAGAAATGGTGGCGGGCTGTGGAGAGGGCAGGGGCTTGGGGAGAGCGCTGATAGAGAAGATGAAACACAATTGGTAAAAGATGTCATTAACCTTTATTTGAAGAAATTACCATCATGCCTTTGCATAAAAAGGAAGATAAAAAGAGAGGGGGTCAGAAAGCTGGCTCAGGAGGAAAAGATACCTGCTCTCAGGCCCTGTTGCCCTAGCTTGATCCCCAGGACCCAAACAGGGAAAGGAGAGAACCAACTCGCTCAGGCTGTCCTTTGATCACACATGAAATAAATACAAAAATATATGTAGTTTTTAAAACTTGTAAAGGAAAACAATTTATTCCACTCTATAAATAAAAGACTGGGCTTTTATGTTTAAGAATGTTTAAACAGAGGTAAAAGAAATCAGAGTGTGGCAGTGCCAGGCATCCTAACATAGCCTAGTCCATTACGAAACTGAGTAACAACATTCATATCCATCTACTCATTGTACAGATAACTCATGAAGAACTGAAGGAACCAGGACCACTAGAAAGTAAACCAACTACTGTTGTTCTAAAGATCCATACACTAAAATCTCTAACAAAATTATGCTCCAAAACATAATGGGCAGCACAGTTAATAAAAAAAAAAAAGTCATAAAATTTCTGAATACTAATCCTAAGCCAACACTCAGGAGCCCTTTTGTTGTTTTATTACATTTTATTAATTGTTTTATATTTTTATACGTGAGAATGTTGCTAACTTTACATGACTACCTACGGTTTCTCAGTGTCCTATATTCTTTCCAGTCAGTCACCCGTGTGCCTTTACACCCGCCTCTATCACCTCTGAAGCTGACGTCAATCCTGCATCTTTATCACAGAACCCCAGTGCGACGATCTTGAATAAACCCTCCCATTTCAAGGAGTCAGAAAAGGCTCTTCTTTAACAGTAGTACCTTACAGCTGTCGGCTCCATAAAGTTCAAAGTTTATTGTGACAATTTATAAGTTAAAATCATTAAACAATACAAATAATTCAACTAGTATATAACAAATAATCCTTACGATTAACTTCATCAATATGTCTGTTAAAACCAAGACTGTCTGACAACAGAGTTTGTTGCCCTGTTGTTCTGTGTTATCATTTGATGCCAGTCCAGCATCACAGGTCCTCGAGGGCTCTCACTCTGTTTTAAAACAAACTGCTTCCCAGCACTTAGAAGGCAGAGGCAGGCGGATTTCTGAGTTCAAAGCCAGCCTGGTCTACAGAGTGAGTTCCAGGACAGCCAGGGCTACACAGAGAAACCCTGTCTCGAAAAACCAAAAAAAAAAAAAAAAAAAAAAAAAAAAAAAAAAAAAAAAAAAAAAACCAAAAAAACAAAAACAAAAAAAACCCCACCAAACTGCAAATTTCATGCTTTTCCCTAGAAGTTTAACTATCATGCACACACAAACATAACAAGGTCCTAAACCATACAAACAATGTGTTAAGAGCAGTGTTTGTAAACATGTTTTAAAGTTCCAACATCTACATAGAAATATCAGAAGGGGAAAAATCTGAACTGTGTACTAACAGTGTTCTATGTATTACTATCATGATATCCCTCTTAAAGAGGTATGAAAACATCAGACTGTTAAAAGTTCATTTGATGTCCCAGGAAACAATATAGCCAATTTCTGAGATGTACCCAACCTGAAAGCTTGGTGTGTGTGTGTGTGTGTGTGTGTGTGTGTGTGTGTGTGTGTGTGTTTTCACCTACCAGTTTCTCCAGCTGTTTTGTTCTTCCCATGGGGCTTATATAGAACATAAGAACATCCTTTCACATGAAAGTGGTCATTAATTTGTCTAAACCATCTGAAATTAAGAAGAAGATTTGCTCATAGCAATAGTTTCATAACACAGACAGGCCACTGTCCCAATTGTACAGAAACCCAAGCACAGCCCACATGGCATATCTAAGGTGGGACCCAGCACCAAAGTCTATCTTGTAATGTCCCCAAACACTACAGCGTTATCACTTCACAGAATTAGAAATAAGGTGTGGAAATAATAAGTGGAAGCTCCGTACCTCATGAGTGTTGTATTTCCAGTGAAAGGGCCAAACCTAATATCTTCAAATGGGGGTTGGAAGCCCAAAATATGTAATGCTTCTTCTTGGGTAATAGGTGGGAGACTATAAAAGAAACATTTCCTTTCATTTCACAGTTCCAGTCATATGCAAATAAAATATGCCTCAGTGTTAATACTATATAGGTTTAGCTTAGTAACAGTTTAGCAATATTTTTCATTTATTTTATTAAAAAGAATACATGCAAATAATTTAACCTGAAAGGCTTATAACAATATACACAATTTTTCTCAGTTTGTGAAAAGTCAACTCTTAGAGTCTTCCATTATAAAACAGGTACCTTAAAATTCTTTTTTTCTCTTCTTTCTTTTTTTGGTTTGTTTTCTTTTTTTCTTTTTATTTTTTTTTTTTTTTTTCTTTTCTTTTTTTTTTATTTTGTGGGTTTTGTTTGTTTGGTTGGTTGGTTGGTTTTTGGTTTTGTTTTGTTTTGTTTCTGGCTTCTTAAGACAGGGTCTCTATGTAGACCTAGATGCCCTAGAATTTATTCTGTAGACCAGCCTGATTTCAAACTCACAAAAATCTGCCTCATTCTGCCTCCTGAGTGCTTGGATTGAAGGTGTGCACCATCATAATCTGTTTCCTTCAAACTACTTTCAAAGACGAGTTTGGTGTTAGCAGCAAACAGGCATACTTACTTCCCAGCTCCCATAATGCTGTATAAGAAATTCCAACAAGAAATCAATGAGGAGATACCACATGAAGTCTTGTACTGTGGCCGGCTTATGCAGTACCTGGGAAATCAAACAGTGCCCTTCACTTGAATGAATACAAAACATGTGGAACAGAAGTACAAATCTTACGGGTGATTTAGAATGTGGCCATAATTCAAACTTTAATGCAGTGTAAAATCATTTTTTGCTTAAAGTATTTCTTACTTATTAAGCACATAAAAAGTGTATGGGAGTGAAAATGATCCATTTTATCAAGATGAGATACATCATGGCTAGCAACCTACTAAAGAACATTTTATTTAAACCAAGAAATCCTGATACCAACTACTCAAATTTCTATGTGAATGCCCATCTGAGTAGACACAGGATCATTTGAAACTTCTGAAATCCAGAAGAAACAAAGCAAATCACTTTCCCTTGTGTCAAGAGGTTCAGAGATTCTTCTCAGACCAAAGCACATCCCATGAGCCTCTGGACAGAGATCCCCAGAACAGAACTGTCACTGAGGACTGAAAAGGGAAACAGGATATCCTCCAGAGAGAGATGGAAACAAAGAAAGAAGCTGGAGGTTCTAAATTGACACTCATAGGCCACGACAAGCACGTACATGATGAACTTTTAGAACAATCTATAAAGTGTTAATTTACTCTGGAAAGTATACACACAAGAAATATTGTTAATTTTACTAGGTATGGCAATAATTAAAATTGCTGTAAGCTAACAGTCACTTCCTGGAGAATTCTTCAGCAAAGAAGAACCAGGTAAACAACTACTCCAAATGTAAGTATCACCCAACGTAGCTAACCATTGAGAAGGATCATTGAATGACACTGACAGTTAGGCAAGTCTAGAAAATTCTGGCTGCACTAAACTAGACTACTTCCAAAATCTGAGATATACATAAAGTATTTAGACACAATTTTGGAACTAACAGTATTTATAATAAATATAATTTATTAACCTATACTCAACAAAATTAATGTCAAATTCCATATTTTTAAGATTGAAAAAAATAAAATCTGACATGGCCACATACCATCGCCTAAGGTCTAACACTTTGCGCTGTTTAACATCATCAAGAGGAGAATAGTGAAGACACTCCCTCTGAGACCGCCCTTTTTTATCTGATGTTTTCTTCTTGGAAATTTGTTTCTTTGCAATGCCTACAGAACAAAGAAATAATACAAGAAAGTGCTCAGATAAAGTAAACCCCCATGCCAGAAGTTACAACAGAATTAGAGAGAAACTGACATACATTCTTAAAATGTATTTGTAAATGTCTCAAAGAAATACCTGTGCTTTCTAGAATAGTACTCTTCCCTAGAGAGAAAGCAGGAAGAGAATTAAAAACAATTTGAACCATCAGAAATGGTATTTCCTCTCAAGACTGTATCCAAGTGCAGAGCCAGGCTCTCAGAGCTGGATAACAACCAATCCAGAGCTCTTTACCCACATCTACAAGTTCAAGTTACCAACAGAAAAGAATTAAACTAGGCTGCTTTCCTGAGAATGAATCCATCCTATAAAACAATAAAACTCACATTAACATAATTCTATTACAGCATCCAGCATGCTGACACTCTGTCCAGTAATACCTCTAGGCCCCAGAGACCTGAGAAGGGATGTACAATGAATCTGTGTTAAACTGTTAAAGTAAAATGCGGCACTAGGAACCAGAATGCACAGCACAGAGCCGCGTGTGTGTGCACGCGCGTGTGCGTGTATACGTGTGCGTGTGCGTGTGCGTGTGCGTGTGTGTGTGTGTGTGTGATGGGGAATGACTGCCTGCCTACTAGGGGTAGGAGAGATACAGAAAGTGGACAAAAGAGGCAGAAGTGAGCAGGAGAGTTTATCTTGTTTAATTTTGATACATTTATTTATTTCTGAACCATGACAATGTTTCATCTACTCAAAAGTATATATATTAAAATATTAATAATACCCAAGGCTGATGATATTAACTTTCCTTTCAGCTACATTAATATCTTCCTGACATCATCTATTTTAAGTGAAATAATCAAATCTCATGTGAAAATTGATGCTAATTTTTTTTGAGTTAGTTATCAAACACATATTATATAGACACCTGCTTACAGACTCATTGCAGATCTATTTCAGTACTATACACAATAACCATGCTGCTCCTCTAACCAGTTGGAACTCAGGAAATACTGCCACACAAGGGACATCTGTAATGTTTCATAACAATGAACACTAAACAATAAAGATATAATTTCTCCTCCTATTCAACTACTTTTTCTGTGTCTTCACAGATAAAAAGAGCACAAAATGTTTCAGAGCTTACCAGCCACTTGTAAATGTAAACTAAATCTCACTAAACTATCCACAAATCTTAAAGAGAAAAAAGCAGTGTTTTTCTTTGGACTCCCTTCTCTACCTCTTACTGATTTCATTACCTTGGTAGTTTTCCCAGCCACTGAGAGTTGTGAGGCTAATGAAACATCCAAGTCTGCAGCCCCAGTGGGCCACGGCTGCTCTGTCTCTGTCCTCACTGGACTCTGAATCTGCCCCTGTGCTGCTTTTGCTGTGTATGTTGCTGTGACTCTCCCTAGGTTAAATGAGCAGACACATTGCAAGTAAGCAGAGATCCCATAATGCCACAAGATCTGGTTCTACTGCCAACATTTCACTGAACTTGCAGGAAGAAAGAAATGTCAAAGTAGAAGCTAGATCATAACATAAAAAAGAAGCCCCTCCACTTCTGTCTCTTCATCGCTCAATGGCATTGACCTTTGCCCATGGCTCTATGCCATTGGTGTATCCTGTCTTCCTAACCCCACCCTAACATATGCACATAGCCCTCTGCACGCGCGCGCGCGCACACACACACACACACACTATCCTGGTATTCAGAAACGTATAAGGAAAGATGAGAAATAAAAACTCAGAGCTGTGTGCAGTAGCACAGACCAATAGTCCCAGTACTCAAAAAAATTGAAGCAGGGAGAATTATAGGTGAGGGGGCTGGAGAGATGGTTCAGTAGTTAAGAGCACTGGCTGCTTTTGCAGAGGACCTGGGTTCAGTTCCCAGCAACCACATAGTAGCTAATAACCTTCTGTAACTCCAGTTCCAGGGTATCCATCATGTTCTTCTGCACTCCAAGAGTATCAGGTATATACATTGTACACAGACATCATGCTGACAAAACATTCATACACATCAAGTAAAAATAAAATGAATAAAATTCAATAAAAAGAATTATAAGCCATACTGGAATACACAGCCAGACTGCTGTCTCCAGAAACAAAAGCGGGGGAAGGGGGTAGACAGGACACCAACCACAACTAAATGAGGTAGAAAGAAACCTGAAAGTAGGAAAGTTATAAAAGAGAGAGAAGCCCAAATCCTGTGCTAAGACCTGGACCATATATGCACAGAGTAAACCCTAAGTGACTCACCCAGAGCTAATGGGCCCAACCCAAGAACAGAACTATGTTTAAAAGACAGAGCTTGCAGTTTCAAATCACGGGGGTGGGGGTGGGGGGCACGGAGGGGGACAGAGACACAGAGAGACACAAAACAAGAAACAGAGAGTAACACAAAGAAAGAAGAGGAGGGAGGAAAGGAGAAGACAGAATAGAGTGAGAGATTGCTTGCTTCTTGTTTGCTTGCTTGCTTGCTTGCTGCTTGCTTGCTTACTTTCTTGTAATACTTTCTTGGGATGATATACCAGAGTTGATACAACAGTCCCCAGATCCAGGACAAATTCAAAAACAATATAGCGTGTGAAGAAACAAAGAAATGAGTTACCCTCAAGACCAAGTCTGACTCTAACCTAACCCAGATTTTGAAATCTGCCAAGACTTTGAAGTAGATATTATAACTGTGCCAGATGATATAGATACAGTGCTCTAGTAAAAAAATGAAGATAAGTCTCTACAAGTGAAAAACAGAAACTATAACACAATGTAATTTCTAGATCTAAAAGAGAATGGAAAAGAATGTACCACACAAACATCCCAAAAGAAAGCTAGGACAATTGTGTCAATATTAAAGCAGTTTTTATAACAAGAAGGTCCTAAAGCACATGCCATGTTAGTAAAATGAACACTTTCCCCACAATCTAAGGTCTCCCCATGGGGACCAGGTTAGCCTGGAACTCCCTACATATCTCCGGTTATCTTCAAACTCACGATCATTCTGCTCCAGCCTCCATAGTGTTGGGATGATAAACAAGTGTCATCATGCCTAGCTAAAAGAGGTCAATTCTTTAAGAAAGCGTAAAGATTACACGTGAGTGTTCCTAGTAACAGAGCTTTAAATCACACTTTTAAATCTCAACAGTGGAGAGTAGAGAGCACCAGCAGGCAGTCTTCTACCTAAGTAACAACTGCAATGACAAGATGCTATTCTGGAACTCTGGAGACTTCTGCAAGGGCAGCATATTTTAAGACAAGGCCAGAAAGGCATTTAATTTCAGTCAGTTTCATGGCATAGCAAGGTAATTGATACACATTTTTAGTCCAGTAACTAGCAACTGAAAGTGTTATTCGGTCACTTAGGGGGCCAGGTTGGGCAAACGGGACCAACAGTGAAGAATGAGTTATCACTAAAGACCCTAACAGATAGACACTAGAGGAAAAGTACACCTGCAGGCCCCCAAATGAAACAACAAAATTATCAATGAGACAATTCCATAACTAAAGTTAGACATTTTTAGAACCCACTACAAACCCACAGAAAACAGGAGGAAGCACTCTCCAGCTTGTTTTAAGAAACCCCCAAATAGCACTAAATCTCAACCCTAAAGAAAAAAAGATGCACATAAATCCTGACACAAACAAAGCATGCCAGTCCTCTAAGGACTAGCAATCTCTTTAACAACTGATTTCAGAATGTACAAACACAAGTACAGAGATTTTTGTAAAACCACTGGAGTATTTATAAGACCATCAGGAGTAAAATCCTAGTTCTATCTAGCTGTGAACTTTGGGCACATTTATCCCCTCTAAGCCTCAGTTTCTTCACCTGTACAACTAGAAGAGTGGTAACTGCTGCATATAACCCTGCATTACTGTTAACTCAAGGAAAATAAAGAAGCATTCGTATCTGAAGAGTACCCTGAACCCTGAATGATGCAATCCTCCCATTTACATCCTCACACTACACAGCCTTTGGCTATTGTCATTTTTTTAGAGTAGATTCTAAAATATGTTTGCTTTTATTCCCAGAGATTTAACTTTTCCTTTCATATTTCTGTAACAATAATGAATGTATACGTCCAAATATAACCATTCATATATATTAGATATTATATAAGTATAATAAATAATATATAAGTATATATGTATGCTAAATCTTATATATAGAATGTTTAATTATATGTTTAATCCTTATATAATCCTGCTAAAAGTTTGGATGACAAAGAAGAATTCTATATTGATAGGTTCACTGTTATCTCAAATTTAAAGCAATTAGAATGCTTTATGACCCTGTTCTTCTATCACCATGTTCATACCTTAACCAATAAGACAAGTATTTCCTAATACTTGTCCACAAAAATATATCAGTGCCACAGCTGACTGAAGCATGAACTCCCTAGCATCTGAAAGTTTTAGAGCTATCACTGAAAAGGAGGGAAGGAGCTATCAAACATAAATTTTCTTTTAAAATCTGAAACAAGTAGCAGATAACACATGGAAAGAAATGTAAGCAGGTCCTTAGAAACATACATACATACATGAGAAATAAAATGGACTTTGGAATACAATTTAGAAAAGAGATCTGTCCTTGGCTAATATCCTATATAATTATAGCTTTTTAAAAAAAAAAAAAAAATCAAGACTTTGATCAAAACAGATGTTCTTTTTGCATTCAAATGTTTCAAAACAAAAAATGTCTTAATATCTCCTGCATTAGAAAATATGATCACATATCTCTGCAAAAGTACAAAATAACAGTAATATTCTAGCTACGTCAATACCCTTTTCAAAGCTACTGTGTTATCGTTAATACTTATATTTCATTCTTTTTGATTTTCAAAGCTCCTCAAATGCACACATGATATTAGAAGTTTTCATGGGCAACACGGTCAGGGATTAACTATGTCTAGGGTTACTTAAAAAAGAAAACAAAACAAAAACAAACAAACAAAACTGCAGTGACAGATAAGATGGCAGTGATGCTCCTGGCTCAGCAACAGAAAGCATTTCATTGCGGACTTAGCAATAGATAGCATTTGTTTCTGATTGTTCTCACTTGCAAACTTCATAGCTCCTTCTTACCTGATTGTTTCAAATTTGTAGTCACCCCATCAAATTCAGATTTATCAATTTCCCATGCAAGAGGTAGCTTGCCCATGCTGGTGGATAAGTTTTCCAGGTTATTTTCTTCATTATAGATTATTTCTGATGTACTAGTTGGGATTCCAATATATCTTGTACTATTTCCAGCAGAAAGGGAGGTGTTGTCAGGGAGGCAAGCAGAGCGGCCTGGGCTAGGAGCTTTGTAGACTGACGTTGCCTGGTTGAGGAAGGCATAGTCTGAGCAGATGGCATAAACTTTCTCTCGAGTATGAGTCACTGGACAACTCGAAGGATAATGCCCATCTCCTCTAGGGCCTACGGGTGCTCCTGAGGCACTTGTGTAGAAAGATGGTACAGCACCTTGTAGACTCTCTTCTGGGGACTTGTTCTCAGATCTATGCTCACCATGTCCAGAATCAGTGGCTTTTCCAGCTTCAGTGATGTTAAGCATGAGAGCAAGTGCAGATGTCTCTGTTCCTGGGAAGAAGCCACAACCCTCTCTTTTAAGAAACAACTTTGGCAAATGTTCAGAGCATTCTATAAACGCTTCAGAGTTGACAAATGGGATCCTAAGAAAAGACAGAGAAGAAAGACTGACTGGATATCCAGCAGGATGATGAATGGCAATAAGCATTATAGTGAGTATGAGTCATATACCTGCGCTCAATGCATATTGATTTTATGACCATACATCTAATCATCTATCTTACATTAAAGATTAGCTTTCGGGGTGGGGAATATGGCTTAGTTGGTTAAGTGTGTGCCATGCAAATATGAGGGTCTGAGCTGGATCTCCAGCACCCACATTAAAAAAACAGATAAATAAGAAGCTGTGCAAACCATAATGCCAGCTCTGGGTAAGGAGAGTCAGGTGCACACACACACACACACAAATTAGTTTAAAACAAAATACGAGATGTCAGGAGCCATAATGGGACAAGCTAATAACTATCAAGTGATCAACCTGAGATGGCCTGCTTCAGATTATTATATAATCTGTGACAGGTTCATTTTTATTAAGCAAGGCTATAAGGAATTCATTTTAGGAAAGATTCCTGCTTTTCCTGTTATTACTAAACATATATAACAATCACTAAGTAATAGCACACCCCTTTGGAGCAGATCTCTGCAGATCCACAAAGATGTACTGTCTTGTAGTGATACTATATAAATACATATACAAATAGATGACTTCTTAAGTCTTAATGATGATCCTGTAAAAATTCCTAAAATTATATCTGTGATTATTAAGTTCTTTTATAGTGAGACTGCTATTAGGTCCTTTTCTGATAGTCAAAACTGCGATGAAAACTCTGCCAGTCTCCCAAGTGTCATCAGTTAGTCGCTCTTAGACAGTAACCAGTCTTTCTCCTACTCAGAGCACATTCCAAGAGGCTAAAACAATTAACCAAAGGTCATTAAAAGGGAACTAACAGGGGAAAAGGGAACTAACAATTTATTATAAGTGCTAGGACAGAAGATAAAACATTGACTGGGCTTATCTATATAAAACTTCACTAATAACTTAGTTATGGTTTTCAACTTACAATGAACCTGTGGAGCTAGACAGGAGATGGATGTTTAGCCAGATAATTACTCCTTTTTTTTTTTTTTTTTTTTTTTTTTTTGGTTTTCCGAGACAGGGTTTCTCTGTGTAGTCCTGGCTGTCCTGGAACTCACTCTGTAGACCAGGCTGGCCTCGAACTCAGAAATCCGCCTGCCTCTGCCTCCCAAGTGCTGGGATTAAAGGCGTGCGCCACCACCGCCGGGCCAGATAATTACTCCTAATGGATATGCATGTAAACATTCTCTGTTGTAAACTTCTATTTCAATTTATGATTTGATTTTTTTGTGTGAACTTGTGATGAGCTTTGTAACATGTAATCACGTATTCTGAAAGATGTATAAGTACTGAGGACACAGAGATGAGGGATAGATAGAGAAGATAGAGAAGACTTTTTTCCCTTTCTCCACTTAGAGATTTTTTTTTTCCCCTTTCCCCACTTAGGATCTTTCTGTTTTTCCCTAGAGAGCTTTCATAGGAAACTTTTTACAACTTAGTAATAAACGCTATAACTACTTTTCTAAGTGTCTCTTTCTTCCTCTGACTTCCGACTAGCAGGTTGAAAGTTAGAGCCATGCAGCTCCTGCTGAGATAGTACAAAGGCTACTTTATCCTTTGCTATTTGAGAAAGAAGTGCAGTTTCTGGCCTCAGAGGATCACAGAAGGCAGGTCAGCTACAATAGCATAGTAACTTAGACTTAGATAAGTAAACTTTTTATTATACAGCAACCCTAAATATCTCATAAGACAAAGTTTTACCCCCTAATTTCATAAAGCCACGCCTTCCCCTCCCTCCACCAATGCTCTTCCCTCTCCGCTGCCTCAAAAGAACCAACAAGAAAGAAGACCCCATGCCAAGGCTGGCCCAGGCAATAAGAATAAAATATAAATAACCTAGTTAAAAGGGGGAAGTCACATCTGTAAAGATATCACAGAGACGGCCGGGCGGTGGTGGCGCACACCTTTAATCCCAGCACTTGGGAGGCAGAGGCAGGTGGATCTCTGAGTTCAAGGCCAGCCTGGTCTACAGAGTGAGTTCCAGGACAGCCAGGACTACACAGAGAAACCCTGTCTCGAAAAACCAAAAAAAAAAAAAAAAAAAAAGATATTACAGAGACAAACAATGAATGCATGAAAAGAAGTCCATCATCATTCATTGCTATGAAAACACAAATCCAAACCACAATGGTCTGCCAACTCATACCCACCAAGATGTCTATAATAAAAAGACACAGGCAACAGTGAGCATTAGAAAGTGTGTGGAAAATCAGATCCTTCACAAGCTGCTATCAAAGGTCTAAAATGATCTAGGGTTAACAGAACAGTTTTCATATATTTCAACACTTCCCATGTAATATAGAAATTTCTATTCTAGATACATATATAAAACATTAAACCATGACCATGAATGGCAAAAAGTGAAAACAACCCAAAGCCTAGCAACTTACTTATGGATAAAAGTGACACATGCATCTGGTAAAACACTACTTTGTAATAAAAAGAACTACTGATCATGATACAACATGAATGGGCTTTGGAAACATGCTAATCACAAAGGAACTGATCCCTTAATAGTCCAGGATCTCCAGCAGAGACAAGTCCACAAAGCACAAAGGAACTGATCCCTTAATAGTCCAGGATCTCCAGCAGAGACAAGTTCACAAAGCACAAAGGAACTGATCCCTTAATAGTCCAGGATCTCCAGCAGAGACAAGTTCACAAAGCACAATGCACCTTAGCAGTTGTCTTGGGATGAAAGGTTCAACATGATGAGCTTTTTCTTTAAAATAACAAAACGTTCCATAACTAACACAGGACTATAGTAAAGGTCCAACTTAGGGAATATCCTAAAAAGCCACTGAAATGTACATTGTAATGAGTGATTTATGGTGTGTGTCTTAGTTAAGGTTTTACTGCTGTGAACAGACACCGTAACAAAGGAAATTGTTAAAAAGACAACATTTAGTGCTGACTTACAGGTTCAGCGGTTCAGTCCACTATGATCAAGGCAGGAGCATGGCAGCATCCAGGTAGGCACGATGCAGGTGGGGCTGAGAGTTCTATACCTTCAGCTGAAAGCTGCTAGGAGAAGACTCGATTTCAGACAGCTAGGACTATGACATTAAAGCCTATAGTCATAGTGACACACCTATTCTAACGAGGCCACACCTCCTAATAGGCATACTCAAACCACTACATTCCACTCCATGGCCCCCATAGGCTTATTCAAACACGAGTCTATGGGGCCATACCTAAGCATAGCATAAGAAAAAAGCACACTTACTCCAACTTCCAAAGTCCCCATAGTCTACAGCAGTCTCAACAATGTTAAATGTCCAAAGGTCAAAGTCTCTTCTGAGCTTCATCCAATCACTTAACTGTAATCCCCAAAGCAAGACAGGAAAGCAGCTGGGCAAACGCCAAACTCTGCATCTCCATGGCTGATGCCAAAGCTGTCTTCTCCCTTTTCATCTTTACTGACTACAGCAAAGTTTTTTCTCCTAGGCTGGTTCCACTTTCCACTCCCTGTTAACAGCTTTCCTCAGCAAGTAGTCCACAGCTCTGGCATCTCAAACATCTTAAGGTCTCCAAGGCAACTTCAACTTCACAGCTTCTTGTTCCAGTGTCTGGGATCCACACATGCTCTTCTGGACTCCTTCAAAGGGCTTGGGTCACAGCTCCAGCTCTGCCCTCTGTAGCACTCTAGGCTCTGGTTGACTCCACTCCACTGCTCCTGTAGTGGTCATCCCCTGGTACTGGCATCTCCAATATCATGGGGTCTTCCACTCCAACTAGGATTCACCAATAGCCTCTCATAGTCTCTCTACATGGTGCCAAGCCTCAATCTTTGCATGAGCCCTTCAGTCCTGGGTCATCAACTACAACTAACGCTTCACCTTCACCAATGGCCTTCCATGGCCTCTCACAGTGCCAAGCCTCAGCTGCTCTCCATGGCTCCTTCCTGCCTTCAAAACCAGTACCACACAGGTGGTTCTTACACATTACCAAGTCCAGCTGCAGCAGGAAGTACAACATTGGCTATCTCTGGAACATAACTTCTTTGTGCTCTCAAAAAACACTTACCAAATCACACCTCATTGATACACATCTCTTCTTAATCACCACTAGCTTCTTAGCTCCAGCTAACCTGCAGCAATTGTCCCAGTAATCCCTTCTATTCTGGACTCTAAAGCCAGAGCCACGTGGCCAAAGCTGCCGGGTTCTGCTGCATAATGGGATTGGAACATCCCCCACCCCCCACCCCTGCCATATTCTATTACTAGCTTTCTGTTTTTCCAACTCCCTCACTTCATAAGTTTGGTTGTCCTGGAACTTGCTCTGTAGCTTGACCTTGAATTCAGAGATCTACATGACTCTGTCTCCTGGGATTAAAGGTCTGTACCACCATGCCTGCCTTAAGATTCTCTTCACCTAGAACCTGCTCTGTCCTAGGCTGGCCTCGAACTCAGAGATCTGTTTGCCTTGCATCCTGGGATTAAAGGCTTTTATATACTATCATATTATCTAAATTTAGATGAGTGGGATCTTGCCCCAAGGTCACCACCTCCTTAATTCAATTTAATATCCTTGAATACAGGATTCAGCTCCATTTCACTTCCTGGTGCCCCTTTAATACTTGAACCCTATATTTTTTATTTTTCCTTTCTCAGCTTGCATCTTTTTATTAAAACACTCTTTATGAGACAGAAGTTTAGTAACCACACAACAGAATTTATATCAGGGTGTTTTGAGACTTCCTTTAACAAAGGAATTTATCTCTTCAACTTAGCCTCAGGCAGACTCTTCAGAGAAGCACAAAAAGCAGCCACATTCTTCACCAAAACATCACACGAACAGTCTCTCTGAAACCGCTAGAGCCAGGTTTCCACAGTTCAACTCACCCTTACCAACATCTTCCATATTCCTAGTAGGATGGCCCATTGAGCCCTGCTTAAAGCATTCCACGCCCACAGTGACGCACCTACTCCAACAAGGCAACGCCTCCAAATAGTGCCCCTCCCTGGGTTAGGCATGCTCAAACCACCACAGCATGTGAATTAAGTCTAAATAATACTGCCTAAAGTACTATACTGACCAGAAGATAAAAATGTATGTAGGGATAAAACATACATCATGATAGTAATCATGTTCAGCAAATAAAATTTACAATTTAAAGTTGCTATCACTAACTTCTGATCAGTCTCAGGGAAAACTAGGCTTCAAGTCTGACCTGATTCCTCTGAGGAAGAAATAGTAAAGTTGAATAGCCACAGAGGCCATTCAAAGAAGTTAAAGCCTTACAAAAGAGCAAGTCCTTGGTGAGGCCCAACGTCACAGGAAACCAAACGCAGGGCAAGGTTTGCCTTTCCAGGCTCCAGTGACCGCGCAGTGCATGAGAGACTAAGCCCATCCATGGTGGTCATTTTGACTTTTAACTATTAATCTAGCTCCTCATTTGCTTACTTTAAACATTAGCAATCAAAATAATCAGATTATGATTTGTTTAATAACCATTATAAAAGTATTCAATGGCACAAACCTATGTCTGAGTCTAACTGTTTGTTAGACTAACTGTTTGTTAGATGTGATGGTAAACGGGAATCTCCAGCCTCTTCTGAATGAAAGGGGTAAAGGTCCTTTCACAATTAATGGGATCTAAGGAAAAACACTCCTGGGAAAGGACTCCCATCTGTGCCGTGTGAGTTCCCCTCATGAGATGTGCCTTCTCACACCTTCATGTCGGCTTTTTTCTCATCTTCCATTAACAGCGACTAACAGAATGTAAGTACACTATCGCCTGCAGTGCTTTCCTTTAGAATACTGTTTGGCAAAAAGGTCTACAGAGCACCTGAGCTCTCTTCTTTTTCCTCATTCTGTGGTGTGATGGTGGCAGTGGAAGAAGACACAAAGGGACGGACAATGCGTGAGGTCTGCAGACCACACTGCTTTGCTCTGAGCACTGAGTTTCTCCAATTCTCCATTACCCACTTCCTGTCTGTGATGCTCACGTTCTTCTTTTAAAAGCTGTGTGGTACAGAGGCATAATGGGTCTGTGGTTGAGCATGGAAGGAGAGGAGACAACGGATGGTCAGCTGGGGCAGTGGGAAAGCTTGATTTAGTACATCCCAGGCACCCCAGGCCCTACCCTTTGTAGACCTCAACCTGACATTAACCTCACCTTGCCATCACTGCCTTTCTCACCTTGAAAACAATTTTGACGATGGACCAGTACAATGTATTTCAGTTTGATGATTGTATGCTCATTTGGAACACAGGGAAAGAAAAACGGTATGGTCAAAATAGAATGTGGTAGCCTACTTCTGTCATCCTGGGGCCCAAGAAGCAGAAAGAAGAGGCTGCAGCACGATCCATCTCCTCTAGACTAGCTGCACAGCTGCTCTGATCCAGCCAGTAGTGCACACTGGGCAAATAATAACCAAATAACCAAAGCCAAGCAAATCAAATCATCAAGGGAAACAGCTTCACTTATGAATGAAAAGCATGGCCGAACTTGCTAGAAGATAAAGCTGTCAGGAGTAAAACACTTGATTGATAAAACATACAACCATCTGGTTTTGGTTTGTTTGCTTTAAGCAATGGTCACTGAACAAAAATAATATCTTTAATATATATATATATATATACACACACACACACACACACACACACACACACACACACATTGGTTTTTCAAGACAGGGTTTCTCTGTGTAGCCCTGGCTGTCCTGGAACTCACTCTGTAGACCAGGCTGGCCTCGAACTCAGAAATCCGCCTGCCTCTGCCTCCCAAGTGCTGGGATTAAAGGCATGCGCCACCACTGCCCGGCTCTCATTATATTTAAAAACAAACCTGACTGAAATATATTTCACATAGTTGTCACTGAAAATGAAATTGAATGAAATCCTCCCTTGAACCTCTGTCTTATGTGAATATCTCTGAAAATCCATATAATTATAGGTTTGATGACACAAGTAAAGTATACTGTAGAACAATTATGAAATATCTGAAGATATTCACAGAAAATGAGAAAGAATAACCCAGGACCTATGTTAGTACCTACTTCTTTGCATACCATGATCTACATGTCCGCCCTCTGAAGGGTTTCTGTTAAGGTATCCTTAGGACTTCACTCAGAGCTGACTTTCTTAAAATAAAGACACAATTACTAGAAACAAGATCATTACGACATAGATTATTCTAGTAAGATGCAATAGTGGTCTCAGGAAAGAATGAGGTATGAAGGGCTGATTGATTGCCCATCACTGTATCTGCAGCTATCTGGGATTTATATCTGCTTTTATCTTTATGCTTGTAACTTCATGCCACCCACCCTTTGAGCTGTTCTTTCTAGCCTGATCCCTACAAAGACTTGGTAATGAGAATAACTGCAGGAATTCTCACAGTTTATTCACAGTATCTCATAAACAATATGAACCCCAAGCTTCCAGGACAGCACTAGAGGAATGACTTGTGCAAGTCTTTGGAATGAACAGTTCTGTCAAATAAACATACTGTTTGTAAAGCCAATATCGATCGCCTGGGTTATATTCTTTTCAGTTTATGTGCCTTCTCGTGTCTACACGCTGGAGTAACACAGCAGAGAAGTAGACATCTTATAAAATCTCAGTAGAGCCTTCCACATATCACAAATAGTATAACCGATATTCTGTACAGAAAGCAACCGAGACACAAAGTGTTTTTGCTGAGGACTGATGAGAACCGCTACGACAGAAGCCGTGTCCCCGCTTTCCTATCAGCGCCCTTGACTAGACCATCAGACCAGCCCTGGGAGGCCTACCTGTGAGTACCGGATTCATCCAGCACATGGTGCCCTCTTGGAGTTCAAGCTCTGAGAAGCCAGGAGACTTCCCACTGCCCCCTCTTTGAGGCTCCGAAGCCACTTGAAGGAGACAACGGTGCAGGCGGAGGCGAACCGGGGGAGCAGGGGCGTCGCGAGTGCAACTGCAGCAGCGCTACTGTGCCGGGTTCCCACTCCCGGCCGGCGGCGGCCAACCCAGAGCCCGGCGCCCCTAGTCCCCACTGGCCAAGGCCAGACCTAAAGCCTGCTAACCTCCAGGCCCGCTCCCTCACTCCCAGCCGGAAGAAAAGGCCGGCCTGGAGGGGGAGTGCGCAGGCCTGTAGGGGGCGGCTTCCTACGCGCGAGGGACTGGAGACGCTGGTGGCGCGCTGGCAGTGACAGCCCGAGAGCTGGGAGGGGAGGCCGCGATGAATGAGTTGATATCACCAATAATAACAATAGCGGAAAAAAAGAATCCCCTTGCCTTGGCTCACAACCAGGCCGACTTTAGCTCACCGAGCCACCGGGGGCCTGTGTTTTCCACGCCCCTTACCCCGTAGAGTGAGGACAGAGCCTAGGACTCCTCTTGACCTCGCTGGCCCAGAAGCGTGGGTGCAGAGAGAGGCTGGCCACTGCAGGCCGGGTGCCTGGGATCCGCTAGAGCAGCGTGGAGACCCGCTCCTGAATAGAGTACAGGGATACCCACGGGTGCACCCCCAAGCTGAGCTTTGTTCCGGTGATTTCTATCCCCTACACCTCTCCTTAGAGACTTAGCTCGACCCAGATCCTTCCAGGGGCGCGGCGGGGATGGGGATGGGGATGGGGATGGGGGTGGGGGTTGTCCTGCAACGAAGCAGTGACGGCGCTACGGAGAGGCGGAGCGCACGGCTGTGCCTGGGCTCGGCCCTCCGCTGGGGAATATCTCTGTTCCTGTTGGGTCCCGGAACTCTGATGCTGAAAAGTAACACCAGATCTGCATCCTCAAGTCTCTTACCCAAGGCCCAGAATCTTTCGTCCTATTGAGCGCACAAGAATAATAGCACCAGGACCTTGACACCGGGTGATTGGATACCATTGATAACAGCTGCCTCCCTTTCAGCGTTAAATATATACCTGCCAATTGCGGTGGATACCATGGACAAAATATAAGTTGGGAAATCTTAGCTG
Organism: Arvicanthis niloticus; assembly: GCF_011762505.2. Taxonomy (NCBI): domain Eukaryota; kingdom Metazoa; phylum Chordata; class Mammalia; order Rodentia; family Muridae; genus Arvicanthis; species Arvicanthis niloticus. The sequence continues at coordinate 136,575,331 of NC_047660.1, forward strand.
TGATTCCAGACATGCCAGTTGTGCAACTGTAGTATTTAAGGGTTGCCAGAAAGCCGTGCTCCAAAGTTGAAAAAAGAAAGTCGGAAGGAGGGGGGAGGAAGGGAGGAGAGAGAGAGGGAGTTGCGGGAGGGAGGGAGGGAGGGAAGGAGGGAAGGAGGGAAGGAGGGAAGGAAGGAAGGAAGGAAGGAAGGAAGGAAGGAAGGAAGGAAGGAAGGAAGGAAGGAAGGAAGGAAGGAAGGAAGGAAGGGAAGGGAAGGAGGGAGGTTGGGAGTGGACTCCTGGCAGGATTTCCGCTACTCCTATGGTGGACTACATATCCCAGAAAGCTGAGGGCCCAGGACGCGTGTCCACTCTGACCCACTCATCCACTAGCAGAAAGCCTTACTAAGACTGGTCACAGCGCAGGCCAATCCTTCTCCGCTCACCTTGGCTAGAACCTGCGACGGATTCGTTCCCAAAGTGATGCTCTAGTGGCAAGGGTAACACAAGTTTGTCATTATCCGGAGAAAGAGGAGCCTGCGGTTCTTACCAGGTTCAGCAGAACGAGTGGCATCCTTCTCCTGAACATGCCACCGCTCCGGTTGTGACATTCTTGGGCACAGCGTAGTCCCACGAGCGGACCCCGCACGTCAAGCGACCCTTTAGGGACCTTGACTGCTGCTAAGGACTGACCATCGTACGCCTACCCACCCAGGCTAGCTCCGTCCACTTAGCACGTTTGCATTTATCCGTGGATCTTCCAAGACTCGGTCTTGTAAATGTTCAGCATTTCGCTGCTTTCCTGCCTTTTTCTGGGGACTGTGCCAGCACTTGCCCAGACCGGCGGAGAAAGGAGGCTGAGCCCAGAGAAGAGCGAAATATGGGGACCCGGGCTAAAAGCACACGTGGTCCTTCCTGCCCGCTATTTCTACATTCGGGCGGTGGATACCTCAGGGGAACAGTAAGTGGAGAAATGACTCCTCAACTATTTGAGATCGCGGTTTAAAATAACTGAAGGGGTTTTGTTCCTGTTATTTGCTTTGGTTTTGTCCTTCATCTCTATATGCCCCGACTTGTCTTTTCTGCCGGCAGTTTACATTCCAGAATTTTTGAGTGCTGTCTACATCTGGTTTTAATAGGCTTGCCCTTTTCTCTGTGACTTTAGAAATAATTCTGAGATATGTATCAGTATAGTATAAATAATATTGCTATAATGACAGCTTCTTCGTGGCTATTTAGATGGGAATCGAGACTAAACAAATCTCTGTTGTTTTTAAATGCTTTTCCATAAGCTGTTTTAAGAAAAAATAGTACAACTGGGAAAACTAAACACTAAAAACTATTCCCAAATGCAGGAACATTCAGTCCAAAATACTTGTGTTGCTAACATGATGACCAGTTATTTTGACTTTCCCCATAACTAAACATAATTTAGAGTACTGCTGTATTTATTAGACTTTTATTAGTTGTAATGTTTTAATTACATGATGTGGATAAGGGTCTATACTCACACCCAGGTGCTGGAAGAAGCCAGAAGAGGGCACTGGATTTCCTTAAACTGAAACTGCAGATAGTTGTGAGCCTTAAGGACGCTGGGTACTAGGAACTGAACTGAGTCTTTTACATGACAGTAAATGCTCTTAACCATTCAGCTATTTCCCCAGCCCCACAAATACTGAGTTTTCTTCTGAGCCACTAAGAACAACTTTTCAAATAAGGTCATCCTTGAAGTAAACATTTAACAAGTGAAAAATTGTCAAATGTGTTGATCATGAATTAATAGTACACTGATAGGAGTATTGCTCTATTTTGTATGCCAAATAGATTGCTAGTCTTAAATGTTATCTCCTAGGAACTGTCTAGTGAAAGTATTTTATGTTATTTTTTTGTTATCTTATTTTTTTATGTTATTTTTATGTTATCTTATTTTTTTTTTTTATCTTTGTTCTGGTACTAAAAGCCTAAGAGAGAAGCAAGCAACAATATCTTAAAAGAAGGATATGACAGAATATCCAACCTTTACAGATTAATCTCTTAAAAATAACCCTCATGTCTCATCGTTTTCCATAACAGGTTTACATCTTCTCCAGGCGAAAAGGTGTTCCAGGTTAAAATCTCAGCACCTGATGAGCAGTTCACTAGAGTTGGAGTCCAGGTTTTAGATCGAAAGGATGGGTCCTTCATAGTAAGATATAGAATGTATGCAAGCTACAGAAATCTGAAGATAGAGGTCAGACACCATGGGCAACATGTCGCCAAGTCTCCTTACATTTTAAGAGGTATTTTGAAACAAAATTTTACCATAGGATTTGTATACAAAAATGCATGTCATTCCATCAATAAGAATTCTATCAAAAAACTTAACATACTTTTTTCACTAAACGAAAAAAACTAGATGTTTTTCTAATTGAAAATTAAATTAGGCAGCTTGGCAAAAGAGAGATACTGATTATTTACATGGTGATTGTAATTTACTAAAGACCAAGAAACATTACTGGAAAAGTTGCTCCTTGAGGACACATCAGTGAGAATAATCAAGTTTAAAAAAGCTAGAGAGATGGCTCAGCATGGAAAAGCACATGCTGGTCTTGCAGAGGACCAGAGTTCGGATCCAGCCCCCATGTCACGAGGCTCAGAGCCACCTGGAACCCCAGCTTCAGGGAAGAGGCTATCTAGAGTACACAGGCACCTGCATTCATGTGTGCATAAACATATGCTTATATTCATAATGTATAATAGTAAATGCTTGACCACTTATTATTCATAATTTACAACAAAGTTTTATAAACTTTTTGGAACACAGCTTACAATAAGATATAACATATACATATAGGTATACAATGATAATTGATATGTGTATATGCACATAGGAAATTGAAACAAAGTCTCAAAAAATCATGCTTAATCATTATTACCATCTTTGGGTTGTGCTACTTCAGACTTTTTATTTATTTTGTGTGCATGACTGTGTAAGTCTTAGGATTAAAAAAGAATTTACAGGGCTGCAGCGATGGCTCAGTGATTAAGAACACTGGCTGCTTTTCCAAAGGACCTGGGTTTGGTTCCAGCACCCATATTGCAGTTTAAGACTGACTGTAACTCCTGTCTGAATAATTAAGTTAAATATGTAGTCATAGATAATTCTTGGGGGAATGATCTAATTAAGTAACTTACACTCATCACTGAGACTGCCAGGTGTAGTGGCAGACCTTCAATCCCAGTGCTCTGAGGATGGTGAGAAGCAAGTCTGTGAGTTTGAAGCCAGCCTAGTCTATGTTGTAAGTTCCAGGCCAGCCAGATGGCTTGAAGCAGAAAAAGGAATGAGCCATTGGTTTGGTTTAGTTGTCATTGACATGCCACTATTACAAAAACATTCTCTGCTATTTCCTCTCATAGGGATGAGAAGAGAGGTTTGTGATAAAAAGATAACATTTTCCCTTTCTATGGGGAGATAGGACCACAAGAAAATTATGAATTTTTTTAACTGTATAAATTCTTTTACATTCCACTGGGACTCCTTGGTATAATCCAGCCTACAAAGTATTAAAATGTATATAAATTCCATTGCCATCTATTGACTGGATCAGGTTGGAATCTGAGGATATCAGAAAGGAATAACACAGTTCCAGTTCCAATTCTTATGTTATGCTAGCATTATCTTTATAAATGTATAATTAATTCATTTTGATATTAATGAGATGACAAGTTTATAGGATTACCTTTGCTTCTTTATGTTCCTTTTTCTAAGGAAGGAAGAAAAACAAGATTGGAGTCCTTTGATTTTTCTCTGTTTTCTGGCAATGGTTTTTCCACTGAGAAAAGTACTTTATACTTTTGATGTGAGCCTAGTTTTTTAAAGGCTGAGCCATCTCTCTAGCCCATAGATACCCAAAGAAGTTGTTTTTATAATAAACCACTAAAACAGTAATTCATATCACTTTTATCCTTCGGGACATAGATTTCTCAATTTCTTGCCAATATTTTGTTATTCTTTCTAAGATTTAGAAATAAAAAATTATTTATAAATACATGTGTGTGCCTATAATGAGGATATGCTCACACATGTACAGGGATCACAGAGGCTGTCAGGTCTGCTGTGCCTGAAGTTATAGGTCGTTATAGATCCTGGGACCATAACTCCAGTCCTCTGCCAGAGCAACAAGTACTCATAACTGCTCAGCCTTTCCTCCAGCCCCATGGTGATTATGTGAAGTATGAAGACAAATGAATTATATCTATATAGAGCATACACACCCTCCATTGACTTGATTTGCACCTGTGCAAAGTGGGCCAGAATAGAAAACTACAGGAAGAAGAACCATGGCGACCTCTGACCAGATAGAAAGTTGATCTTCATGGAACATTCTTTATTAGGATTTGGTTGTTAAGGGAAATGTTCACCACTGTGTTATACTGCTGTCTATCTGAAAATAGGACCAGTTTACCATGAGAACTGTGATTGCCCTTTGGAAGACAGCACAGCCTGGCTACGGGAGATGAACTGTCCAGAAACCATCACTCAGATTCAGAAAGATCTGGCACATTTCCCTACCGTTGATCCTGAAAAGATTGCAGCAGAAATCCCAAAACGATTTGGACAGAGGCAAAGCCTGTGTCACTATACTGTAAAGGACAATAAGGTACAACATGATTGGGGTCTGCTTGTTCTCTGGACTCTGTCATGTCTTGACCTTTCGATTACATCTGGCTGCTTTTGTTAAACATCATTCTATATACATTTTTTTTTTGACAGGCCTTTTTTTAGGCATATCTGCCAGTTCTTCTCCACACATGTAGTAAATGTCAAATTCTCTTCTAGATTTATATCAAGACTCATGGTGAGCATGTCGGCTTTAGGATTTTCATGGATGCAATACTGCTTTCATTGACTAGAAAGGTTAGTATGTCTTCTCTGCATTATGATAGCAATGTCAATCTAGGTTTTATCATTTAATTTTTCAAAATATCATTAACATCAATATAAAGTGTTCTATCCTGGTACCTTCTATATTGGTATTCTAAATTTTTTTTTTCTGATATATGTATTAGATATTAAGGGCTGCTATATATAGTACCTTTAAAAAGCAGAGGATGGTTCTGGAGACCACTAATCAAAAACCAAGGTGTTGAAAGGGCCACACTCCTAAGATTCTGGAAGCATTCTTCTTCCCTGCCTCTTTCTGGCTCTTGTGCCCCTCTGTTTTTGGTGCTCCTTTGTTCATAGTTTTGTCAGTCTAATCTCTGCCTCTTGTCACATGGCCGTCTGCCCTCAAGAGTCTGAGCCTCTGGGTCCTCTCATGTCCCCTTCCCTCTTGTCTCCCAAAGATGCCAATCATTTTGGATTGACAGCCCCATCCTACATACTTGTGTGGCCTCATCTTAACTTATTGCGTCAGCAGTGACTGGTTCTGAATAAGGTAACTCTAAGACGCTGGGGTTTAGAACTTAGGTATATACATCTTCTGCAGGGGAAATAAGTCAATCTATAGCAATGGTACACATGGAAAGAAAATGCTGCAGCCTCATTAACAAGAACCCAGGGCTAAAGCCGCAAGTGCTGCATTTCCCAGCAACACTCCCTCCCTCCTCCCTCCACCCTCCCTATGATCTTGTTAGATTCTTGGCAATATGAGAACAATAGAAATTTCCTTTGCCAGTTTCTTGGCTTTGTAGTAAGTCTGATGGCCAACTTGGACATCACAGAAAGCAAACTGAAGGTACTTATACGAATGCCATATTCTGAAAGATGTCTGGCCATTTAACCTGAGGTGATTGTCATTGCCTAAAACTGGAAAAATTGGCCTTTTCTTGTGCAATGACTAATTTTGCTAAATTACCATAGTGAATGATGGGTTTCATTGTGACCTTTTCATATATATAATCACATATATATCTGATTACACTCACTCATAGATCCCTTTTTTCATATTTTGAAACAGCATATTGTCCACACTAGCTCTGAACTATGTAGCCCAGTCTAGCCTTATGTAGCCAATTTAGCACACCAGCATCCAACTCATGGTCATCCTACCTGAGCCCCACAGCTGCTAGGATTACAGAGAAGCACCACCATACTTAGTTCCAAATGATGGTTTTAACTGATCATGTGCAGTGCAAAGACTGTGAATAAGCTCTTGTTGTCCCCGCCTCTAGGTGAGGATGCCAGATGTGGAATTTTTTGTTAATTTGGGAGACTGGCCTTTGGAAAAAAAGAAATCCAACTCCAACCTTCAGCCGATCTTTTCCTGGTGTGGCTCCACAGAGTCCAGGGATATTGTGATGCCTACGTACGACCTGACTGACTCTGTTCTAGAAACCATGGGCCGGTGAGAGATGGTCAGGGTTGACCCGAGCCTTGGTTTGCTCTCTTTGGTGAGTTCTTTTCCATCTGCTTTCATGAATTGATAGTTTTGGAGGAAGACATGTTCTGTTTTCTGTCTTCCAGAGTAAGTCTGGATATGATGTCCGTGCAAGCTAACACAGGGCCTCCCTGGGAAAGTAAGAATTCCACAGCTGTCTGGAGGGGCCGAGACAGCCGCAAAGAGAGACTAGAGCTGGTAAAACTTAGCAGAAAACATCCAGAGCTCATCGATGCCGCGTTCACGAATTTCTTCTTCTTTAAACACGATGAAAGCCTGTATGGGCCCATTGTGAAACACATTTCATTTTTTGATTTCTTCAAGGTATGACGTCATCTATGGACATACCTTTCTGCTTTCCAACTTATGCACTTTGGGGGGAGGAAACTACAGTCTGTAAGTCACCAAGAATGGGAAGGTGTCACAAAACACAATAAGTACTGAGGTTTGATTTGGCCTGAATCTGGATTCACTGCACAGCACTGATATTGAATAGACATTATGGGAATTCAGAGCCTGGAAAAAACTTTTTTTTCCAGCTAACCCTTAAGATGAATGTGTGTTTGCTCAAATCATGTTTTTATTAGTAAGTATGTATAATCATTTTAGAAATACTTCTCTAAATCATAGCATCATAACAAGATACAAAACAGGTGTCTCTTCTCAGGCATTCTGCTGAAGAATGACTTGAAACACATCCAAATGCTCTGCCTGGGCATTCTGGGCATGACACATGGTTTTCTGCACCTTGCGTATAGATTCCTCATGTTTCCCAGAGAGTGATCCTCTTTCTCACAATGTTTCAAGCAGAGCCACCCCACTCCCCAACCCCCAACGAGGTTTCTGAAGTTCTTTGGGTCAACAAAAAAAGTGGGAGAAAATAAGAAATGAGTGAGCCCCTCTGTTCTCTGGATGCTGACGTGCCATTGATGGGTTCTATGGCAATAGGCAGACCTCAAGGATGCTATTCACTCACATGCTCCTGTTTTTCACATATGTATATTGAAATTGTTTTAGGTGTAACAAAACATAGGTGACATGATTAGCCATTCCTTCTCAGAGGGGATGTGTGTGTGCTCATAGGTACTTGTGTGTACGAGCCTGCGTGTATATAGGTCAGGAGAACCTTGGGTGTCATTCGGCGGGAGCCATACCCCTTGACTTTTGATAGAGTCTCTCACTTGGCTAGGAGCATGTCAGTTAACCTAGACTGAGTGGTCTTCAAGCCTCAGGGACCCACCTATCTCCCCTTCCCCAGCACTAGAATTACAAGCACATGCAATCACACCTAGTTTTTGTGAAAAGGTTCTGAGCATCCAAACTCAGGCCCTCATGCTTTCATGGCCAGCAGTTTACGGCCTGAGCCATCTCCTAGCCTCAAGGGCAGCATTTCGTCACTTGGCTTCTTCTTGCATGTTGAATGTTCTACATCTAGAGTTACTGATTTCTGTACTATTATTCATAGATGTTCTTACCCCAAAGCTTACTAATTTCCTTAAGAAATATGTATAGCCATATTGCATTTTAAAAATACTGTTGACATGGCCCAGAATGTGCTGCCTGTGGCTGCACATGTAAATCAACAAAGAAGCAAAGGCCTTAAAAGCCACAGCTCCACCTTTGTTTATGTTGTAGCCTCAGGACATCCATAGTATTAATTTTCTGACTGCTTCAGTATTAGATATGTAATTTTTTGTGTTTGGGAAATTTGGGGCCATATCAAATGAACCTTTATTTTTAGCTCTAGGTCAACACAGTGTATTATAAGAGAACTTATTAAATTTTAATGGAGAGGGAATGTCAGTCTGAGGATGGCAAAATGGTCATAGAAGGAAGAAGAAAAATGAGTAGAAATGGGAAATAGTAAAGGCTCTTATATGCTCCTATTTTGCAGCACAAGTATCAGATAAATATTGATGGCACTGTGGCAGCATACCGATTGCCCTATCTACTGGTAGGCGACAGTGTAGTCCTGAAGCAGGACTCCATCTACTATGAACATTTCTACAATGAACTGCAGCCCTGGAAACACTACATTCCAGTCAAAAGCAACCTAAGTGATCTGCTGGAAAAGCTCAAGTGGGCAAGAGACCACGACGCAGAGGTAGGTCCGCTTTCAAGAACGCTTGCTCCACGTGTGCCCTGTGTTACAGGACTGTTGGAAACGTGCCTGGACACTGGGATGCTCAGATGCAACTTGTACCTATACATGGGATGCTGTCTGACCAAGGGTAGCATGCACTCCCCCTCAAGGCGAACATAACAGCATTTTAGATTGGCCGACCACTCTGCTAAACTCTGGCCTTGTTTGTGTTTTCTCTTTCAGTAAGATTGGTCATGGGCATAAGCAGTGTCCTATCTGGCAATAGATGTCAGTTACTACTGTAGAATAAATGAGGAATTATTAATACAAGTAAGGTTGAAAACTGAATAGAGAGCATGCAAGGCTTCACACTGTGTATTAAATAAGTTCTTCCTTTGCTTGGGTCTAACTGTCTTCTCCGAGGGAGGCTTATCTCTAGGGCATCCCACATGCCAACTTGTACTTTCAAATGTTATAAACCTCTCTGAGCTGAACAAACGTACTCTGTGAAAGGCACCTTTTGCCACATAAGGCTACTCCCAAGGACATGTTTTCTGGGTCATCTCACTGTGTAGTCTTAAGGTCTGCATATGTTTGCAAGCCAAATAAATAAATAATAAATAAGTTCCATTAAAGGGTGTTTTCTTTGGTTTTTAAATTTCTATAGGCAAAGAAGATAGCAAAAGCAGGACAAGAATTTGCAAGAAATAATCTAATGGGTGATGATATATTCTGTTATTACTTTAAACTGTTCCAGGTTAGTATTTTCACGCACATGCACGTGCTCCTCATATTGCTTGGCACTGGACATGTTGTAGGCAAACAATATTTTACATAAAATGTTCTAAAGGTGTATTAGTATAAGGACATATATGCACCACTTTGATAGAAATTAGATACGGACATTAGTAAGTACTTGGGCTTGGGAACGTAGCTTACTGTAGACTGCATATCTAGCATGCATGAGGTATTAAGTTCAGTTCCGAGCACTGTAAGGAAAAACAGGTTGAAAACTTCAAGTGAAAAGTGTTGATAATAGGCCTGCATTTGGAAGCTGGGGTTGTATGTATGGAAAATATGTCCAAACTTGGGTAGAAAAAGGCCTGTGGCCTGGTAGGTTGAGAGTTCAAGGGGTCTGTGGTTATACTTCCCTCAAACAAACCCAGGATTATCTAATCTGGGAGCGAAGCAGGATTGGACCTGTTTAATACTTGCATGGGGGACTGCTTGGCAATAATGGGGTACTGTAGGCAGTCAATAAAAATATGAAAAAGGGCTGGGCGTTGGTAGCACACACCTTTAATCCCAGCACTTAGGAGGCAGAGGCAGGCGGATTTCTGAGTTCGAGGCCAGCCTGGTCTACAGAGTGAGTTCCAGGACAGCCAGGGCTACACAGAGAAACCCTGTCTCGAAAAAACAAAACAAAACAAAACAAAAACAAAAAACAAACAAAAAATAGTTTTAATTAAGCAAAGTACAAATTATAGTCATCCTCTTTGTCCCAAATAACTCATACCTTATTTTGAAAGTTATTTTCATGGACCAAGAATTTATACATTGTAATCCCAACATAACTGATGATTTAAAAGGCTTATCTTTAAAAACAGAATGTACAAGTAAACAAGATTGTTGCTGGTAACAGATTCTTGTCTCAGACTCACGGATATTAAATACCGTGTCTTGGGCTCTGCTACAGAACAAAGGGGGTCTGTTTCTGATTTGTACTGGTCTATGTTATAATCTTTCCTAGAAGGTAGCAAAGGGATACAGAGAGTGAGCTATGTAAAATGAATGAACTAGACCAGGGGGATTACTCTCTGAGCATCTGAATATCCATTGGATTGTGTCATTTACTTAGCTCATGTACAGCATCCATACCTAGCACGGTGCCCGCTGCAGAACAAGAGTATAATCAAAAAAGGTAGTGACTCCGACTTGTGCAGCCTTAGTGCGGAAGGAAGAAATAGGCTCTGCCCTTCTTGTTGGGAGGATTTGCGCAATATTCCTTACGCTTAAAACAGCGGTAGTTAGGAGGAAATATTTAGTCATATAAATTTCTCACCAGTTAAAAGCACACACTGCTCTTGCAAAGAACCTAAATTCAGTCCTTGTCACCCATATCGGGCAGCTCTCAATGGCCTGCGACTGTAGTTTCAGGACCTCTGATGCCTTTGGCCTCTCTTGGTATTCACACTCATGCATACACTCACACTCAGATACATCACAAAAAACCAAAACAATGTTTTCAAATGTGGATGTGCTAAATGCAGTGGGACACACCTGTAATCTTATCACTCAGGAGGTAAAGACAGAAGGATTACTGCAGGTTTGATCCCAGTGGGATCTACATATCACTAGGCCAACTGTAGCGACAGCCTGTCTCAAAAATGCAAAACACGATAAGGCTAAACCCATGGCTCAGTGGATCAAGCATAAAGAGACTAGGTAGGATACCTAGCACCCTGTGAAAATCCGTTTGTAGCAACAGCTTATCTGTAATCCCAGCACTGAGAAGCAGAGACAAGAGAATTCCCCCGGGGCTGGTAGCCAGCCCATCTAGTCAGTCAGTAGGTTTCAGGTTCACTGAGAGAGACTCTGCCTCTAAAAATAATATGGAGTGTGGCTCAGCATATGATGTCCGACTCTGGTCTTCATACACCAACATATTCATTACACACACATACACACATGAGTAGACTAATAAGGGTATATTGGGAATTGGTAGCCGGTGTTCACAGCACAAACAGTATTGAGCATTTAAAATGGATATGGAAGACACTCTGGTCACCGTTAGGTACATAGGCATTAAATGAATGCTTTCCTTATAATTTCCAGCTTGTCTCATTTGGTGAATACATTTTAAAAGCTGCTTAAGAAATACTTTTGTATTGCTGTTTAACAGGGCTATGCCAACTTACAAGTGAGTGAGCCCCAGATTCGAGAGGGTATGAAGAGGGTAGAGCCACAGTCTGAGGATGACCTCTTCCCTTGCACATGCCATAGGAGAAAGGTAACAAGACTCACTTTCTGACTCTACTGGTATAACAGAACCAGCTCACTTGATAGATCACTGTCTGTGAAATATGAAGGAATTCTGAATGCTAGTTAAAATGTTGGTAGCTTATTATCAGGACTTTGTATACCCTGAAAGTCTCTAAGTAGGAATTTTGGTTGTTTATAGGTTTGTCTTTCTTTTTTGAGAAATGATTTACCACTAACTTATTAGCCTCTAAAGGGTACACCATCTATGCTGATCCCTTTCTGTGCTGTAAGACCCATGAAATCACAAGAGCCAATAATGAAATGGAATAAATATCATATTTGTTTTGGTTCTTTATAATATGGGGCATTCCCATTTCCCTTTTATCTTTTAATGACTTACAAAGAGTAGGTACCAGTCAGTGTCTTCCACTAAGTATCAGAAGTTTGAGTGAGAGCATCAAATCTTGTTCATACACACCATCCTTAACACAGGGTGGGATGGTGACACAGACCCCTGGATAGTTAGGATCTCCGTCGCCCACTCCCATGTAAGCAGCTGGTCTTATCCCTGGGTGATTCTGGTCCCTCTAGAAATGGTCCTGAGCATTTGGAGCACCTCGAAGGAACTTGCATTTTTTTTTTCTCTCCTCTCATCTTTAGGAAAAATAATTATCTGGTATGAGCATTCTTGATTCTTAAGATTTTTTTTTTAGTGGCTCTCAACATTTTTCTTCTTAATTACAGGCCAAAGATGAACTCTGATATGCAAAATATCTTCTGTTCAAATGATGGTGCTCCGAAGACACTTGACTATAAAGATTATTTTTAAGTATGTTTCACAGACAATGTAAAATTTACATGTGACCATTCACTTTCTCGGAGTATTTCTTCTTATACAGTGTTCCCAGGACTGTCTTTTTACATCACGTTTTAAAATTTTTATAATAAAACTGCCTTTATTTTAAGGGTCTGTTTTGTTACAGTTATTATCTATGAATAGAAATAGGAGAGTCTGGGTCCTTGATTCTGGCAAGTGCTCTGATTCAAACAGACCTCCAAAACCAAAACAAAACCCAGCCAATTGTGGTGGTTCATGCCTAGAATTCCAGCACTGCAGAGGTTGAGACAAGAAGATTCTATGAGTTCAAGGCCAGTCTGAGCTACATAGTAAGTTGGAAGACAGTAAGACTGTTTTAAAATGCAAAGGACTCTGTCTCGTTTAAGCTGTTTTTCTTTTGGAATAACTGTTCACTGAGCCTCAGCCAAACCTCATTCTAATAAAACATGCAAGAGCTGCTTTTATCTGGCCTCTGCCTCTCTTGTTGGTCATATCTATTGCCACTTGTTAGGACTCCTATCACTGTCCACCCAGTGCTTGTTTCCTTCCTGCCCTGGGTTTGTTTTTCCCTTTATGTGGAAGCTGGGATCCACTGTACTTTGTGTAGCTCATCTGAGGAATGTAACACTTCTGATTTTTTTATATCATGTAGTCATCATGCTTTGCAGTAGTTACCTGTAGACACTCCCTTACACCTCAGACCTTAAGCATCTTGATTACAAAGACAATTCTTTTTTTAGGTCTAACAGGCTTGCCTGAACATGGAAGGGACAACAAATTTTAAATGGGTCAATAAATGACAGTTACCTTGAAAATGAAATTAAAGAACTAGCTGGGGACCAGGCATGCTAGTACATGCCTTTAGTCCCACCACTCAAGTTTCTCCTCCAATTAGATAAACCACACACAACAGTCAATCTACTTTACTCCAAGTTCACTGATTTTAATGTTAATCTCATTGAAAAATACCCTGGCCGAAACATCCAAAATGTTTGACCTTATGTTGGGGATAGCCCAACCAAGTTAACCATACAATAAATTCATACAACAATATTGAACACATAACATGCATTCAGTTATAGTATCCAAAGATAGAGCAGGCAATAATTGTTGTCTTTTCTAGAAAAAAACATGGAAACTTGGAATCAAGAAAACATGTATGGTTGTGGCTAAAAATGGCCCCACAGTCATGGGTGCCTACTTATCACTAATCTAAATATGCAAATCAGAGATTGACTGTTGCCACATGATGGTATAGTATAGAATAAATAGAGTTTATTCAGGGCATGGGAAGGGGAGTCAAGAGGGTAGTAGAGGAGGGGGCAAGCAGCCCCTTTTATAGGGGGTCAGGCCTAGTGGGGCAGAGTTTAGACAGAATACTAACATTCCCCTCTTCCCCATTTTGGTATAATTAAAAACGAAAAAATTAGAAAGAGGTGATGGTGAAGCAGAAACAGGGTCACCGTGATATCTGACTACTTTCTGCTGGCATCAGGGGCTACGTATCTCTAGGAAACCTAGAAGAATAGGTATGGGGATGTTTTTCCAATCTTAAGAGAATTGGCTGTTTCCTTGCTGTCCAGGGTCTATGGAACCATCTATGGATAGATCAGAAGGAACAAGTCCAGTAGAAGCGTCTGTGTCTATGAGAGAAGATTGGAGCATCTGGAGGTTGCTTCTCTGGAGCTGTCCTAGCACCTGGACTTGACAAGATGCTAACACACACACACACACACACACACACACACACATTATAGGTAGAGAATAAGATTAAGTGTGTTTGAGAGAAAGAAAAAAATTTTAGATGTACATTTGAAACCCAGAGGAATCCCACCTGTAGGGGGGTCGCGGCGAGCGGTGACAATATTCGCCATTACAAGATGGCGCTGGCATCCGGTGCTCCCACAAGTAAACAACTAAACTGCGCAGGTGCAAGAGGCGAAAGTGCGCCAAGTCACTGCCCATCCCAGGGCGTAATATGGGGTGATGAGTGAACAGCCAATCAGAAGTGAACACACCACTCTAGGGTGCATATAAGCAGTGCCTTTTCCGGGCTTGGGGTCTTCCGCTTCAGCTGATACAAGAATAAAGCCTCGATGTAGTAACTAGTTACCCGAACACTGCCTCCCGTGTCTCTCTTGTGGGCGAGGGGACTTGGAAGGGGCGTGGAACACCCACCCTCTGGAATAGGTAATAAGTGGGAACTTTAGGCAGATGTATTTATCTGGGTGACGTTTATTTGATCCATGAGAGGTAGGTCTGAGTGGGTTTCCTGTAGCTTATAAGTTTATAAAAGAGATAACAACACGAGTTAACAACATGTACAGTTTTTAAGAACTCAAATTGTTGGGACAGTGACATAGCAAGAAGAGGAAACACGAAGCATTTAATCTATGGAATCCAAGTTTAGGTAAGGAATTAACCGATTACATCTGTGAAAGCTTTTTCTAGCTGTCAAGCTACAGTTACCTTAGCTGTCAATGGAGTCAGAAATCTGAGAAAGGATAAACAATAATCTAGCAGTCATATAGCAATTAAAAAATGACAGTTTCCACTAGCCAACAGTTCCCTGTGGTCTCCATGGCAGCTTGGGCAGAGTCAGTTTAGCTTTCAAGCCCAGAAGACAAAAGAGCCTTTTTCTCTGTGGAATGAATACATGTGACATGAGAAATGACTTACCTTGGTTTAGATAAGACTCTGAGGTTTGTCCACTGTGGGAGTAAACTGTCAAAGGCTTTGGAAGTGTTTGTCATAAAATTTTCATAATTAGCAGGCTTCTGACGAGATAAAGGGCTATATGGATTCGTTATATCTGAATAGAACACACAACAATTTAATAGCAGTAGTAAAAAAATTATCAAGACAGGATAGGAATAAAATAAATAAATAATAATAAATTAGTTAAATTAAATCTTAAGTAACTTTGGAAGGTTGTGTAAGTAGAGATCGTGGTGACAGAAAGTGAGTTTGTCTAGGCGGGTTCAGGCCTGTGACACGGACTGTGCGGGCAGGCGGTGCGCACACGGGCATGTACCGCTAATGAAACGGATTGTAAAGAGAGCAGAGCAGACTGCAGGACACAGGCGAGCATGTATGGCTGTCGCTGTCTTCATTTCTAGACAGCAGCGGTGACAGCCGGCAGCTGAGCGGGAGTGTTTACTTCAGCTGAGCGGGGCCGGTACTTCCTCCCAGTAGCTGGGAGTCGTGGCCCTGGGCTTCTGGCTGTCGGAGTCCGCGGTAGGCGGGGGGAAAAGGAGGCGCCTGAAGTCGCCCCCATCTCCCAGCAACGTGCACGCTATTCTGGTGGTGCAGCACCGCTGGCCCTCACTTTAGAAGGGGGAGGGGAGGCTCCCTTGGGTGTTTTGGACAAGGTGAAAGCTGTTTTTCTTGCAGCTGTAGCGGGCAGCCAGGCAGGACAGCCAAAAGCAACTACAGTAGTGGTCAGAGTGGTCAAAGAAGGAAGTAGCGACAGGGCAGATGGGGTGAGCTGCCGCAGGGTCAGGGTCAAGGGGAATTGGAGCCAGGTGCAGATAGGGGCAGGAAGGGCCAAAGCTGCTTCTTCCGCAGCTGCGGGCCGAGCAGGGGTCAGTGGCAGCTTTGGCGGGCAAAGCACAGGAGCCCCTGGCGAGAGAGAGCATGCAAGTGTAGGGGCGGCTGGTGGTCGCGCGTGGGAAAGCAAGTCTCGCAGACTGAGTCCAAGGCAAGACGCAAGGGGCGGGCCAGACCTGCTTTTCACAGGCAAACTGGGGGGCAGCAAGCAGAATCCCTGGCCCGGGGCAGGGGTGGTGGCGAACCAGCGGAACCTGCCGAACTAGAGGCCACAGCAGCTGCAGCAGGAGCAAATGACCGGGGGCGGCGGGGGGCGGGGGGAAGCCTTTGCTATGGGTCGCTAGAGAGAAAGTGCCAGTTTAGTGGCCATATAGAAATAATGCTTTCTGCTTACTGTGAATTAGACCAAGACATCCCAGTAAGTAGGGACAAGGTAGTAAGACCGACCCATGGGTGAGAGAATAAGGTTATTAACTGACCCTACTAGCGTCCTGAAGGCATCATTAACAACCAAAGAGATTCTAGCACAGGCCAGACCTCCAGGTCATCACGTGGGAGCCTGGGGCTACACTCCAAGCAGATGATCCTGAGCTAGAGAGGACTTTACCCTGGAATTTCTCAGCAGCAAGAGAGAAACTGTCTCAAAGAAGACTGGAAATTTTCACCCAAAGGAAAAGGTCCTAGAACAGGGACCAAGCCCCTTTTATAGTGTGTCCAGCCTGCCTGGCTCTTGCCAGGTAACTGTGGGGCAGAGCTTAGACAGAATGCTAACACTAATAACATTCTAATTTTCAAACAATGTAAAAAGCCATGCAAATTATGTATTATTTGGTAATGACTGAATTGTTATAGTACTTGATGTAGACATTCATTATTTGTTTGCATTTTTTACATCTTCAGAATTTTATGCAATGTGGTCATTTAATAATTTATGTGGTATTTCTTTTCTTTTTTGTTTTCTTGGGTTTTTTGTTTTTTTGACATAGTCTTACTAGGTAATTATGGTTGGCCTGGAACTATCTAAATAGAGCAGGCTGGCTTCAAACTCATAGAGTTCTTCCTGCCTCTGCCTTCTGAGTCTTCTGAGTGCCGGATTAAAGCAGTAGGCCACCATACAAGGCCTTGATTTAGGACATTTTAAACTACAACCCACAGGCCAAATCTGGCCCACCACCTGTTTGTACAACCTTAAAACTAAGAATAATTTTAACATTTTAAGTGGTCGAAATCAAAAATAATTATAGTCCAATACACATAGAACTCAAATTTTGGTTCATAATTAAAGGTTTTTTTATTAGTTTCCTATTACTTCTATGAAAATAACTATCACATACTTAGTCCTCTAAAACAATACAAATGTGTTGTCACAATCCTAGAAGTCACGATCTGAAATCAGTTTCCCTGGGTTAATAAATGTAAAGACATTTAGCAGGGCTGAATCCTTCTGATGTATTAGGTGGGGCTATCCTTGCCTCTCTCTCTCTCTCTCTCTCTCTCTCTCTCTCTCTCTTTTTTTTTCTTCTAATGGTGCATTCTTATTTCTTGCCTTGAGAACCCTCTATCTTCCTAGCCTTTAGCTTAGTGTCTTAAAATCTCCCTCTGCTTCTCTCACCAAAGCACCACTGTCTATCTGAACAGTGTAGCAATATGATTCACAATAAGCCATGTGTCCACAGACTAGTAAATGGATACATAAAACCATTTAAGAGCTTTCAGTGATAGAAATTATTTGAGAAGAATCAGAGTGCACTTGCATATTCCAAGCACAAGGTGACAGATCAAAGGACTCATTCTGTGCCTCCACTTAATAGACACAAATCATGTGAGTGGTTGTCTGGTGTTAAGGTGGGAAAGGGAATGACAGGTTTCTTCTAGAAATGATAAGATCTCCTTAGAATTTTGGTGATGGCTGCAAATAATTGTACAATTACTGGAAACTGAAACTTAGGACATGCAAATAAAACTTAGAAAAATAGCAGACACGAGGTAGCGATGTGTATTAGTAGTAGAACAGACAGTGGGAGTATGGATTCCGTCCTCCGTTACTGGACAGAGGACTCCAGTTTTCTTTTTAGGTAAGCAGTGTTAGACTTTGAGCATGTCCATGTCTAGAGGTCACCTTGATTCTTTTTTTGGTTGGTTAGTAGGTTTTGTTATTGTTTTTATGTTCTTTTGCAATGATCTTATGAATAACACATTGTAAATTGTTTCCATTGTTCCAAGAATTGATAAAATGTTTCATGGCATGTTGTCTACTCATATAGTACTGTTCCTTTCCTATGATTACAAAAATAACTCCAAAATTCCATTTGTTTGCTTGGTCTTTTGTTTTGGTCTGGTTTTTTGTTTGTGTTTGGTTTTGTCTGTCTTGTTAACATCACTTGCTCATTTGCATAGAAAGGCCTTTCTGTCTCTGGTCTGGGCTGCTTTCACCCTCCTACTCCTGAGCAGGGTGTAAGTCTGATCTGGCTGCAAAAATAAAATTGTTGCCTTGCAACATCTCAGTGTTGGCTCCTGGTTTTTGACACTGTAACACACTCAAGAATCCAAAGAAGAGGGGAAAGAGTCTGGGGAAGAAAAAGGGCAGAGGAGGGAGAGAAGGAAGACAAGTTAACAGACAAGAAAGTGTTCGTTTAAGATGTTAAGCCTAACTTGAGAAAGCACCTGTAATAAATGCTTTCCTCTCATTGTTTCTTAGTATGTACTGTGTCAGAAAAGAGGGCAGGTACCAAGTGCATAAGGGAGATTTAATTCATTCAGCAAACATTTGCCATGAGTTATCCTAATCAGGAGAGAGAGAGAGAGAGAGAGAGAGAGAGAGACAGAGACAGAGACAGAGACAGAGACACAGAGAGAGACAGAGACAGAGAGACAGAGACACAGAGAGCGACAGAGACACACACAGAGAGAGACAGAGACACAGAGACACAGAGAGAGAGAGAGAGAGAGGAGGAGAAGGAGGAGGAGGAGGAGGAGGAGGAGGAGGAGGAGGAGGAGGAGGAGGAGGAGGAGGAGGAGGAGGAGGAGGAGGAGAGCAGAGCAGAGCAGAGCAGAGCAGAGGAGGAAGAGGGGATGTTTCAAGTGCTCGATTTTGTTTGGGGCCGCACGTCCTGTGCCCATGAGGCACTGGATTGTACGTGCCTGAAACGCAAGGGGATAGAGAATTCACGCCGGGATGTGAGGAAGGGGCTGTCAGGGTTGACTCTATGCTTCTAAAGGGACGATCGGGCCGGAAGAGGCCAAGGCAGCGACGAGAACGTCTTTCCCGCGCTCGGCTGCACCAGTGTACAGACTCCGGCTTCAGGATTACAAACCCCAGGCGGCCGCGGAGGGCGGGGCCGAGCCAAAGCCAACGGAAAACTCTCCTTCCCGGCGAGCCCCGCGGCGCGCCCCACGAGCCCGGGGCGGAGCCTGCGTGCGCCAGCGCAGTAGCGGGCCGCGCTGACGGGGGCGGCGAGGCGGTCGCTTTGAGCGTGTTAGTTCGCTCCCTGAAGAGAGTGCGGGCGGTTGGGCGCTGGCAGTCACTCGTGTGTTCGCTGGTAAGCGCGGCGGCGGCGGGAAGTGGGGCAGCGGTGCCGAGCCCGGCGGGCGCCCATCCGGGCGGGCAGCTCCTCAGGCTGGCTGGCTGCCTCCGCCCGAGGCGTGTCTGGAAGCTCTGCCGTCGGGCGGCAGCCCGCGGTGTGTTTTGCCCGGGAGGGTTTGGTACGACGGGCAGGTGGAGCCGGGCCGCGGCGACTCTCGTGAGCCGTCGGGGGTGACGGCAGCTGAGCCTCCTCCCAGACGTGAGGTTCGCCACCCAGGCGGCTGCCCGGCCCGGGACAGGCGCGTTCGTTGAGCGAATAAACGACGGTTCCCGTCGACCTCTAACCTCGGGTTTGGAATTTTTGATCGTTTGCTGGGTCGACCCCGGTTTTGTTCGCGCGGTGACAGCCTAGGTAGTGCCGCAGACGGAACAGACAATGAGTAAAGGTTTATTTTATTTTATTTTATTTTATTTTTTAAACTGGAAGTCGGGTGGCCGTGGCGTTTTGGGAGCTTTGTGGAAGCTACGACCATAAAATACTATCTTGTGAGTATAAGTAGCCCTTCCCCCCTAAACTGTACGCTTGATTGTACCCCGTACGAATTAGCTATATTTATTTTGTATCACGAGTCGTCACCTTGCTTCTACCGGGTCGGTGCAATGTTCTCCATCTGCTGTGGAAGACATTGAGGCTGAGCCAGGCTTCGGTCCTCCCTTATCTAGAGGGGGTTGGGGGAGGGGGGTTGAGAAGCCAGAGATACCAGTTGCTTTGAGCTTTTACCATATGGGACATTTCGGTGTTACTAAAGCAGTAGAACAAGTTCATAATGAAGTCTGGAGAAGAGGCAAGTTTTCCTTAAAAATCCCAGATTAATCTAGAAGAGCTTCCCAGGTTGATATTAACTTAAAAACATGTATCTAATTGTACTGTGTTCTGAAATCCCATTAAAATTACAGGAAAGGGTTCTATATGCTTTTTTTTTTTTTTGGTTTGGTTTGGTTTGGTTTGGTTTTGTTTGTTTTGGTTTGGAGACAGGGTCTTGCCCAGGCTGGTCTCAAACTTGAAGTGATTTCCTTTCTGTCTTTCAAATCCTGAGATTTGAAACCTGGCTTTTTTGGGGGGGCGGGGGCGGGGGGCGCACCACAAAGTCACTGGAAAAGAGACCTTGGAAATATTAACACTTGAATAATGAACTCTTAAAGAGCAGTGGCTAAACCAGCAGGGGGGAACAATAAAACTAGTCTGAATAAATTAGAGCCTTCAGAGCACACAAAAACTGGCAGTACTTGATATAGTTGGAACTGGAAGGGTAAGTGCATTGATGTGGATAGAGGTGGAAGACTAATGTGTTAGTTTAATAAGTCTTTTTAAGGTATTTCCATTAGTTTCCCCATTTCACTCTCTTGAGTGATTGAGTGATTTCCCCAAATTTAAAAGATTAGAAAGAGGCTTATTTTGACAAAAAAAAATTTTTTTTTAAACTGGAGGAGCCACAGCAGTTAATTGTAAGAATACACATATGAAAATAAGAGCCCTAAAGCCATAATTCCTTCATCCACATCTCTTTCAAAACTTTAATAGCTAGATTAATAACCTCCAGGCTCAACAGGGTTGGGGTGGGATGACCACAACATGAGGAAACATACATATATACACAAGTTAGCCAGTGGTTGCTTCTGGAAGGTACTAAGGAATTTAATACTGAAGGAAGTGTGATAAGACCTTGCTATTTACATTTTTGTTATAGAATTTTTACTGGGACCTGGAGAGATGGTTTAGCTGAGAAAGAACCTGTTATAAAAGCTGAGACTCTTGTCTTTGGATCTGATGCATCCATTTAAAACCCAGGCCTAAACTGGAGGAGCCCAAATAGGCAGATACCTAAAGCTTATTGGCTGGCCAGACAGCTTACTCAAATTGTTACACTCGAAGTTCAGTGAGAGACCCTGTTTTAGTAAACAAGAGTGATAGAGGAAGACACCTGACCTCCACATGCAGGCACACACACACATGTACTTGCACACATGAACATACAGCACAAAGAATAATAAATGTATGTGTTGCCTGTTTTTAAAAGTACAGATTATTTGATATAGCATTTTCTTTCCCATGAATTTTTCTTGCAGATGTACCTACACACCTGTAAGTATATCTGCTAAAAAGAGTCACAAGAAGCAAGTAATCCTGGTTGCCTTGAGAGGGGTTCTGAATGCAAGGCAAAAGTGAAATCAGACAATATAATATATTCCTGTTATCTTGAGCTTTGGACCATGTTA
Organism: Arvicanthis niloticus; assembly: GCF_011762505.2. Taxonomy (NCBI): domain Eukaryota; kingdom Metazoa; phylum Chordata; class Mammalia; order Rodentia; family Muridae; genus Arvicanthis; species Arvicanthis niloticus. Next base: position 136,596,921 of record NC_047660.1, read on the forward strand.
CTGTTACCTACTGAATAAACAAATGCCAGTGAAAGCATATGGATGATAATAGAAATTCTCATGCAAGTGATATGCTGAAAAATGAAAGCTCTCACAGTAAAAAGGATCACAAAGATTATAGTGGCTTTTATGGCTTATGGTTCTTTAGCTCAGTTGTGACTTAGACTAGGTTCCAGGCTTTAATTTGGCTTTAAGTTTTTCTCAAACTGTCTTTATTATGGGATTCTGGTTGAAAATGAAAAAATTCCTGGGATAGATTTTCTCTGTGGGTCATGGTGAAAATCAAAATTTCTTGGAATCTGTTATAGCTTAACTCAGAAAGCCAAACCCAGAGTCAATAGGATCACATGACAAGGACTTCTGTTATATGAAACAGAGAAAAATGAAATGATGGAAATGATTTAATATCTTCAGGAAAATTAAATTGAAAATTGTTGAGACTGTATCAAAAAAGGAATGATGAAAATTATTTAGTAGATATATACAAATTAAGTTGGGGTGGTAAAGAATGAAGATTCTTATAAATATATTTCAAAAATATTTTTGTAAAGGTACAGTGTCTTGTTTTGGAATAACTACTTTAAGGCCTCTATGTCAAAGTATCAAATTTGCTTTATCTTATATAATATCTGCCAGCTCCTGTAATTAGTTTGAGTGCTCATAAAAGTCTTGAAAGTAATATATTATTGAGTAATAAATATGTACAGAGATACCAGTGTGTAAAGAGCTAATTTCTAATTGTGTTTATTTCAGCTTTTGAATGTGCTCATTCATAGTTTTTGGGTCATATCCATGTCTCACAACTCACCTTTTACAACAGAATCTTCTTTTCAGGGAGATGCCCTTTGCTTCTCAGATGTAATGCACCTTATGTTTATTTTTCAACAGTGAAAATGAGTCATACAGAGGTAAGATATTTTCATATATTCAGTATTTTCTGGTTAACTTCTGGGAGGTAGGAGAATGGGTTAATCATTATTTCTGTATAGTAGCCTTGTTTTCAGTTTGCACAGTAGAGGCAGAATAGAATTAGAATTGCAGAGTAATGATTCCAGAACAAGAACCTGACTTTTGATTCTTAGTTAATAGCTATGTAACCAAGCAGATTACTTAATCTGCTATGCCTTATCTATAAAGTAGGAATAATAGTAATTGCCTCCTAGAATTATAAGGAATGCTTACATGAGTTAACACATTAGCACTTAAAGCACATGACAGAAAATATTTCTTAAATACTATAAATATGACTTGTATAGAGGCCATGCATTCAGTCTTAAGTCTTACAAAACAAATATGTATATTTATTCAGGTGTTTAAATAGTCAAGAAAGTAATTTGATACTTTTATTCTCTCGAATTTTAGGTTAAATTAAAAATACCTTTTGGAAATAAATTACTGGATGCTGTTTGTTTGGTACCTAACAAGAACATAGCATATGGAATCATTCTTACACATGGAGCATCAGGAGATATGAACCTTCCTCATTTGATGTCACTGGCATCCCATCTTGCATCTCACGGGTTTTTTTGCCTGAGATTTACTTGCAAAGGCCTTAATATTGTACACAGAATTAAGGCATATAAAGCAGTTTTGGTAAGAAAAATACATTTACCTATAATCAGGTTCTGTGTGGGGCAGTGGGCTATGAGAAGCTGCTTCTCACAGCCCACCGCCCCACGGTTCTGATTAAAATTCTTCATAAATTTAAGATATTCTGTTGTCTGACTTAACATTTAGATAAAAATATCTTAATGAGTATCCTTGGAAACTTGGCAGTACACGGAGGTTATTTAATGTTCATATTTCTCTTTTTTCTGTCATCAGTTTGTTTTCATGGAGATGAATGTTGACATCATAAAGTATTCTTTCATGCTGCTGCTCAAGAAACTCACTAAAATAATGTAACTTTAGAATGTAGTTTTGGCAATCTAGAGGAGTAAACATACTATAATATGCATATAACAAATATATCATCTTTATATGTTGTTTCTAAGCATGACTTAAAATTCCTGGAAAAAGGACAACGCTGAATTTCCTTTAAATTATTTATATTGAATGCTATTTTCATCAAATTTGAAATTAACAGCTTTAAAAAGATAATTTGTCCTTTATCGGGTTTACTGTTTATATCTTATTTGGTGGCATGAACCTGGAAGAATGGGACCTAAAAATGAGGCAGACTAAAGTCTTATGCAATAACCAGCTTTATTTAGAGTATATACTCTTTAAGTTTATACTTTTAAGAGTTAAGAAGCATCACATGATTAAGCTATTCAATAACAAAGACAACCCACAAGTGGCAAAATTCTGTTTTTCATAGGGGCATATGAATAACAAAAGCTGAAGTAATCTCACGTCTATCTTCCACACTTGGGAGTAATGCATAATAACACATTCCAACAGTTTTTGAAGAAACTCAAGTCACAAGACTCTTATCTTGTTTTCTTGGAGTTTTCTCACAGGCACTCAGAATTGTCACATGACTCTGTCCTTGGACCGTGTTCTGACAGTTCCCCCTGTTTTATTTTTTAATGGCAGGACCTCCAGAATGGTTTTAATTTGAAGTGTTTTAGATAAATCTAATGTCATTTAATTAGTGAATATCCTATATGCAAGCAAATTATAATACTAAATAATACTCAACCACTAAGAAAAGAGATCCAAACTAAGTCTGGTACTATTAATTAAATTATTATATTGATCAGAAAATTCTAGTGAATAGCTTGAAAAAAGAGACCCATATGATTAATTGCTGACATCGGGTCTTTCCCTTATTTATTAATTGAGCAAGGACAGTAAGGTAAGCAGTTAGTATCTTATGGCCTTTACTGTGGTAAATAAATCCATTCCAAAGGTTTATTCTCTATGCTGTAATACCTGTACGAGACAGTTTAGTGAGGGAAATAAGTTAAAGGCAGCAAAGGGTACACTTAATACACAAATGGTTATTTTAGTCGGGATTCAAATAGTGTTTCCTTTGCCACTCAAAATAATGTGAAAGGACTGTCCAACACGGTCTTTTGTTCTAGAATTTTAAATAGATTGGTTAGTACATAATTAGGAAAACATTTTAATTTTGCTGAAATTGCACTGGAAATACCAAGTGCAACTCATGCAGCCAGAGAGAGATGGGTACATGAGGTACTTTTTCCCTAGCTTGCTTAGGTTGTAAAGTTTTCAGGCAATGGAGGATATGTATCTAAAGGAAGCTCCAGTAAGGGAGCTGACGGAACCCTCACTGGCCTAGTTTGTGTCATTTTATAATTTTTGATTTCACCTCCACAAGGAAAACCTCCTTTTCTCCTCTTTTGTCAATTTTAAGGTTTAGTCACCCAGTTTATATTCATTCAAGGCATCAGCCTTCTCTTTGTCATGATTAACACCCTCCTTATCGTCCTTAAGTATTTTAGTAACAATTTGAATCAATGCCCAAGTGACCCAAAATCGAATAGGGATCTTTCCCCTTGTTTATGTGCTTTTTCAGTATTCTTTTACACTTTCCCATACTTCACCCAAAGTTCCTTCTTCTAGAAGTCAGGGATTATGATCATAAACAACTTGCAAGAAATCTAGTAATTGTGATTTTGATACTTAAGCTTCTTCTTTAGGAAATTAAGCACAGGCTCCTCAACATAAGGCAAAGCTTTCCCTGGTTTCTGCCCTGTTATACTCACCTCCTTCTGTGAGGGTCTCCACTCTCTTACCTCATAGTTGACTTCAGGTCCCTGGTGCCATTTACCACTCTAGAGGCAGTGGGAACTAGGAGCTGATAAATTAGGCAGACTAACGTCTTATATGCAATAACCAACTTTATTTAGAGCATCAGGCAATTTATAGTTTGAGGGTTAAGAATCACATGAATAAAGAGTTCAATTACCAGGACAAGCTATATATAGCTAGAACGTACATGAATATTTACTTAAGTAAACTCACTGCTATCTGCTACACCTAGGAGGAGCATAAGAACACATTCCAGGAACAATTCTGTTTTGAAGAAACTGATGTCACACGACTCTTTTTGTTTTCTCACAAGCACTAAGAATTCTCACACGACTCCATTCTCAGATTCTATCCCGATAGTATACTGTATATTTTTATAAAGACAAATTTATTTTTCCCTGACATATTAACCAACATAAGTATTAATAGTGAATATATGACCAGAAGAGGAAAGAACTGTAAGAATCTGTACAGTTGTCTTTACATAAATTCTTGTATATATCAGCAATGGCAAGACTGTCTGGCGGCATATAATATGAGAGGAGGTAATAATTTCTTTTTGGTTGATTTACCTAGAATTACCTGAAGACCTCAGGAGAATACAAACTTGCTGGTGTTTTTCTTGGAGGTAAGCTTCAGTATAAATTGTAATATTAAAACTGATAACAGGAAGTTAATTTAATAGTTATTTTGTTTTGATATATAACTTTGATACTTTATTATAAAGTATTTTATATACTTAAAGCAGATTAAAGCATTTGTGTTTTATAAGGTTCCTTTTGCTTTATAGCATTTTATTACTCTTAAAGTTGATTCATTGAAAAAGAATTTCTTCATTCTTTTAAGTATTGAGAAAAAGAATTGCTTCTTTTTACAATTTGGCTTAAGCCAGATCAGTTTTTAGCTTTTATTAAAACTGTAGGTTTCCATTAAGACAAGTGGAATTTGTTGGTTGACACTTTTTTGAGTTGTGATTTTTTTTTTCCTCCATAAATATGAATGGAAAATCTAATTTTACCATACCACCACTACTATTGTATGTAAATGTTTATATTTCTAATTGAGTTTAATTGATTTTAGGTCGTTCCATGGGCTCAAGAGCAGCTGCTTCTGTAATGTGTCATACTGAGCCAGATGATGCCGTTGATTTTGTTCGAGGTCTCATTTGTATTTCTTACCCACTGCACCATCCAAAGCAGCAGCATAAACTCAGAGACGAAGATCTCTTTCGTATAAAGGATCCTGTACTGTTTGTGTCAGGCTCAGCAGATGAAATGTGTGAAAAGGTGAATTGGAACTCTACATTCGTATGAGTGAAAGAAACATATTAGGGGCAAGATTATTACCTGCCAAATTTAGCCTCTGGTTGTGGTGACCCATACCTTTAACCCCAACACTCAGGAGATAGAAGCTGATGGATTTCTGTGAGTTCAAGACCAGCTTGGTTATGTGTATAGGAAGTTCCAGGACAGCCAGGGTTACATCCATTCTTTTTCAAAAAACAAAAACAAACAAACAAAAATGTTCATTTGTCTAATGTTTAGAATACATAAAAATAAAAACATGCTAACAAAATATGTCTCACCAAAGGGATTTGATAAATAGGTTTAATCCTTTATTTGAAGAATTAATATCTAATTGTTAAGACTTGGGAGATATTAGAATATACATTTGCCTTATTTTAAGTTTTAGACAGGTTGTTATTAACTCCAAGGTGAGCTTTGGCAGCATTAATATATTACTGAATATTAGCCAAATGTGAAACTACTAATTTCCTTGGAAAACTAAAATTTCCTTGGAAAAATAAGTTTTGTTAAAAAAAAATTCTTTTTTTTTTTTGAGTAACTCAAATCTGCTTAACTTTTTCTCGTCAGCAAATGCTTGGTGTATTCTGTGATGTGATTGCATGAAAGAAGTGGACTGACTCTACTATTGATGTTTCATTATATACTCCATTGTCTATAAAGTTGCCTGTAGAGCAGGTATTTAAAAGAAACTCTTGAGTGACTCTCAGTCCAGTAGAGATAAGGGAAACAGTCTTTTACTAAATATCAATAGACTCTAATATCCTCTTTTTCCTTTCTAGAACTTGTTGGAGAAAGTAGCACAGAAAATGCAAGCTCCCAGTAAAATTCATTGGATTGAGAAGGCAAATCATTCCATGGCAGTGAAAGGACGGTCAACAAATGATGTATTCAAAGAAATAAACACACAGATCTTGTTTTGGATCCAAGAAATCACTGAAATGGACAAGAAATAATTGTCATTAAAAGCCATGTTTTGAATAAAAGTACGGTTGGTTAATTTGATAAACTAAAGTATACCTCTCAGCATTGTGAGATGTATTTCAGACTAACGTTCTTTAATGTTGCCCTATTTTTGAAACATTGTATCGTGAAAATATCCTTTACAAGATGTCTTTTGAAAGCACTGTTATAGTTATATGAAGATAATGTACAAATATTAAAGGTTGTCTATAATTTATTTTCATTAGTATAGTTAAGTTTTGAAAAATTAAACATTTGCATTTTGTTACAATGGTGCCTTTGTTTTACTCTGAAATACAGATAAGAAAATGCTTAATTTTGAGAAGTAGTATCACCTTTTAAAAAGAGAAGAAAGTGCTGGCAAGATGCCTCAGTTATAAAGAGCTTGTTATGCAAACATGAGCACTTAAATTTTTAAAAAGTTTGCTTTCATTTATTTTGGAATGGTGGGATATATACAGAAGTCAAAGGTCAATGTGGGACAGTGGTTTTCTAATTTTAAGCTTGGTGGTCAGTACCCTTCTCCTTGGCATCTTGCCAGCCCTTGAATTCAGTCCCTAGTAATGTAAAGAAGTGTGTACAACAGCATGCCCCTATAAACCTGGCACTGGGACTTGCTGACCAGCCAGTCTAGCCAAGTCAGTGGGTTCTAATTTCAGAGGCAGTGTTTTAAAAAATAAGGTGGAACACAAGTGCATTTACCTTGAGACTCCACATTTATACTTCATAAAGTGAAAGAGATAGTGTTGGGTTGATTGTTCAGACTTGTAGCTTCAAACCTTGGGCTCAACACAGTTAAAAGAAACAGGTGGAGAGGTCATAGAGGTACATTCCAAACAACCCTGAATGTTTTTAAGAGTGAAGTAGCAACTTTCATTCACAAAATGTGTACTTAATGTCTATTATTAAAGTAGGTGGTATTAGGTAAAGCTTCAGTAGTACGTTTTCCAGAAAAAAATATTTTAAATGAGGAATGGTTCTACGCTAAACTCTATCATAACTTACCTACTGCTCTAGGCACTAAGCTTCAAGATGCTGGGTATCTTTGAAGTTCTTTATTCCTCCCACCCTGGTAAAGTAGATGAATTTTTTTCCACCTTAGATACAGCATAAATAAAATCCTGGGAAAATGTTCAGGTCATTTATATCATAGTAGAAAATGATGTATAATGATAATTTCAAACCTTTTTTTATCACTGTATATAATACTTTTTGACTCATTTTCTGAACAAGACATTTTTAAATGTGTAAACAGAATGAATATTTAAAATTAAAAAAAAGAGTACCGTGTCAAAACATTGTAAGCCAAAACAAACAACAAAAAACCCAATGTACTCCAAGCTATCCATTGAAAGATAATAGGAACTACAACTTAAAATAATGAGAAAGAAGTGGGACGTAGTGGTAGAGCTTTTGCCTGGCATGAATGAGCCTCTGGATTCAGTCTGCACCAGGAAAATTATAAAAGGGAAATGACAGTACAAAAGGAAACTTGCAAATCATCAGCATATAAAGTAGGTTTAAAAGATCAGTAGTAAGGCTATAAAATTTTTATTCTGAACAAACTATAAAAGTAAAATATGTGGATGGTGTCATCCCTGGCCTGGTAGTCCTCGGTTCTGTAAGAACTCAGGCTGAGAAAGTCATGGGAATCACACCAGTAAGCAGCACCATTCCATGGTTTCTTTTATCAGTTGCTGACTCCAAGTTCCTACTATGACTTCCCTCAGTGATGGGCTGTTACCTGAAGTATAAACTGAAATAAACCCTGTCCTCCCAACTTCCTTTTGGTTATACTGTTGGATCACAGCAGTAGTAACCCTAAGACAGCAATCATAGATACTACTTTAAACAGAAATAGTAATTATTCAAAAATCAATGGTGTATAAGAAATTACTGTGGTGTTTTATGTAATAGCTTGCCATTTGAAAACCATGTGCCTAATTTTGATGGGTAAGAACATGTAGCTCATTCATTTCTAAAGCTGAAGTGAGTACCAAAGGTAAGACCTTGTGTGCTTCCCTCCTTACTGCCACATTTAGTAGGAAAGTACACAGCCCTCTTTATCACAAATACTATGAAAGAGCCATCCTCCTGCCCCTGATCATTAATGACACTGTCTTGGGATGTTATTGCTGTGAAAAGACATGACCATGGCAATCCTTAAAGAACAGATATTTAATTGGGGCCAGCTTACAGTTTGAGAGCTTTAGTCCATTAGTGTCATGATGACCGGAAGCATGGAAGTAGCCAACCAGACATACTGGAGAAGCTGAGAGTTCTCTATCCAGATGAGCAGGCAGAAGCTATGCCCATAGACCTCAAAGCCCACCTCCACAATGACACATCCTCCAACAAGGTCACACCTACTTTAACAAGCCACACCTAACAGTGCCATTCTCTGTGGCTAAGCAGTCAAACACATGAATTTTTGGTGGCCATTCCTATTCAAAGCACCAGACACCTACCCACTTAACACTAGTACTTATTTATTTTAGTGTATGAGATAGTGGGTTTCACTACAACAATGATCAGATGTTTTACCTGAGTCAAACATGATTTGTCAGGGCTTAATAGTCAGGTACTATAAAGATGTCCAAGAGGTAAAAAGGGTTAGGATGTGTTGTGTCTAATTGAGGCTACTTTCAATTCTCACCTGACTAATTGCAATATTTTAAGTGATGCTTCACTTCTTAATTGTCTACTTGCTCTGATCAACTGGTACTTCACCCCAAGGCCTGACACTATTACTGATGCTATGGTATGCTTACAGACGGGCTTATCATGACTGCCCTTCGAAAGACCTAACAAGCAGCTGAAACAGTCAGATGCAGATATTTACACCCAACCAATAGACAGAAGATAGTGACTCCTGTAGGTGAATTAGAGAAAAGCTGGAAGAAGCTGAGGAGGAGGGCGACCCTATAGGCAGATCATCAGTCTCAATTAACCTGGATCCCTGAGATCTCTCAGACACTGAGCCACCAACCAGGCAACAAACACCAGCTGATATGAGGCCCCTGACACAGATACAGCAGAGAACTGCCAGGTCTGGACTCAGAGAAGATGCACCTAACCCTCAAGAGACTGGAGGCCCCAGGGAGTGGGGAAGTCTGGTGGGGTTGGGACATCTTGGAGACTGAGGGGGCAGGAGAGAGAGGAGGTGTAGGATGTGGAACAGTCAGAGGGTGGACTGGGAGGAGGATGAAGTCTGGACTGTAAAAAAAGATTAAAAAATAAAAATAGACATGAGCCTACAAAGGTAGCCTCATAAGAGGATCCTATGAACACTGGTCTTGGCCCCTTTCAAATTCTAAACCTGTAGTCCTACTACAGCCAACTTGAATTACAATTTTGTGACAAAAAAAAAAATGTCTCATCCTGTGATTTTTCACTTTGTTGATCTATATCCGTTTCCAAATTGTACTACTCCAAGGACTGGCTGTAAAACAGTCTCCCTGATTCTTTCAGGTTTCCTTCATTTCCAGAGTACCTTTCGTCAAAGCCTGAAGCATGTACTTCCTTTGACACCATCCCGTATCCATTGCAAATTCCTGTCAAAGAAGGTTTTTCATTCATTCTTTAAGTACTTCTTGGCCTTACACTATATTGAATCAATATTTGTTGTGTTGAACTATTGATTATTTCTTGTAATTATAAGAAAACCTGCTTATTTTATACATGTATTACTGAGCGTTCTTGTTAAAATGAAAGTCTTGTCTTGCATTGTTCAAAAGGTTCAAAGAATATTAAATCTTTACACAAGTTTTTAAAACTTAAATAGAATCTTTGAGTATCTTGTGTCATCGAATACTGTTGGTAATGGACTATCTGATGTTCTAACTTTTACATTGCTTTCATGATTATAAAGAATGTATGTTGCGTATAGGCTTTTGTAGTAGGATCTGATGATTTTTGAATTTCCTCAGTTTCTGTTGTTATCTCTCCCTTTTCAGTTCTGATTTTATTGATTTGGATACTGTCTGTGTGCCCTCTAGTTAGTCTGGCTAAGGGTTTATCTATCTAGTTGATTTTCTCAAAGAACCAGCTCCTGGTTTTGTTGATTCTTTGTATAGTTTTTGTTTGTTTATTTCTATTTGGTTAATTTCAGCTCTAGAGGCTATTCCAAGCTTGCCTGAAATATGTTTGATGTGTATAGGAGCTCTCAGTGGAGAACCAGCTAGGGGTTCTGAGGTAGTGATGGGCTGCACCTCTACGGCTCCCAGAGGGATGCGCTCACACGTATGTGTGCCAGTTCATTTTAAAATGACTTGGCTAGCTCAAAGGCTGGACATTCCTAAACCTGCCCCGGCTACCCCAGGCCCAATCAGGAAAGTGGCTACCCACCTGAATTCTGCATGACTTGTTGACTTTCTCTTCTGCAGCTCCTATGTCTCATCCTTCTCCCCTAGTCCGGGAGATTCTTTCTCTCCTTTTTCCCAGTTCTAAGCCCTGGAAAATCTAGAGGTCCCCTGCCTCCCTCTGCCCAGCCATTGGCTGTACAACAATTCTTTATTACCAATCAGAGCCAGCTGGGGACAGAATTCCCTTAGCCTAAGTTTGGGACACTGCAAACAGGCTTTTTGGATAACACGATTAGCAAGAAAACACCAGTCACTACAGGTTTCAGTGACATAAAACTTGGTAACATGGAATACAGAGGACAATACTAAAACAAATTCACTTTGAGTTAGTTAACATTAGTTAAGAGAATTCTGGAAAATGTGCCATCATGTGTGGTAGGTTGCTTGTATTCTAATGTTAATTTTGGGCCTCCAAGACTGGTTGCCCTAGAGACAAGAGAGTCTACATGTGGGTGCTAAGTGGCCCTGTCCCCAAGTTATTTCTGATTGTTAAACAAAGATGCCAATAGTTAATAGCTGGGTAGAAGAAACAGGTGGTGGTAGGTTTCCCCTGTTCAGGGTTGGAGAGGAACCACTAGGAGGAGAGAAGCACAGAACAGGAAGAAAGAGAGGCCATCATTGCTTAGGAGTTAAGAGAACATGGCCTGAGGGCTGCCCAACTGGCATTAAGAGCAGTTCAAATAAAGCATAGTAAGTGATAACTCAGGTTTATCAACAGGAAAGTAGATTCTATCAACACAGAGAATAGTATCTGCCCAGCTCTTGTGTTGTTTAAGGCTTTTTGTAAATATAAATGCTGTGTGTATCGTATCTGGGAGCTTAAGTGGCAAAGGCAGGGTAGAAATCTCAGGCCTGAATTAAATATTTCTACAATCATGTAAGAAAATCAGGTTATCTGCTTGGCTGTTTTAAATTTTATCAGAAAAATCTACTTACCACCACCCACAAAACCTAAAAGACTTGAAAGTCTAGGGAAAAGAGTCTTAAAAAAAATAAATCACTGCCAGTGCATGTGTGGAGGGACAGAAATGAAAGCATACTTGAATAACAAAGTGATCGCAGGTTTCTTAGAGCAGTGAAATCCCTGCCACATACTCTGGAGGACTGTCTTTGCAAGGTCAAAAGTCAAGGTCAGAATGAACCCAAGATAAACACAAGTATCTTTGGTCTGCTCAGTGAACAGGAGACTATCAACTGTTTAGAGAACATTGTTTCTCTCGTGAGCCCCAGTACTGAGGAAGAAAGAGGTCAGTAATTCTGACGCACTCATAGGAGGCCTGAACAGTTTACACCAGCAGGATAAATGTTTGCTCCTCAATTCACCTTGAGTAAATGAAGCCCAAGAAATACTATGTCATCAAAGAAAAAGGTCCACTATCCAAAATAGTGTTGTTCATAGTATCCTGTGGCTAAATTTGTGTTCACTTAGTGAGTTTCCAGGCCTACCAACTTAGATTAAGTACTAAACAGTCTAAATCTGCCTCTGACACACCCTTAATTCTGAGTTTAAGACATCAAAGGAATTCACCAATAGGTTTGGTTTTGAATGTATGAATACATTGTTAATAGTGAACTTGAAAGCAGAACCCTGTAGCAAGCAAATTTAAAATATTCCAAGAAGCCATGCAGGCTCAACAGATACAGTTTATTATTTGTTCTACACAGTGGCAACAGTACATACTTAAACTAAAACTTATGTGGTATATGTTAAATTCAAGTTAACTCAGGAAACTAGTTTTGTTTTTATTGTTTTTGTTTTTGATATAGTATCTTACTATTAATCTTTGGTATGATTCCTGGACCTTGCTATATAGTCCAAGAATGCCTTGAACTAACAGATCTGCCTGTCTCTGCTTCTTGAGTACTGGGATTGAAGGCATGTGCCACCATACCTAGCTATAGCATCCAGTATTTTTATATGTTACTCCTGTCAGTTAACATTTATTCTAAGAAAGGACTATGTTTTCTTGACTACAAGGAAGCACAAAATACACTACTGCTGAGAGGAAGAGAAATTACTAGATTAAATGGCTTTCTAACTTCAGCTTTATTTTACATACTTTTTCATTAGGTTAACAAATCAATTATGTAAAAGAATTATGTATAGAATTATGCTGCCTTTATTATTTTTTGGGTTTTTTTTTTTTGTTTTTTTGGTTTTTTTTTTTTTTTTTTTTTTTGAGACAGGGTTTCTCTGTGTAGCCCTGGCTGTCCTGGCACTCACTCTGTAGACCAGGCTGGCCTTGAACTCAGAAATCCGCCTGCCTCTGCCTCCCAAGTGCTGGGATTAAAGGCGTGCGCCACCACCACCCGGCGAATGCTGCCTTTATTAAATTTTATTTAATTTTTAAAAATTATTTCTAAATTAATTATTAATTGTTAGTAATTATTTATTTATAAATTAAATTTATTAAATTAATAGGAAATTATTAGCTAAATTAAAAATTATAAAGCTGAGTGTGATGACTCATGCCTGTAATTCCATTACTAAGGAGGCTGAGGCAAAGGATTTCCATTAGTTCTGGGCCATCTTAGGCTATATAAAGAGTTCCAGGGTATCCTGTGTTACAGTAGAAGACTCAGTCTCAAGTGAGGAGGAAGAAAGAGAGAGAGAGAGAGAGAGAGAGAGAGAGAGAGAGAGAGAAAGGAAAGAAGGAAGGGAGGGAGGGAATGAGGGAGGGAGGGAGGGAAGGAGGGAAAGAAGGAGGGATGGAGGGAGGGAGGGAGGAAAAGAAAACTAAGTACATAATGATGCCCGCAGAGGTGGTGCACATCTGTGCTGAAGCTCTCTAACTGCTCAAAGGCAGCCCAGATTACATAGGAGTTTCAGGCCAGCACAGGCCATATAGTGCAAGGCATTGCTAAATAAATAAATAACCTATATACCTCCAACACTAATACCATACATGGGCTGTACCTGTTTCACCTGTGACCTTTTGTCACTGCAAGAGCTGCTGTGAGCTCAGTTAAACACCCACTGTGACACGTACCTTACTTTATTCAGGCCCAGAGCAAGCACTGCACCATTGGACACAGGCACTGAATGACACCAGAAGTGTTTTTTTCTTGTTTGTTTTGTTTTTCTTTTTCTGGCAGAGCTTTGCATGTGCTTATGAGATAGATGGGGAGAAAAGCTTTTTGTATTTGAGGGGCTTCTGAAGTCAATGCCTTTTGAAAGAGATACTAACCCATTATGACAAAAACATCTAGTTTCTTTAAGAACAGATTGAAGTCTATACTAGATGAGAGTACATTCTGCACATTATGGGACTTTCTAGACTACTGGATCTTAAGCAATGCTTGGATACCAATCCTATTCATAATTCTCCTAGGAGTTGCTTTTGAGATAATCCTCGTAAGAACTTGTGAATTCTTTAAGAAGAAGCTTGAACTATGGGAACACGAAAGTTCACATTCTCGGAAGGTAAGAAATAATTGACCACTCTCTCCTAGTTTTCAAAAACACTCATAAGAAAAATTTATTTTAAAAAACATTTAACTTGATAGCTGGTTTATTTCTCTAACATGTTTATCTTCTCCCTTGAAGCAGAATGAAGATAGTTTACCAAAAGGCATGACATTTGGTAAATATCACACAATTTCATCTTATTTATTTATTTAGGTTTTTTGATAGAGGGTTTCTCTGTGTAGCCCTGGCTGTCCTGGAACTCCGTCTGTAGAGCAGGCTGGCCTCGGACTCATACAGCCCCACTGCCTCTGCCTCCCTCACCAGTACTGGGATTACATGCATTAGTCAGCACAGCTCTGTTCACAAGGGCATTTTTTAATATAAACATATTTAGCCTGAGTGTCTTCCTCTGATTCTGTAACTTTCTGTTTTCATCTAGCTTTGGAGAGCTGGTCAATTACCCACACGTCTTCAGCAGAAAGGTGAGTGAGCCGGAACAACTTAACTTGTTTACTTTCAGTTCAGACTTTTATCTGAATATAAGAGAAGGTTGTTCTCAAAGGTTCTTATATTCTTCTCAAAAATATAAGCTGCAATTCATTCCAATGCTGTTTTTAAGTGGTTGCTTTGTTCTAAGCTGTCATAAGGACTTTTCATACATTGGTAAAATTGTCCTTTAAAGTAGATAAAGCTTACAGAGGTTAACAGACTCAGGTTCATACTATAAAATCCCTCCACTACACACAAAGAAATAGTAACCACTAGTTCTTATAATTCAGTTGGCAAAACTTACTTATCATCTACTATGGTTGGAGCCATCCGTGAAGAAGGTGTTGTAAAGCTGACAGGCTGCTCTGAAATTCAGAATGTAAGTTGGAATCTATCAGCTGGCTACAAGTACCTCAGAAAGCAATTTAAAATCTGTCAGCTCACAATTACCTAATTGCTGTGGATTAAACACCACAACATTATTGTTACTCTTGGTGTTGCTATTTTGACTGTTTTAAAAACTCAATCCGTGATTATTAAACACCTATGCAATAAATACTGCTTAATGCAGGAATACAAACACTTAAGCTAGTTTCTGATCTCAAAAAGACATATAGCTACAGGGTAGTTGCCTCCCAGTATATAAACATTTAGTGGGTGTCTAAACCAACCTAGGGTTTTGAGAATAATTTCATGAAGGAGACATTAGAGCTGGGATTTCACTTTTTAAAGTTAGTTATGTATTGATTTGTTTGGTGGGTTGGTGGTGCCCCTGCCTCCTGAGTTCTGGGATTAAATGTGCACCACCACGCCTGGTTATAAGTAATGTTTTCTTTTTTCATAAGATCATTCATTTCTTTGTGCAGAATGAATCTGGAGATCGATAGTCTTAATTTCTTTAATATTTCAAATCTTCTAAATTTTAAAGTCTGGTTGCTTTGTTATCCCATTGGGTCATAGGAACTTTAGTACTAAGGTAAGTGCCTCAAGAAACAGAAACACTGTGTGGAGGGTCCAGGTTAGTGTAATCCTTGTCAAGAGAAGCTGGCAACAAGATTGCCATTACAGGCTGGGGGACTCCATAGTGCTATCAGACATCCATGGGACTGTCTAAGGCACTGGGGCTTGCAGCATAGGTGTGCACTGACTCCAAGGCTCAGAAGAATATTGACAGGAAACAGGAAATCTTAAAAATATGAGGACAGAGACTTTCAGCTTCCCCTCCATGTGTCATTATTCACTCCTTTCCACGTAAGCAGGAGCTAATCCTTAGGTGGAGTTTCTAGGGGACTTTAAGGAGAGATGCAGCAATCACCTCTAATCAAAAGTATCACTTCCCATGGTTTCAGGTACCTGAAACTAACTATAGTTGGAAATATTCAATAGAAAATTCTAGAAATAAACAATTTATGACTTTTAAATTGTTTACCTTTCTGAAGAGCATGATGAAATATGCTGTGGTTTGAATAAGAATGGCCCCATGGGCTCAGATATTTGAATATTTAAGAAGAATTGGGAGGTGTAAAAATCTAATAGTCTGAAGTAAATGTCATCTCAGAGGCTTAATGTCTCCTTCTGTTAACCTATGCCTAGAATGTTTTCAGACTCTGAGACTTACTGCTGAATAAGCTCACCCCAGCTCTTTCTGAGCTCTGGGTTGTTGATTCAGCTCAGCTGTCCTGGCTCAAACACCTCTCCAAACTGACTGATTCCAACTAGCATTCAGATTCTGACTGAATTGCTCTGGTTGGCCTCATACTAACTTTGGCAATATGTTCTAATATTCTGGCTCTTTCTAATTCTCTGGCTTATTGTCTTCACCTATGTCTAGCTTGTTCTCTGTCTGTAACCTGTCTCTCTACAACTTTCCTGATAAAACTGCCTCATTACCCCTTCTTTTCCCTACTCTCTTAAGTAGCGGTTCTATTCTGTCTGTTCTCAATAGAGTTGGGCAGATTCTATTCTGTCAAATCTTTCTCTGGTTCATCTCATTGCCTCTCATTTAGACATCACTTTCAAACATGGATGCTTCTTTTGACTAACTTTACCTTCATTGTGTGGGATTAAAGATGCATACTAAGGCAGTACCTGTATTCCAGTCTTCTACAAGGAGATGTCCTTGAAGGAAGAGGTATGGCACTGAGGATGGGCTTTGAGGTTTCAAAAGTCCCCAAGTCACCATCTCTCTCTCTCTGTCAAGAACTTGTGGACCAGAGAGAAAAGCTCTCAGCTACTACTGTGCCTGCTAGCAGGCTGCCATGTTCCCAACCATAATGATCATGGACTAACATAAGCAAGCCCCCAATTTAATGCTTTCTCTTATTAAATTGCCTTGGTAATCTCCCTGTAAAGCAATAGACAGTAACTTAAACAGATTCCATTTTGCTCTGTCTCTCCAGCATATCCATCCTATGTAATTTAGTGGCCATCTTTGATTCAGACTGACTATTTCATATTGCTGTACTTGTATTCAAATAATCTTTATTTTACTTAACCACAGCTCCAATGCATGTTATCATAGGTGCTGGCAATTCAGACAACAGAATAGAAGCTATAAAGCACTTTAAGTGAAAAGTAAAAATCAGATAGAACTTTTTGAGACAGAGAAAAGTTACCTAACTTTCATTGTGGAGTATTATAATATTCTATTATTTGTTGTTTTTAACCCTTTACCTAACACAAATGGAACTCCAGGGGATTCAGTAATAGAGTCCTTGCCTCCTATGTTCTAGACCTTGGGTTCAGTACCTAAGACTGCAAAAGTTAGTTCATGATTTAATTAATAACTAAGCATTATTATAAGAAGAAAAACCATAGTTTACCCAGTGCTTAGTGACATCTAGAGATTTAAGCATCGTTGGCACTGGGATCAGATTCCTGAGAAGAGAGGCAATGCAACTGTGGTAGGGCAGTGGTTTTAGAGGAACAAGCTTAATGACAATATTCTCCAGTGGGCATATGCTTGGATGAAAACTCCACCATTTATGCTTTACAATGGTGGGATTTTAGTTAATTAGCCCATCAGTTATGTTTGTTTATTTGAGACAGGGTCTTGCCATGTAGCCCAGACTGGGCTTGAATTCAGGAATCTCCTGCCTCAGCCTCATTAGGCTACCATATATTGCTAAGGTCTTGCTTTGTATCATAGTTCTGCCTTTTGTTCTTTAGCCTGGTGTTAGACAATTTGCTTTAGGGACATTGGCCTAAGCGGTTATGCTTACTGGCAAATCTAAAATCTGTAGTGTAAGTCTAACTATTATCTTGACAAAACTTCTTCTTGCTGTGAAGAAGTCACTGTTTTGCTCAGTTTATGCCTAAAGCCATTTGGATGACTCCTCAAACATTAGGGAGAACAGTCTTGTTTCTAATACACTAGTTCAAATGCTAATCTAATCCTTAAAATGTCCTCACAGAAATATCCATTGTAATATTGGCGAGTATTTGGACTCACAGCTCAGCTTAGGTGACATATAAATTAACCACCATACTAAGGTGATATTGATGGTCTGAGCTCTTGTTTGACAGAGTAGTCAAACAAGGAAACAGTAGAAGAAAATTACAACATCTTTGCTGTATGATCATTGCTCTGATCCAGAGGTCGACTGAGAAGCACTTCCCCCAAATGTAGGCTCTTCTCTTCCTCATAAAAAGCTGGTAGATTAACTATCTGCAGGAAATCTATACTTGGTGAGATATTCTGCTGTTGTGTCTAGTAAATTGCATAACACCATACATAGTTAGTATGTAACTAACAGAAACATATTCTTTATAAAAGCATATAATCTTCACCCCCAGATGATTGCTGTTAAAAAAACACTTTCAGAGAGATTGAGAGAGGAATTCTCTTACTCTTACATAAATGTTTTTCTTCACTTTAGCAATCGATTGGTCTACTAAAGGACATTATGAGGTGATGAGTGCCCTGACAATGTTGGTGGCAGCTTCACCTTTATCTTCATGTTTACAAACAGTCTGGTTTTTATCTATGGTAGACTTTCCTTAAGTCTAGAGTGTGACCCTATAAAAACGCTTATTGTAAGTTACAACTCACACTGTTTTCTTATCTCCAGAATTGAAACCTTTTCAGGAAGAGTTACAACTACTTCTCCATCTGAAGAGAATGGAGATAACAGTAGAGAAAGAGCTTTTTCTTCATACGACGACTGTGAATTTCAAGAAAGCCATTTTTGTGAAAGTCACTCATCTTCAGGT
The DNA here is from genome assembly GCF_011762505.2 of Arvicanthis niloticus. Lineage (NCBI taxonomy): Eukaryota > Metazoa > Chordata > Mammalia > Rodentia > Muridae > Arvicanthis > Arvicanthis niloticus. The sequence goes on from NC_047660.1 coordinate 136,615,382, forward strand.
GGGACCAGTGCACCTTTGTCAATGTTTCACTCAGAAGTAAAGAAAATTTTCATAAGTCACAGAAAAGATCCGCAAAGTAAATATCAAGCAATACAATTTTCATCTAGTAATCTATTTTCAATAATGAAAACCAACAGTACAAAAACCTCACTTCCTGATGATATTAGTTTTCAAAGCACGTTTCAGTTTATAAGAGATAAGGATCTCAATGTGACACCATGCCCTCTTGTCCATTTATTTCTTTCTGGTGACCAAATTAGACAAGTAGAAGAAAATATAAGAAGAAAAATCCCTGTGAACCCCAGAGCTATGTTAGGGAGGGAAGCTGACTATCTGTACCACAGATATCAGGAGCCATTGATTTATGATCTACATTCTAATCAAATATTTATTCCTGCCAAAGCACAAGATACTTTCCTGGACCAAAATGCCATACAGAATCAGATGATTCGTGAAGCACATTTTACTAGACAAACTCAACAGTTTATTTACAACCAAGAGTCAGTCAATAGCCAGCGTGGTTTTGTTCAACCTCTAGATTTGATGAGAGTGCCATTTTCAAGCAGTATGCAAAACTCCTTCCAGGCCCAAGATATAGACCATAATGATAAGAGCCAACATTTCATCCACATTCCATGTATTGTTGAAATACAAGACTCAACCAACGGCAAACAGCCTGATAAACATTTCAGTGAGACCCAATATTCTATTTATTTTAATGACCCTAACAAAAGTAACCATTTAGTCAAAGAGCAACATAGTGATTTCCAAACTGCTGACTTTCTATCTTTAAATCCAAATTCATTTGCTGAGGTTGTGTCACAACAAAACATAATGCCAGAAGCCCAGCAACTCGTGGCTTCATTGGATTCAAGCCACCATTGTGCATACAGTTCAATGTCTCTTTCACCCACCGTTAAAAGGCAAAGGAGAAAGATACCAAACAAAAGAAAACTCAATCTTAAAGTTCCATCTCTAAAAGCAAAGAAAACGTCTTGTTCACAGGTATTTCCAATCATAGTATGTCATACTTCAGAAAATAAGATTGAGTTAAGATGTAAGAAGAAGAAAATAGTGCATCAAAGGAAAATCATGTCAGATATAGCATTGCATCTTATTTCTAAGCTAATCTCTAAGCTCATCACTCCCCACGCTAAAAAGTATTTCTCAAAAAATCTAATGATGGTCATTCCAGACTTAATAAATTATGAACATTTTCTGCAGGAGCAACATAGATCACCAGATATAGAAAAAATCAATTATGCAAGTTCTACTGATACAGTAATCTTGAGTATTACTGAAAACATTAAACACTCATCCATGGTCAACACTGATGAACTGACAGCGCCTTGTTCATTATTTGAAACAAATGGAGAGAGGATTCGTGAGGACTCACAAGTTGAGCACACGCTTGACCTGAACATTCCAAAGCATGAGGTGCTTTCAGAAATGTTAACAGAATCTCCACAGAAAGATGTTTCATTTCCCAAAATAGAATCAGATGAAAGAATGGAAGTCCAGAAGGACATACAAACTACAAAGAGTGTAGATGAGTTAACAGTCAGTACACCAAACACACAAAAGTGTTTTCCAAAAGAAGAAATACAGAATGCCAAAAATTCAATGGACATCATTCTGAGCTTTTCAGGTATCAACTTACTCATTTCCTTAGGATCCCAAAAGCATGAGAAAAATGAACTGAAAGACATAAATGTTCAAGTGGTTACAGGAAGCATAAATCTGAAGGAAGAGAAACCACCAATGAATAATATTATAGAATATGATAAACAAACTGACAGTGAAAAGCTGGAATGCAACACTACAAGCAATAAAAAACATAGACATCAGTATGAACTGGTGTCAGATACCTCCCATAATGCTATGCAGACTACCATTTCTGAACCCTTTGGTAAGGAAATATGTAGCAAGTTAAAAGCCAAGACAGACACACCAATAATAAATCATAGTCACTCTGCACTACAGGAGAAACTACTAGATGAAAAGAAAATCCAGGAACTAAAGCATGTTGATGAGAGTTCCGTACTCAGAAAGCCACAAGAGTGTGACAGGGATAAAGAAGAAAACAGTAGAGAAACAGTTCCACCGCTGGCAGAAGACTTGAGAGTCGTCGTATGTCTTAAGCAAAAGGTTGAAAGTGACCAATCTGAAATGGGACAGATACATTCAGAAAATAAAACAATTCAAAGTAAAGAGAAAGAAGTCCAGTCACAGACTATTTCTACACAGACAGTATGGAAGACCAGCTCACGGCCTTCACCAGATCCACTACAAGTTGAGAACGTGTGGCAAAGAACAGACAAACCTACAGACAGAGACGAGGCTGCCGGTCTCACGCACCCACCTTCAGTGTCAGAGAACTTGCCCACTAGTGAATATTTAATTGAAACAAAAGAATGTGGCATTCCATTTAGTGGAAAGTCCACAAAGACATTGGATGGTCATATTACAGAAGACAAAAAAGATTGGAAAAATGACGTATGTGCAGTTGCCATAGGACCTTTCAAAACCAGAAAAAATCCATCAGGAACAAAAAATGTACTCAGTGTCAAACATGAAATTATAAAAATGAAGAAACCTTCAGGTTTCCAGAGACTTTTTATTAGGGTATATGACACTCTGATCCATAGGAGAAAAGTGAGAGGCAGCTTTGAAAGCACCATTAAAGAAATGCTGTATAATGCAACGTTGGCACCCAGACCTCTGAAAGTTCGCCCTCAGAGGTCCAGTACTCCCAATAATAAAATAAATATCAAAATAACACACCCCAAACCCCAAGTTGAAAAGAAAGAAAATAATTTAGATTCCCTTACTAAAGAAAATGAAGCCAAAGACACTCTAGAAGTTCAATCATGCCATGGTGTGAAAGTGCTGGAGCAGGCGCGGCAGGAAAGACAGGCTCACAAAAAGATGAGCTTCAGCGCTGATACACAACCAGTGGTGGAGATTAAAATGGAGAAAGAAATGTTTCAAGCAGAATCTTTCACAGAAGAAAGTGAGACGTCAGTTGACTCAGTAAGAATGGACTCATTTTATGTTGCAAGTATAAAGAACATCACATCTACTGAAGCGGAGCCCCTGAACTGTGCGGAACTAGAGTCGGCTCCTCCAACACCAGAAAAATTACCGATAGGAGACTCTCTGGGTCAATCCAGAGAAAGCAGTGTTCCAGATAATGGAAGTGATACAAGGAAAATTAGTTGTGGATTTACCCAAAAAGCTTTGTTGTGGCTTTTAAGTTACTGCATGCCTGTTTTGATCCATTCTAAAAAGAAAAAAGACCGAACAAAATTCACAAACATGAGCACAGTGAAGCTGAAGAACGTGAATAAGGTGAAACCAGCAGCTTCAAAGACATTCAGTATCAGACACAATAAAAAGAAGTCAAAATTAGACCTCAAGGCCAAATTTAAAAAGATGAACCAAGATAAAGCATTTTTACCTGAATTTCAAAACACTATTTGCTCAACCATCCATAGCAGATTGCAGGGGTTGTTCCATCACGCTCAAGTAAAGCAAGGAGAACTAGCAAGCAAAATATGTGTTGCTTGCACTGCTGAGAGTAGTGCATTCTATAATAGAGAGAAAAAGCTTCAAGAAGAGAAACAAAACCCTTTTTTACATGCACTTCAGCATGGCCAACACCTGTGGGTTGATGCAGATCAAAGGAAGGAAACTCTCCCAGACCTATCACCCTCCTCTGTTCAACAAGAACAACCTGTTAACAGTCAAAATACAAAAGGCCAAAAAGATTCCCTGCAAAACACTTTAAAGGCTAACCTACAAATGGATCCCCTAGCAGCTGAAGGATTACAGGAAACTACCAAAACAGAAAATGGTGTAAACTACCCTGTGGTTCCTAAAATTTTATTTTCTAAAGTAGGGACCTCTTTGCCTGGTGAATTTGTAAACACGATGGTTGATGATTTAAAATTTAACAAAATCTCTGAAAGTAAACGAGGCTTGTATCCAGTCGTAAACTATTCAGAGACCTCAACAGATCTGCAGGTGACATTTCTGCAGTCTTCCGACTCTGTTACAAGATGCTTTGTTTCTAAACTTAAAGGAGAGAGAAAAACACTAAGATCAAAGAAGCAGACACCAGTGAGTCAGAGACGTAGAACTATGCGTGAAATAATACCACCACAGACAGTTAACTTCAAATACAGCAAGAAACTAAAACATAACAAGGAAATGACAGGTCCAGAGCAAAGGATTAACATAGCAGCTGCCTGTTTGGACATTGTTCCTTCCAAGGTACATATTTTGTCCAACAAAAAAATTAGAAGTTCAAAACCACAGACAGAGAGACTAAGAAGACTTGGTCATTTGCAACTAATGCAAGAGTCACCCAATGGAAGAAGTGCACCCTGCTCAGGTTCTGCTGACGAAACTAGTTTCTCCAGCATGACGAACTCTGAAGAGGAGGGGAAAGAGAAACCAGAAGACTTCCTGGTCTCAAAAAATAGCCCTTGCCTTACATTTAGTATGAATCAAGAAAAAGACCACAATGTTGTTAGATCAGACAAACAAGTGAACCAGTTAGTGAGAACAACCACTCAGGTACAGCCACAAACACTCACAGAAGCTGTTTTGAGTTCTGCAAAATGCCCCATCCCAGATGAATTTCAGTTAGAAAAGCCAGAGGCCTTTTTCAGTGTTTCCCCTTTAAAGTTTGGGGAGGCCGAGGACAATGCATTATCTGAAAGAGAATGTGATCTATTGCATGAAAGACAACACAATGAACACACTAGTGACAGCCAGAAGGAGGTAAAGGAACTATTGGTCCCATACATTAATCCAAACTATAGTGGGGAAATGAAATGTTACTCAACCAAAATGAAACACATACATCAGGAGAAAAAATTTGCAGATGAAACTTCCTCTTCAAAAACTGCTGCACCTGATATTAATATGAGCAGCAAGGTAGAAAATGGCTCACTGAGTGAAAAAACACCCAGTTTTATGCAAATGAAGTCAGAGATACTGTGTCATAAAGGGAAGGTTACTTCAGATGATATCAAAGAAATTGATATTCACGATAAAGAAAAAAAGCAAAATGATGATGGCACATTATCAATGTCACTCCCACAGCACAGCCAACATTTTGTATTTTTTTCACATCCAGGCAGGGATCCCAACTCTCATAAAGTAGAGAAACAAGGAGGGAGAGACATTCTGTTCATTGTAGAACAAGATGTCACACAGCAGAGTCAGACAGCAGATAAAACTCAAGGAGAGTATGACACATACACATCAGTGTCAAAGCTTCATTCCCTGAAATCAGAAGACTCACAAATAGATGCGGTTAAGACTGTTAGAAGAAGATACCACAATCCAGCTGATGGGACTCAGGCACAGGGGCTGGATAGTTATGATAGATTGGGTACAGATGAGCTTAAAAGTGAGCTGCAAGCAGCCATCTCCGAGTCTTTGGATCTCTCACCCCCTGATGTATCAAGACCTAAAAGACAGAGCACGGTGTTTACACACAAAGCCTTACGAGGTGAAATGTGCTCAACTGGTGTAACTAGGAAAGGAAGGAGAGCATTAGTTTCAAAGGTATTGACTATCCCACAGTGTGGTCACAGAAAAAACCTACTTCCAAAAACCTTGAAATCACAGATTATTGAATTATTATTACATTCTGGTGTCTTGCCTGATAGCCTTAATATAATCATATTGGAAGATCCAACATCAGAGAGAAGTAAAAGATTAACACAAAAATTGGCAGCAATAATGTTAAAGACTTTGGGTTTGTCCACACCTACATGTAAAGAAAATAAGAATTTAAAATTCATGGACGAGAGAGATAAAATGAGTACCAATTATCTAACTGTTAACGCGAGTAAAGCAGCAATCTCTCAGACACGTATTACTGCAGGATGCGGAACACCAAAACAGTGTGAACCCGTGGCAGTTTCATCCCTGAATGCCACCTTCTTTCCTATGGCTGTGTCTCTTGATGTTAGCACATGTAATGGGGTAAAGGATAGGGCTATAAGGTGGACATCGAGATCCAGTAGTGAGCTTCATACCCAGTCAATTCATGAGGAGAGACCTTGTCACGCACACTCCACTGGCAAGGATGCTACTTCTAATGGCACCAAAGATATACAAATTCAAGGTGAAGAAGGAAACCTACTGAGTTCCCAGCACATCAGTTTCAGTTCTCAGAATATGTCAAGGCCTGATTCTGTGAAATCTGGTTTACAGCTGATTAATTCAGCAACATATTGTGAGTCAGAGAGCGCTCTATATGATGGGCAAGCACAGTCAGTCAATGTAAATAACCAGCAAAGCAGCATGGAAGATGTAATGTTGCATCTTCTGAATACAGAGGAATCTGAGATTGGCTCCCTGTGTAACAACACCTGGGATGGAAATCTCAGGAGAAAGTGTAACTACCCCGTGTCTGAACAAAAAGCATGGACCCAAAAGAACTTGAGAACTTTGAAACCTTTACAGGAGCCCAGCCTTATGTCATCTGGAAGAAAAAGTGAGAACTGCACATTGAAGTTTCCAGGCAAAAGAGTGATGAGTCCCATGACAAAACAAGATTCAAGGCTGCTTAATGTTGCAAGGCAGAACACAAGAGTCCATAGAAAGAAAAGGTACCATAATAATAAACACCAGTTGAGAAAGATGGTACGTGTGGAAGAGGTACTGAATCATGCTATTGAGGATGTTGAGATTTGTCCACTCAAATTCATAACTGATGAACTGTCACTTGATACAGCAGAAAGGACTGCTTTTTATAGCAGAATACCTCAAAGATTCATGGCAGAGGAAAAGGCAAAGTTACAAGCAAACTTAGCCACAACTTTCTTGGGACCTTACATACCTGTTTTATTTGACTTTAAAAGTCAGGTAAACATAATTAAATTACCAGAAAATGAAAGTGTGTTGAATCAGAGCTTTTCAACTATGAAAAAAAAGAAGCTATCAGTTTCAAAGATAATTAAAATAAATGGATACTTTATTACAAATCGTAAGAAAGGTAAATTAAGAGCCAAAATGAAAGCCATAGGACTCAGTGAAAATTTAACTGATGTACTTGAAAACACTGTTCACTCCATATCAACGATCTCTCACAGAAAAAATAAATTCAAAGCAGAGGTAGGTTTAGGAATGTCAAAGTTTGCTCAGGCCCAACCAACACTTGGGGAGTCGTCAGTTAAAGGCATCCTAGAGTATGATGGTTCTGTTGACAAAGATGGTTCCAACATGCAAGTAAGCCTCAAAAATGCACTTTCAAATGTGAGGAAATTACACGATTGCTTAGAAATCTGTAAGCCGGCCAGTAACACTACCGAACTTGGCAAAAAGAAAACTAGCCAGTCTTTTTTAAAAGAAAACTATCCATTTTATTTGAAAGAAATTATTACTTCTATTACCAGGAATTTAGTGACTTCCAAAGAATTTAAAAAGCACATTGGTAGCATGAGAGTATCTAACCTGCCAGCTCACAAAGGTATACCTTCACAGATAATGGAGTCCACAGATTCACAGTCACCTCGTGTAGAATTGGAGGCCCAGGACTTTAGAACCCCAGAGATAAAAGTAGATAATGATAAGGTAAATACAGACATAAAACCTGTCTATCCATGTATACCAATTCAACATATAAAAACAGAGTTATCGCGTAGAATATGGGATATGTATAGAAAATCTGCAAAAGGAAAATGCTTGGACAAAGCAATAGTGAAGAGGAAAGAGGAGTTTGGACAGCCAAGTTCGTTTAAAATAGCGTCACAAGGAGTCCAGCCATTTGAAGCAGATCAAAAGACACAACCTGGTCCTTTCCAGCCAGAAGAAGTCTTTCCAGCTAATACAGTGCACCCCAAGGACATCACACTTCAAAAAAGAGCTATTTATTTAATAGATCAAGAAGGAAACACAAAAGCTGGAGAAAAGTTTAGCCAAGAGGTTGTCCTTTCTTGTAATGCACGTTCTCATCACATTGAAAAGCAGAACAATGAATTTAAAACAGGTTGGAAAACAACGTCCTCATCTTTTGCCCTACTCAAGAAACAGGAAAAGCCTACTACCTTGGGACCTATGTGGAGGTCTTATGCCAGTGACTGTACCTATCTTGAAACTATAAGACAAAAAGATAAGGTAAACATATCAAATGTGAAAAGTGCTACGTGTGCCAAACAAATAAAGCTGAAGGCAAGGAAAACACCAGTTTCTCCACTTCTTGGACATGGGGGCAGAAGCAATAAAAAAGAACTAGGACACAGCATGCATCATCAGAACACATTAGAGTTGAGGAAAAATATACAAAACCTGGTTCTAAAAGCTATTTTTGACTCTGGGTACTTTACCTGCCTAGTTAAAAAGCCTACCAGAATAAAACCGGAGAAAGGCAAGCTGGAAGAGAGAAAAAACATATCTCCACCAATAATTATGGAGAAACCATCTACCCAAAGGCAAATGTCATGGTCACAAGGTGTTGATGTATCTAGAAAACTAGAAGACAACATTGAAGAGGCACTTGATCATAGCTCTTTCAAGGACATTCACCAACAATGTATTCGACAATTTTGGGTTAAGTCAGAACACCCTTGCAAACCAGAAGATTTACAAACAAGGATGAAGGCTGAGTTAACTTCACAGAAAGCAGAAACTGATAGTCTTGGCCTAGATGACCCAAGAACTAGAAGAACAAAAGTCTACAGTGACCCACAAGACAGCCTACAACACAAATATTCCCTGAAGAAAGGGACATGTGAACCAGGAGTGGTTATCCAGCCTACGAAACAGTTTTCTCATTTCAGAATGACAAATGAATTCACAATGAAACAAGACATCAAACCATCAAGTCCACAGAGGATAGGAAGACTGAAAGTAATGGATAAGCCATTAGATTCGAAGGAACTGTTGCTTTCTCCCGGGCTTATGGTACAGCAACAAAAGCTTTTCACAGATCCTTTTCTGGGATTCATTTCCTCTCGTGCACCACATCAGCCTCGTAGTGAAGAACCAAAGGAAGACATGAAAATACGTAACAAAATCTTAAAGAATTTGACCCAACAGCTAAAGAGAATCTCAAATGAAGACGATATTTCTGATATGGATCACATGCCAAGAAGTATTGAAAAACTACTCTTGTTTATTAAAGAACAAAAAAAGAGAAGAAAAAAAAGGAGAGGGGTTAAAAAAATTGAAGTAGCAGAAGACATAAAAACAACAATGAGGAAGTCCATTCCATCTCTAAATTATTCACCATCAAGAACACATTTTATCAACACAATAAAGAGCAGTGGTATGTTCAGGCGAAGAGATAGGACAGAGACAACCAGGAGAATGGGCACATTGTGGAGACAGCAAAGGCTGTGTGTGCAAGGCATCAGCCTAGACTGTGTTTATACAGATGAGCTCCCTTCCAAAGTTATATGCCAAAACAGAAGAAGAACAGCATCCACAGAAAGTGTTCTGTATCAAAAAAGGATAAATATGAAAGTGAAGAAGACAACTTCTGGAAGGCTGGTTAACATTACAGGTTATAGAACCCTTAGCTTCAGAAAGGAACTAAGACAGAGCATGAAGACACAGAAGGAGCTGCCACAAGAAAAAATGGTGGCAGATTTACTTTGTAAGGAGTTGTGTGCTTCTGACTTCATTGCATCTCAAATAAAAAAACTTATGAAAGAAAGAGAGGGAAGAGGCAAGCCACAAAAGCCATATATTCCTCCACAGATGAAACTGAAGAAAATGAATAAAACGGAAAAGTTATCTGTACAGCCAGTTGAAAACAATTCAGTATCAAGCACTGTCAGAAAATCAACACAATATACTATAAAACACAAAGAACACCAAATGGTTTTACTAGATATTATCCCACAAAATAAAGATTCATTAATGACTAGTCAACAGGTGAAGGAGCTTAAACATGGCAAACTCAGTTCCCATTTGGAACAAGAAGCATACCGTGTTGTGTTTCCAGAGACTGAAGAAACCAATTACAGGAGTCTTGAGGCTCAAAGACCCACAGAAGTTACAGATTTTGAATTCTCCACTGCACAAAGCATAAAGCAAGAAGTTCTGAAAGACTCCGTCCAACATGCAATTTCAATTCCACCCGGAAGAGAAGGACCCAAGAGAACAAATATTTCAAGTTCCAAAGAACATGACATATTTCTCACGGAGCTGGATACTCTCAAGGAAAAGACATGTAAGGTGCAAGAACTGCCAACACAAAGTACTTCCAGGGTAGGCTTGGGGTCTGTTGCCTGTCCAGTTAAGGAGTCCTTTGACTCAGAAAACACTAAGGTACCTAAGAAAGTGGGTGTGTATCATAGCATAACAAACATTTCCCATTTCTCTGGAAGAGAAGGATTAAGAGAAACTGATACAGAACTGGGTTGCAAAGCACAGGCAACTCTTTGCACAGATCTAGAGGATCTATGCAAGATAGGTACAGCTCAGAGAAACAACCCTAGAATCATTCCGAATTCTGTACATTGCCACAAGAGGGCTCCTTTCTACTTAAAGCCAATCTTGAGTACAACAATGAGGGACAGTGGTGTAGGGCTCACAAAGGATCTCAAAGGAAGAGAAAGGGCAGAACCAGCTGGCAGTTCATTAAAGTTAAACAGACAGAAAGTGGACAGTTCCAAAAAATTGAGGCCAAAATATTCGATCATTTTTGTCCAGAACAAAGAACAAATTCTGGATTTTTTTTTATCTTGTATATTATATCAACTTCAGACTGAAAATACACAGAAACAAACCTCAGCAAAAGCAGCTCTACACTCAAAAGTTTTTAAGTCAGCAGTAGAAAAAACATCAAGTGAAGTAAGCATTCTAGGAGATCAATCTTCAAGTTCAAAAGGAGTTAGCCTGCATACTAAACGAGAAAAGAATTGGCAAGAAAATGCATGCAAGGCTTTCCCAATGTCTAATACTCAATCTTTGATGGACATACATAGGATTACAACACCTCAGGTAAAGAAAGCATTAAAAACAATGGGTAATCTGGACTATCACACTTTAAATACAGAAAATGGAGAACAGAAAAGAAGGATGAAAGAATTAAACCAGCACCACCTGTCATATTCCTTCAAGAATCTGGAGAAACATAAATTTTACTCCCCAAATTATTCCTACATCCAGTCACATACAGAGTCTCAGACAAATGAAGCATTGTCAGAAGTAGGCCACATGTCAAGCAGAACAAAGGAGATAGATCTGTCATCTAAAGATCAACTAAGTACTGTGTGTGCATGTAGACCAGAGTGGATGTTCCCCTCAGTTATCCCAGAGCAAACAAAAAAAGAAGATAAGGTGTTGCTTTTGGAGTCAGGTAGTAAAACTATAAAATGTCCAAGCCTTTTGTTGTTGAAAAGAAAGCAGTCGTCCGACAGAATACAGATAAGTCAATCAGTGTCAAACGATAGCTCGCCCATGCTAAGAGTCAGCAAAAGGGAACTGTTACCACACAGAGCAAGCAGAAAAAAGCAAGAGGAGCTATATCTGCCTGAACTATTCTTACAGTGCCTTTCATTGTACATGCAGTTTTTGCGTAAGAATGAAAAACTGAAGGGTGACATAGAATATGGAGTTATGAAAGATAGAATATGCCTTGAAAGGAAAGCCATAAACCTGAAGAGGTTAGAACTTCCACCTAGTGGGTCCACTGACTCTGCTCAGAGCAATAAAGCGGAGCCCCAGTGTTACAGAAAAGAGAAACTGCTGTGCATCAAGCATAGACAGGATAGAGCAGGCTCAGTCGGCAGGAATGCCTGCGAAGCCATCCCTTTACCTCACTCCAAACTGGATAAAGAGAACATTGATGTGATCATCTCGGGTAATGTAAGACAAGGAAAATATAACTCACAGGAAGAGGAAACTGGCATAGAAGACATGAAGATGGATGGAATAATGGGCTCTAACATTACCTTAAAGACAAAGGAATCAACACTGTCTTATTCATCCAGTAGAAACAAATTAACTTTATGCTTTGACACTACAAAAAAAGGCAAAATACAAGAAAAGTTAAGTAAATCAGACACGAAACCAACAAAATCTTCTATTTTATTACCATGTCTATCACATCCTAATTTGAATTCAAAAATAAAAGTAGGAAAAGATAAGTCAGGACTACTAAGAGACTGCCTTCCACCACTAAAGCCCCTGCCGCCACTGAAAGGCAGAAAAGTACCATTTTCAAATCTATTTAATAGAGATAATTCATGTGGCTTAATAAAATTAAATTATCTTCCACAGAGGAAAGAATATAGGAATAATATAGCCCATTCGACAGATATAATAGGCCTCAACCATGCTCAAAAGGGGAAGAAGCCACCTTTTAAATATCTGCTACATGGAAAGGAACGATGGGTGGATGATAAAATTCAAAAATTTATCCAGGACAACAAAAACAATCTAGATGCAGTTCAGAATAAACCTTGGGAGTTTGCTCCTTCTTCAGTTCTTCTGGAATGGAATCCTAAAACAGTGGAGGCATACTTAAAAGGACTGACAAAGCTCTGCCTTAGATCACCAGCAGTGATAGAATTGTCAGGTGCAATAGAAATGTACCCAAAACTAACTGATGCTGTTTTAAGCAGTATTGAAAAAGTAAAGCATATGCCACTGAAAGAGAGATTGCGGATAGAGTCCAAGGAAGTGATACATTCAAGCAGACTATCTTTGAGACAGAAACTGTCTTCAGCACCACAGGAGTTACAATCTAAAGTTGAAGAAAAGGAAAAAAAGATACAGGAAGATAAAAAAATTAAGAAGTGTAACAAGCCTTCCACACATTCTCTTTCTTACTCTCAAGTGAACACAAGAGTACATGGAGAGGAAGCTATGCAAAGAAGAACCCAGTCTTCTAGCCATTGCTTAAAGCTCCAAAGACCATCAGATAGAGGGGAAATTGTTTGTAAAAAGTCTACTTTTGAACCTGTCTTGAACAGTGTAAAACATTCCTTGGAATATGTAATCCAGAAAGAAGAGAGTACAAAAACAGAAAAAAACATACATTTGAAAGAAGACCAATCAGTATCACAGAAAATTCAGTTAAACATCAAAGAGACAGGACAAGAGCTACAAACTAAAGATGAACTAAATGCAGTTGTAACCACCACCAGCCCATGGACGCCGACAAATATAAATGGAAGCTTGAAACATTTGCAGGAAAGAGAATGCAAGCGGGGTGAGAGTTTAGCCTCGGCATTTTTACCCCACGGTAAGTTGGACATAGAAATAAAAGGCAGGGAAAAAACATGGACAGAAACAGGATCCTGTTCTCTGCACTCACAGAGTATGGAACCTTCAGGTGCAGAAAAATTGAATTTTGCAGCGTCTTCTTTGAATGATATCATAAGTGATCCAAAAAGATCAAGATGCATGCCATATAAAGAAGAGGATAGAGTGAATACATTTGAAAAAATCACAATGCATCCTAAGGCCAAACATGTGAACATGAAGAAATCACCCCTTTCATGTACACCCAAAGTAAAGAGATTTAAAGCAGATCTTGAAGAGCAAAGTAAAAAGACACATAAAAGTAGTAGGGGAACGGTCATGCTTCTGAGAGAAACATGTTCTGTCATCACTTCTTCAGATGCCTTTAAATTAGACATATCAGAGGGAGGTGAAACAGGAACAATGCAAAGCCATGTGCCCTACCCTGCGCCACAGAAATCACTGCCTATAGGGCAAGTAAGATCTACAAAGATCATTGCTATCAATTTTAAAAAAAGAAAACTACATCCACCATGGGAAGAGGAAGAAGTACACACCTCAGCCACTGATAATTTGACATACCCCAGCAGCTCAATTTTCATGACCAAGATATTTATACCTCCTCATGTGTCCAGTGTCAAGAAACACAGAACGCCGAGTAAGAAAAGAATTCATCAGTGGACTAGTAATGAAAAACCAGAACAGAAACAAGAAAGAACAAGACACCACAATGTAGTTGCAACAAAATGTGATGATTCTATATCATTGCTTACAACAGAGCAAATAGCATCCCCAAAGCAAATTTCTAAATGTTCAAAAAAGAGGAAAATTCTTCCCCCAGTGCAGGAAGAAGTACAAACCCCAGCCACAGATGGCTCAACACACTCTAGTGACATAGTTTTAAAAGCTACGGTATCTGCACCTACTCATGGGTTCAGTCTCAGTGAGCACAGTACCCCAAGAAAGAGGAAGACTCCCCATGGGAAAAATAAAAAAAGGACAAGACAGAAACAGGAAAAAGCAAGAAAGTTTAATGTGTTTGTAACAGAGAGTTATCCTTCTCTTTCTTCTAGAGTGAAGGAAGAGAAACATAAACTGGGAAAAATACAATTTTCTCCTCCACCATTAAAGGTCAAAGGTATATTAGACTCAGACCAAAAACCATGCATGAAATCATCAGGTTATGTGTTAAGCAACAAAAAAGAACCAACACAGGATGAAGGAAAGAATAGATTCAGAAAAGACATGATAGATGAAAAGATCCCCAAATTAGTAGATCAAAAGGTAAAGAAACTACCACAATCATATACACTCAGTATCAAAGAGCTGCAGAGCAAAGCCCAGGGAGAAAAACTTTTGGATCTGGAAAGTACAAATGTAAAATTGTCCGTCTCACAATTGCAACTCAAGAAGTTTTCAGGTTCACAGATGGCTGATAGAAAAGTTTACCGTGAGATCAAATTACTAAAAGAAAATGTGCCACAGAAAGAAAAGGTAGGTAAAAAAAAGCATGTGGGTGTAAACAGTATCACAGTGCATCCCAAGAATATACATTTGAAGACAAAGAGATCACCCATTTTACCTATGCAGAATTTGAGTGACTTTCAGTGGAAAATGAGACAGCAGGGAGGAAAGGCCAAAGAAGACAGAAGTGAGCCGCGAACAACATTAACTAAGAAGTTGACTAAGATACCCACTGCTACGTCTCCCCAGCCTATTGTTACTGTGAATATGGGAGTCAAAGAAGAACGTGCAATGGGAGACTTACAGAAATCAGCAGATGCTGAAGAAGGCATTTACACTCAGTCAATTACTGGAAATTCTTCAATTAGTCGACAGAGTGAAAAACTACATGTGTCAGAGGAAAAGGAAGAAGATGGAATGCAAATAGCAACTCACAAATATCAACAAACAAAGGTGCAGGAACGTAAAGATGAACAAGGCTTGGTTTTGACTAAATCTTTATTACTAAATTTGCCTCGTCCCCAATTGTGTGAGAAAACAGAATTCGGTAACACAAAACTAAGACTTAGAAGTCCTGCTTTGCAGAGAATATCTACTGAAGGAGAAACAGTACCTAGAGAGGTAGGTATCACTGTTGGTGATACCATGAAAGATGTTAAAAAACATTATATGCCTCAGAGAGTAGAGACATATAGAAAAGAAACCCTAGAAATAATAGACAGGAGAGGCACAGATGTCACTTTGAAATCTCGGAAATCACTTCTGTCCCAGAAAGTCCACAGATCAGAACTGCACATGCACATCAGAGCTCCCAGACCGAAGAAGCACGATGACGTCAGCGAGCCTCGAGTGTTGAGGAAAATGTACACTTCCAAAGCTTCTCTCACCAGTGTCACAAGGTGCAAAAGTGCACAAGTAGTTGAAGTAAACCATCTTGTAGACGGTTTAGAGAGCAAACCATCTTCTCCACTCCAACACATTGTCCCAGCATTAACAGATGCAGAGAAAATAACACACAAAGAGGACATGTGTACTAATGTCAGAAAAGGAAAACAGCATTCAAAACAGGTAGAAAAAACAGTGGACTTGACAATTGAGGTGCCTTGCAAAAGGGCAAAGGTCTCACCAATTTCACATATTCTTAATACAAACAAATTTGTCCTGAATATGAAGGTTCTGGAGAAAAATGTACACAAAAACAAAAGTGAGCTCACTGTGGTTGCATCACGGACTTTCTGGTCCATACCACCAACAGATTCTAGATATTCACAGGACAAAACACAGAGAGGCACAGCAGGATTTACAAAATCCCCTCATCCACACGAAAATTCCCAAGAACCAGCAGATGTCCATAGCACAATAACCAGAGAGTTAGCTGAGGTTGGTTGTAAGTGTGTTGTTAAGGCATCAGAACACAGTGTGCTGCTGAAACAAACCAGGCTACAGAAGTCAAAACATGTGACCAGCGCCCTGCGAATAAGTCAGCGTACACATACTGAGTCAGGACGCAAGCCAGCCTTCCCGCATCATAAAATTGATTTCACAAGATTAGGTGCCATAATAGGGGAAAAGGTGCTGGACATGTCCTTCAAATGGCAAAAGTGTCAGCCAGGAAGATGCAAAAAAGAACCTTCAGCTAAAACTTTAAATTGGAAGAAAGAGAGTGAAAGCAAAGATAATGTAAGTCACAAAGCTAAGTTTCCAGTTTCTCCACTCTTTTCTTCAGAAAAGATACCACCTAAAAAATTAAGCATTGCTCATGCAAGTAAATCTCAAGATAAGGAAAAACAAAATGTGATGACAACAGAGAAAGTCAGGCCTTCAGCCAAACGTAGCCAGCAGATTAAGACAAGATCCTTTTCTTTGCTTAAGGTTCCAGTTCCCCACAGAAATCAGCGGACACCTTTACAAATAAATATGGATAAAAAAACTGTAGTGAATATCAGTCCACAGATACAGTCAGGGGTACCCATGAGTACTAAAGAGGTTTATGACACAAGAAGGAAAGAAGATCCACCATTGATTGTGACTGCAAAGCAAAACCTTCAAGGACAAAGATTGAGTCAAACAAACAATCTCAATTCATCGTATGCCTATATTCCTATTTGTCCTAAAAGCCAGAAAAACAGATTCACAGTAATAAATATGAGAAAAGAACTGAAACGCAAATATTCGACTATGAGACTCCCACAGCACCCAATTTCAAAGATGTTCGGTACCACAGGATGTGGTTGTCCAAGCAAGAAGAGGATATTAGAATATGCCTCCAACAAACCAAAAACCATGGCTCCAAGGAGTAAAGATACCTCTTCAGAAATCGTTATCAGAAGTCTTTATGCTTCCACAATAAATCCACCTCACAATGAAGGGCTACTTGAATCAAAAACAAATTCAAAAAGAGAAATGACAGTCTGTCATTCTAAATTCCAGAAGAAATTACCAGATGAATCAAAAACAAATTCAAAAAGAGAAATGACAGTCTGTCATTCTAAATTCCAGAAGAAATTACCAGATGCTAGAAAAATTAAGGACATCTTAATACATAGAAACTCATTGGGCACTATAGAGACTCATTTGAAAAGAACTACAAGAATAAATATTCCATCTCCAAGACTACAGCCATTGTCTGGAACCCCACTATTAGATACAATGAGAGAATGTCCCTTCCTTTCAAAGCAAGGGGAAGCTGCTCCAGAAACTGTGCCCACAACATTTCAAGATAAAAACAATGAAAACAAAACACTTGTAGAACATTTGTTTCCCATTTATAAAGTGCTTAAAAGTGTCTTTGAAGTCCCTGTTAAAAGTAAGCTCCAAAGCCAAGTTCTTTCTGAAATACTGGGGGAAGTAGAAGCCTACAAGCCTGGTGGTGCAAAGGCATCTCCTTTGCCAGAGAGTCCAGGCACGTCATCAAAACTATATGCCACCCTGCTACATACACCTCTTTTAAAACAGCTTACTCCAGAAGTAAAGAATAAGCTTACTATGCATTTAGTTTCCAAAGCAACTGAGATAAAACTAAATCAGATACCAGAGATGGTAAACACATCCTTAGAGAAGTATGACTCTCTCCAAGGGACTATTTCAGAAGACTACAGTTACAAGTTTTATCTGAAACATTTAAAAATGAATTTTAAGTCTCCAAAAGTTGATACTATATGTGCCAACTTAAAAAACAATTATGAAAGAGCTTTTTCTCCTCTCAGCTGTGTGAAGACACCAACAACTAATGTTTCAAGTAGCATCAAGAAGGCCATGACAAAACCAAAGGACATCAAAAAGAAAAGTGTAACATCATTAGCAAGTCTGAGTAATCTTCCCTTAATTCATGTTCTCCACAAGTTCTCAGAGAAAGAAAAGGACAATCTTCTTGTGCATCTTTGTACAAAAACAGTGGAGATACAAGCAATGGGACTTCCCAGAATAGCCGCACAATCTTATGCAATAGTCAACGGCCAGAGTAACTCGAAGCCCTTATTTAAGTGTATCCATCCTACCACAAAAGGGCCAAAACGAACAAACCGAGTCTTAGTACTTTTTGATGAAAAATCTTTTTGTGAAATCGACTATGATTTGCAACACAAATACCTCCGCTCACTCCCGACCTCTTCTGTCACTATGGTCTCTATGCCAAAAGCACTTCCCAAACACACTTCCAAGATAAGTAAGGGTTCAGGTTCAAGTAAGAGTTCAAGTAAGGAATGTAAAAAAGTAGAAGATTGTGAGGAAAGTAGTACTCTTCCCTTTGACAAAGAATTTTTACAACATGTTTCTTTCCCAAAGATAAATCCACAAGGAAGCTCACTATGCTTCAGAAAATTCCAAGAGCCAGTTAATGTGCCTGCCTTTTACCCTGGTCTACAAGGCACTGAACAAAATGATATAATTCTTTCAGATTTAAAATTACAGATGACACCAGAAAAAAGTAAAAAATGTCATGTATGGTTTCAAGAAGCCAGTGCATACAAGCATTCTGTTCCAGGAACTCAACAAAAGATTGCTGATTTAGCTGATTCATATTCATCTTGGATTTCAGATGACTGGACAAATGTCTCCCCAAATACTGAGACTTCAACTGACATAGTAGAATGCCAAGCTCCTAAAGAAAGTAACAGCGAGGAATGTGTGTTTATAGAAACCAATTTTTACTTAACTCGGGATTCACAAAACTTTCTGTCTGAGGTGCCTAAAGGCATTCCATTGGCAGATATTCACAAGGGTGATAGAGCAAATTATCTGAAACCATTTTCCCCTAAAGATCCAAATGACAGCCATACTAGAACCCATAGGAAACATACCTGCCCTGTGACACAACCTTTCTATCAGTCTCCAAATAGCAGGAAATATAGGTTAAACTCCAAAACGCAGCCTCCTGACTGGATGTCTTGCAGATCGTCCAGCACTGTGGAGATTGAGTCTACATGCTCTTCCATAATGTTTGATGATGACAAGCAGTGGACCACGACCACATGGAGCAGAGCAAGCTACTCCCTAACATCCTCAGCAACAGAATCAAGTATTAAATTGAGTCTTATAAAAAACCAGGACAAATCTCACATGTATCCACAACTCAAGGATAGAAAGAAGGCTAGATTTGATTTACAGAGGAAGTCCAATACCTACCAGAGCTCACATTACAGTCACTTACACAATAAAGAGAAACAGACAAAGAAGAGACAAACCAATCGGATGCCAGAGCCAAATGCTCATTGGCAAAACATCAAATTCTATTCAGAAAGAAGAGAAAAGCAGCCCTTTTTTTATGTCTGTGTACCAGCAGATTCAATGGATGTTATTCCCCAAACCATTCGCTGGGTTGTTCCCCAAAAAATTTTACAGAAAAGAAACTTCCAAATTCCTCGAGTGGCAAATATTTCAAATTCTTGGAATTTATGGGGTTCATCCAAAAAGTTGTTGGGGTCACTCGCAGGAGCCTTAAATACAGCCCATTATGGTTAATACCAACTGCACGTGGATTCTTCTGAGTTGGAACACTGGTTGCTACTGTGATATTCTATGAAAATAAAATAATAGAATGTCATATTTCCTTGAGATGTGTTTACTCAGCTCGTCTCCTGTAAAGGCAGGTGCATGCAATTGTTCTTGAAGGATGGGAGTGGGGCATGACTCTGTTGCATCCTACCAGGTAAGCGCTCTCTCTTCCGACAGTGTTGCTTCTTCACGATCCTAATGTGAGACGTTCATAGACCAGAAGCCTTGTTCTGACCCTTCAGAAAATCAGCTCATGGCTGAAGAGGTGAGTGGGAAGAACATTCTATTTCGGACAAGGTAAAGAATAGGTAGCAGAGATGCGAAGGATGAACATGGAGATAAGGAGGAGCTGTCTTAGACAGCACAATGAGGTCCACACTGTAAAACAGCACAAAACTCACAGCAAGTACAGAGTTTTGCCCACTAAGTTTCACAGCCATACTGAATACCTCAATCCTTCTTATAATAGAGAACTCTGAACACTCAAACACAAAGACCAGCACCCATTAACCATATTCCAGAAAACCAGGCATGAGTGAGAACTGCCTCATCCACATCCTGTCCTCCTCCTCTGTCATTAGGATTCTGGAACAAATCCTAGATACATCATTTGGTCCATAAACATTTTTATTATGTATCGGCATAAGGGCTTTTAAGATGACCACATGCCTCTGTCATATCTAAAAATAACATAAACTGTTTCTTAAAACCCAACTAGACTACAGTAGTGACACATTTAAAATAAAATGTATGTTTCAAAAGACTGCCTGCCACTTTTGGTGATACAAAACACAGCTGTAATCATGAGTTTAATTCATAGTCATGAATGATACGGGAGAAAGAATTGAGTGATTAGGTGCATTGTAATGGCTATTCTTGATTGTTAACTTGACTACATTTGTAACTAACTAAAACCCAAGTGTTTGGGTATATGTATTATTTTTCTTAATTAAATCATTTGAAATAAAACAATCCACTTTAAATCCAGATCTCTTGAGGTGGCAAGACATACCTTTTATCTGGGCCACATTTTCTGCTGGCAGCCTGTATAACAAACACAGATGAAGAAAGCTCGTTTTCTTTCCCTTCTTGCTTTTGTTGACAAGTCTATTCCTTCACTGCTGTTAGAGCCCAATTCTTTGGGATTTCAGAGTATACTAAAGACCAGAAGAGACATCCAGCCTTGTGGACTGAGCAATTACTAGATTCTTGCTCCTTCTGTCACTAGACAAATAATGGTGGACTAGCTTGACCAGAGCCTGTAATCCATTCTAATAAACCACCCTTCTAGATATAGACAGACAGACAGACAGACAGACAGACAGACAGACAGACAGATTCATTCTATATCTTCTGTTCATTTAGATAATCCTGATTAGTAAAGGTGAGATGCAGAACTGTGTCAAAAATAGTACAAAAAAGAAAAGCAAAATTAAATACAAAAGACAAAAAAAATCACATTCCAATTTTATAAAGCTGATTGAAGAAAAAAAATCATAAAAATATCATCTTTAGTTATCTGCTTGATGTGTTTTCCTATGTTTCCTATTTTACTGTGTTGGTGTTCATAGATAACTTTGTAATATATTTTTATAAAGATCAAAACTTATATCTTAAGTAGCTCATGAAAATTTGAACCGATAAATGAGGACTAAAGTCTCACGCACTCGTAAACTTTACTCAGATTATGAAACGATTCATATCCTAAGGGTTAGAGTCACATAAATAAAGTGTACAATCACAAGGACATACTGCATACGGCAGACAAGGAGCATGTAACAAAAACATAGAGGTATATAAACAAATAACAGTAGCTAGTTGTAATGAACAATCTGAAGTTAATTCACTCCTACCTACTACACCTGGAAGGGGTACAAAAGCAGAAGCCAAGAAAAATTCAGTGCTTTTGAGGGAACTGAGGTCACAGGCTCTTGTCTAGGTTTCTTGTAGTTTTCTCACAAGCACTCAGAAACTCACAACTCTATACTTGGACTATGTTCCAACAAAGAGTTATTTGTTATTGTTGTTGACAATTTAGAAAATTCTGTCACTTGTGCTAACTCTGAAGCCTTCCAGACTAGAAGACATCAGATACAGTAAGGTTCAAGCCAATAAATTAGAATGTATATAGCATGTGATGTTACCCACGTGAACCTTTGTTATTTGAACTGGGGACAGGTTTGTAGTGGACAACAGAAAATTCTGGTGACCTTTTATGGTGGTTAGTTTTAATTATCACCTTGACATAGTCTAAAATCACTGGTGGGAAAATCTCACTGGGGAATTGTTGTGGCCCAAGCTGGCCCACGTTTGGGGGCCAAAATGTCTCCGACCGTTCTGTCAATGTTGGAATCCACACTGCCAAAAGCCTTAGGGACTAACTTATTAGCCCACACTGCCCCAAGCTGCTCCAGTCCGAGGGTCGGGGTTCAGCAAGAGAGAGAGTGAGGATGGATTCGAAGAATGGAGACCAGACAGAGTGTGATTCAATCCCGTTTATTCTTCAGTCTCTCTTCCTAGTCCAAGTCCCAAGTCTTGAGTTCCTAGTCCCTAGTTCCTCGTCCCTAGTGCCTCCAAGTTCCAAGTTTCTTCTTCCAAGTGCTAAGTGCCTAATAATTTCTCCTGAGTTCTCTAGTCCAAGTGTCTTCTTCCTCAATGCCTAATTCCTACTCCAAGTTGTACTCCTCCAAAGTGTCTGATTCTCTGATCTCTCTTCTGTCTGCCTCTTGCCTTTGATATGTCTCACTTCTAAGTCACGCCTCTAAGTCATGCCTTTAAGTCATGCCCTTAGGCCTTGTCTCTAAATCTGATCTCTAAGTCACGCCCTTAAGTCTTGGCTCTAAATCACAGCTTTAAATCTCACACACCCAAGGGAAGATCCTGGGTATCTAAAGTAAGATGTTACCAGAGTGTGCTCAGCTGTTGTAGGCTGTTGTAATCAAGTCTTTTGTCAGGGTATATGGCTCAAGATGGCTGCAAGGATGATAGCCGCCTTCTGTCGGCTCCCCACAGGGAATTTTCTAAATAAGGTTGGCTCATAGGATTGTCTTTATTAGTTGATATGGGAAAACTTAGCCCACTATGTGTGACACCATTCACTAGACCTTGGTCTTGGACTAAATAAAAAGAGGAGATTGAGCTGACACTGCCAAGCATGGATGTACGTTTTCCCTGTATTGATTATGAATACAATGCTTCAAATTTCTGTCACCTTGATTTCCTAACAATACTGGACTATTATCTGGAATTGTGAGACAAACCCTTCTTTTCCTAAGTTGCTGTTGTCAGTGTTTTATCACAACAGGAAAGAAAACCAAGATTCCTCCATGTCATTAGTTATAGTAAACATATTCGTCTAACTGCAGTCTGATTAGATTATACCCTTTTGTATTTCTCAGTTTATAATTTACACATTTGATGAGTGAAAGTTTCATCTACAATCCACTGTCCAATGTGGTAGCTTCCCCGTTGTTTGCTCTCCACCACTCAGGTTTCTCCAGTTCCATGCACCAAAAGAGGATTTCACATTGGGACTTAGATTCTGGCCTTGATGGTGGTGTCACCACATGGTTGTTTTCATGGTGAGTAGATGAATCTCTGAAAGCTATTACTAGATCAGGAAGGCATAAGTGTATAGGAAGAGAATGTCAGTCATATAAATACATAGATAGCCCATTAATCCCAGAAAGAATGCATCCTAACTCAGCCTCTCCTGATCTCAATCCCAGATGCATTTGTGGTTTCTCCAGTCTCATTGCATATGAAGACAGCTTCAAAGAATAAGTCAGAGAGGAAAAGATGCTTTTATCTACACTGAAAACATATATATTACTTACAAATTTCAGGGACCCCAAAGCTCAAACTTCCTTAGCATTTATTGTATATATGCTTATATAAATAAAATGCCATTGGTTTATCAATTTCCATATCTTAGCAACAAATATTTATTCAAAGTTTCCCATGTGCCAGACCCTATCCTTAACAATGAACCTGATAAAAATTAGCAAGCACAGTCTCAAGTTAGGAAACTCATAGAGAAGCACAACCTTGAATTGGGAAACTCAGTACCAGGTGAAGAAGAAAAATTAATGTCCTGAAAGCTCTCTCTCTCTCTCTCTCTCTCTCTCTCTCTCTCTCTCTCTCCTCTCTCTCTCTCCCTCTCTCAGGAGAGAGAGGTTATGAGTGTGAGCAATTCCAAAGAAGCCACCCTGGAAAATTATCACCTATCATGGATGATGACTTTTCCCTACCCACATAGATGGAGCCCTCTTCTCTACATCATCCTTAAGTCTGTGTACTCTAAAGCCTTTCTGAGACTCTGAGAGCACATTTAATTACAGCAGAATTCCGTACATATGTCTGATGGGAACCAGTTTACTAACTGTTTAGTATCTCCTCCTGAAAGGGAGTGTCAACAGTAACACAGGCCTGGTGAACTCTTGAAGGTGAACACAGCTGATCCCATAAAGAGGCCAAGCAGATAGTGCCCTACAATACACATATGTGTGTGTGTGTGTGCATGCACATGAAAGCGAGAGGGAGAGACAAAGACAGAGAGAGACAGATACAGAGAAATAGAGGCAGAGACAGAAAGACAGAGAGACAGAAATAGAGGCAGAGACAAAGAAAAAACACAGACATACATGCACAGAAAGACTGACATACATAGTTACAGACACACACACACACACACATGCATGCACACACAATACATACACTCAGAGATAGACAAGGACATACATAAACATCATTTCAACCCATGTATCTGGTATCTTTGTAAGACCACACACAATTCTTTGGACCAAGCCATTCATGTAGAACCTACCCCTTTAAAGTGAATAGTTACAAAAAGTCAAGTCTTCTGATAACCCATATGGCTTCTTTGGCATGTATATGTGGTGGTTCTTTGCACATATTAAAACTGTGGTATATGGGGATGGGTATAGCTGTAGGCCATTGAAAATGGAGATGATGTTTTTGTCCTATAGACAGTGTCCTTTGCCTTACAGAAGCTTTACAGTTTCATGAGGTCCCATTTGTCAATTGTTGATCTTAGAACCTGAGCCATTGGTATTCTGTTCAGGAAACTTTCTCTGTGCCAACGTGTTCAGGACAATTTCCCACTTTCTCTTCTATTAGATTCAGTGTATCTGGCTTTATGTGAAGTTCCTTGATCCACTTGGACTTGAGCTGTGTACAAAGAGATAAATATGGATCAATTTGCATTCTTCTACTGCCAGTTAGACCAGTAACATTTGTTGATGCTTCTTTTTCCACTGTATGGTTTTGGCTTCTTTGTCAAAGATCAGGTGTCTATATGTGTTTCTTTCTGTGTCTTCAATTCTATTTCATTGATTGACCTGCCTGTCTCTGTATCAATACCACGTGGTTTTTTTTATCACTATTGCTCTGTAGTACAGCTTGAGGTCAGGGATGGTGATTCCCCCAGAAGTTCTTTTACTGTTGAGAATTATTTTCAGTATCCTGGGTTTCTTTTTTCCATATGAAATTGATAATTGCTCTTTCCATGTCTGTGAAGGATTATGTTGGAATTTCAATGGGGATTGCATTTGAATCTGTACATTGCTTTTGGTAGTATAGCGATTTTTACTATGTTAATCCTACCAATCCATGAGCATGGAGATCTTTCCATCTTCTTGGTCTTCTTAGATTTTTTTTCTTCAGAGACTTGAAGTTCTTGTCATATGGATCTTTCACCTGTTTGGCTAAGGTTACACCAAGATATTTTATTATTTGTGACTATTGTGAAAGGTGTCATTTCCCTAATTTCTTTCTCAGCCTGTTTATCTTTTGAATAGAGGAAGGCTACTGATTTGTGTAAACTAATTTTATATCCAGCCCACTTTGCTAAAGTTGTTTATCAGCTGTAGAAGATCTCTGGTAGAATTTTTGGGGTCTCTTATGTATACTATCATATCATCTGCAAAGAGTGATACTTTGACTTCTTTTCCAATTTGTATCCCCTTGACCTCCTTTTGTTTTATTGCTCTAGCAACATACAGATTGGAAAAAGATCTTCACTAGCCCTAATATCCAAAATATACAAAGAACTCAACAAGCTAGACTCCAAAGGAGAAGAAAGCAGTCATGGGCGGGGGGGGGGGCAGAAGGAGGGAGGAACCTGGGTAGAAGAGAGGACAGGGAGGGTAAAGGGGGGGACATGATCAGGTATTGGGGAGGGGGAGCACAGGACTGAAGCCCTGAGGGCCAGCAGAAAGAATGAAACAGGCAATCTTGGGAGGTAGGAGGTGATAAGACTCTCTAGAATGTACCAGAGACCTGGAAGGTGAGAGACTCTCAGGACTCAAAGGGAAGGGCCTTGGATAAAATGTTCTACAGTGGGGAGGGGCAACTTGTAGAGCCCACCTCCAAGGGAGGGACAGAACATCAAGTGGAGGGATGGGGTTGCCATCCCTCAGTCGAAAGCTCTGACCCAGAATGGTTCTTATCTGAAGGAATTACAGAGGCAAAAATGGAGAAGAGCATGAGAGAAAGGAGGTCCAGCGACAGGCCAAAATCAGGATCCAGCTCAAGGGGAGGCCTGGGGCCCTAACACTGTTACTGATGCTGTTGTGTGTTTGCAGACAGGAGTCTAGCATGGCTGCCCTCTGAGAGGCCCAACAAGTAGCTGAGTCAGGTGCAGATACTAGTACCCAACCAATGGACAGAAGCTGGGGACCACTGTGGTTGAATTCGGGGAAAGCTAGAAGAAGCTGAGGAGGAGGGCAGCCTCATGGGAAGACCAGCAGTCTCAACTGACTTGGACCCCAGAGATCTCTGTGAGACTGAGCCACCAACCAGGCATCATACAGCAGCTGATATGAGAACCCTGACACGTAAACAGCAGAGGACTGCCTGGTCTGGCCTCAGTGAGAGAAGATGCCCCTAACCCTTGAGAGACTTGAGGTCCCAAGGAGTGGGGAGGCCTGGTCGGGTGAGGGTGGGGATATGGGGACATCCTCTTGGAGACTGGGGGGAGGTATGGGATGGGGAGCAATCTGGGGGAAGGCAGACTGGGAAAGGGATGAAGTCTGGGCTGTAAAAAAAAATGGGGTATAGAGCAAAACAGAGAATTCTCAACTGAAGAATCTCCCGAGTGGCTGAGAAGCACCTAAAGAAATGTTCAACATCCTTAGTCATCAGGAAAATACAAATCAAAACAACCCCGAGATTCTACCTTACACCAGTCAGAATAGCTAAGATCAAAAACTTAGGTGACAGCAGATGTTGGTGAGGATGTGGAGAAAGAGGAACACTCCTCCATTGTTGGTGGGATTGCAAGCTGGAACAACCACTTTGAAAATCAATCTGGTGGTTCCTGAGAAAATTGGAAATAGTTCTACCTGAAGACCCAGCTATATCACTCCTGAGCATACACCCAGAAGATGCTCTAACATATAACAAGGACACATGCTCCACTATGTTCATAGCAGCCTTATTTATAATAGCCAGAAGCTGAAAAGAACCCAGATGTCCCTCAACAGAAGAATAAATACAGAAAATATGGTACATTTATACAATGGAGTACTACCAGCTATTAAAAACAATGACTTCATGAAAGTCGCAGGCAAATAGATGGAACTAGAAAATATCATCCTAAGTGAGGTAACCCGGACACAAAAGAAGACACATGGTATGTATTCACTGATAAGTGGATATTAGCCCAAAAGCTCACAATGCCCATGATATAACCCACAGACCATATGGAGTTTAGGAGGAAGGAAGACCAGGGTGTGGATGCTTCAGTCCTGCATTGAGGGGGAAACAGGATGATCGTGGGAGGTGGAGGGGGGGACCTGGGAGGGAGAGATGATGGGGGAAGATATAAAGTGATCATTGTCAGGTACTGGAGGGTACGGGAGAGAAGTACAGAGAATAAGTAAATAGAATAAAAATATGTAGTTGTGTGGAGGATGTACAACTGGGGATAGCCACTCGAGAGTTCCAGACACCAAGGAAATGAGAGGTTCTCAGGACCTAACTGGGATGTCGTTAGCTGAAATGAGCAGAGAAGGGGAGATAGAACCTGTAGAGACCACATCCAGTAGAGAGGCATGGCCCCCAGTGGTGGAATGGGGCCACCCACCCTAAAGTTTTTAACCCAGAAATGTTCCTGTCTAAAGGAAGAACAGGGACAAAAAAATGAAGCAGAGACTGAAGGAAGGGCCATCCTGGGACTGCCCCACCTAGGTATCCATCCTGTCTGCAGACACCAGACCCGACACTGTGGTTGTTGCCAAGAAGCACTTGCTGACAGGAACCTGCTGTGGCTGTTCCTTAAGAGGTTTGGCCAGCAAGTGACCCATGCAGAAGTGGAAGCTTGGAGTCAACCATCAGACTGAGCTCAGGGACCCTGGTGGGGGAGCTGGTGGAAGGACTGGAGGAGCAGAGGGTACTGTGACTCCATAAAGAGAAACAACAGCTGGCCGGACCACCCAGTGCTCCCCGGGACTAGACCACCAACCAAGGAGTACACAAGGAGGAATCCATGGCTCCAGATACATATGTGGCAGAGGGTGGCCTTGTCTGCCATCAGTGGGAGGGGAGGCTCTTGGTCTTGTTTGTCGCCCCAGCCTAGGGGAATGCTGAAGTGGTGGGGTGGGAGAAGGTAGGTGGGTGGGGAAGCAAAAAAGAAAAAAGAAAAAAGAAAACCACTTCTTTACAGTCTGAACTTGACTACTGGATCTCTACACAAAAATAAGTAACAATTATATGTTACAGTAACTTCAGTCCAATAGACTCCATTCAAATCTACATCTTTGTGCTACAGCTTATCTGTTCCCTGTAGAACAGATAAAAAGAATGTATATTACCAAAGGGGGTCTGTTAGATTGGTTTAAACAATATAGGGTATGTAGTCTAAACATGGATGTCTTCACACTCGAGAGGCTGAGAAGCCACAACCTGTGTAATTCTCCAGGCCAGGTGCTTCCCAGGCTGGCACTGAAAGCCTAAAGGACTCAAGGAGAGCTTTTGGTCCATCAGTACATGGTGATGCTGAAGAGGCTGTTTCTGATGTCAGGGAGGGACAGCAGGAGAAGCAGCGGGGCTGGAGAACTCAGCAGCAGGAAGCAAAAGTACACAGACCAAAACAACAGTGAGTTTTCCTTGAACTTCCTGTATAATCTGAGCTTTTCTGGGAAGTGGAAGCTGCCACCCACTCCAGGGGAAGACCTTCTTCTTTCAGTGCACCCTTCCTGGAACTATCCTCCAAGCCCAATCTACAGGCGTGTGTCTAGGTTGACAATCATTAAACTCCCATGCCTTAAAAATCTTAGTAGCTTGAAAAAGATGACATAGGTAAAATTTTAAAGATTTATTCTTAAATGAAATTGCTTAATCTAAACAGGTGTGCCTGTTAGAGAGTAAACAATTCTCAAGCTTTGGAATCACTTGAAATGCTACGTTGATTCTTTTTCAGTGTTCCTGTTCCAGCAAAGGCTAAAATGTACTAGCATTTGATTGCTGAGAGTCTAAGAATGCAATTTATGGCATGTCCAGCAGATGGCACTGTGTTTCTCTTATAAGTTAAACTGCCTTCATGCACATTTGCAATTTCTGTCTTGTGTCTCATTCAATACCCCTCTTTCTTTACTTTGTTCAAGCATATATTCTAGAACATGGGGAAAACAAAAGGTAGGATAAAACTGTATCAAGGAGAAACTTGAAAAGAATGAGTAATTAGAGCTGGATTCATTGCTTTCTGCCAACAGATCACCCTAGTACAGCCCACATAATTGGAATTATTTTCAGTATGACAAACTCTGGCTGGCCTTAGTGTATCACCACAGTCTATTCCCTGCCCAGTTCACCTAAATATCTTCACCCTTTACTTCCGCCCTCAAACTTTGAACACCACACACAAAGACAACCTGCTTTGTATTTCACGAAGAAGAGACATATGGACTGACCACACACATTTTCACCTTGGAATTAGTCCCTAGAGGCTGCAGAACTTTTTGACTTTGTCAGCTTATTTCCTGCAGCTTTGGAGGCTGTGAAATCCAAGATCTAGGCACTTTGCAAGTCCAGTGTGAGGCAACTGCCTGTTCCTCACATGTGCTGCCTTCTTTCTGTTTCCTCATGGGACACAACATACAGGCTAACGAATTACTTCCGGCCCTTTAATAAAGGCTCTAATCAATTTGTGAGCGCCCTGTATTAACATCTCCTTAAGACTCTTCCTCTCAAAACCAATGCACTGGGCTTTGCTCCAACACAAACATCCCAGAGACACAAACACTCAAATCACAGCAATCATTTCCTCTAGGAATCACTTCATACCTCTCTCTTCTCTCTACAGCACCATTGTTTAAAAAGAAATCCATTACCAAGTTAAAAAGAAATCCATTACCGAGTCGTTTCTCAGAACATTTTTACTGTCATTTCCTTCATCTAAAACTAACTTCACTTTTCTTCGCCTGCCACCTACTTTCATATTATCTCCTTTTTGCAACAAAAGTCCACTGACCTAATTCATAGGTGTCTTAGTCAGGGTTTCTATTCCTGCACAAACATCAGGACGAAGAAGCAGGTTGTGGAGGAAAGGGTTTATTCAGCTTACACTTCCACATTGCTGTTCATCACCAAAGGAAGAAGTCAGGACTGGAACTCAAGCAATCCAGTTACATCCCTCCATGGCCTCTGCATCAGCTCCTGACCTGCTTGAGTTCCAGTCCTGACTTCTTCCTTTGGTGATGAACAGCAATGTGGAAGTGTAAGCTGAATAAACCTTTTCCTCCACAACTTGCTTCTTGGTCCTGATGTTTGTGCAGGAATAGAAACCCGACTAAGACAAATTAGTACCAGTGTAGTGGGAAATTCCTGACAACCTGGCCATGTTTTGGGGAGGACGGTGGAAGGACTTTGGGACTTTGGGCTAGAAGAGCCATTGGGATGTTAAGAGCTCTGTGGGATGCTCTGTAGGAGCTTGGACGATAATGTTGAGAACAGTGCAGAAGATGGAGGCCTGACTTGTGAAGTTTCAGAGGGAAGATTAAACACTCTTATGGGGCTGTTGCTATTTTGATAGTGAAGATTCTGTGGTTTTG
This sequence comes from Arvicanthis niloticus, assembly GCF_011762505.2. Classification (NCBI taxonomy): domain Eukaryota; kingdom Metazoa; phylum Chordata; class Mammalia; order Rodentia; family Muridae; genus Arvicanthis; species Arvicanthis niloticus. The sequence goes on from NC_047660.1 coordinate 136,646,128, forward strand.
GTTAGCTGGAGCTGAAGCATCAGCTGTGATTAACAAGATATCAGAACTACTAAAGCGAAACTTTTGGATTTCTGGGACTATTGCTACTGGTTAGCTGGAGCTAAGAAATTAGTTGTGATTAAAAAGAGACCAGCATCACTGAGGTGAAATATTCTGGGAAGTGTTTTCTGAGAGCACAAAGAGTTTGTGTTCCAGAGATAGCCAAGGTTGTACCTCGAGCTGTGGCTGGACTTGGTAATTTGTAAGTCACCCAGGTAGTACTGGTTTTGAAGGCATGAAGGGGTCATGAAGAGCAGCTGAGGCTCGGCACTGTGAGAGGACATGGAAGGCCATCGGTGGAGGTACAGCCTCAGTTGCAATTGACAGCCCAGAACTGAAGGGGTCATACAAAAGAATTGAGGCCTGGCACCATGAAGAGAGTCTATGAGAGGCTATTGGTGAACGCTAGTTACAGCAGAAGACAGCAGTGTTTTGGAGATGCCAGTACCATCAGACCACCAAGAACAGCAGCAGCAGTGGAGTACAGGCAGCTGGAGTGTAGAAGACAATGTGTGTGCTACAAAGGGCAGGGCTGAAGAAGTGATCCAAGCCCTTGGAGGAGCCCAGAAGATCATGAGTGGATCCCAGACACTGGATGGTTGGAGTTTGATTTTGCTTTTGACTGTGACTGTGCCCTGATAGTTTTCCCTCTTGAAGGAAGAAAGTATTTTAGTGGAGCCCACAGTTAAGAGACTTTTAATTATAAAAAAGACTTTGAATTTTAAAGGGATTGGATATTGTAAAAGGATTCAAATTTTAATATATAAGAATTTGCAAAGACAGTGGGACTTTTAAAGTTATTTAGATCTTGGGGATGATAAGAATGTAAGGGTTGAGACTTTATAGTGATGTGCTTGTGTGTCAAGTTAATAAGGGATCAATTGTACTGGCTGGTTTTGTGTGTCAACTTGACACAAGCTGGAGTTATCACAGAGAAAGGAGCTTCAGTTGAGAAAATGCCTCATGAGATCCAGCTGTAAGACATTTTCTCAATTAGTGATCAAAGGGGGAGGGGCCATTGTGGGTGGTGCCATCCCTGGGCTGGTAGTCTTGGATTCTATTAGAAAGCAAGCTGAGCAAGCCAAGGAAAGCAAGCCAGCAAAGAACATCCCTCCATGGCCTCTGCATCAGCTCCTGCTTCCTGACCTGCTTGAGTTCCAGTCCTGACTTCCTTTGGTGATGAACAGCAGTGTGGAAGTGTAAGCTGAATAAACCCTTTCCTCCCCAACTTGCTTCTTGGTCATGATGTTTGTGCAGGAATCCAAACCCTGACTAAGACAATGGGCTAATCCCTTAATGGGTCCATAAATATTGGCATTGGAGGTGAAGAAAAGTTGGAAATTGTGGAAGCTGTCCAGAGCTAGGGGGACCTTACAGGAACAAGGGAATTGCAGAAGGCAAAGGAATTGAGGATACTTGGAGAGCATGGCCCATGGAATCAACTAAGCAGGGCTCATAGGGGCTCACGGAGATTAAAGTGGCAATCACAGAGCCTGAATAGGTCTACGATAGGTCCTTTGTATATGCTGTGGTTGTTCCCTTGACACTGTTATGAAACTCCTCACGGTGGGAGTGGGGTATCTCAGACTCTTTCATCTGCTCCTGGGACCCCCTTACCCCTCCTGGGCTGCTTTGCCCAGTCTTGACATGAGGATCTGTGCTTAGTTTTATTTTATCTTGTCTTGCCCCATTTGGTACACAACCATGGTGTGCCTGCTCTTTTCTGAAGGGAAACAGAGGACTGGATCTGAGCGGGGTTGTCACTGGGAAGAGTAAAGGGAGGGGAAACTGCAGTCAGAATGCATTGTATGAGAGAAGGATAACAGAAAAGTAAAAGAAGAAGAAATGGTGGGGCCTGTAGGAGGTAGGGAAGCCATTGAAAGAAAGTCTTTGGGGCCTGCGTCTTGCCCTGATCCCTTCCTGTACACAGCCTTTCTGCCTTCCCTCTGACATTCACTTCCACAATAATGAAAACACACCTTTGAGCTCTCAGCTGAAATAAATCCTTTATACTTAGGTTTTTCTCATTCTACATTTTGAAATCCCATTCTATATTCAGCTAACAAATATCACCATTAATTAGCTAAATGTCACATAGGTAATGACTTCTTTTTGTTTCAATCCCTTTTTCTTCAGTCAGTTTCTGTGACATTACAGACTTGGTCTCACTCCCATCCTACCGATTTCTGCTGCTCAGTTGCATTTGATTGTTCTTGTATTTCCTACACCAGTATTTTATTCTTTCAATATCACCCCTACAATGGCATTTTGTATATTATATTGCACTCAAACTCACATCACCAGCCCAGATATCCTTGCTAAATTATTACCTAGTCAATACGGATACTTCTTTGAATAGCAGATATTTTAAACTTAACAGAGAAAAGAAAAAAACCTAAACTAATAAGCATTGTGTGTGGTCTTATTTATCCATTCTTCTCTCTATCTTGGTTGATGGTAATTTTATCTTTATAAAAGTTAAAAATGAAAACCTAGGGTTTGTGAGTTCTAGTCCCAGGTATGATGGAGTAACCATATTCTGTCACATTTCTTCCTCCAGGTTGTATATCTGTGTGGGGCATGTGCTATGCATATTCATATGTTTGTTCCCTTGTGAGCACCTGTGTGAAAGCCAGAGGTCAGTGTTGGGTGTTCTATATTGTTCTCCACCTTATTCTGTCATTTAACTCATAGCTTCACCAACATGGCTAGACTTGGGTGGTAAGCACTTTTAGCCACTGAGCCATATCTCTACTCCCTCACTCCAACTTTTAACAATAGCACAGTGCCCTAGACAAAAATCTGTAAAGTAGATATCAGGAGATTCTAAAAGGGAGTAAAATAAGGCAAATTAGGTAGAGATTTTAAGATTCTGAAAATCTTTTTTTGTTGGTTATTTTCTTTGTTTACGTTTCAAATGTTATCCCCCTTCCCTGTTTCCCCTCCTAACCCCCCCCATCCCATTCCCTCTCCCCCTGCTTCTATGAGGGTGCTCTCCCACCCACCCACTCCTGCCTCAACGCCCTTGCATTCCCCTACACTGGGGCATCAGACTTCACAGGACCAAGGGCCTCTCCTCTCACTGATGTCTGACAAGGCCATCCTCTGCTGTATATTCATCTGGAGCCATGGGTCCTTCCTTGTGTACTCTTTGGTTGGTGGTTTACTCCCTGGGAGCTCTGTGGGGTCTGCTTGGTTGATATTGTTGTTCTTATGGGATTGCAAATCCCTTCAGCTTCTTCAGTTCTTCCCCTAACTCCTCCATTGGGGTCCCCAGGTTCATATGGTTGGCTGCAAGCATCTGCATCTGTATTGGTCAGGCTCTGGCAGAGCCTCTCAGGGGACAGCTATACCAGGCTCCTGTCAGCAAGCACTTCCTGGCTTCAGCAATAGTGACTGGGTTTGGTGTCTGCAGATGGAACGGATCCCTATTTTGTTTTTCATTTCTATTCTCTAGCCCATGACTGGCAAACCCAAGGATAAGGAAATAGCCACAAAAATAAAAGTAAGAAACGCTTAGGAAAGACTGTTCTTTCTAGCTAGGGCCAAAAGAGGTGAGCTGAGCAGATGGGAGAACTTCTGGGCAGTATATAGCTTATTCCACACAAATAGTGCAAATAACCACACCCATTTCCTCCTCTACTGATAACTGTGCCCATTACTGGAAATATAAATACAGCCCCAACTTCTCAACTACCCCTGAGAGATGACATCACATCTCTCCCCTTTGCTAGCCTGTGGTATCCACAGACAGTTAACACAACTGTCGCATCACCATCTTTCAGAAACAAGGTCATGCATTTCCCTATTAAAAAGCAGGGAAAGGATTACTTAGAGAAAGAAAAATGTTTCATTTACTTGGTGTTTTGAGGCAACTTCAAAAATCTTCTGCATGAAATCCGAATCAACAGCAATCAGAATCACATAAACATATGAATTGCTCATGAATGGAGCAGACCTGAATAACACTGTAAAAGGTTTTTTAAACCAAGTTAATGTTTACTTTATTTAATGTAGTTCTGAGGATTGAACCCAGGGTCTTATGCATGTGTATCAGGCTGTCTTATTTTTCTTCTCGTATTTTACCACTCCGACAAAGTATTTTGTCCCTCACATTTGAGGGAACTTGAGGCAGCTGATCTCACATTGCACCGTCTGGAGGAAGGAGGAAGAAAGTGATGGATACCAGTACTTCCTGCTTTTTATGTCACCCAGAATCCAGACACTGGAAATGGTGTTACACACTAAGGTGGGTCTTCACACCTCAGTTTACCTAAACAAGACAATCTCTCACAGGTATACTTCTTCAGTTAGCTTTACCAACTTGACAATACTCAAGAACATAAAAATTATAAGTTGCCTATATGGAATGATTGAACCAACAAGCGGCACTGGCCATAGTATTATCCACAGTTTTTACTCATTTCCCATTTTCTTAATGATATGCTAGGCAGACAAGAATTTAGTTTTGTTGAAAATGAATTTACCAAAATAGTCTTCAAAACTTTCACTACTTCAGTGGGACTTTACTAACTGTTACACAAAAATAGAGCTGGGCAGTGGTGGCACACGCCTTTAATTCCAGCACTTGGGAGGCAGAGGCAGGTGGATTTCTGAGTTCAAGGCCAGCCTGGTCTACAGAGTAAGTTCCAGGACAGCCAGGGCTACACAGAGAAACCCTGTCTCGAAAAACAAACAAAAAAAAAAAAATAGAAGTATATATATATATGCTTTTAAATCTAGAGATTGAGGGGAACAAATTTTCTGTTCCCTATATTTATATATTTAGTTCCTTTACTGATAATTTCAATAGTTTGTAATTTGTATTTTAATAATGTATCATATAAAGGCTTTAAACCATCTTAACTGAATAAAAATATTTTAAACAGGCACAAAATTAAAATTAATAATGAACTCTGTGTAAGAAAAATGAGGCAGAAAATCAAACAGACTTGAGCCAACAGGCTGAGACTACTTTATTGGAACAGTAGGAGGCCCCAATCTCTGTAGAATAACGGTTAGGGGAATGTAGAGGGGCTGAGGGACATACATAGGTGTAGCTACCAAGACGTCTGTGTGTGTGTATGTATGTGTGTGTGTGTGTGTGTGTGTGTGTGTGTGTGTGTGTGTGTGTGGTTTTACTGGGAGCAAGATGGGTTGTCTTTGATACTTTTTCCAAGTGGAGCTGGAAGGTTCAAATTGGCACCAAGCAATTTCTTGTGGCTAGGGGCTGTTGTTCAGTATATCCTGACTCAATTGCTCATGACTTGAGGCCATCACCCCAAACTACCATTCTCTCAGATAACAAAAGTTACAGAGTTTCCCCCCCCCACATTTATGTCAGATGTTTGTTTTCTTTGTCTATGTTAAAGTATTTTTAGGAGAGCTGGGGTGACACCTCAGGGAGTAAAAACCCTTGTTCTGAAAGTGTGGAGTCTGGAGTCTGAATCTCTAGCTCCCACCATGGAAAGCCTGGCACTGGGTGAAGGGCAGAGACTGAAGGATCCATAAAGTTGCTGTCCAGATAGCTCAGAAGAAATGGTGAACTTCCAATTCAGTAGAATAACTTATATCAAGTCAATATGGTAAACAGTGATTGTGTTCTATGTGTACATACACACCCACATGCCAAAGGTTTTTAGAAAAATTATATAAGACTTTCTCTCTTGCATACTCTTGTTCTTAAACTGTGAGAACACTATCTTCTAAAAAAATACAAGAATATTAATAACTGTCATTATCACAGCTAATAGATCTTCAAACTATTATTACTATTATTATGCCCAGACTATGATTGAATTCTTACAATTATCTTAAAAACATTTGCACAGCTTATTTATTCAAATTTGGATAAATGCACTCCAGGCAAACACAATACCAACTGAGCTGCATTCCAGATGCTCAGATTTCAGACTCCTCGATAGTTCATTGGTGTATGTTTGAAGGAACCTGAAGACAACCTGCAGGAACTGGATGAAAGCAGGTCTCTGTCCACTCCACTTCTCTGAGTTTTTTGGGATCAAACTCAAGTCCCCAGAGTTGATAGTGCCTTGAGCACTCTTGTTCACTTCATTTCTAGAATTTTAGACTTATTCTTGTGTAGCTATTGAAGCTTGAAACTGTTCTATTTTTGTTTCTCTCTGTTCAGTATTTATCATCTGAAAGACTACTAATCTTCTGTTGTGGTAATTGTCATTGTTTTTGTTTTGAGACAGGACCTCACTGGGCATCACTGGCTGGCTTAGAACTTGATATAAGACCAGGCTGGGGGTCCACGTTCAGGTTCAAACCATGTACTTGGCTGCTAACATGTTGATGTTGTTGAAGAGAAGCTTTAACCCAATTGGCAGGAATAAAAGTATTTCCAGGACAAAAAGGGCTAGCATGATGAAGCTATATATGCCATTTTTGAAGCTTGACCAAAATAGAAATACTGACCTCAGGCCATGGGTAATTTTATCTGCAATACCTACTGCATCAACATTCAGCAGAGCAGCATTCTTGAAATTCATAAGCTCCCTATGTATCATTAAAACATCCCAAGAAGTATTAGAATTATGCCAAATACACTACATGTGTCATTAAACTTCTAATTATAATGACTACCAACTAACATGAACCCAATGGTATTTGGCATGACACTCGAGATGGCTCCTTGCCCTTAAATTCTGAACCTCTTTCCAGTAATTTGAATGGGATAAAGAACATCAATACTTTCTTCCAAATGCCTATTTAAATCCTCTGGTATATTCAACACATTAGAAACATTTTTTTGCTAAATGATTAACAAAAGTAGCTGTCTTAACATCTTGTGTCACAGCAATTGCAGAAGCAGTGGTGCTAACAATTAATGTAATAAAAGCTGTTATACCAGCAATAATCAAGCCCACTACTGTGGACGTCCGACTCGCCAGCAAGAAAGACGTCACAACAGGATTCTTCCGCACAAGTTTATTGGAGAGCCTCTTGAATGCAGGAGCGAAAGACCCTGAGCCCGGAAAATGGCGCTGCTTATATAGGCCTAGGAGCGGCGTGGCCGCACAGGATTGGCTCCGCTTACAGTATCTCATTTGCACGCCCCGAGATGGGCAGTGACTTGGCGTGTTAGCCCTTTTGCACATACACGCATTGATTGTTCGTGCCGTCTAGGGTTGCAATCCTCACCATCTTGTAATGGCGTTGATCTGCAGCTTCCAACAACTACCCTCTTGCTTCTGCTTAAAGCCTGACTCATTTCTACCAGTACTTGCAAGCTATTTTTAGAATACCAAGGTTCCATGACACTCAGGGCACTAAAACAAAAGGAGGCTGGCAAGCCAAGGATGGGTAAGATTCTGCACAGAGCCTTACCAACCTAAGACAGAAGTGCATTGCTTTGATAATGCATATTCCATGACAGGTAAGGAAGGCATTCTTGTCAGAATGACCTAAGACAGGCTCAGTCTTGTTAATGAAATAAAAAAGGGGGGAAAGGCAGAGAGCTTTTGAGTATGCTTGGCAAGAAGCTGACATGAGCCAAGGACAAGAAAATGGGCCGCTTGGCAGGAATATGACATTGGCCAAAAACAAGGAAGTAGGCTTCAGGCAGGAATCTGACATTAGGCAAGAACAAAGAAGTAATTTCAGATAGGAATCTAAATCTTAGGGTAGAATAATGAAGTAATCTCAAGCAGGAACCTAAATATTAGGCTAGAACAAAGAAGTAATTTCAGACAGGAATCTAAATTTAGGCTAGAACAAGGAAGTAGGCTTCAGACATGAAAATGACCTTGGGCTAGGACAGGAAAGTAGACCCAGATACTTTGGTCATCCTGATAAGCCCTTAGAAACAGTGATTATGAGAGTGTTCACATAATTGGGTGTAATGCCTTGCTTTTTTTCTTTGACTATTTGTGTTTATTGTATTGCTTGTTCCTTAACTATTTGCATCTATTATATTGCTAGACCCTCAACCTATAACTGACCTTATTACATGCATGTAATCAAAATGGTATAAAAGCATAAAGGAGGAGGAGGAATGGGATAGGGGATTCTATGGAGAGGAAATGAGGAAAGGGGATGACATCTGTATTGTAAACAAATAAAATATCCAAAAAAAAAAAAAAAAAAAAAAAAAGACCAGGTTGGTCTTGAATACACGATCTCTTATCTTTTTATACGGTAATATGATATAAGCTCTGAAGGAAATAGTATCTTAGCAGTCAAGAGCCAAAGCACACCACAAATTTACACTACACAACAAACCTCAGACAAGATATTTATTGGGAAGGAAAAACCCAAGAGGGTGGATACCTCTGCTCAGGTGAGAACCAGCAAAGAACTGAGCAGAAGACAGGGTTTATATAGGATGTTTTCGGGGAAGAGCTTTCCAGGATGGAGACTTCCAAGGTGGGGATTAGTATGTGATTTTAAGTCCAGAGCTTAGGGTAAACCCAGGAATTGGTGGTATTTCAAGTCCCAAGTTTTGGCTTTTACTTCTTAGGGCAGGGTCTGGGTTCCAGCCATTAGAGCAGTCAGAGTGTTCTCTGAGTTGAGCCTCACAGTTGGAGAACCTCAAGAGCAGAGGGGCCCACTTGTGCACATTACAGCATGGGCATTGTCTTACATAACTGAAACACAAGTATCAAAATTGGGGCATAAATAATGAGTAAAAAAAAATGTAGATAATACGATGGCCAGTGTTGCTTGTTGGTCCAATCATTCCATATGGGCAACTTATAATTTTTATATTCATGGGTAATATATATATATATATATATATATATAGAGAGAGAGAGAGAGAGAGAGAGAGCCTCTTGTATGTAGTCCATCCTGGCTTCATATTTGCTAGGTAGTCGAAGACAACCTTCAACTTCTGACCCTCTTGCCTACACTTTCTGGGATGCTGTGATAATAGGCATGTGCTTGTTATCCTAGTTTTATGTGGTGCTGAGGAATAAACTCAGGACATGGTGCATGAGCAAGCACCTGACTGACCTATACTCCACAAACACTATCATTTAAAAAAAAAAAACAAACAAGGTAGCATTCACTGTTCATCTTTCTTTTATTCAGAATTGTTTGTAGTTTCTGATTATATATCCCCTTCAGCTGCTTTCACATTGATCTAACTTTTGTCAAACTAAAAGTTGTGCTAACAGTAGCAACTCAATCATTTATAACATTGTCCTATAACATGTAAAAGTTTAAAAATATAATAATATGCATATTTAAAATTAGACTCTAGAATTACATCTGAAATTGTATATTTCAATAAAGGTCAACAGTTAAATCTTTTGTGCTAAAATCACTTGAAACCAGCCTCTGCTGTAGGTGACTATGTTCACAATGTTATATTCATTAATATTCATTTTGTAGGACTGTGACAATAGAATCCAGCTGCTATTAAGGTCACATTATTTGAAGCAGCCTTTTCCCTCTCTCAGGTACCACTAAGATACTACCTGTGAGTTTCTAGCTGACAACAAAGGGTATATTGGTAAGTCATACATCCTGCTTTTCTGTCTCCTGCCTGAGAAAGCAGAGAGCCTAAGTGTAGCTTCTACTGTGAGGTCTCCCTCAGCCCCAGAAAGAGACAAAAAGAGATCTTCACTTCTGCCACTGGGCTTGTTGTTCTTTCTGTCTTTGGCGATGGGCTGCCCTTGGAGCCCTTGCCACGCTGTTATCCATCTGTCTATGATGCTATAACTCTTCTAACTCCATGGTAACCTGTTTCAGTGGCCCTTTTGAAGTTGCTTCTCCAAAATCTTTCATATTTATTTGAATTTGCATTTAATTTTAGAGTTTCTCAAACTTTAATTTGGGGGGGAGTCCATTTTTATTGGTTATTTTATTTATTTACATTTCAAATGTTATCCTCATTCCCAGTTTCCCCTCCACAAACCTCCTATCCCTTCCCCTCCCCTGCCTCTATGAGGGTGCTTCCCCACCTGCCCACCTACTCCTGCCTCATCACCCTAGCATTCCCCTATCTTGGGAGGCTTCATAGGACCAAGGGGCTTCCTTTCCAGTGATGCCCAATAAGGCCATCCTCTGCTACATATCCAATAAAAGCCATGTGTCCCCCCCCCCCATGTATACTCTTTGGTTGGTGGTTTAGTTCCTGGGAGCTTTGGGGGGGTCTGATTGGTTGTTATTGTTGTACTTCCTATGGGGTTGAAAACTTCAGTCCAACTTTCCTCATGAATATTGATACAAAGATAATAAAATTCTTGCAAACTGAATCTAAGAACACATCAAAATGATCATTCACCATGATCAAATAAGCTTTATTCCAGGAATGCAGGGATGATTCAATATATGGAAAGTCATCAATGTAATCCACTATATTAAAAAACTCAAAGAAAAAACTCACATGATTATCTCCCCAAACCTCCCTCTCTACCCTCCCCTTTGCCTCTATGAGCGTGCTCCCCCACACACCCATCATCTACTGCCCCAACCCTCCAGCATCCCCCTACACTGGGGCATCAACCTCCGTAGGACCAAGGGCCTCCCCTCCCACTGATGGCAGACAAGGCTATCCTCTGCTACATATGTATGGAGCTATGGATTGCTCCCTGTACACTCCTTGGTTGGTGGTCTAGTCCCTGGTAGCACTGGGAGGTCCAGTCAACTCATGTTCTTCCTATGGGGTTACAATCCCCCTCCGCTCCTCCAGTCTTTTCACCAGCTGCCCCAAAAGGGTCCCTGAGCTCAGTCTGATGGTTGGCTCCAAGCTTCCACATCTGTATTGGTCAGTTGCTGTCTGAACCTCCCAAGGAGCAGTCACACTAGGTTCCTGTCAGGAAGTGCCTCTTGGCAACAGTGTCAGGTTTGGTGTCTGCAGAAAGCACGAATCCCAGGGTGGGGCAGTGCCTGGATGGCCCTTTTTTTTTTGCTCCATTTTTTGTCCCAGTTCTTCCTTTGGACAGGAACATTTCTGGGTTAAAAACTTTCATATGACTGTATGGCACCACCCCACCACCAGGGGGCGTACCTATCTACTGGAGGTGGTCCCTACAGATTCTATCTCCTTTTCTCTGCTAAAAATCATTCCCATTGGGTCCTGGGAGCTTCTCATTTCCCTGGCGTCCGGGACCCTCCGTTGGCTATCCCCAGTTTCTCATCTCCCCTACATATTTTTAATTCAATTTTCTAACCCTCTGTACCTCCTGCTCCTCCAGTACCTGATACAACCCTCCTTATTTCCTCTCCTTCCTCTCTCCCTCCCAGGTCCCCCCTCCCTTCACCTCCCTCTATCATACTGTTCCCTCCTCAATGCCTGACCTGTACTATACAACCAGCAGGATAAGCACTGGCCAAGAAAGGGTGCCGCCCATGCCGCAGACCAGCTCCCAAGTCAACTCACCCTCGGCCCACAGGGTGAGTTGCATTTGTGTTCTCTAAGGGTCTGCATGACACCTGCCCAGGATCTTCTGGCTTTTAGGGTCTCTGTTGAGAAGTCTAGTGTAATTCTGATAGGTCTGCCTTTATATGTTACTTCCCCCTTTTCCCCTTACTGCTTTCAATATTCTTTCTTTGTTTTGTGCATTTGTGTTTTGATTATTGTGTGACTGGAGGAATTTCTTTTCTGGTCCTATCTGTTTGGTGTTCTGTAGGCTCTTTGTATGTTTATGGCCATCTGTTTTTTTAGATTAAGGAAGCTTAATTCTATAATTTTGATGAAAATGTTTGTTCCCCCTTTGAATTGGAACCTTTACTCTCTTCCATACCTATTGTTCGGTCTTTTCGTTGTGTTCTGGATTTCTTGAATGTTTTGAGTTAGAAGCTTTTTGTTTTTTGTATTTTCTTTGACTATTGTGTCAGTGTCTTCTGCACCTGAGATTCTCTCTTCTATCTCTTGTATTCTGTTGGTGATGCTTGCGTCTGTGACTCCTGATCTCTTTCCTAGGTTTTTCATCTCCAGGATTGTCTCCCTTTGTGATTTCTTTATTGTTTCTATTTCTATTTTTAGATCCTGGGTAGTTTTGTTCAATTCCTTCACCTGTTTGATTGTGTTTTCCTGTATTTATTTAAGATATTTATGTGTTTCCTCTTTTAGGGCTTCTAGCTGTTTACCTGTATTCTCTTGTGTTTCTTTAAGAGAGTTATTTATGCTCTTCTTAAAGTTCTCTATCATCTTCATGAGATGAGAATTTAGGTATGAATCTTGCTTTATAGGTGTGTTTGGGTACCCAGGGCTTTCTGTGGATACTGAACTGAGTTCTAATGCTACCAAGTAGCACTGGTTTCTGTTGCTTATGTTTATGTGCTTGCCTCTTGCCATCTGGTTATCCCTGATGTTAACGAGACTCGCTGTCTCTGACTGGAGCTTGTCCCTCCTGTGAGCCTGTGAGCCTGTGATCCTGTGATCCTGGATGTGTCAGAACCCCTTGGGGTGAGCTGCTACTGGGGTGTTGGCTGAGTTGGCTGGGATCCAGGGCAGAGGCTCTGCTCTAGGTACCAGTGCTAACCAGAAGGTGGGCGGGTCTCTGGCTGGGCGGGGTATCTCCTGAATATATTTCTAATATCTTCTCTGAGAGTTTCATACTTTCTTTCATTTTGTTGGAGATTGCCTCACTGACAACTGTTGAGAACTGCTCTGTTAATGTTGGAACCCTCACTGTCAAAAGCCTTGGAGGCTAAACTGTTAGAGCCCACACTGCCCCAAGCTGCTCCTGTCTGAGGGTCGGGGTTCAGCAAGAGAGAGAGGACAGACTCAAAGAATGGAGGCCAGACAGAGTTCAATTCAATCCCGTTTATTCTTTAGTTTCTCTTCCTAATCCAAGTCCCAAGTCTTGAGTTCCTAGTCCCTAGTTCCTAGTCCCTAGTGCCTCCAAGTTCCAAGTTACTTCTTCCAAGTGCCAAGTGCCTAATGTCTAATCCTAGTTGCCTGTCTCGAGTCTCAAGTGCCTACTGTCTAATTCCAAGTTCTTCCTCCAAGTGCCAAGTGCCTAATACTTAATAATCTCTTCTGTCTGCCTCTCGCCTTTTATATGTCTCACTTCTAAGCCACGCCTCTAAGTCATGCCTTTAGGTCTTATCTCTAAATCACATCTTTAAGTCTCACACACCCAAGGGAAGATCCTGGGTATCTAAAACAAGATGTTATCAGAGTGTGCTCAGCTGTTGTAGGCTATTGTAATCAAGTCTCTTGTCAGGGTATATGGCTCAAGATGGCTGCAAGGATGATAGCCGCCTTCTATCGGCTCCCCACAGACAACTGCTTTGAGTTCATATGAGCACTGCCCTGATGTTTCCAGAATGCACTGTCTGTCTGCAGTCATCCGCTGTCTCCAGCTCTTAGACGTTTTTGGATCTCTCTTCCACATAAGGCTGAGAATTCTGAAATCTCTTATTCTTAGCACCTTGGCCTTGTGGGTCTCTCTCTATATTAATTGTTACTGCAAAGAGAAATTTTTCAGATAAGAAATATATTGATCTATTTAGTACAATGATGAGCCACTAGGAATAAATTTAATACTATGTCCATCAGTAAAATAACAGTAGTAGGTTCTCTCTCTGAGTTATGACCTATCTAGATATAGATTTCTAGACTGATAATAAATATGATTATCATGTCTATATGAATTTGAGCATTTTTATGTGTAAAGTCACTTATTTATTCATTTATTTGTTGTTTCAAGACAGTTGGCTGTTCTAGAACTCACTCGGTAGACCATGCTGGCCTTAAACCCAGAGACTGGCCTGCTTGTGCTTTCTGAGTGCTGTAACTAAAGGCATGTGTCACCACAGCCAGGCTTATGTGTTTTTAAAGACTTTTAAAAGTTTTTAACTTCATATTTTACATATTTCCCAAAACTTGAATGCTAATCAATTAGGTGTCTTTTAAAATTTATTTGTTAGAGATTTAACAATGTCTTTCCTAGCTTGCTAAGTCCTCTTGTATCCTCATGTATTATTTAAATATTATGTGGTTAAATGTATTTATTATTTGTAAATTGCCTTTGAAGTAAAGCATTGTGAAAATGGCTTTTTAATTCAAACTCACAAAGAAGTTGACCTATATTTGTTTCTAGTACTTAATTTTCTAGTGCTTTTAAATTAAATGTATAGATTACTCATTAAGAATGTGTCCTTGGGCCGGACAATGGTGGCGCACGCCTTTAATCCCAGCACTTGGGAGGCAGAGGCAGGCGGATTTCTGAGTTCGAGGCCAGCCTGGTCTACAGAGTGAGTTCCAGGACAGCCAGGACTAAACAGAGAAACCCTGTCTCAAAAAACAAAACAAAAAAAAACAACAAAAAAACAAAAAAAAATGATATTTTAATATAGACAAGAAAAGATATGAAAGATATTGGAGTGAAAGTGAAAGTGTAGCTTCCCAAAGGAAAGCTCTCTGGTTTCCATCTTAAAACAGGGCTGGAGAGACGGCTGAGTGGCTGAGAGCAATCCTTGCCCTTACAGAGGATGGTTTGGTTCTTAGCACTCACACAGTGGCTCACAGCCACTTGTAATCCAGTTCCAGGGGACCCCAAACCCTCTTTCAACTTCTACTGGCACACATGCCGTGCCCACACACAAACTCAAGCACATATATATACATATAAAATTAAATAAGTAAACAAGTCATAATATTTCCCTTTGATGCAGAATTCTGTTCTGTTAAGAAATAAGAGACAAAGGCTGGAGAGATGGCTCAGCCGTTTAAGAGCATGGACTGTTCTTCCAGAGGTCTTGAGTTCAATTCCCAGCAACCACATGGTGGCTCACAACCATCTGTAATGGGATCTGATGCCCTCTTCTGGTGTGTCTGAAGACAGTGACAGTGTACTCATATACATAAAATAAATAAATATTTTTAAAAAAAGAGACAAGATTAAGAAGGGGTGGTGGCTATTCCCAAAATTTATCTTTAGTTCTAATATAAATTCTAAATATTTTTAAAATTTTTGAAATCTCTTTTTAACTTAGATGTATCTTTAGAATTATTATTCTCTGTACCTAAGCAATTTTACCATCTTTAGTTTATTTTAAATTCCAAGTAAACATGCTGTCTATTCATGATTTAAAAAAAAAAAAACTCTATCACCTAGAACTTTTAGTTAAGAATGCAAAGTAAAACAGTAAATATTGCTTATTGAGGGAAATGCAAAGTTAACTTATCACTATTTACATTCCCTTCCGTTCATGCTTATATATTTATAAGTTGAATTAACACACTAATCAAATATAGAAACACCTGGGACAACAAATATCCACCATGCCATACACTCCCCCCTTCCTTAGATTACTCATGGAGGAGTGTTTGGGGAGGAGAAAAAAGAACCTCTAAGGAGACAGCTATATCAGCAGCCTGATATAGCTATCTCCTTAGAGGTCTACCAGAGTTGGACATATTCAGAGGCAGATGCTCACAGCTAACCACTGAACTGATCAAGGGTTTCCCAAGGAGTTAGAGAGAGGACTGAAGGAGCTGAAAGGGTTTGCAGTCCCATGGGGAGAGCAACAATACCAACCAACCAGAACTCCCAGGGTCTAAACCACCAGCCCAGGAGCACATGGGTAGGGACCCATTGTTCCAGCTGTATATGTAGGGGAGGATGGCATTGTTGGGCACAGGTGGGAGAGGAGATCCTTGGTCCCATGAAGGCTGGACTCCGAGTGTGGGGGAATTCAAGGATGGGGAGGTGGAAGTTGGGGGGGGCATATCTTCATAGAAGCAGGAGGAGGGAGGATAGGATAGGGGATTCCTGGGCGGGGGGTGGGGGAGAAATGGGGTAAGGGGATAACATCTGAAATGTAAATAAAATATTCAATAAAAAATAAAAAGAAAAAAGAAAAAAAACTGAAAGAACCTCTACCAAGCTTAACAACCCAAAATACTTCAGAATTCTGAAAGCAAACAAAAATCAAACTGATTGTCAGAAACCAAGATGCTTTCAAAGCCAATAAACAAGATATACAACTGTGAAAAATTGGAAGCAAATCTGAAACAAAAAGTTATTTAACAAACGGACCACCTACCAAACTGGGAGGTCCAACAACCATGGAAAGAGGTCACCACAATTTACCAGAGAAATAATGCCAGGTGGCTCATTCTGCTAGGATACCACACGGAGTGCAATAACTGTCAATGTAAAAAAAAAAAAAAAACAAAAACAAAAAAACCCTGACCTCAAAAAAGATAAGAAATGATGTCTTCTAAAGGGGAAAAAAAACAAAAAACAAAAAACCAACAACTATGTCCTGGGAAACACAGACTTAGGTTATCCCCAAATCCAGGTTCTGATGTGGTAACAGTTTGATGAATGTTTTATAGCAATAGAAAAAGTCATCCATGAAGGCACTTTTCAAATACATTGAAATATTAAGAAGAAAGGTTACTGCAAAGCAGAAAAGTGTCAGCTATAGGTCTCAGATGCTGTCTGATGATATTTTTAGTCTTTTTGCTCATGGAAATTAGGGTTTTATTAATACATCCACAAAGGCTTTATCTGTTAGTTACAGAGTATTTGGTCAGAAACACAGTGAGCAAGGAATGACTGTGTAAGCAAAGTTAGATTCTGGACTGTCGACAGCCCGGCCTCCACCCAGTGGTGCTCTGCCTCCCAGAAGGTTCACTTGAAGAAGCTGATTCTCCCCAGAAGCTTTGTTCATGTTAACAATGCTCTGTTTTTCTGAT
The DNA here is from genome assembly GCF_011762505.2 of Arvicanthis niloticus. Classification (NCBI taxonomy): domain Eukaryota; kingdom Metazoa; phylum Chordata; class Mammalia; order Rodentia; family Muridae; genus Arvicanthis; species Arvicanthis niloticus. The sequence continues at coordinate 136,662,794 of NC_047660.1, forward strand.
TGTTTAATTCAACCTATGTCTTTTATCTCTACTTAAGAGTTTTAAATAACCATATTTACAAGATAAGAATGAGACAAGAACCTGTACTTTAGCCATTTTTATAGAATATTATGTTAAATGGTTTAGCTGGTGGTATACGATCAGAAAAAGAAATGAAAGACATTACGATTGGAAAAGAAGAAACAAAACGGTATTAAAAGACATAATTTTGTAAAAGAGAATCCAATGAAATCTGCTTTTAAAAGCTACTTGAAAAGATGTTAAATATTATATACAATAAATAAAATGTATGTACATTATGATGAATAACCAGAAATTTACCCATGATAAAGGAAATTGTAAGAGTTATCTGGGCAAAGAAATGCAAGAATTTTCAGTGGAGGGTAGGGGGAAAATAGCCGTTTATAGAAAAGGCATCAAGCTCAAGTTTTCACCTATGAAACAGTGAAACTGAGAGACTAGGAAAAGATGCCCCATAAGTAAGGTGTGTACGTCAGAAAGAGCTTTAATCTAACTAAAACAATTTAAGGTTGGTAGTATGAAAAGCACTGATGAAAGACCAAAGATCCATCTGTACGAGGAAAGCAAAACAGAGAGATGCTGTATTTGGGTCCGAGTCTAATATGGAAGGTTTTAAATGGTTGGAGTAACTGGACACTACAGTTATAAGTGGAGCATATGGGGGCAGGTTAGTGATGCAGATCCCCTTGGTCAAATGCACATTTAATCACATTCATCTTCGTAAGGGAAAGGACTGTGCCATTTCCATTCTCTGTCCTGATTACACTGCGATTCTAAAGACACTCTTAAAAATAAGGGCCCTGTTTTCCATTTGTGTACAATTGAGTATTTCCGACCTTGTTGTCTATGGATTAAGGTATGCTGCAAGCCTTGCTTTTAGGAAGAGCCACTGTGTTTTTGTTCCAATGTCTAGAGTGACTCATATGTGAGCAGTGAAAAGTGATCCCCTGTGAGAACTGGTGCCACTGCCACCATTATTTCTGTGCCAGGCAGAGAACCAAGCCTGTGACCAATCAGCTGATCTTTTTACATGTGCAAAGCACTTAAGCCGCCCTGAACTTGAGTGTTTCCGCTTGCACTTGGTTTATGATTGAATTTTGATTGCTACTCAGGGTTTTCTACTAACATTGTGAGAAAGAATCCTCAGAATATTGACCTGCAAGCTCCCCCCCCACACACACACTTGGAGAATCACAACAGAATCTACTATACTATTATGGTAAAGACCTCTTAACTAAAACGTGAAACCTTGATTTTTGTTGCCATTCATTTTTGTTGAGTAGGAAGCTTTTCAAATGGAGCTTTAAAACAGAAGTTTTAGGTCACAGCACAGCATGCTTGTGTGACATACCTTTTTACAACTGTCACTGGCAGTACCTTGTACCACAGGGGCACACTGTTACAATCAGTCTACATTAACATCATCAAGGACTTAAGGGCTAACGTCCCTGGTGCACACTGCAGCTCACTCTCAACGATGCACACTCTGTGTTGGGATAAATGTTATGGCATATGCTCACTAGGCAGTATTGCAGTATTGCAGGGTAATTATACTGTCCTAAAGTTCCCCTGTGCTGTTTGTCCCCCAGTCCCTACTTCTCCCCACTTACCAACCAGTAGTCCTTTTGTTATCTCTGTTGTTTTGCTTTTCCAGACCACCTGTTATGGTTTGAAGAGGAAGAGTTTACCCTAAAGATTCATATGTTGAAAGCTTTGTATTGAGTAGTCGGTGCATGAAAGTGTTTCCCTCATCTGTAGAAACTAGATGGGTTTGTTGGTTACTTTTATATTATGACAACAAAAAGCCTGACAGAAGCTCCCCAGGAAGGAAACATTTATTTTGGTTCTCAGTTTCAGGTACTATCAGGCCATCAAAATGGGGAGGCATCCTACGGGAGCTTTTACAGACTTGTTATAAGATGGAGGATCAGGAAGAGTTAACACCCTCAAGACCCATTTCCTCCAGCTAGCTACCATCTAGGCACTGTAAGCTGACATTACCAAATATTCAACACAGGAGCTTATGGGGATGTTTTATATTCAGACAATAACAATAATTGAAGCGTGTTTCTTTTAAGGGTGTATCTTGACCCTAGAACCTTCCTCCATCTCTCTGCTTTCTGCCCTAAAAAACATCAAGTAGTTACTTTTCTCATGGTTGTAACAAAATACCTAACAAAACCAAATGATTGGAAGGAAGGGTTTCTTTTTGGCTCACAGCTAAAGGGCACAGACATTGGCGGAGAAATCATGGAGGCAGCCGCTTGAGATGGCTGGTCACATGGCAACTATAGCCAGGAAGCAGACGGAGATGGATTCTCATGATCAGCTTGATTCCCCGTTTTTTATTCAGTTCAGGATCAATCCATGCACTGGGGTCATCCACACTGGGGTCATCCACACTGGGGTCAGGGAGTGGATACTCTTACCTCATTTAACTCCATCTAGAACCTTCCTTCTGAGGTTTGTCTCCTCAGTTGTTTGGTTCTAAATCCTAGCAAGTTGTAGTCAAGATTGATCAGCACCGCAGACATACTCCTCTACTTGTTGTTTTAAATGCAAGATAACCGAGCCCTCTTGTGAAGCTGGAGCTCCAGTGGTTGAGTGACTTGGAAACATGCAGAATTTGCTCCTGGCATAGTCCTGTTCAACAGGTCCTCTGGGAGATTCATTTTGATGTACATTTTATGAAGTTCATCAGATGTGAGTTGTGACTGCATGTAGCAGTAAGCAACTGGAAATCCATTCACATACTGAAATTACCTTTGTATTTGTCTCTCTGGTTCTAAATTCCACTTCTAATTAATCCTCAAGAGGAGCACAGGTTAGGACAGTGAAGCAAAGAAAACTACCCAAAATGCAGCCATCCAGATGTAATGAGTATTAACATTTGGGTTATCATTTATTCGTGCATGGGATTATACCACAAAAATCTGTATAACTGTAGGTTTTATTATTAATAATATTCTTATTATCATTATCTGTCAGGGGCATCTCTGCTTGTACTCTGAAGGCCTGGAATCAGCCATAGGTTTAAAGTTAGCCAGCTAGCACAAAGTCTTGGGTCTCTGTGAAAAAACCTTGAAACAAATGGCTAGAAGCTACTGTAAACAAGCAGCTTTGGTGGAAAGCTGCCAGGTCTCAGTCATAAACATTGTAGATAAGTAACCTTGATGGATTATTATTATTATCCCTAACTTAGATAGGGACAAGTGAATCATAGGTGGAGTCAGAGTGACCTGTCCCCTGAAGCTTCACCCAGCTGGTACTCTGTTCTGGAAGATATCTGTATTCCCCCTAAACACTTACGCTCCTGTGTCATCCCCTTCCCCACATCCTGCCTTTTTGTGTCTATAACCCCTGTGTGAAAAAGTAAAATTTGCGATCTGATCAGCCTATAGACAGATCACCATTCTTTGCATCTTTGCCTGTACCCCCCCCCTGCCCCCGCTCTCTTTCAGGTGACACCTCGGACCCCTGTTTAATGTCCTGCTGGACAGAACAATTATCATCATCATTTTTATTACTTTGGACTACTTATTAATTTCTTCCTTGTTCCCACCTAATTTCTTCAACAGTTCCCACTAACATCCCACTAATATTACAGTTCCCACTAATATCTTTTGCTTTTCTTCATGCTCACATAGTCACAGCAAGTGACAAGACCATACACACAGCTGCACACACATGAATTATAAGTCAGTCTGCCCTGGAATCAATTGTGATGATAATTATTGTGCTCATGTACGCCCATAATTTTTTGTGTTGCCCATACAGGATGGTGGCGAAACTAACTCTTTGGGGCAGCTTTCTTCTGAGGCAGCTCAGCTCAATGGAAAGATTCCATCTCTCTCTGCTCACACTTATGATTCCTCTAGGGCTCAACAAAACAAAACAAGCCGAGAGATTGGCCCAGAGGTGTTTCCTTTCAGAACGTTTTGAAGTAGATACACTTAAGGCATTAAGTCTCTGATAGAAGAATGAGAGCGATCCTTAGAGACTGGCTTGTCTGAGATTACAAAGTCAGAATGTGGGAGACAAAGCTTCCAAGGGAGAGAGGCTTTCTCAGTTTTTAAAGCCAGAACTGATGCTTGAATAGAACTAAGCATACCCCTCCAAGCTCTGACAGTGTAATCTCACAGAACTGCCTCTCAAACTAAGTCTGCTCTAAAAGGGGTGTGTGGGGTGGGAAGAATGGAAGCCATGTCATCCCATGGAACATTCCGGGATAGTTCTGCCAGGTAAACACATTCCTTCCTATTAGAAATCTGTTGGAACCGTGGTCAAGAGATGTAGCTAAAATCAGCAGAGCCTTGTCAGTTACAATTAAGTCCTTTAAAAAGCTGCACTTCCGAGCCACGGGTGGAAACAAAGATGTTGCTGGAGGTGTTGAGCCCCATCGGAGTACTGAGTAGCCTGTGCTCTCAAGCTCACCAAAAATGGCTTTAGTAGAAAATGTCTTTTCTTGTATATATTTGGCACATGTGCTTGGTTTGGATTAAGTTAGAAACATACCATTTATTAAAGTATAAGACAGAAAAAAATATTGCTGTCAAATAATTTTATTCTAAAACCCCCTTAAATATTAAAAATTTTAGTGTATATATTATATATGCTCACACACAAACTTGTGTGTATGCACACGCATGTGCATGCTTGAACACACAAGTATGTATGTCACAGCATGTGTGTGGGAGTCAGAGGACAACTTTCAGGAGTGAGTTCTCTACTACTTTGGGTTTCGGGGATCAAATTCAGGTCATCTGCAGTCTTTAGGATGTACTTGTGCCTGCTGTGCTATCTTATTGGTCATTGAAAAAATTCCTGTCAGAATTTCTCATCCAAACCTATTTCTCAGTCATGGCATCCTCCTTGTAATTAATCCTCAGGCTTATAATTCAGTCTGAGGACATTTTTGGTTATTATGGTAACATGTAACCTGGTGATTGCCAGTGATTTATACACAAGTGAAGCTGTTTTACTATTACAGTCATAACCAAGTATGGAAGTATCTTTTAAGAACTAGAGCAACCCATGATCATGGATCAGAAGAATTTGTACTGTGAAAATAACCATCCCACCAAAAACAATCTACAGATCCAAAGCAACATCAGTTAAAAATCCCAATGCTATTTTTTTTTTATAGAAATGGAAAGAATAATCTTAAAAATTATATGGAAATGAAAAAGACCCAGGTTAGCTTAAAAAAAAAAATCTTGAGCAAAGACTGTACTTTTTTGTTGATGTGATAAAATACGTCAACAAAAGGCAACTGCATACAAAAGCTGCTGGAACTGTGGTCCATGGAGGCCAGGCTCCACCTAGACCTGGTGACAGAAGCTGGAAGTTCATCCAAGTGGGAAATGGTCAGGTGTATCACACCAACAACCCTACTCTCAGTACTGTTTTTGTATTAGTGGCAGATCACTCATATGGTAATAATTTTTCACCTTTTTTACTGTGTCAACTACACTTTACAAATGAAATGCTTTCATCTGAATCACTGTCTCTGTGTTTGCTTCTTGGGCTGCTGGACACTTGGAAGACACAGCACACAACTGTTCATGTGCTAACTGCTCTGTAAATGCCAACCCATCTCTATTTCATACATGAGGACACTAAAGGGTAGAGGAGGTAGGATGCCAAGCTTACCCAGAAAGTAGATGGCCTTTTACTTGTAGATGGCCAGATAGTTGTTCTAGGTGCTTCCCTGTTGTGAGATTTTGAGCCACGTCCTGGATTCCAGGTACTCGATGCTAATAGCAGCCCTGCCCACTGATGTGACAACTAAGCCTCTACAAATTCTTCACGTGTCCTCTGTTGGAGGGGAGGATGGATTCTTATGAGCACCAGGGGTGACAGAGGCAGGTTAGGTTAGAAAAGCAAATAGAAATCATGTTTGTGCTAAGGAAGAGATTCAAGTGACAGTGCCTATCCGTCGTGTCTAAGCCTGACGCTTCAGTATCTTCTCACTCTAGATCTGGCCCCCTTTCCATTGTGTAGGGCTTCCCATCAACAGCTGTTCTGAGCAGTGCTTGTTAGAAACTTCTTTCCTGTTGAGCCCAAAGCCAACTCAGGGATCTTACTTCATCAGTGTGCCTCGCAGAGTCCTAATCCTTCATGGGTTGGCCCTTGAAACAGTGTGTCCCTCTCATCTGAGATCGTGGACCCCTGGCACTTCAAGGTTCATGAACAAAAATAGCAACTACACCTGCCTGGAGGTTAGTAGATTATTCTCGGTTGGAAAATTCAAGCCTCCCGGCTCCTTTCCAAGCCTCTAAGCAAGACTTACCAGGGATTTTAAAGCTTCTACAGATCGCTGACATACTTTCCAATGGTCTCGTGTTTAAGAAACTCTGATCTAAGTCATTTGAGATCCAGGAAACAGTTGTGATTTACTTCTTAAAGCACCTATGTTACACATTCATTTTCATTGAATTCTAGGTGGATGGAGGGAGGGAACTTGATGGGAGAATGGATGGGGAGGAGATCAGGTGCCGAGAGGAGGGGTGAGAGAGGGTGGGAGACAGAAGATATAAATCAGTGCGGGGGGGGGGCATCTCCAGGACTAGCTGGAGACCTGGAACTGGGGAGGCTCCCAAGAACCTATGGGGATGACCTTAGCTAAGACCCCTACCAGCTGGGGATTTGGAGACTCAAGTGGCCACCTCCTGTATCCAGGCAAAACTTCCAGTGGAGGGAGGGGGACACCAACCCACCCACAAAACCTTCAACTCAAAATCTGTCTTGCCTACAAGATGTGCGGGGATGGGGCTGGAGAGATGGCTCTGTGGTTAAGAGCACTAGCTGCTCATCCAAAGGTCCTGAGTTCAATTCCCAGCAACCACATATAATGTGGCTCACAACCATCTATAATGGAATCCGATGCCCTCTTCAGGTGTGTCTGAAGACAGCTACAATGTACTCACATACATAAAATAAATAAATCTTTTTTAAAAAGGTGTGCAGGGATAAAAATGGAGCAGAGATGGAAGGAAAAGTCAACCAATGACTAGCCCACCTTGAGACTCATCCCATGGGAAAGAACTAAACCCCAACACTATTAATGATACTGTTATGCTTGCAGGCAGGAGCCTAGCATAACTGTCTCCCGAGAGGCTTCATCTAGGAAATGATAGAAACAGAGGCAGAAACCTACAGCATGTGATGTAGACCTACAGAAAAACATCAGGTGGAGCTTAGGAAGTGGTAGAGAAGAGAGTGGAATAAGATTGAATACAATGGAGGTATCAAGGACACAAGGCCTAAAGAGTCAACTAACTTGGGCCCATGGGGCTCACAGACTGAACTACCAACCAGCGAGCATGCATGGGCTGGACCCATTCCTTACACATTTGTACTACATGCACAGCTTGGTCTTCATGTGGATCCCTTAACAACTGGAGTGTGTGGGGGAGTTGTCTCTGACTCTGTTGCCTGCCTCTGAATTCCCGTCCTCTAGCTGGACCGCCTGGTCAGGCCTCAGTAAGAAAAGATGAGTTTAGTCTTGCTACAACCTGATGTCTAAGGGCAGGATGGTGCCCAAGCAGAGCTTCCCCTTCTTTGAGGAGAAGGAAAGAGGATAGCAGGGGGACTGGAAGAAGAGCGGGGGGGGGGGGGGGACCTGTGATCAGGATGTAAAATTAATTAATTAGTTACTTAATTAAAAAGAAGTTCCAGAGGCTTTCAAAAAGATTATTACAAACAAATCCTAAAAGACAAACTCTCATCCAGTTGTTTTTCTATAGTTTTATAAAAAAAATAAACAAAAATAGTAAACAATCCCACTTTTTAATGAAGTTTTAAATTTTTACACAAAAAAGTATACAAAAATGACAATACAAAAATAAAATACTAGTTAAGTTGATCTTTTCTTATATTAGGATTAATTTTCCTATAATTCCCTTTTCATGTTGACACTTTTAGAATGATTCTGTTTTATTATATGTACATTCTGTAGCATGTGCACTGCAGTCAGTCTGAAAGTTTGCACGCTAGGCAAGCGCTCTAACACTGAGCAACACGTCTAACCTTTCACTTTTATTTTGAAATACAGTGCCCTAAATTACTCGGGCTGGCCTCTAACTTTTGATCCTCCTTCTTTCAACCAGATTACAGTTGTGCGACACCAAGTAATCTATTTTCCAAAATTTCCCATATCTTTTAAACCAAATTGTGATCATGTTGATATTGTTTTCATGGAGACGAAGGAAACTGGTATAAATCAGTATTAGAACCAACAGCACAGCCAGAAAACTGGCATTTGGAGGAAAAGGACTTCCAACTGATAGGGTCGGGAAAATATCAAAGCGTCTTGTCCTCTCAAGTTACAAGAAAGAAGATCCAGCATGCATGGAATCTTAGAAATGAGTCAAGGACCCCAAGTTCAGAGAATGTGACAAAGCACAAGAATGATGGTTACAGCAGAACAAGCACTAAGGGTGGACAGAGAAGTGAACGCTGGATTTTATGTATACTCAAGTTAATCACTTTTACTCTGGATACTTCATTAAGTCCCATCGGCCTGCAGATTTAATTTTCATGACCTGGATTCTATTTTAAGAGTTATGGAGCTTCCTCCCTGGGCTTTTTTGTGAGCTTCTCTCCATAGCTTTTTTCCAGGAGTCTTTCTAAAGTTCTCTTTCCTCTGACCCAACACCCTACATACAGGTTTAAATCTGTAACTTCCATCCCTTCTTATGGGTAGATGTTCTCTCTTCCTGGAAACTACTTTCCTTTATTCTGGGCAGTGGCTCCTGATGTTCTTGGCTGCTAGGCTCAGCATCTTGGGCAATGCCCTGGGCAGGCATGCCTCTCAAACCACAGGAGTGCTTGCAGGTCGGTGTGAAACACCAACCACCCAGGCTATACTTCCTGTTTGTTTTTAATTAAATTTCTTTTAGGTTAGCTACAAAGTACTGGGTTTCATTATGGGATTTTCATACGTATGTGTTACACTCTGATCCCATTCATTCCCTCCCCAACTGACCTCCCATTTCTTTCTAGAACTGAAACAGAAATTTCCACTTTACCCTGCCCCCAGCCACAGGGTACCAGTAACTAGAGAGCTAATCTCTATTTAGACATTATGAATATTTGGGGGACATTCCATTATTCCATTTCAGGTTGGAGCAGGAGAGAGGTGGGGGAGGGAGGAAGAGGGAGAGGGAGAGGTGTCAGTCTAGTAATGTGTCTGTGAAACCTCTGGGTAATGCTACCATAAATAACTTGAACTCCAACTGGCTGGCTTTTGGTCATAAAGAGCTCATCATTTCAAGTATGGACCTATATAAAAAACCACTGGGTACTTGAGGCCACAAACTGCGATCTCTGCTTCATAAGGTAAAGGCATGTTTAAAGTGATTGTCTGAAAAGGTTTTGAGGGGTTTGAAGGCAATAACCAGGAGTTGCTTGAAGAAAGATCAAATTCCTTAATAGTAAATACTAATATATGTCAAACTAATATAACACCCAGATAACAGTAATTGTACTAGATTGATTTTTCAGTACACAAGCTGTCTTTGAGGAAAAATTGTTGATATCAACAACAGTGGTGGGAGGGGTCATTTGATTTCTCAAGAACTGTCACCTAGTCCTTATCTGAAACATGTTCTCCCTCCCTTGCATGTGAAATAAGTGTCTTAGATTACATTTGTGGCATCCCATGGTGACAGACAGGCACTTTATTCCAGGGTTATATTGCATGCTTATTCCATAACCTGGAGGTGGTTATCCAGTGAGTAAGTCCACTCCATAGCCCTGGAAGTAGTCATATTGAATGTCCACTCTGTTGCCCTGGAGGTGGGAACAGTGGGGACTGCATGTGTGAAGGCCTTGCTGGATTATAGCTCTCAGTCCTCCAACCTCATGTGGTAAGTGTCACAATTAGTAGCATTTTCAAAGCAGATTCTGCATAACAGAGCAAACATTCTAACACAGCTTCTCATCACAGCAAGGATAGTTTCTGAACCTTACAATAATGTTTGCTACTTTTTAAAGGTAGAACCATTAACTTCCTGCGGGCATTAAAAAGCTGGAAAATTAAAAGCTAAGAAAGTATGTGCAAGAGGCAAGATACTCCTGCGAGGCACATGGGTGGAACACTCTGGGGTAGCTTGGAAGGCTGGAAAGTTGAGGTCATTACTTGATGGCTTGAGTGCTTGAGCTGATTAAAAGGCCCCACCACACCCATCCACTGCAATCTAGTTTCTTAGACACTCCCTTCGACAGAGTTGCCAGGGGCAAGCAGCCACGTCACACCCACCACCGTCTCATTTGACATGCACAGGCACTCCCGGGTCCCACATCCTCTGCACACATGGAGCTACACAGGCTTCATGGCTAGAGTGCCTCTGGCATTTCCTGCTTATTCATAGGCCGAAGTGATTGGAATTAAACAAGTTCTCAAGTAGTGCTTTAGGCGGGGTGCCCTCAGGAGCTCAAACAGTAGAATGGGGTGGCTCTAGAGCATGGCAATAAACTCAGTAACGTAAATGCAGATGACAAAATAAGCTTGTTAGAAAGATTAAAGATGTCAATGTATAGTATGGACTTAATACACACCAAGTACAGGACTCATTTAAGGAAAGCCATGGTGGCATAGGCAGCCCCCAGGGCAAAGTGTGGGCCGCAGCTTTATGTCCACCACTGGCTCGTCACTCATCAAGTTCACCTTTATCTGGGATTCTCTTCCCTGACCCTCCTCTGAACTGTTGATCATTAGCTTGGTGCAAGCCCAGTGGGCTACCACTCAGCTACCACTCCGCTTTAATTTTGAGACAGGGCCTCTTATACCGCCAGGGCTGCCCTTGAACTTGACTCATCTGCCTCAGCCTCCTAGACAGGTGGATAGTGACGGGGTTGAGATTTTGATGGCAGTGAGTGGATACACCCTTCTAGTGCTGGTTACTTCTAATTTATCTCACTAACCTTCTAATGGCAGTATCTGCTTCTATACTCTGCTTTTATACTCAGCAAATACCAAGCACCCTGAATCTCCCAAGATAAACAGGCCTGTGGCTTCTGTGCCTATTAGTGGTCTCTGGCCAGCTCTCTTGTTGCAAATCAGTCTTCTTGTAGGTGAGCAAGGGGATTAAGGACTCCAAGTACTGAGAGTGGGGAGCCAGATCAGTCTCCTAGCTAGAGCTGCTTCAACACAGTCTCAGAGTCTGACCCAAGCTGGGTTTCTTACCCATGATTCATTAAACTACAATCCACAAGTGCCCCAGTGGCACCCAATGTTGGGCAGACTTGCTTCACTGAAATTGTCTTCCACAAGTTACTTGAAATAGCTGTAAGCCCAGAACTGAATGATGAGCCACAGTCCTAGGCTGTGACAAGGGGCAGCAGCACCTGCTCTCAGGTGCCCTTGATTGCATTTCTCCTTGATCCCAGGAGCTGCATCTCACTCTGTAAAACAGGTCCTTGGGTGGCTGCCTTATTCAGCCCGAGGAAGCAAGCTGCTAAGAGATTTTGTTTGTTTGACTCAGCAAATGACAGAGCGATAAGCAGTACTCCCAGGAACCTTGCAAGGCTGAGTCTGAAATGTCTTTTCCTTCTCAACAGGCTCTGGTTATGGATCAGCTTCCCCACACAGCCCAGCAGCCCCTATGCTCAGGGACTCCACAGGAGGATGGTTTTGCAGGACCCCCAGTAGGTAAGTCCTTACAGCATTTCCCGGCCACAAGAATACGTGTTTCTTTTAAACTCTAGGATTTTTAAAAACTATAAATAGAGAAGAGCAGGAGACAAAACCAATTACCTTCTGGTTTTCACTGTTATCACTTCCACAATGTTTTATCATGTGTGCAGGTCTAAGAGTACAATACATTTGAAACAACAACTTTTAAAATCAACAAAAGGGAATTTAGATTTGTTTTTGCTTCTCACTCAGATATATTCCTGGCATCTTTTTCTCACAGTGGTTCCCTGTTGGAGTATTTCCTTAGAGCCATGTAGAAGTTTAGAACTACGTCTAGGGACAGATTCAGAAGCAAATAAATAATAGACATAACCAAGGATGTCCTGAGAACCATTTAAGAAAACTGTTTACAGTGGTAAAAAAAAAAAAAAAAAAAAGTTTCACCTCTGCTAAAGAGGGTGTTAACTTATTTTTTCATATTGTTTTCATGAAATGTAACTGTTTCTAAAATTCTGATCTATTTACTAGTAATAAATGAAACTAAAGTGTAATACAGATATTTTTCTCTTTATGGACCTTCAGAGGGCTTACATAAAACTATTTATATGCTTGTGTTTAACATTTTATTACATTTATTTATGTCCTGCTGCGCATGTCCTGGCATACACGTAGCAGGCAGAGACAACATGCCAGAGTTAGTTCTCTCCTTCTACCATGAGGATTCAGTCCTCGGGCTGGGAAGCAAGCACTTTTAACTGCTAGGCTATCACATGCATCCAATGCCTATTTTTATTTTTAATACATTTTTAATTATGTGTGTTCAAGTATGTGCATGCCACAGTATGTGTGTAGAGGTCGGAGAAAAATTTGTAGCAATCGATTTTAAAAATAATGTTAATTGATTGAAGAAAGGGACAGTAGTGCACACCAGTATTCCCAATACAGGAGAGGCTGAGACAGGGGAATCAAGAAATCAAGACCCACTTGTTTTACATATCTCAAAATAAGTAAATGAATAACAATAATGAATAATATTGATAGGGATAGTGTAACTGCCAAACTTCATATTTGTTTACTTACAAAATCAGCCCACCAACTTATCTGCAGCACAGAGAAAACTGTTGCCACATGGTGGTCCTTGGGAGAAAAGGAGACAGGTATATACTGGGTGTGGTAGAGTTAGAGGAATCTGATGGGCCTGGCATGCAGGAGACAGCCTATTCTGGCTGTGAATTTCATGAACTTTGTATCTGGTTGTTACTTGTGGTCAAGAAACATTTGATGTTATGTAACTAACAATTAGATAGATTAAAGACCAAGTTAACTACAACTACCCAAATCTCAGGCTGGAGGGATCCTTCAGTGGTTAAGGGCACGGTTACTGGGCCAGAGGAAGAGTTGATTCCTAGTACCCACAGGTGGCTCATAGCCATCTTAACTCCAGTTCCAGATCTGGTATCTTCTTAAGGCCTCTGCAGACACTGTACCATAGACTGTGACCACATGGCACACAGACATACCTGAATACTTGTAGGCAAGATACCCAGACATGAAAATAAATTTTAAAAAGTACTCAAACCTCACCTTTAGTCATCTTACACACCTCACTGTGATATATGCTTTCCATGTTACTTCCATTTTCTCTGTTGCTGGGACACACACCACTCATGGCGAGTATGTTTATACAAGGTCCTTGTAAATACTTGTGAATCAGTGTCTCTTCTTCCTCGTGGAACCTGGGAGTAAAACATTCTCCATTGTGTTCCTTGCTATCTGTCTGAACTAGATTCAGTATCAGCTCACAGCCCCATGGTTCTAGGATCTCATCAGTCGTTCATAAAGATGGGGCTTATCTGTGAGGCCACCGTGAAGGCTGTGGCTCTGGGCCCTACAGCTTTAGTGGAGAGAGTGACACAATGACTGCACTGGCTCTTGACGAGCTATTGAAGATCAGCTGTTGGGTCAGTACAGAAGTTTCTTTCTTTTGAGTGATGTAAATCAGAACTGCCTGCTTGTTAACAACCATGATACCATCAAAGGAACCAAAGCTTCCCTAATCTATAAATGACTCAATCACCCTTACTATTGGTAAGAACCTGTTCCTAGTATGTCCCACACTGATACCATCTTAAAATGCAACAAACTTCTAGGAAATAAAAATGAAAACATATATAGACACATAAACAATGAGCCCCAGTTTATTTTTAAAATTCTGTGCAACAGTCAATGTCACCTGAAGTCACTGTAGGGCCTCCCCTGAAGGAAGATACAAGTGTGTAGGATTCTTTCCACACGCACCTCCTTCCTTCTCTACCTCCAGTGGCTGTTCTGAAAGACAGCAAATGTTCATTGATTGCTCTCCCATCTCTTTTCTAGAGGCCAGATTCTACTCTGTCAAAATCTAGTCACATCCCAGGATATAAAGACAAGGCCATACATGACCCTTCTGCTCCACGCCAGAATCCCCATTGTTGGTGCCACTTTAGTTCTTAGCCAATAGTAGATCCTGTGCTCTGCATCCTCGGCCTCCTTCCTGACACTTCACCTCACTGATCTCTTAAACAGTGGAAAACATGAAGATTTACGACTGCACGACACTAGCCCTGGAGGGGGCTCTCTTCCTGTTTTAAGACATGTGAGAACTGCTACCATGGGTTATGGGGTTCAAGGAGTATTTAAAGCAGTTGTAACTTAACACCTGGAGTTTAGTTAGCAGCCTCCCTGGGCTTGGAAAGCTGGTTCAACTGTGGGTAGGTTAGGCCTTTTGAGGGGTAGTTGTGGATTTAAGAGATCATACTCCTGCCAGTATGTGGGAATGCCATCTCACCCCAAGATCCAAAAATAGCCATATGCATGTTTGTCTAGCTCTTCTGTGTTCAGAAAGCGCACTCGGCCCACTTTGTAGACAACCAGATAACATTACTTCCTCTTGGTGGCAAGAAAATGGGGATGGGGCTTCACCTCTTCTGTCCTCTCCTAAGGAAAGACCAGGGGCATACTTTGTCATTTTGTCACATGTGAATTTCATGTCCCTATCCCCCTATGTAATTCAGTTTTATGTTCTGTGTACAGTGTCATAGCTCCCGTTGGAGAAACTGTTTCATCTATTACCATCTTACTGAGGCCATCTGATTTTTCTGCTTCACAGAGTCTGACAGGATACAATCATCTCTTCCTAGCATCCAGAAATTTGTTCTTACAGACTATGCCAGCTACACACAAGAGCATTATCAGTTCGCAGGCAAGAAGATCATCATTCAAGAATCCATTGAGAACTATGGCACAGTGGTGTGGCCAGGGGTGAGGATTGCTACATTGTGGTCCAGCTTTCTTGGAGATCATTTTGTACATCTGCGTTGCCTACAACAACTGGCCATGTGTCTTCTTACCTCTGTGCTTTCGCAACTAATGAATAACTGCCTAGTTCCCCAGGAACTTGGGCTCTTCAGACATACAGCATTTCTTCCAGCAGCACTGGCTTTGAAGTAAACGCCTTCTCTCCCACTCCTCCTGCTCCCTGCCTATCCCCTCCCTTCCTTCTTGTCACGATAGGCAAGTGATGATTCATCACACACACCCCTAGCCCTAATCAATATTCATTGAAATATTTTCAACTGACATAAGTAGAATACACTGGAAATGAGATGTAAAACTGATACAACTATATGAAAAAAATTTAAAAATTTATAGTTTAGAATTTGCAACAGGCACTTTTGGGCTCCTCCTCCTTCTCAGGCATCCAATAATTTCAGACTCTTTCACATGGACGACAACAACATATACTTCAGAAGAAACAGCCAGGAGTCACTTCTCTACCTTTTGCCTTCCCATGCTTGTAAGGATGGTACTGAAACAGACAAAATTCTGTATTTTCAGGTTGTGTGATCATGGGCAGTCACTGTTCATTTATCTTGTATCCATATTTAAAATGTGAACTACTGGTAACAATTGGTTGCTGACATGATTGTGAAGATTAATGAGGCATTACTCCTAGGCCCACATGAGCTGTAGTGATTGGTGCAACACTGTCCCTACCTCACAGCTGAGAATAGCAGAACTCAGTAAAGGTTCATAGGTTTGGTAAACCCCAACTCTTGAATGGTCTGAGGCCCAGTACTACCAATTTCTCCAACGCAAGGCTGTCCACATTAGAAAGGATAGGGCAAAAATCTGCAGATGTTTGGGAGTTATGAGATCTTCAAATATTTTGATTGATGACTGGGTAGGGAAAGGAGGTGACTGTTTCTTAAAATTAATGATACATATACATGGTAAAGGGACTCTAAACTAGAAAGCCATGATGGTGGCACCGTGGAACACTGAACAGTCATGAAGAGGGTCCCATTGGACTCTCCAGGTGGTCTTGGAAACTGTTAGTAGGTGGGAGAAAAGCCAGGGCTTCAGGTCTGGGTGCTCTTTTAGTAATTTATACATAAGTGTGGTTTCCGTCCAGCAATGGTCTTTTGCCTAACCAGAAGTTTGAAAACACCAAGCCTATTACACCAGGCAAACACGTAACTATAGTGCTGGTAAGACATTAGAAAAATTAAGGCCTCAGCCTGTCCTGTACCAAATGGGCCTGCCTTGGGATTTGTTTCAGACAGCTGCACAAAGTCAATGTATGATTTCTGGTACATCTGTCCATGGAGAGAATTACTTCAGAGTTTGCTTTGAGGGATAGAGTAGGGGAACTGAAATGTCAAAATGACATTCCAGATGGCACTTATTGGAGGGCAGGGTGTTCTCAGAGCTCAGAGGGAGGCTGGCTTCAGTCATCTTCACAAGATTGCTCACTATGTTCTCTGAAACACTGCAGGCGACACTCAATATTGAAGGTCCACACAAGAACTTTCTCCTGGCCAACCAATCCCCACTCCCTTGCTTTGGTGCTGTCTGACATCTGCTATTCTCACCCGGCATGCCACATGCATCTTCCCTCAGCTGGTTCACCTCTCTCTGCACCAGGAAGGCAGTACTGACTTCCAAGTGACCTCTATCCTACCCAGTCCCACCTGGATGCCTCATTTATGCTACTAAACACAGCGCAGTAATCTGTAACTGGTTGGTTCACACTAAAGTACCTTGACAGCATAGATAGCTGCTATTACCCTTGAAGATATCTGTTCAACAAGAACACAGGCTGCAGTGGGGTAGGGTTACTGTGCTATTCATTCACCCTACACCCTGCAATGGTGAGAGCAGGGGTTCAGGAATTCCCTGGCCAGCAACTTCCTGCCTAGCCCAAATAAAAAGTGGAGTGCAGACTGATTTTCATCTCCATTTCCTCAGTGAAACCCTGGTCTGTGTATACATGGGTTTGTTACTCTTGCGAATACTTATCCTTTTAGTCTTTCCCAGGGCATTGCTCATATTTCATTTGCACATGTATATATGTGTGCACCCCCACCCCCCACCCCCAACACCAAACACTGCTTTGGCAGCAAGGTCCTGGCTGTCCTGGGGCTCACTATGTAGCTGAAGTTGGCCTTGAACTCAGGGATCCTCCTCCCTTTCCCTCCCAAGTGCTGGGAATAAAGGTGTGTGCCACCATGCCCAGCTGACATAAATAACATTTTTATGAATCAATGAAATGTTATATCTCATTATAGAAAAGTTATGGAAGGTAGAAACAAAGAATAAAAAGAACATTTAGTATCATGAATAAAAACTAACTTGCTCATTCATATTGTAGTCCAGACTGATATCATCAGGGCTGATCTAGACACGTAGACCTACAGAAGCTAAGGGTCTGGATCTTTAACAAACTACTCTCAACACTTTGACAAGTACTATTTTGACAATGTTTGTCACACAAGAGGATGAAGGGGAGAGGGAGAGGAAGTGGGGGAGGAACCCAACCTGGTCAGCTGTCCAATGTAACAAACCTAATTAATCTATAGTTTCATAAAAGAGATGGGAGAAAAGTGTTCAAATTTATATAACTTACATGAAGCACTTAGAGGCTCAACATGAAAAAGCTGGCAGGATTTGCTATTGTTCATTACATATTCCTGACTTCAGACTGGAACTGATTCTCCAGGTCTTTAGGTAGAATTATAACCTTCATGGCAGAGATGGGCATTACATTAAGTTTTTCTTTCTATTTTGTTTGTTTTTGGACCAGGGGGAAGAATCACATAGTAGCTCAGGCTCGCTCAAGTTCATACAGGTCTGAGCCACTGTATCTGGCTATACTGGTTTCTATAGAACACTTGTTAAACTTAAAATATTTAGGATTATGCTTCAATGTTCAACTACAAGCAACAATGGTTTGCTCCTGGTTTCTAACAATCCAATTTTAAAGAGAAAAACTGTTGTTAATGTCTTTTAGGCTACAGCTCTGTGTCAATATTTAGAAGACCATACTGAGGAATTAAATCTCCAAGATGCTAAAATACTTGAAATTGGTGCTGGACCAGGCCTTGTTTCCATTGTGTCCAGTCTTTTAGGTTTGTTTTTTCTTGTTCTCACTTAAAAAAAAATTCTTCTGTGACAATTCTGATTTCTTAGTACTGACAGGGTGTGGCTTGGCCACAATTTTATTGAATTGATTTTAAATGTCACTTGACAAGCATCACTGGTTATTCAAATAGTCTTCAAGTAGTTAATTTACCTAGTTTTCAAGCATGGAAGTTGAGAGTCCAAAGGTATGAAACTGAATCCCTCTGACATGAGTGGGGGTGGAGGTTTAAGTTGGGGTGCTACTGACATCAAATGTGGTGCCAATCATCCTATGTCTACAATCATCAGGACTATACGAGGAAGCTTTCTAGTTTAAATTTCATCAGCTTTCTCAGCATATATACCAACAGAGGCAGGGTCAGACATGTGGATGTCTCTTGTCTATCTCTTAGTAAAGGAAATTGTGGCCACCCATATCTCGAGGCAGCATAACCATTTCTTTTTCTTATAGGTGCTCAAGTCACAGCAACAGACCTGCCCGATGTTCTAGGAAATCTTCAATACAATATTTTTAAAAACACACTAGAATGCACAGCTCATCTACCTGAAGTGAAAGAACTGGTATGGGGGGAAGACCTGGAGCAGAGATTCCCCAAGTCAACCTTTTATTATGATTATGTCCTGGCTTCTGATGTTGTTTACCACCACTACTTCCTAGATAAGCTGCTCGCTACCATGGTGTACCTTTCCCAGCCAGGCACTGTGGTGCTTTGGGCAAACAAATTCAGATTTAGTGCTGATTATGAATTTCTAGGTAAGTTCAAACAAGCTTTTGATACCACTCTCTTGGCTGAACATTCAGAGTCATCAGTCAAGCTGTTTAAAGGAATTCGAAAATGGGACTGAAATATAGAGCCTTTGAAACAATCAGTGTCTTGTGAAGCTATTAGAAGGAACACTATACCATACCAGTATGGCTAGAATAAATGCAATTCAATATACAACTTTCTAAAATGATAAGATTATGTGGTGCCAGTCTGAGTATCTACAGAAAGTAAACAGATACACGAAAGTAGCCTTGCTGACTTCTCAATGTATTAAGCTCTTATTTAAGAGCCTATACAAAGAAGTAAATGAACAAGTGGGTTCCTCCTTGTTTCTGTTCTAGTACCTGGATTTTATATGTGCCAATATGCTTGTCATAATTACTAACACTGAGCTTGACAGGGTCTCACTGTGTAGCCCACTGCAGCTTTGAGATATGCACCTGTGTTAGGGGTTATATTTAGAAAATGCCACGGCACGGGCTGGCTATCTAATTGGCAAGGCAGCTCTGCTTAGCTCTGGCTGCCATGTTCCACAGTAGAAGTGGCCAGAAACCATGTGTGCCACAACCAGACCACGAGATGTCAGTGTGGGGGATGGCTCTGCCAATCCACCACGCTGCATCCACAAAGCTCGGCTAAACCCCAGACAATATCTGCCATGCTTGCAGTACCCGGTAGAATGAAGAGTCTTAATGCTTAAAAATTATCCAATAGATTTATATATTTGGAACTGCTCAAATAACAAGATGCCCACACAATTAGAATTGTTACCCAATATCTAAGCTTTGGATGTAAGTTGCTACCCAGGACTGCTTTGGACCCATCCATCTTCCTTTATGGTCAATAGCCTCCTTCTTCACCTTTCTTTCCTCTCTCCCCTCTCCTTCCTCTTTCCTTCTCCCAGCTCCACCTCCTCTTTTACTGCCCAATCACTGTGCTCTACTTCGAATACAATGTAGAATAATAAATGTCCTGCTACATACCTGCCTGATTACAGCCCTGCACCACAGTAATTGCTTACTGTAGCTAGAACATTTATATAGACTGTAGCAGGGAGAGGGTAATTCTGACTAAAGGTGGAAAACATGGGAATTGATGGAATAAGAAAACAGATGTCATAAGAACCTCCCTTGAGGTGTCCACAAAATGGTTTAGCAGTTAAGATCAACTGGTATGCAATCATGGTGACTAGAGTTCAGATCTCAATACCCACATAACAACTTGGTATGCAGCAAACAACTCTTGTGGGGTTTTTTTTGTTTGTTTTTTTTTTTTACGAGACAGGGTTTCTCTGTGTAGCCCTGGCTGTCCTGGAACTCAGAAATCCGCCTGTCTCTGCCTCCCAAGTGCCGGGATTAAAGGCGTGCGCCACCACCGCCTGGCATAGCAAACAACTCTTTACAGCTCTGAGAGATCTAATGGTCTCTTCTGTATTCTGAGTACCATACGTGTGTGTGTGTCTGTGTGTGTGCACGTACACACACACACACACACACACACACACACACACACACACACAGCTGAGCACAGCAGCACACTCATGAAATCCCAGTGCTGGGAAGGCAGAGACAGGAGAATTCCTGGTGCTTGGTGACAGCCAGTCCTATTTTAATTGGTAAGCGTCAAGTTCAGACACTTGTCTGTCTCAAAAAGGTAGGTAGATAGTGATTAAGGAAGACACTCAGTGTGGACCTCTAGCTCCACACACATGTATATACATAAACATGTACACTACTCCCATGCATTATCACAATTGTAAAGCAAAGCTTGAGAAAGAGAAACACAATTCTGACTACCATTATTTCATGTAATCATGTATGTGTGTGTATACATACATACACACACACACACACAGTGTCTGTATAGATTTTAGTTTCTGTGGCAAGGAGAACTTTAAATACAAATTAAAAAAAACACAATATACATGCCTGATATGATGGTGTTGGATCAGGATCAGATAATACGTTTGGTTTAGCATGCTACATACTACTACTGTAGAATAATACCACCTACATTTTTTTTTTTTTTTTTGCTTTAGCATCATTTGCTTATAAGAGCAGAGTGTGCTGGATGTGGCTTTCAGGGCACCCTGACAGCCCATGGATGTGTTAAGTCATGTGTAGTAGGACTTTTAGGATTTCTAATAGTTTAGCCAAAAAGATAAATGTCAGAATGCAAGGTTCATTATAAATTCTAGCCACAGATCTCAGGAACTACAACTCCCCTTACAACAGCAGCACCAAATACTTAGGATGATGTATTAACAGATACGGTAGACTCCTACCCAATTTTACAGAATTACTGAGAAAAAGTAAAGACAGTAAGTAAATGGGATGACAAAGCAAGTTCCTAGACTAGAAGGCATTCCAAAGATTTTCTCCAAGCTTTATCCATAGATAATGTGAAGTCACTGTCAAATTCCCAACCTATGTTACTGTGAGATGAATTTGCTCTGTAGATTCTGACCACACTAAAATGAAAAGGCCGAGAGGTGTCAGAATACTCCTTAAGAATATGGGGGGAAGGCTTGCTTTATAAAAACTTAACAAATGGAGTCCTATTCCCTAGCCAAGAAGCTATTTACAACTGATAGCTACTGGGAGAGGAAAACTCACTATTCTTCAATGAAGTCACACTGGGTTTAACAGCTCACCAACACACACCAGACTCCATAGCTGGATTGTGTGTGTGTGTGTGTATACACGTGTGCACAAGTGGGTTTAAGGTGAGAAAGACTACGAAGCTGGGTAAGAAGGTAGGATGTAGGAGTTCAGGGAAGAGAAATAATATGATCAAAATACATTGTATGATATTCTAAAATAATAAAAATAATAATAATAAAAATGAAACTTGTCGGGGCTAGGAAGACAAGTCAGTGGTTGAGAGAACTTGTTGCTTATGCAGAGGACTGGTTCTTTTTTGGCTCCCAGAACCCACATGGTCGTTCACAACTGCAGTTGCAGTTGCAGAGGATTTAACACACTCTTCTAGTCTTCATGGGCCAAAGGCCCACACAGTACACATGCATACATGCATACATGCAGGAAAACACACACACGCAAAATTCTGAAATTCTTAAAACATGCACAAACAAAAACCTCCTGGGGGTTCTATTACCCCAGAACCCCATAAACACATAAACACACACCCAACACACACACACAAATTATGTATTCTCTACTTTCATCAAATAAATAAAAACAAACCATCTTTGCCAATGCAGAAGGTGTACTTTCTCTATTTTGAGCAAAAGGAAGGCTTTTTGTCATCCTCTTCTTTAAGATACAGAAATTACAGGATCAGGCTTCACAGAAGAAAACAGAAATGGACAGAGTGTTTTTTGTAACTACACAATCAATATATGGCAAACACAGGGTTACTTGAGAACTCTACAACAAAATTCCAGTTTTACTTGCTGTTGCTTCCCTGTTGAATATGGGTGGGAGAAATCAATCTGGACATCATTGGTTCCTCAGGTGAATTCTAGGAACTAGTATGAAAGAGCCACGGCATAGTCATGGTGGCGATGATGAGGTCAATGACACAGAATAAAGTTCAGAAAGCCCCATAGTCAACCAATTCTGACAAAGTCCTGGTCATTCAATGGGAAACCAATAAATCACAGATATAAGAATAAATACCCTGTACACACCTATATAACACACCCTTGAATCTTGGTCAATTTCATAGGCTAAACAAACAACAATATACACTAAAATATAAGTACTAATAATTAAATTGTAAAATATAAGGTAAAATCTTTGTAACTTTTGACTAAACAAAGATGTATTAGAAATGATATGTAAAGTACAACTTATAAAAAACAATGCTATTCTGTGGCACACACCTTTAGTATTAGCAGAGATGGGGAGTCTCTAGTCAGCCTGGCCTACATAGTGAGTTCCAGGCCAGTCAGGATTAAATAGTGGGACTGTGCCTAAAATGAAATAAAATCATGCAATTGGACTATACCAACCTCAAAAATCTTTGCCTTTTAAAATCTACTAGCAGAAGATTTAAAAATTTTATACCTACATAATAAAGCACTTTATGCATCAAAATATGTAAAGAACTGAAACAACACACACACACAAAAAAAAAGTGGACAAAATTTGGAAGAGCCTTCACCAAAGAAGCAATACATGTATAGTAAACACATCATTTATTGTGGGAATGCACATTAAAACCACAAAGAGATGACACAACCACTACCTAGTTCTAAAAATAACATCATTAAGTACTGAGAAGGATGAAAACCAGAAGCACCGCCACAACAAAAAACCCTCAGAAACCCATGACTCTCACCTGGCCAGTAGGACATTTAAATCAGCATAGCCATGTTGGAAGACAATTTGAAAGTTTCTTACAATAAAAAACAAAACAAAACAAAACAAAACAAAACAAAAAAAAACAAAAAAAAAAAACCCTCAATAAACAGCAATTTTGTTCCAAAATATTTACCACAAATATAAAGACTCATCAACGGGTAAGCAGATAGAATGAGTACATATGTATTATGTCATTAATTATGTATTAGTGTTAACAGTGTATCACTCACCACAGGCCAGCCTACAGTGTGCAGTAAACTCAAGAATACTGCATTAAGGAAGACTGAAGAGATTTTGCATTTTGTCAGTCCAAAACTGGAAGAAAACTCAAAACTGTAGTGATCAGAAGCAGGCCATGGCTTCTTTAGGGACAGGGTAGGAATGGAAACGGACTACAAATGAACAAAGGACTTGTTTAAAACAACAAAAACAGGTTGTGCTAGTGGCCTGTGACATGGTTCAGGGGGTAAACAAGCCTGACGACATCAGGTCAATCTTCAGAATCCTTAGGTGGGGTAAACATCAACTCCCAATACTTGTTCTTTGACCACCGTGTATGGGTACGCATGCCACACAAACAAATGTAATGAAACAAAAAAACAAACATTAAAAAATGTTAAAAAAGAAAACAAAAAGTCTCTCAAATAGAGCCCAATTTCTGTTTAGATGCACTACCTTTGGAGCATATAATGTAGAGAAATAAAATCACAGCAAATGGATCCTGTCTTCTAAACACCTTGGACTTACAGATGTGTCTTTTATTTGTATTTCCAGGGAAGGACTCAAATTCCATGCTATTCTGTAAATGGACAGAATATTTTTAGAAAGGCTGGACTGACTATAGTTAAGAGTATGTTGAAAAGCTACTGCCTGGTCTCTCGCACACAGTTCTTCACAGAGACACCACAGCTCACCAAAACACTAGACATTCACCGGCCTCCTGGCCTCCATCCTCACAGGATTTCAACTCACTAAAAGTCTTTTTTCCCCTCCTAAACTTCTAGTTACTTTATCATTGTTACAAATTTGAAGAAAATTCTGGAGACCATCCCACCTGGGTATCCATCCCATGTTCAGCCACCAAAGGTAGACATTGATGTGGGTGTCAGAAAGTGCATGCTGACAGGAGCCTGATCTAGCCGTCTCCTAAGAGGTCTGCCAGTCTGACACATTCAGAGGTGGATGCTAGAGAGAAGACTGAAGGAGCTGAAAGGGTTTGCAGTCCCATGAGGAGAGCAACAATACCAACCAACCAGAGCTCCCAGGGTCTAAACCACCAGTCTGGGAGCACATAGAGAGGGACCCATGGTTCCAGCTGTATATGTAGGGGAGGATGGCCTTGTCAGGCACAGGTGGGAGAGGAGATCCTTGGTCCCATGAAGGCTGGACACCCAGTGTGAGATAATTTGAGGGTGGGTAGGTGGAAGTGGGGGGTAGGTGAGGGCACATCCTCATGGAAGCAGGAGGAGGGGGATAGGGGATTCCTGGGTGTGTGTGGGGGGAATGGGATAAGGGGATAACATCTGAAATGTAAATAAAATATCCAATAAAAAAGTTAAAAAACATATATAAGACTTAAACACATGATAAGCACTAGAAATATATTCAAACAACTGCAAACTCATAGGAAACATTATAAAATAAGTCACCTCACTTTTTGGCCTATAAATTTAATAAACTAGTCTGTGTTCTAACCCCAAACTTTATGAAAAATTAAGACCAATCTTGAATAGCTTCAATATTTTCTTTTATTTATAAAAAAAAAAAAGTAAGGTATCAGAGTGCATATGGTGTACTGTGCCTGTGGTTTTGCACATTTATTCATGTATTTTACATGATTTCAATGTTATAAACATACTGTGTATATCTTTACAAAACCAGATAGATTCAGTTGTCTGGCACCAACACATGAAATTGTAACTCATTCTGATGCTGTGCACTTGAGGATGCTGTAAAAACAACTTGTTTGTTATGACTCCTTAGTGAAGATTTAACATGTTTCTTTCCCCAGTTGCCATGTGTTTATGCCCCCCATAATTTCCATTAACTGAATTTATTTTTAGAAAAAAGTCTGGAAATTATGTTCTCGTAATTTTTAGTCAGATAAATAATTTAGCTACACCTAATGTAGCATTTTAAGGCCTCTATATAATTGAAAAAAATTTAGCATATTTTAACCTTTTTGATTGATTTATAAAATAAAAAATAGGATGACATTTTACAGTTAAAATTAAAAGATGAAAACCTCTCATGCAGTAAGCAGCTGCATCCAACTCAGTGCTGGGGTTGGCAGGCAGCATATGCCCTCCCCTTTCCAAGTGTGGGAGGCAGTAGGAAAGCAGCATGATGTCAGAGGTCTATATTACATGTATTAAGCCACACGCCATTGAGTTCTCTGATAAATACATATAGTTTTAATGATCAGTATTGGATAGTGGATGAAAACATGCATTAGACTAAAAATGCCACACATTTGTTCATATATCCGTTCACTATAAAATTTTCTGTTTTGAAATTTAAAGTTTTGGTTCTTATTTTAGAATACACAATAATCAGGAGGATACATGATGGGGAGCCAGTTTTCAGTAAAAGATGCACAATGGGTCCATCCAAGTAATTTCATCAGCTGTAATAAAAGAAAGCATTAGTAAAGGAAGTGACAGGTCCCAAGCCCAAAATTCAGAACAGTTTAATAATAATAGTCACAAATACACAAAACCTTCCTTCTATCAGTCTATCATTCATTAATCCATCCACCCATTAAGGCCACCAAGACCCTTCCTAACTAAACACCATCTTTTTCACAGGAGCACATGTATATAGAAACAATAAACAATGACAGAAAGAGTTCTTTTAACCTAATCAAGGCCCAAAGGACTTAAACTGTCTTACAGTTTGTATGGAGTGATGAACATAGACAGAAAACAAGATGGCATTAAAATAATTTCCTTCATATCTCAAGCTAACTCATGGAGAAAGATCCAACTAGTTTTCCTTTGTATATGCAATATATGGTAAATTAAAGGTAAAAACCATCTCAGACAAAAAAGAAAAATATAAACTCTACAAATTCAACCATTTTAAAACCAATGTAATACACATTAATAAGGAATGCTTCTTTCTTCAAAAAAGGAAACATTGTCTTCTAACTACAGAAAGAAATTAATTCATTTTGCCCTGGCTGAAAACATTCAAGGCTAATAGGGGTCTCTGGATAACAGTGAAAATGTTTTAGAAAGTTGAATGGCAACAAATAAATAATGCATTTATTATGTAGTTCATACTGCTTTAGTAATGGTAACAACTGGCCACAATAGAATATGTAATGTTTTATAATGAACACAGATTTTTTTCCCCAGTGATCTTGTCACTACACAGTATAGAAGTAACATAGAGTATAATTACTTACCTGAATACAATTTTTCCAGTTTTCTTTTGTTGGTTTTTCTTCTACAAGTTTGGTTGCAAACTTAAGGCCTCTCCCATACATCTTATTTACTAGTGCATGCTTGTATGCAAATGTCAAAACCTATAGAATAAAATAAGCATTACTTATGGCATACAAATATTTTAAGGCATATAGCTTTAACAATGAAATAAGGTTTTCACAGAACTATAGCTTTTCTTGTGTGTAGGCACACGTTTGTGTAGAGGCCAGAAATCTGTATAGGGTATCTTTCTTAACTGCTTTCCACGTTACTAAGGTTGATTTAGCTAGTGTGGTGGGCCCAGAGATTATCCCAATACTGCTGCCTCAGCCCTGGAATTATGGGTGCATGTCATACTGCTTGGCTTCTTTCTACATTGGTGCAAGGGATTGAACTCAGGTCCTCATACTTCTGTGGCAGACAATTTACTGAATGAGCCATCTCACCAGCCTCTGAAAGTATAGCTTTTAAGTTAAGTATGTTGTATCAGGAAAATTTAAAAGGGCAAATAATTACATAAAAGAGTATAGGACATAAAAAAAGATAAGTCATAAGCTACTAAAATCCACATTAAACCATTAATTTGTGAAAAATAAACATTAGTTGACATAATTACAAACAACAAAGAGTAGAGATAAAAATGGCCAACATCAATCATTAAATTTGTAAAGAGCATGTTTTACATAAACATATTCTTTCTGTCATGCTATGTTTTGCCTGAACTGTGGAGTCTGGTAACCATTTTCAAAGAAAGAAATCCTGTTACACCAATTTGTTCTTTAAGAGCCAAGATATGTATTAAAAAAATGTTCAATTAGCAGAGTAACAGGTCAGTGTTGTAGTGTACTGCCCACGGTCAGCAGTGCCACTGTGACAATCTCACCGTGGTGATTATAAGGGCTCACCACCTTGTTACAGTTCTCAAAGACACAGACTAGCTATCTCTGCTTCCAGGAAGTAGTAGTATTTAGCAAACAGTAGACCTTCAATAACTTAACAATTAACAGCAATACCACCAAGGGCTTTCCATTAACTTAGTATTTACTCATAACTTTCAGGTAAGAAACAGGCATCAATGTTCAGTAACTTGTGACAAAAATGGCAAAGGCAGAAATCAAACTCAATTTCGGGTCCTAATCTCTAACCCCTACACAATTCTGCCTGTTTTACTTTCATGAGCACTACAAATATACTACTGGTCTGTGGGGGAATTGGAACCATACAGAAATAACTTTTACTAGTTTTAATGGTTTTGTTTTTTTCAATTAAAAATTACTATACTGTAGGAGGAGCTAAGGTGGGAGGAGTAAAGAGGAAGATGAGTAAGGGAGGAAGAGGAGGAGCTAAGAGGAGAGAGGAGAGAGA
This sequence comes from Arvicanthis niloticus, assembly GCF_011762505.2. NCBI lineage: Eukaryota > Metazoa > Chordata > Mammalia > Rodentia > Muridae > Arvicanthis > Arvicanthis niloticus. The sequence continues at coordinate 136,690,806 of NC_047660.1, forward strand.
GGAGAGAGAGAGAGAGAGCGCGCACAAGCGAGAGCGCGGGAGGGGGACATGGAGGCTGATGTTCGCTTGTCGGTAGCAGTCACAGGTAGTTGGTATATCTAGGTTGGGTATTGGTTTACACCTCTGATTGTAAGGGTATCTTGTTACTGATCATTACTAAATATATAAGCCTTTGGATAATTTAAACATTAGAATCTCATCTGTACTAAGCCCATGTGGTTGCCGGGATGGTCCAGGCACTACCCAGCCTTGCAGAGACAGCGTGGAAGATTGGCAGAGCCACCGCCCACGCTGGCGTCTTGTGGGTGGCAGGGCTGATACCTCTGGCTGGCCATTTCTAGCTGCAGCGCCCACGTGGCATCTGACCACTGAACATGGCGGCTGAACTAGCCAGAGCTTAGATAGTCCGCTTGACCAGTGGCCGCTTTTTAAATAATTACTTCAACACTATAGTTAATCCTGAGAACCTGTGACTGACAACAACAATGATCTTTTCTGTGTGACAAGAACTCATATACTTTTCTTTCCTTCTCAAGGAAGATTAATAAAAATAGTTACATAATCACTGCTGTAAGAATAGACAAAAGAGATTTAATGTATTTTTTTTTAAAAATCCAAATCCAAAAAGTTTCAACTTTGCTTTTCCAAACATTTGTTTAAAACTGGTAGCTAAAAACTGAGATGTGTAGAAGTTACAGAATTTTGAGGAAAATAATAATAATAATGTCTAAACTAAGGAGCATATTTCACTCTAAAAATAACACAAAAAAATTCAGGGAAGAAACAGGACAATTTTCTGAAAGATCATATGAATGTCTTAAAAGGCTACTATGAATATCCTTAAAATTGTTTTCAAAATCATTGGTGAACACTTGAAGACAGTTCAGACAAATGCAAGGTACTTGGGTTAAAATGCATCTTCTTGAGGGAGGAGCCTCATCTTCATCCTCTTTGCCAGACAGAGAATAGAAGGCCTGAGAGATCACTATCTCTCTCTGTACCAAGACCAATAGTGAAAGGGTAAGGTACCTTAGTGTCAAAAAGATCTGTCCACTTTGTAGTTTCCCAATAGGTTTCCGATAGAGATTCCATGGTACTTTCTCCTTCCTCTTCCTTTGCTTCTGCATCTCCAGCTGCTGCCCCATCATGAGGCTGTGTATGAAGAAGGTGGTCTGCCAGAGCACATCCTTTCCTGCAGAGAGCATCTACCAGCGTGGACTTCTGCTTGTCCATATCACTGGAGAGCAAATAAAAATATTTTTTTTCACATGTCAGTTAAATGTTTTCTAAGGGATGATTTCATGTGAAGTATATATATTCTTTCCTCTAACTTACCATGCATAAATTTTGTACATCCATATACTGTATAACAAAATTAACATCCATAATGTGATAATAAAATTGTATTACACATCAAAAGACATTGTTATTAGTAAGTATCATACGGCTCATCATATATATAGATGACATCAGTCAGGACAACTGTACTTGGTTAAAGCAGAATGCCATAGCAACAGAGTTGAAGGATTACCCAGTTGTTATACCAGCTATACAAATTTTAAGAAGGGCAGTTAAGTCTTTACATTGAAAAAAAAAGTGAAGAGCCCTCCAACAATTCCCTGACTGCCTGGTTTACCTGGGGTACAGTCAACAAACTTGAGCTGCACTCAGTAACCTGATCTCCAATGTCTGGCCTAAGACCCTGACTACGTTCCTGAAGAGGCCTGCACGGACCCAGAAAAATACAGGTCCATGGCTCTCCCTACCTCCATAAAGAGTCTTGCTGGCATCAGGAACAATCGACCAACACTAGGACAACCAGATGGCTAAGTGAAGAAAGAACACAACTAAGAAGAGCCAGGGTAATATGGCACCAACACAGTGGAAGCACAAAAGATGACCTTAAATCAAGACTTATAAAGATAATAGAGGCCTTTAAAGATGATATAAATAATTTCTTTAAAGAAATACAAGATAGACAGGAAAACATGTAGACGTCCTTAAAGAGAAACAAATCCCTTAACGAAACAGGAAAATACAATCAAACAAGTGAAGGAAATGAACAAAAAGGTACAAGACCTAAAAATGGAAGTAGAAACAACAAAGGAATCACAAACGGAGACAACCCTGGAGCTGGAAAACCTAGGAAAGGCAACAGGAACTACGGACAAAAGCATCACTAACAGAATACAAGAGATGGAAGGGAGAATCGAAGGCATAGAAGATACCACAGAAGATATCGACATAGCAGTAAAAAAAAAAAAAAAAAAAAAGCCAAGTGTAAAAAGTTCCTAGTGCAAAAACATCCAGGAAATTTGGGACTATGAAAAGACCAAACCTAAGAATAACAGGAATAGAAAAGGGAAGGAATTCCTACTTCAAAGGTCCAGAAAACATCTTCAACAAATCATAGAAGAAAACTTCCCTAACCTAAAAAAAAAAACAAAACAAAACAGATGGCCATAAACTGTACAAGAAACCAACAGAACACCAAATAGATTGGACCAGAAAAGAAAATCTTCCCACCATATAATAATCAAAACATTAAATGTACAGAACAAAGAAAGAATATCAAAAGCTGTAAGAGAGAAAGGCCAAGTAACATATAAAGGCAGACCTATCAGAATTATACATGACTTCTCAACAGAGACGCTAAAACCCAGAAAATTCTGGACAGATGTCTTGCAGACCCTAAGAGACCACAGGACACTATGCCCAGCAAAACTCTCAATCACCATAGATGGCGAAACTAAGAAATCTCACAACAATACCAAATTTAAACAATGTCTTTTTATAAATCCAGCCCTACAGAGAATACTAGAAGAAAAACTCCACCACAAGAAAAGTAATTATACCTACGAAAACACACAAAATTAATCATCTCACCACAAACCCAAAAGAATAGAAACACATACATACACACACAAATTACCACCTCCAAAAACAAAATAATAGGAACTAAGAATCATTGATCATTAATATCTCTCAAGACCAATGGACTCAATGCCCCAATAAAATGACACAGGTTAACAGATTAGGTATGTGAACAGGATCCATCTGCAGCCTACAAGAAACACACCTCAGCAACAAAGATAGTCACTACCTCAGAGTAAAGGGTTGGACAAAAGTTTTCCAAGCAAACAGTCCCCAAAACAAGCTGGAGTAGTCATTCTAATATCCAATAAGATAGACTTTCAACCAAAAGTCATCAAAAGAGATGGGGAAGGACACTTCATACTCAAGGAAAAATCCACCAAGATCAAGTCTCAATCCTGAACATCTATAACCCAAATGTAAGGGCATCAACTTTCACAAAAGAAACTTTACTAAAGCTCAAAACACACATTGAACCCCACACAATAATAGTGGGAGACTTCAACACCTGACTCTCACCAATGGACAGGTCATCGAAACAGAAACTAAACAGAGACACAATGAAACTAACAGATGTTATGAACCAAATGGACTTAACAGATATCTACAGAACATTTGACCACAAACAAAAGACTATATACCTCAGCACCTTGCTGAACCTTCTCCAAAACTGACCATATAATTGGACAAAACAAATCTCAACAGATACAAGAAGACTGAAATAATCTCTTGAATCCTATCAGATCACCATGGACTAAGTCTGGACTTCAATAAAAACAAAAGCAACAAAAAGCCCACAAACTCTCTAGTCAATGAAAACTTGACCAGGGAAGAAATAAAGAAATTAAAGACTTTCGCCGGTCGGTGGTGGCGCACGCCTTTAATCCTAGCACTTGGGAGGCAGAGACAGGCGGATTTCTGAGTTCGAGGCTAGCCTGGTCTACAAAGTGAGTTCCAGGACAGCCAGGACTACATAGAGAAAGCCTGTCTCGAAAAACCAAAAAAAAAAAAAAAAAACAAAAAAAAAAAAAAAAGACTTTCTAGAATTCAGTGAAAATGAAGGTACAACATACCCAACTTACTGGTTACATTGAAAGCATTTTTTTTTTTTTTTTTTTTTTAAATTATTTTTTAAGACAGGGTTTCTCTGTATAGCCTTGGCTGTCCTGGAACTCACTCTGTAGACCAGGCTGGCCTCGAACTCAGAAATCCGCCTGCCTCTGCCTCCCAAGTGCTGGGATTTGACAGGTGTGCACCACCACTGCCCGGCCATTGAAAGCATTCTTAAGAGGAAAAAAAAATCATACCACTCAGTGCCTTCATAAAGAAATTAGATCCCATACAACAACTTAACCTGAAAGCACTAGAACAAAAAGAAGCAAACACACCGAAGAAGAGTAGAGGGCAGTAAATAGCCAAACTCGGGGCTAAAATCAGCCAATTAGAAACAAAGAAAACAATATAAAGAATCAACAAAAACAAGAGCTGGTTCCTTGAGAAATTCAACAAGATAGATAGATCCTTAGCCACACTAACCAGAGGGCAAAGAAACCAGTATCCAAATTAACAAAATCAGAAATGAAAATAGAGATATAACAACAAAAACTGAAAAAAACTTAAAAAATTATCAGATCCTACTACAAAGGCCTATACTCAACAAAACTGGAAAATCTGGATGAAATGGATGATTTTCATCATGTACCAAAGTTAAATCAAGATCAGGGAAACTTATCTAAACAGTCCCATAACCCCTAAGGAAATAGAAGCAGTCATTAAAAACCTCCCAACAAAAAAAAAAAAAAAAAAAAAAAAGGCTAGGGACAGATGGTTCTAGTGCAGAATTCTACCAGACCTTCAAAGAAGAGCTAACAGTAATACTCCTCAAACTACTGCACAAAATAAAACAAAAGGAACACTACCAAATTCAATCTATGAGGCCACAGTTTCTCTTGATACCTAAACCACACAAGACCCAACAAAGAAAGAGAAATTCAGACCAATTTTGCTTATGGACATGAATGCAAAAATAATAAACTGAATCCTTGCAAACTGAATCTAAGATCACATCTAAAATATCACTCATCACAATTATATTTGATCCCAGGGATTCAGGGGTGGTTCAATATATAAAAATCCATCTATGTTATACACCATATAAACTGAAAGATTAAAACCACATGACCTTATCAGACTGCTCTGACAAAATCCAACACCCCTTCATGTTAGAAGGTTTGAAGAGATCAAGGGTACAAGATACACAACTAAACACAATAAAGGCAAGATGCAGCAAGCCAACAGCCAACATCAAATTCACTTGAGAGAAACTTAAAATCATTTCTACTAAAATCAGGAACAAGACAAGTTACCCACTCTGTCCCTATCTATTCGATATAGCACTTGCTGTTCTAGCTAGAGTAATGATACAGCTAAAAGACATCAAGGGGATACAAATTGGAAAGGAAGTCAAAGTATCAATATTCAATATTCCTATAGGATAAGATAGTGTGTGTGTATATATATATATATATATATATATATATATATATATATATATATATGACCTCAAAAATTCTAGCAGAGAACTCCCAGCCAATAAATACCTTCAGTAAAGTGGCCTGATATAAAATCAACACACACACATTGGGAGCCAACTCTTAGCAGAAAGCGGCTATCATCTTTGCAGCCATCTCGGGCCATATATTTGAAGGTTGATACTTTTCTACTCTGACAAGAGACTTGTTTTTCTAGCATGATGTTTTTGCAAACAGCCTACAACAGCTGAGCACACTCTGATAAACATCTTGTAAAAACTCATATCTTGAACTTGTTGTTTAGTGTCCCCAGATGGAAGGCACTTGTGGTTAAGTGTCTTCAGCTGCATTCCCCTGCTTGTGCTTATATACCCATGATTTTTTTTTTCAATAAACGGGCTTTGAAAACTGTCTTGGCTTCATTCTTCACGTCTCTTGCTCCTCCATTCCCACTCTCTCTCTTGAAAACCCTTTTGACTGACCCGCAGGGTCTCTCTCTCATTCATATTCTCTCTCTCTCTCTCTCTCTCTCTCTCTCTCTCTCTCTCTCTCTCTCTCTCACACACACACACACACACACACACACACACACACACACACAAAATATCAGTAGCCCTCCCTCCTACAAATGATCAACAGACCAAGAAAAATTATGGAAACAACATCCTACACAATAGCCAAAAATAATATAAAATATCTCGATGTAAACTCCAGCCAAGCAAGTGAGAGACCTGTATAAGAAGAATTCAAGTCTCTGAAGAAAGAAACTGAAGAAAATATCAGAAGACGGAAAGATCTCTCATGCTTATGAATTTGCAGGACTAATGGAATAAAAATGGTCACCTTACCAAAAGCAGTCTACAGATTCAATTCCCATTAAAATTCCAATTCAATTCTTTAGAGACCTTGAAAAAGCAATCTCAACTTCATATAGAAAAAACAAAAAGCGCAGGATATATAACACAATACTGTACAACTAAAGAATTTCTGGAGGTATCAACATCCCTGATTTAAAGCTGTATTATACAGCAATAGTAATAAAAACCATGTGGCATAGTAACAAACAGGTTGATCAATGGAAGAGAACTGAAGACCCAGACATAAACCCACACACCAAAGGACACTTAATATTTGAGAAAGAAGCCAAAACCATACAATATAAAAAAAAGAAAGCATCTTCAACAAATGCTGCTGGTATAACTGGATGTCTGCATGTAGAAGAATGAAAATAGAACCATACTTATTTCCCTGCACAAAACTCAAGTCCAAAACTGCATACACTAAATCTAATAGAAGAGAAAGTGGGGAACTGCCTTGAACTCATTGGCACAGGAGACAATTTCCTAAACCAATGGCTCAGATTCCAAGAAAGACTGAATTAACTGAATTAACTGAATTAACCCCATGAAACTGAAAAGGGTTTGCAAGGCTAAAGGACACCATCAATAAGACAAAATGGCAGCCTACAGAATGGGAAAAGATCTGACAGAGGACTAATCCTAAAATACACAAAAAACTCAAAGAAATTAGACAGCAACAATACAAATAGCCCAATTTAAAAATAAAGTGCAAAACTAAACACAGAATTCTCCACAAAGAAAAGCACATAAAGAAATGTTCAATGTCCTTAATCATGAGGAGAATGGAAATCAAAATGACTATAAAGTCATTTTACACATGTCAGAATGGCTATGATTAAAAATTCAAGTGACATGACAGCACATGCTGGTGAGGGTGTGAAGCAAGGGGAACAGTCCCCACTGCTGTTGGGAGTGCAAACTTGTACAACTGCTTTGGAAATCAATTTGGCAGTTTCTCAGAAAATTGGGAATAGTTCTAACTCTAGAGCCAGTTATACTACCCCTCAGCAATGTCCCAAAGATGCTCCCCACCATGACAAGGACAATTGCTCAACTTTGTTCACAGCAGCTGGATTTGCAATAGCAAGAAACCGGAAACAACTTAGATGTCTCTCAAATGAAGAATGGATAAAAAAAGTGGTACATTTATACAACAGAATACAACTCACCTATGAAAAACAACTACATCATTAAATCTGCAAGCAAATGGACCGAACTAGAAAATATCATCCTGAGTGACCCAGACCCAGAAAGACAAACAGAATATGTCCCTACTTATAAGTGGACATTAGCTGTAAAGTACAGGATAACCATGTTACAATCCATAGACCCAAAGAGACTAAGTAACAGGAAGGATGGCGGAATCTCACTCACAAGAGGAAAGAAAATAGACCATGGAGGAGGAAGCAGCAAGGAAACTGGGTAGGAGGGGGTGGGGCTGGGGATCAGGTGTCTGGAGCATTGTGGAGGTTTGGGGAATGGAGAAGAGAATGTAAATCAGTGAGTGAGGGACATCTCTGGGACGAGCTGGAGATCTGGATGGGGAGGCTTCCAGGAGTCTATTGCGGTAGTAACTCTGTCTAAGGCTCTATCAGCTGGGGACATGGAGACTGTACCCAGGGCAAGACTTGCAGTGAAGGAAGGGGATACCAATCTACCTACAAATCTTCAACCCAAAATTTATCCTGCCTACAAGATATATAAGGATACAGATGCAGCAGAATTTAAGGGAATGGCTAACCAATGGCTGCCCCAAATTGAGACCCATCCCATGGGAAAAAGCCAAGCTCTGACATTATTAATGATACTCTGCTATGCTTGCAGAGTCTCCTGAGAGGGTTCATCCAGAAGCCAATGCAAAGAGAAGGAGATATCTAAGCATCCGGAGGAGCTCGGGAAGTTGTGTGCAAGAGTGGAGAATAGGACTGAGCGAGTTGGAGGGGTCAAGGACACCACAAGAAGTCCTACAAAGTCAACAAACCTGGAGTCACTGGGGCTCACAGAGACTAAACCACCAACCAAAGAGTGGGCATGGGTTATTTTCTTGGGCTGTGTTTTAAAAAGCTGAAGAAAATTATAAAATTTCTGAGGAATTGAAAAAAAAAGTCAATCCTAACTGTATGCTTTAAAAAAATAAATCTTCAACACTAATCCCTAATTATTAAACAAATAACTAAGAAATGAGATGCAAGAAAGATTATTTACTGGTTAGGTACTTTTTTATAGTAGCTGCATCAGGCCTGGGGTCAGTCTTCATTGCAATGTAAACTGCAAGAGCGGTTTGATCGATGTGAGAAATAACAGCATTGGCAGCATCAACGATTTCATTAAGTCTTTTCATTCGTTCCTGGGTAGGAAATAAAGGAATGTATAAGATAGTACATTAAAATTCTATGTCTACTGTCGCAGCCATGAAATTCTATGGGTACTATGTACTTCCTTGTAGGCCTAGGACTCTGTGCTATCTACTAATGTGACTTCTACCATTTCCAGTATTCCTAAAAAACAACCTCAGGTGTGACACTATCTAACTTAAGTTCAGAACTGAAAATAAAACAAATATATAAAGTTTACCAAAATGACTTCTTTTTAAACAAGGAAAATTCCTTTCTAGCATACCATTAAGATTTTAGAGATAACAATCTCTATTTTATGCCACGTCACATGAAAAAGCAGAAATTAAAAATCCCCTAAATCCTCATTCCCAAGCATTTTTTCTAAACAATCATTAAAATAAGAGTAAACAAAGATTATAACCAAGACTCTTAACTACGACTATCTCGAACAGTTTACTTAGTTATTTTCTCTTTTGTCAAGCTGCTTTTAAGAGGCCTCCTTTAAATAGTCTATTCTAGTTCAGTCTAAACCTTCATGATTCTGGTATGTTCCTACTCCCATTAACAGTAACAACAGCTTGTCTATGTTCTATATTAGACAATCTGGAATTATAAAAACTTTGGTAACAAAGTAGTTTCTGAAAGTGTTTAGATTTCCAGCTGCCCGGGACAACTCACTCTTTAAGGCCAAAAACCAGACCATATACTTGTTCCTGCTTTAAGATCTCACTAACCATTCAAGTACCATCCTCACATAACTACTACACATGCATGCTGCACTTCATTACCAATACTGGACTCAGGAGTGGCTAGTTCTTATAATTATCTTTTTTTTTTTTTTTTTTTTTTTTTTTTTTTTGGTTTTTCAAGACAAGTTTTCTCTGTGTAGCCCTGGCTGTCCTGGAACTCACTCTGTAGACCAAGCTGGCCTCGAACTCAGAAATCCACCTGCCTCTGCCTCCCAAGTGCTGGGATTAAAGGCGTGCGCTACCACTGCCCAGCTCTTATAACTATCTTAATGACATATAATTATCTTAATTGGAAGAGATTCATTTTCAGGCAAGAAAAGAAGGCAGAAAGAGATGCACCTTTACTCAAAAATACAAACTTTAGCTACTATTATACAAAGAGTTAAAATTAGTATAAATAATTACTATATCAAACCTTTTCAGCATCCAATTGATGAAGACGTGCAACATACAGAGGAAGATAAGCAGGATATGTTTCTTTCAATTCATTGTAAATGTCAGTAGAATCCAGCCTATAGAAAAGAGACATATTAGAAAATTTCAATTAAAAGCAAATTTTGGTTAAAAATAAATGTAAACATTGCTTTACAGCTGTAGTCATTAAAATATTTTTTAATATAGTTATTTGAGGGACCAGCTACACATAATATATCTATCTGAAAATTACTTCAGTTAAGAGTCCTAATAAAACATTTAGATAAAAGTAGGCATCAACATGGTGGGCTGGAGATATGGCTCAGTGGTTAAGAACTCAGAATGCTCTTATGGTTGTGTGGATATCTATCACATGTATTTGGGTGTCCACAGAGGTCCACCCCCCCCAAAAAAAAAATCCATGGAGTTGGAGTTCCAGGTAGTTTTGAACTGCCTAATATGGGTGTTGGGATCCAAACTTTGGTCCTCTGGAAGATCAGTGCACGCACTAACTCCTGAGCTCTTTCTCCAGTTTGTGAGCTGAGCACTTTTGATGAAGGTAGAACATATAAGGTCTTTAGGCTGGACCTAAGCCCCCAACAAACAAGGAGACTATGTGCAGGGTAAGGAATGGTACAACAAAGCTAAGGCAGAAGGAAGATAATGTCTTGGTAGTGCCAGTCTAAGCCAGTCTAAATCAAGATTTGGCAGGAGGAGGCTGCAGTCTGTAGTTAATACTTTCATTTTCTTACAAAACTGGGTACTTGTGTGAGAAGAGCCATGATTCAATCTTGGGATCATTTCTCAGGCCCCTGGCCCTTATTTTGAGACAAAGTCTCACTGGATTTGGAACTCGCTCATTAGGCTGAGCCCCATGAACACATCTGACTCCACCTTAGTGGTAGGGTTATAAGCAAGTGCCACCATTCCTGCCTTTTTAATGTGAGTTCTGAAGATTGAATTCTCATGCTTGTGAGTAACTATTTTACTGAGCTATCTTTACCACCTACCATAGTTGTGTGTGTGTGTGTGTGTGTGTGTGTATTTCCTGATTAGAAGCTTCTCCATTTACAGTTTGCCTTTAGAACCATTTCCACAAATTTTGAGTTCTTTTTCTTTATATAGTCATATATTTCTTTGTCCCCACCAGTTTCACTGGATGGTAGAATCAAGAGACTTCTCAGGCTCTCCTAAGAGAAGCAAATCTTTGCAACTCTGAAGAAATTTAAGTTATATTGTCTGCTATTGATACGCAGCAGCCAAAGGTAGACATGGTTCTTTGAAATCTGGTGAGATACCTTTAGTTTTAAATAGGCTAGCAAATATGAATACAGACTGACACAATACTGGTTTAATCCCTGGGAATTCTGTTCCCAGTATAAAAGCTTCTGTTCCCTCTCAGGCCACATATCCATAAACATGTATAGACAAAGTCTGCAAAAGAGGACTCCCCCAGAAAACTATCAGTAAGAGAAAACAATGGAAAAAAACAACTGATTCAACCTCACAGAATGAAGTTTTGTGTTAAAAGCTAAGCTAAAAGCCAAAGAATAAACTGAAGGAAAGCAGTGATCTAAACAGCCCAACTGTCAGCAACAGCAGCCTTTCCATCATGGGTACACACTCATCATTCCAAAAACAAACCGAAGAAACATATCAAGGTAAAGATATCTAAACTAACAATTAGATTATACTATCTGATAGAAAATTTAAAAATACGTCCATTAGGCCAGGCATGCTTGTATATGACTGTTATTTCAGCCTTTGGGAGACTGGATGACCAGGAATTCAAGGTCATTCTTGTACAACCAGAGAACTGAGGACAGCCTGGGATAAATGAAACAGTCTCAAACAACTAAAACCAAACAAATAAGAAAACAAAGTTAAAACTGTATGTATAAAAAAAGTCACTACAAAATTACAGAGAAAAGCTATATATATATATATATATATTATATATATATATATGTGTATTCTAATCTAAATAGATTATACTGTACTCATAAAATAAAGTATATAGTCACTAAAAATAGAATTTTAAATTATTAAATGACACAGGAAGTACCTAACACAAAAATTAACTGGAAAAGTAGGGTACATAACTACTCTAATAGTAAAAGCAATGGTAATTTTTTTAAAGGAAAAAAAGGTTATTTGTTTTCTTTTTTATACCCTTCAATAAAATTCTCCTCTGAAGCAAATTAAAATAAAAATTTCACATATTTTATTGTCAAAATTGTGTCTGTTTATACAAAGTATAAACAGGAGAAGTTTTAAAAATCTATACATACATACATACATACATACATACATACAAACAATGTATTAGTTGAAAAAAACTCAGAGAATTGGAATCCACTAAAATGACCTACTTGGTCATCCACTGAATTTTAAGATCTCGTAATGCTTCAGTAAACTCTTCTTTCAAATCTTTCTCTTTTTCTGAATCCTTTTCTTTATCTTTGCTGCCATTCTTAGTCTTTGTTGGTGGAGGTATGAGGTAGTAATGAACAGGGATCACATCCTAGGAAGGTTAAGGAAAGCCTTAGGTTAATACACTTAATTTCACACACTTTCAAATCATTGTCAAAAGCTGAGAGTCTTGTAATATGGGTTGTGCCTGCCTGAGTTGTATTATAGTGTATTCCACATCTGAAGGGTCAAAAACATAAAAAATACCAATCTGCAATTATTGGAGTTTTCCACTGAAGTTTTTATCCATTCTATTAAAATAAAAGAGGTAAGACTTTTTCTCTATGAGTGTCTTTTGCATTCTTAGTTGCACTTGACACCTTAAGGACAGTGTACCTTATACTTTCACAATTAAAGCTGAACAGAAGAAAACAAGTTAAAACTAAAAAAAGATTTTTTTTTGGTCTCTTAGTAAGAGGACAGAGTAGACAAGTACTGTTCCAGCACTTATAAATATGTGTTCTATCTAGAGTTATTCAGACAATAAACACACAAGTAAATAATTTCTGATAGTGACATATGACACACACAAAAAAATGAATCAATAAAGGACACACAGTGACTGCTGGGTAAGATAGGACAACCAAGCAAACAAAGTGGTCATGGAAAGGTCAGTGAAGCTAAGTGAAAACATGAATAAATCTGAATAACCTAACTGAAGACAGGAAAAGTCCTTCCGCCAAGAGCTAGCTAGGAGTGGAAATGGAACAAGTACAAAAACCTGAACCCAGTATATGAAGTTATATAAACCAAGAAAATGGGCTACAGCCCACTACCATGGAGAGTTTGCTGAGACATGCTTAAAAATGTAGACCCTATTTTAAATATATAAAGAAGTCTATCAAATATTTTATGCAAGGCAATGATTAAAGACTTTGCTTTTTAATGACTTGACCATATATATATATATATATATATATATATATATATAAAATTGGGTTTATGTTTTATAGCTCCTGATGATATAAGTCTTGAGAACAGACTATAGAAGAGAAAAGTAGTAGAGGTAGGAAAACAAACCAGCAAACAAGCCTAGTGATCTCTACATTGTGTGGAACTAAATAATACCTTGTAGAAACAAAAGAAAATGAATAGATATTCTTTGAAGGCAGAGCTAAGAATGTTTACCAATAGTACTTAAAGTCATGACACGAATAAGACTAACAGAGATAAGAGAACAGGGGAGAGTAGATCTAGTATTACTGCTTGGCCCAAAGACACTCTAAGACAGGGACAAACCAAAAGGAATAGGGATGGTAAGATGGCCAAGGCAGTGACAGTGCCTGCCGCTGAGCACGATAAACTGAATTTGATTCCTGATCTTACCTAATACAAGGAGAAAACTGACTGCTGTTAGATATCTGTCCATCTGTCTGTCCTTCCTTCCTTCCCTCTCTTCATCTCCTCCACTCCTCACAAGAATAAATGAGTTTCAAACAAACCAAAGAATGAAGTGATCAACTGCTAAACCAGATGCAAGATGGAAAATAATGGAGAAGAGACTTGGCCGCAAGGAGCCTGCTAATCACCTTGGCAAAAGTACTGTCCTGAGACAAAAATCAAGGATACAGAGAACAGGGAAATAAGCCTACAACTCTTTGAGAAAGTTCTGCTTTGAAGATGGCAGAAAAGGGTAGCTGATTACTTTGTCTATGGTGTATAAATCTTTCCTATAGACATACATTGCTTGGGAAAGATTAACCAATGCTTAGACTTAATTTTTGGCAACAAACTGAGTGTCCTTAATTAAGTAATTATTTAAGTCAGCTTTTCAAATTCTATTTTCAGGTTTATATAATGAAGTTTCTAACATTAAAATAAACTTTTATTATCAAAGGGACATATACTACCCTTTTGATATTATTTCAAAAAAACAAAAAACAAAAAACAAAAAACATGAGACCCCCAAATAGGACTTTTATGTGTAAACAACACATCTATTTTAACAATATCTGATACTCAATTCTGGGGTATAAAGTGATGCAAGAGAATATGAGGAATGACTACTGTATAGCTCTACTATCACCTCACTAAAAAATCACCACCACCATGTCTTCATGACCCATTCAGAAAGCAGAAAACAGAAATGAGAAAGCTCAAGAAACTTTTCTGTAGCCCACTGTTATATTCTCTGAGGTAAGGGAGCCAGAGCCCAAGAACAAAGGCTCACACAAGGTCCAAGACTAGAAAAACAACAGGTGAACTGTTGGGCTTGCTTCTTTAGGACCCTGCCACCTGTGCATCCTTCTTTCCTCAACACCACCACTGTTTTTATCCTTGAGACTGGCTCTTGCAATAGAAGCCATGTTGGCTCTAAATTCATGATTTTGTCTCAGAGTCTTTCCTCCCAAACTCTAACAGTGCTGGAACTATGGACATGCTCCACCATGCTCAGCTTTTTTTCTTCTTCACTGCTGTTTGCAGATTACTTTCTGGGTATTGCTCCAGACAAAGCAAAAAGGTATTTGAAAAACCTGACCCTATAGTATCAAATTCTCAAAAAAGCAGCTTCATTGTCATGTGCTTACACACAACTGTCTAAGAAGAAAGAATATAAGGAGTCTCCAATATTTCCTGCAAATATGATTTTACCACCGTTGGAATCAAGTTTCTTCACATAGCATGTACACAGACTCTAAATCACCATTTGCCTGACAGTCCCTATTCATTTATCAGGCTACAAAATGGAAAACAGTTCCACATAGAGAAACCTATGTTTTGGAAGGCAATTTCTCCTCTGAATTTCAAAGATAAGGCATGTTATATTACTGTTTCAGTATAGAAAACATAAAATAGAATTTAATATGAATAATATGTTAATGTATATGATAAAAAGGTAACACCTATGAAAATATAAAATCCTATTATAGCAAGCTTGAACTACCATTAAAAATGAGTATAAAAGTTTATCTTAGAAAAAAATCAATAACCAGTACAATTAAAATATTAATAAAACCTTTTAAAAATACTTCAAGAATTTTCTATTACTAAAATTATAAATGCAGTATTTATAAACCCTAATCAAAAGGAAAATTAAAGTTGTTTTAGATTGTGTCACCATAATCACACTTTCTTTAATAAACATTTTTTTTTCAACTCAAGGGACAAATATATAGTTAATTTAATAGTAATGATTTTGGACCTTAAATCATGAATGATGTTTTAAAAAAAGATATCAAGAATATTCATAGTAGAAAAGCTGAAGAGTTCTCAATGAAAGAAACTTAGCATTAAAATTAAAAAAAAAATATTTGTTAGCTGTCCATAAAGTATTTCAGTAGTGTTCAAACTGAAGAATATTTTTCAGAAACAATGTTACCTGTAAAACCAGTAACTGCCCAGTGGACAGTGTATAACACAACATTACTTAGATCTGGTTCAAAAGGCTTAGTTGTTTAGTGCTTCAATTATTAATTTAGTTATCAAAGTAAAAGCTTTATAAAAGCTCAACTATTTTAAAGATTAATATCATTGGTGCCATTTATGGTTATTAAAAGTATCTAAACTATTTTATATTATATGTGTAAGTAATTCTCTTTTGTAACTTCATATTTGTTTTTTATAAAAGAGCTGTACTATGCCATGTACTTGTACTGACAGGAAGGGATGAACAGAATTACTTCTAGTTCCCAAGTTTGTTACACAAGCTTTATTCAGCTTCTAGTAATAATAATCTCACATTTCAGTACTATCTATTATACCTTGTACAACCTTAGCCCAACAAAACTTTGTAGGTCAACTAAAAACTACAAGTGGAAGAAAAGCAATGCCTAAACCCTTATTGAAATATGCTTCCTTTTATAGCTGAGTTCCTGGCAAACCTTTTCAAACCATCCTCCTGGCAACTCAGAACATCCTCTTGGCAATGCATAAATAAGATTTTTTTAACTGCTCAGTTATGATCTATTAAATGGATTAAGATTGTGCCCAAATGGGTCAAATCAACCATCTGAGAAATACTGGTCTTCAGTTTCTTAACTAGAAGATTCTCCGTGGTGTAACAGATCTTATCAACACAGAACAAGAACATTCTGGACGACATCTGAATACTATAAAACATAACTGTTTCTTCCATTACAGCACCTCTTGGATAAATAGACCACGGAATTTGAGGAACTTCCTCAAATGTATCCATTTCTCTGTTCTCAGAGTAGAGATCTTTAAGTTAAATGTGAGTCAAGCAGTCAATACAGATTCTCATATGCTAACAGAAACCAAGTAGAATCAACTACTCATAGCATCAAATCTGTCTATATTTCTATCACAGACTCAACATTTAATTAGAAGTTCTTTTTTTTTTTTTTTTTTTTTTTTTTGGTTTTTCAAGACAGGGTTTTTCTGTATAGCCTTGGCTGTCCTGGAACTCACTCTGTAGACCAGGCTGGCCTCGAACTCAGAAATCCGCCTGCCTCTGCCTCCCAAGTGCTGGGATTAAAGGCTAATTAGAAGTTCTTATTCACTATCTTTTGTATCGGTCCTCCCATAACTAGGATACATGTATGAGCAGAGACTAGCTTATCAACAAAATCATTTTATTTAAAATGGCTTTCAGATTATAATAGCTTTTTCTACATTTTTCTCACATTTTAAATTTGTATTTAGTGTGTGTGTGTGTGTGTGTGTGTGTGTGTGTGTGTAGGTGAGTGCCATGGTACACATACAGAGGTCAGACTACAACTCTCTTTCCATCATATGAGTCCTGGAGATCAGACTCAGGCTGTTAGACTTGTCAGCAGGTCCCTTTACCTACTGACTCATCTTGCCAGTCCCAGATTTTAAAAATAATGACTTTGCTCTCCATTGCATTCATCTCTTTTATGACTTTGGATGTGCAAAATTTCAAACTTTTCAACTTGACATTTATCTATACCAATAAATGAGAAGCAATAAAAATCACCCATACCATAGGAAAATATGGTTTAATAAATATGGTTTCCATATTCTATAAATACAGAAAATAAACCATAGCGTTATGGTTTAAAAAGCCACATATGGCAATACGTCACTACTGCTTGTAGGTATTAACTAAGAGAACTATACTGCAGAACGTAAAGAAAGGAAACTAAGGGAGAGATGCTTTAAAAATAAAGATTTATAATAGTGAGAGAAAAAAGTTTAATAACTATGTAAATAAGGCTTTAAGACATCGTTTTTAAGAACTGACAATCAGTACCTTTTTAAATTTTCCTTGTCGTTTTGCTGCAGACTGCCCCTGGGAGTTAGAACGACATTCTGTAAGAAAACATGCATAATCTACACAGGATGGAGATACCACCTCTGCCTAACTTTCTTCCAATTTAACATTCCATCTGTATGTGTCACAGTACTCAGAAGGGTCAGATCTGTGACCAAAATGGCATGCTTTTAAAGAAAGCAGCAGCACTGCCATGCCAATTTTTAAAAATAAAAATGCAATCAAATATGCCATTTTAAGGCAAAATTCTTTCTAGCGTTTTATTTAAAATATTTAGTGATTAAATTCCATTATCATTAAAACATTAAAAAAAAAACATTTAAATTTAGCTGACAGTCTGCAGAGTCTGATTGTATATAGGAGATCACGACCATTACACAAGCCTAAGTCACTCTTAAAAAAAAAAAAAAAATCAACACCAAACAAAAAGCAAACAAAAAATAAAAAACCAAAGTAACATTCAGGGCTACAATGAAAGGCAAAGTGAAGTAAAATGGCATTTCCTTTCCAACTACCAAAATGTAGGAAGAATAAAACTGCTGAGGAAAGTCTAAATAAAGACCCAATGGCAATTATACTCAATAATTTTAGATTATTGCTATTTTCTTATAAACAACCTTTCTATCTATAGTCAGCTAGCAACAGTCAATTCCAAGCACTTATAATTTCAATCTTGCCTCTGATAGTATTGTCAGGAAGTACTATTTCTGAATCTTTATAAGAATACTTCTGCCAATAATTCTTTTCTGCTATACTTTCCATGAGAAGTGGACTTCTGAGATGAGTTATCTATCATCTGGGTGGAAAACTCAGTTGAAGTCCCACAGAAGCAGCTATCTAGGTAAATCTGCAAAAAGATCTATGAGGATTTCTTACATCAGTTCAAGAACAAAGTCCAGTATCAAGTGCTGAGTTACTTCAAATGACACTGAGGTGCGCATGAGCAAGAGCACACACTGAAATGCACCCTGAGAGACGTCAAGGGGAACACCGTCTAAGCACAAAATCCCCAAACTAGTCCTCAGTGGCTATGAATATATGAACTTGGTTGAACAGTGACAAGAAAATACATTTCAAGATAAATGAGATGAGTTCACTCTGACAAAAGCACTTAGAGATCCCAGGATTAGGTTAAGCAGACTTAAATAGTTTTGTATGAACTAATGCTAAATGAGAAATGCACAGATGTAAGACTTGTATTACACCAAAATGAACTACGATTAAGGGTGACAGACCCACATAAAAACATTTCTGCAACAAATCTGTAATAAAAACAAGATGGAAAAACCTGAAATAAATACCTTTAAGTTTCTAATAGCAGTTATCTTTAAACTAGAAACAAAAAGCATCATTTTGAAACTATAAAAAGCAATACCACAAGAAGCACCATACATTTATCCACATAATTATACAAGACCTCAACAAGCCTTCACAAGTGTGAGAGCCATTATCCATTAATAAAAAATTCTTCAGATTGGTTTTAATAAACAAATGAAGAGAATCTGACTTATTCCAATATCTACAATATGTTGGTTGAAATTCTAGAACATGCTATAATTTTACATAGCCCATCTGCTTCAACCAATTATGACCTGGATGTCAAGAACTGTAGGAACTGAGGTGGGATAGGTTTAGGATATGAGGCTTGTGGAAAAGAACATAAAATACTTTTAAATGACACATTTAAAAAGGCACCAAATATTAATCCACCTTCACTAACAGCTCAAGAAAAAGAAAAACAATTACTGTTCCCTCCCTGCAAGTATTCTTTCACTCCTTCTGAACCATGGACCTAAAGCCCATCTTCAAAGGGATAGGAAATTTTAAACATGTACTTTCAGTGTAAAACACTAGTACTTACAGCTTTCTTTCCAAGCTCAGTCTTTGACAATGTCAAGGAGCCTGCAAGGTAGCATCCAGGTCCTGCCCCCTTAGGTATTCTAATGAGAGAATTAAAAAGGGAAAAAGTAACAAAAGAAAAAGTTTCACAAAAACACTTAGAGGAAAACCATCAAAATAATTCCAAACTGAAATATTTCCCATGTCCAACTTTTCAAAAATCAAACTGAGAAATAACTTCAGACTAAAATGATAGCAAACTATAAATCTAGATTAACAAATGAACTATAATGTCATTCAGTATCATCAACATTAACACTTACTTATCATCAGGTAAGGAAGTAACAAAGAATGGCTGATTATATTTGGGTGGTAATGTTAAACTGCTTGATTTCTTCTTCCCTAGAAGTGCAAGGCTATGATTTTCATGAATATCTAAGCTCAAGGTATTAGACAACCTATGCGAAACAATAAACGGAAGATCTTTGAGACGATCCAAATCACTGATTTGCTCATGACGAATTTGTAATCGAATTGTATAATCTCCTTTCTCCAGTTTCAAAGAATACTAAAAAAGAAAACATTTGGAAAAAAGTTTAGTTCAGTAAAATGAGAGTAAAAGGATAAAAGATTCCATTTACAGAATGTACAAGGTATGAGACATCTATACACAGTGTCTAGGGTGCTAGTGAACAGGCAGAATGTGAAGTATCAAGTGGCTAGCCTGTCAGCATCATACATGAACTCAAGTAAGGGCTGACCCAAGGTCCTCATTCTTTGCACCACAGCATGTCTACATATTCACACAATCATCTACATATTCACATAATCATCTACATATTCACACAATCAATGTTTATATATAACTAAGAAGCAAGTATATTTTTGTTTATGGGTCATAAAAAACATGAAGTGGTAGTCAAAAAGTCAAAATTAGATTTGTATATTATCTAAAACAAACATTCATGTGTATGCACGTGCGGCTTCTGTTAAACTTGACATTTTAACTGTGAAGTGTTGCATCCCTTTATGACAAGCAGGAAGAACAAGGAGCCATAGAGAGTAAGCGATGAAAAGCTACTACTTTTCCCACTTTGCTAACATGCTCATGGAGCAGACGCTGTCAGTATTCTGCAGAGGCAATGTCTTCTGAGGCAACGTGAGATGTAATTCAAGTAACCTTCCTGACTGTAGAAATGACTGCTGCCTGCTTGACAGGGGAAAACTAGGATCATTCCTTAAATACAAAAGGTTCCATAAGAAATTTTTATTACTTATTTTATTATTCAGCAAAAAATCATGAGCATTTCAGGAAAAATATCTCTTTCTTCTAATACAATTTCAACCACAGACAAAATTTCAAAGTAGTTATATGTCAAGTGATTTTCTTTTCCTTTAGTGTCAGTGGGAAAAAAAGTGCATAGCCTAAAATTCAATGCTCAGTACAATTCCAGATCTGAAGGAACTAATAAACTAAAATCACCAGGTCTTATTAACCCCAGAGTTCCACTCAGACATGGGGTCACTTTACAGTCTCCCATTCACTGTCTATCTTTTAAGTAAGTAGAAGCAGTGCGTAGGAGGGAGAAATACTGCAACAAACAGACATACTAGGACTAGAGGTCTAATCTAGTGGACGAGCACATGCTGAGCATGTGCAAAGTCCTGGCTGTAGTCCCTACTCACCTAACACTGCTCTGCTGCCACTGCTGTAAGCAACATCCTCTAGTATGTGGCAGAAAAGCTGTCAAGTTGCTTAATAACTGCAATAAGCAAACGACATTTCTATAGGTGTCAGAAAATTGAATGTAACTTTTTATGGTATATAAAAAAAAACCTTTAAGTGTTATACCTTAACAAGAAATTTGGGACTTATTACTTTGTATAATTTAATTTATACCTGATGTGGATAGGCGTCACCTGAGCCCATCTGTCTTTTGTTCTGGTCAAAAATAATCCACAACTGACTGTCAAATTCTGACTCATATAACAATTCGCAAAGGAGTGGACAACTAGGTGTTACTTCTCCGCTCTTGGGCTATTAAAAAAAAACAATTATTGATATGATTTATATATAATATATAATACCAATAACACTGTTTCAAAAAAGTATCCAATAGTTACTATCTTGGCATTAAATAGATGCACTTTTGTAAACTTTAAAATCTATAAACCTAGTGCTCTTCCTACACACACACATATTTCTAACAAATATATATATATATATATATATATATATATATGTATAGCTCTAACAGTCTCTTATTTCTTTATAAAACTAGAATCTAACAATTTATTGAAAATCTACCCATATGTAACATTAAAACTAAATTCATATTATGCTTCAATAAAGCAAGCATAAAATGAACTGAAATCTCATTGCCTCTAAAAACCCCCTGGTTCCAGCATTTACAATGATCTCAATTACTTTGACTACTGACTCTTTGCAGAGCATAATCAGGCTAGGTGTTAAAAAAAAAATGGTGAATTGTGTTATATGGTCAAGAGGTGCAGTATCTCTCACATATGCTGAACACTTGGCATCCAGCTGGTGATGTTGTGTTGTTTTGGAGATCACTGAAATTCTAGGAGGCAGGGCTTCTTTGGAAGAAGCTGGGTAGCAGGGGCCACGCTCTAAATTTTTTTTTCTTGGTCCCCTTCTCTCTGCTTTCTGTCCTTTGTCAGCTGAGCAGCCTCTGCTAAATGTTCATACTGTCACTGTGTACTGTCTAGAGCCATTTGCCTACTTTTAAAAGCAGAGTAAAAGTTTGCCTGTTTCTCTGAAGCAAAAAGAAAAAAAAAAAGATTAAGAGTCTGCCTGCCAGGCAGAGTCAAGATGGGTCAGCATTTGTTGGCACATTTGCTGGCCTATTGAGGCATAGAATGGTAAGAGGAAGTACACTTGAGGCTCAAGGTGAGGGGCTGAAGATTCTATTGACCTTAGTGGAAGGAACAGGAAGACATCTGGATGAGAACAGATGCCTTACTGCTGCATCTGTGGTACTGACCAGTAGTCCTCCCAATTCCATCTCTCGTCTCTGTGTCTTCTTTCTGCCTTTCCTACCTTTAATCCCTGCTTCCTCCTCAGAGATTGTTCAACTTATGCTGGTGGGCTCTGGTACAGTGTACTGTCAGACTACAAGCCCAGAGAGTACCCTCTGAAATAGTGTGGCAACAGAGTAACAACTCCTTCCTTCTATCTGTTACCTGTCCTATCAACAACAACAACAACAACAAAAAATCTCAATAAATTATGAATCAAAACTAGGTCTCAAAGACAAGCCCCATCTTTCCATCTGTGACTTCATAATACATAAAATGGGGTTTTACTACCCAGGTATTTTTTACTAGGAAACACATACCTGATGAAAGCTGTATGTCAGGACCATCTCATAAAGCTGGCGATTATTTGGCAAAACATCCCTTGATCCTAAAGGTCTGGTTTTTGCATTTACTGGCCTGTAACAAGGCAACTGCATCACTTAATTAAATCAAGTATTTATTTAAAGAAAGCAGTTAAACATGGCAGGTGAAGACCACTCCTTAAACTTTTATAGTAAACTGTACAATCTTTTAATTATTAATATATATAGTCAATATTGACTAAATTACTGCAATACTACAAAGACATGAGCATAAGTTCATGATCAAAAGCACTTAAAAATGTTACCAAAGAGCTCTTGGGAGAGGCAAATCCCAACACCTGGGTGATGATTACCAGTAAGAATTAAAAGACATTTCAGATGTGTGCGCTCACTCAGTCACACGTGCTGGCGCTGAGCACAGGCATGGCTGGGCCACATCGTATGCCAAGAGTATAGCTAGTCCTTGTCCTAAGGAAATGACACTGCCAACGTATCAGCAGCAGAACACCAACATTGGAAAATCCTGCTTCCACAGTGAGTTTATGACATACACTCAGAAGACAAATTTCTTTTACTGTCAATGAGATTTTCTAGTGCTGAACTTTTCAAACAATGAACAATGCATTCACAAAATAAAAATTTGACACTGTTAATTTGCTTTGTTGTAATACATGAGATTAAACTGAGGGTCTTACACATGGAAAGCAAACACTATCCAGGTAGCCTTGAACTTGCTTTTCTCCTGTCTCAGTCTCAACTGCTAATTTGTTTTGTCAAGAAATGAAATGGTCAACACACAGGGACACTACTGACGATGGATCAGTGAGGGCAGAAAGCAAGGCTAAGCCACGTTTTGGAAATTCAAGAGGATTCCTAGACAGCAAGTTTTTTTTTTTCAATGCTAGCATCACATAGATGAAAATTAGAAAAATGAACAAAAAGCAATAAAAAAATTCTTCCATTAACATTCAATTTTTGTAGCTCTTAAAACAATGAGATACCGTAGTGTTTGCACCCAGCTCTTCAAAGTTATGCAAGGAGCCAGATCTTCATACTTTAAAGAGGACTGAACATCAAAACGATTGATTCCTTCAGATGCATGCTACAAAACATATTTTAAAGTTAATTTCTCAGACATTAATAGACAATATTTTATAGATACATTCATTAATGCAAGTTTTAATACCCATGAATAAATATATTCAGATTTATAGATTAGTTTCTAATTAAGTTTTAAATCTACCACAAAAGTTATTTTTCATAACAAAAATAACACTGAAAACACTGAGAATGTTATAGTACTTACAATGTTTAACTGTGGTGCAGTACACACTATCCCATGGAATGATATGGTATAATCAATATTGACATCACTGAGACTTGCCCACCAACGAGCAATACAAAATTCAATTGCTTTTCCGCCCTGGAAATAAAAATAAAAATGTTAAAGAATAAATCTGTTTTCTAATTCTTCCTCATATCACCAAATATTACCTGTTTCAAAACAAAATTTTTATTTGTAACATGAAACAAAATATTTTATCATTCATTATCTACTTTATTTATTTATGCACATAGTACATTAATAATAAAAAACCCTGGGACCAATTTAAACATAATTAAGATTCATAATGAGAAGAAGTATTACAAAATTTATATAAGGCATACTCAATAGGCATGAATGTATTTTGGTTTCAGAGCCACCAGGCAACTTAAGTATCAATTTTAAAAGAATAAACTAAGCCCTAATGTACCAGTACATTTAAGGAGATAAATAAAGCTAACATCACCCCATTTCAAAGTAACAAAGACATAAGAGACATAAGGATGTTACTGAAGGAAATGAAAACCCCAAGGATCAAGCATGGCAAGCACAGTAGCACATTCACCTTCCATGAAGGAAAGACTAATCATTCTAAACATGGGTAAAAATAGAGCCCTGACAACAATTCTGTCTGCAAAATAAACTACTTTCTAGAGATTCTTCACAGTGGGACTTTAAGTAAGATAGCAAGTGCCAATATCAATGAAGATCCAAGACTACAACTTTTCTTTGACTCAAGTATCAGAATTAAAGAGATAGGAATATTGGTTGGGGTACAGTTCATGTACTTGCCTTAGATGCACAGACCCTGAGTTCCACCATAGCACTTTAAGAAAGGGAGAATAGAGGAGGAAAATTCACTTCTGAAACACAGCTTAAATTTTATTTATTAGCATAGATTCCCACTATGTAAATCAAGCTGGTCTTGGAGATCTTCCTACTTCTCCTGCCTCCCCAATGCTAGGATTAAAGTTAAAACTATGATAGCTGGTTTGGTTTTCAGTATTTTTTTTTTAAAAGATTGATTTATTTTTATTTTACAATATAAATGTTTTGCTTGCATTTGGTGCTTTCCCAGTGCATGAGAAGATCAGAGAGGGCATAGGATCCCTTGGAACTGGAGTTACAGATAGTTGTAAGCTGCCCAGTGGGTACTGTGAGCTGAAGCAGACTCTTCTACAAGGGCAACAAGTAATCTTAGCCCGAGACTTCTCTCCAGCCCTGGATTTCAGTACTCTTCATTAAATGACCAATCATCCTACCTTATCTGACAGGCGTGAACAGAATCTGAATCTCTTAATATGGGCTAGGTACAACCTATAACGTCTTGGGAGTGTTCTGGATTTTCCTGTTAGATAGACTTACCAGAACAGGAAAGGCTTCAATCAGTGTTCCTTTTTCTGGAAGGGAACAAAACTTATAAAATTCGTGACTTCGATATGCTCTTTGCTTCACAAGCTGTACTGCATGAAGAACAAATTTTGCTGATACCTCAGAAGAACATGAACACACGGTAACTTCTAAAATAAAAAAGTTAAATTTTAAAATGACAAGAATTAAAATGCTCATAAAATGGTTAATTATTATTATTAAATTATTAAAATTTCATCTGTTTAGGTAATAAAAATATAATAATATTTTGTTATGTTTTAGATTATTTCTACTTTATACATGAGTGTTTGTACTCATGTGTGTCTACAACACGTGCACATGTGTGTCTACAACACGTGCACATGTGTGTCTACAACACGTGCACATGTGTGTCTACAACACGTGCACATCTGGTGCCTGATGAAGAGCTCACTGGATACTCTGGAACTGGAGTTATAAACGGTTGGGAGCCCGTGTGTGTGCTGCGAACCACATCTCTCTGGAAGAGCAGCACGTGCTCTTCACCACTCTTCTCTCCAATCCCTAAACTGGTATTTTCAAAGGAAAGCTGTAAGCTTTGTGAAACTAAGAACAAAGTATGTGTATAGATGATATTCTGTAAGAAATAAAATCATTTTTAAGTAACAATCCTTACTACAGACATTAGGAAAGAACAAAACTGTTTCTAAATCTATACACAATTATAATCAGGATGTTGAAAACAGCTCTCCTTTCTCTTGTTTTAATTGGAAAGCAAATTAATTCCCAATAAAATGATTACAATTTTAGAAACTCCTATTTATCACGGCTAAGTTTTCATCCTAGCTTACTCTTGTTGTATTTCTATTTCTTTCCCCACAGTATCACCATTAGCAGCACACCTGCTTAGCTTTACTGTACTGCGTGGCCAGAGGTAAACCAAAACCATGAAGAGACAAGATCACTAAGGAACATTTGCGCTAATTTAAGGGCACCAAAATAAGGTTCAGTTCATTTTGGTTCTTACAGACCAGGGGACAGAGGAGAAATTAACTAATTGCTACAAGTACATATATAATGTTTTGATAATACTTTGAATGGTTTGAAATCAAAGACATCAGAACATTTGTAATCTAACACTGTGAAATGACATGGCAACATATTCATTCTATACCATTCAATGCTTTATAACAATAATCACCGTCCTAAACTCTACATGTTTTCCACAACTGTATATCATAAGAAAATTATATTTACTGACTTATCAACGAAGTGTTTTTCTTTTTTTTTTTTTTAATTAAAGAAAACAGACTCTGAGTAAACTGCAAGGGTGGGGCAGAAATAAGTAAGAGTTCTACTGTTTAGTATTACTATTAATGAATTTTTATCAGAGCCCTGGGCTATACAACCCCAAGAGGCCCTATATAAATACTGCAATACAGGGAATTCCACAACGTGACTGTAAAATAGCCTACAATGACAACTCAAAATTATAACTGTAAATAGCTTTCTGTCACCGAATACACTGAACACTTAAAAGGTGAGTACACCAAACTGTTAAAGAGTATGAGATTTCCTTAGCATAAATGAAACACTTTATAATTGTCTATTCTTACAGAAGAGGGTAAGTAGTATCAGTTAAGATAGAAGTTCAGCTATGTAAAAAAAAGGTGTTCCAAGTTAAATAATAGCCTACACCTAAGCCCAGACTCATTCCCCAAAGCGGGGTCTTCCCACAACTTCATTCTACCTCTTTCTCAACAAGTCAGTCAGAGTTCTGTAAGGTACTCTATAGAGAAGCCCTCTAGAAGCAGCCCTCCTAAGAGCCTAGCGTAGATATAGAGTATACAAAGAACAACTCCTGAGAACTCTAAGCAAGAAATCAACACAGCAATAGCACATCACCACCAGTTTACAAATTCTCTAATAGATTTAAAAAATAAAAAGATCACAGACAAATTTTACTTACCAGCCCAGGTTGCCCCCTCAGGAACCTCAACAAAATGCCTTCGAATCTGACCAGGTTTAAAATGTACATCTGTAAAGGCTAGATCATAATGTGATGACTCATTTACTCTGAAAATTAAAAAAAAATTAAACATGATACTCTAAAAACTATGTATAAACAATAAACTCATCAATACTCTAGATGTTATCCAACAGATGCAGGAGAACAGTTTGCTAGAAATAAACCCTGGAACTTGCTACCGGTAACTGTACACACAATACCACCTCATTCTGTAACACAGCAGTAGATATCACCTCTCACAGCAGCACACCGATGACCTACTCACCTACTGTATACCTTGTAACACAAACAGTAAAAACATTATGCTGTCTCCTGTTTAAAGGAATTTTACAAAATTCACAGATTCTCAACCCTGGTTTCTAAACAATAAAAATTTGCTGAGACAGGGTTTCTCTGTGTACCTCCTGGATAACATGGGACTCCATTTGTAGACCAGGCTGGCCTCAAACTCATAGGAGATCTGCCTACCTCTGCCTCCCAAGTGCTGGGATTAAAGGTGTGCACCACCACATCCAGCTATGATTTTTGAATGTTAAAATAGAATTATATTTTGTGTCAGTAATAGTCTTACAGATGAGCAAAACATAATAAATTAAGTACCCACATGGAGTTTCAAAATGCTCCAAAGACAAACTACTTCCACAAGCAATCAAAGAAATGTAAATGTCAAATGGCTAACTATGTGTTATGAAAAGGAAATGCAGGTTGCATTCTTACATTGTCTCTAATTTTACAAAAAAGAAATGAGTACCTACTATGTATGAGGTACTGTTATTTGTACCTAGAAATATTCCAAGGAGTAAGATATAACCCTTTGCTCTATAACAACTGACAGTGAGATAAAAAAAACATTTAATATAGCAAGCTCCAAAAAGGAATTGTTAGAGAAAAACAGAAGAATGGTTAGATCCTAAGAGTGAGCCTGCAGATTGTTGAAAGTCTTATCTAAATTCCCACTGAACTTACACAAAACATGTAACGGAGAATTTAACTGTGATGTAATTTTTCCCACATGCATGCCATATTTTAATCTTATCAATTTTATCCTGTAAACCTCATTGGCTGAGGCCTATTACATAATTAATATTTAACTCAAATATTAATTTGAGTTAAATTAATTAACCCCCCCAAAGGTATTAATTTAGAATGTATAAATACAACTTACATCCTCAGAGGACTTGCAATCAAATGGTACATATTAAATTAAAAAACAAATTGGAACACATTAGCTGAAGAATGTCCAAAAGCTTGTAAAAAGTGTGAAAGTGTAGAAGGAAGGAACTCCCCTCACCTAGAATAACCAGAAATAAGTCTGGCTATTTAGCAGACAGGCAAATGAGGTAAAGGAACCAATAGCACAGATGCGTAAGTGCTGAGCAAAGCATGGGTGTCAGGAGAGGAAGATGGCTAAAGATGTGTACTCCGGCATACTCAGCGACAGGAAGCCATCTGGGACTGTAAGTTACTCTTGTGGGCGCTTTTTAAGGAATGTAAACCTGATTCGTAAGAAATGCTCCTGGTGTGTTTGAAGCAGGAAGTAATATTATCAAAGTTAAACTCCCGATTCCAGGATGCTTAAGATGGAAAGGATAAGGCTGAAGATAGAAAGTAACTAAAAGCATCAGGAGAGCGTAGTCACAGACACAGGAAGGTAAGGCAGGGTGCAAAGGAAGACGATGAAGAGTCACTACTGAGCAAGTGAGAAAAGAGGTAAAATGAAGGCAGAAGGAGCCTCTCAGTTGGGAGACATTTCAATAGAAGGTGGGCAGATGCTGGGTGCCCTCAACTAATAATTAATAGAAACAGCATTAGGAGCAGAACCTAGTTACCTGCTTCTGTCCTAATCTTGCTAGTTAACTTGCTTCTGGGCAATCCACCAAAAATCAATACTGAATCACATACAGGCATTAACAATTTATACACAATAATAAGCTAAACATCCTACTTACTTTGCTGCTATAACTGCAGTGATTGGAACTCTGAATAGAGGACCTGCATTGGGGGATGCTATATCATAGCCACACACCTTGAAGAAAGAAAAAAAAGTTTCAACATCCATGAAAAAAGTTGCAAAACAGAAAGTAAAAGGTGTAATGTAAGCATAGAATCATCTAATCTTAAAATGTAAAGGTCTAACAGCTAAGTTAATACTAGATTACTGACATTAATTCACATAATAACCCAAAGTCCCAACAATCACATACCAAGTCATGACTGAGATGAACAGGTAATGAGGTAGCAAGTTAAAAAAAGAAGCATCTTAATTACTCTCTACCTCAAACTAAAACTTAGTATTACAAATACTTTTGTAGAAAGATTAGTTATATGATACTACTCTTTGTTTATTCACCACTGCTAGGTCTAACAAATCTTTCCTCTAAGTAGTAAAGCTAACCACAGCACAGCTGAGCCGCATAACAAGTACAGAGGCCTTATCCAAAAGGCCCTGCTACCTGGCTCTCCCCAGCCTTCCTCACAGCAGGATGCAGCTACCTGGCTCTCCCCAGCCTTCCTCACAGCAGGATGCAGCTACCTGGCTCCCCAGCCTTCCTCACAGCAGGATGCAGCACCATGTAACTGGCTGCTTATATAGGTACAGAAAAGCTAGAAAACCCAGGGAAAAGGCTTATAGTGAGAGAAAAAAACCACAACACATCAGGGATTGTTTACTTTTACCTCTTAAAACATTTCAAAGAGAAAAGAAAAAACCCAACGTGACAATACCTCTGTGTAATGTAACCCTTCTCTTAAGCCCCTGGGGTCCACACGTATGTTTATGTGCCGACACTGATTCATGAGCTCCAAATGGCTGGGACACTGCACCCAAGATGAATTTGAAGTTAAAGCTAAATGAAGCTGAAAGGAGATTTTTTCAGAGTTTTCTGGCATTAAAAAAAAAAAAAAAATCAAAAATTAAACTCAGCATTTCCTCGTCTTCCTGGGAAGTCCTCTGTTCTAGCAAGAAAACTTACTTCAGTCAACTGTATAATACATTAGACAGGACACCCAAATTATAACTTAAACAAAAAATACAGAATCTTCTTGTGATTCACACAACACTGCTGAGCCAATACTGCTAAGCCTTATAAAGAGTTTAGTGGATCTTTTGTATCACTGCACACAGAGATCAAGCAGCTGACTAAAATAAACTGCCAGATACAAAACGACAGTTCTCACCTCCCCACACTTGTGCTTACTTCCACGACTCACCTAAAGCTCTGTCGTCTATCCAAGGAATGCGATATGGACAGAAAGTTAATCTGTAATTTTATTACAAGCTTAAGAAAATTATGGGCCACTGAAGGCCTGGGCCCACTCTTTCCCTTCACTGTCAAGACACTGATTGAACTGCCATGGTACTGGGGTCCCCTAATTAATATTTTTCCAATGGAAGAATCAGAGAGAAGACTGAAGGAGCTGGAAGGGTTTGAGGCCCCATGGGGAGCGCAACAATACCAACCAACTAGAGCTCCCAGGGTCTAAATAAATCACCAGCCTGAGAGCACATAGGGAGGGACCCATGGCCCCAGATGTATATGTAGGGGAGGATGGCCTTGTCGGACATAGGTGGGAGAGGAGATCCTTGGTCCCATGAAGGCTGAACACTGAGTGGGGTGGAATTCAAGGATGGGGAGGTGGGAGTGGGGAGTGGGTGGGGGGGACATCCTCATAAAAGCAGGAGGAGGGGGTCTAGGATAGGGGGGTTCCTGGGTGGGGGGAGGGAGAATGGGATAAAGGGATAACATCGAAAATGTAAATAAAATACCCAATAAAAAATAAAATTAAAAAAAATATTTTCCTCCAAATTTATTAAGTTTTAAAATAATCACGTGTTAATTTCTATCTTCTCCTAAGAACACTGAGTGGTTTGGGCCATGACAGATCTTTCACAGTGGCTGCCTAAGACCGTCAGAAAAACACAGATGTTTATATTACAGTTCAGAACTAACAAAGTTAGCTATAATTTTATAGTTGGGAGTCACCACAACATGAGGAACTGTATTACAGGGTAACAGTATTAGGAAGGTGGATAACCATCACTTTAGAACATTAGACAAGCAAAGCAGCGTTCTTCTTTTATTTACCATTCATTTAAGCCACAAATACAAATGCTTCTGCTTATTGCCACTCTAGTACTTACCTGTGTTCTCTGGAAATACAGGCTCAATGCCGACACCATGATCTGAAGGAGCAGCCACCTGAACAGGATCTCGGAGGTAGATGCCACGGTTATTTCCAACTGTAACTGTAAAACCTAATCTGTTAGCAAATGATGTATTCTGAATGAGGTAGTCATAAGCTTTGTCAACCTAAAAGAATATAAATGGTAACATGTAAATGGCTAGGTAAAGAAAATATTTTATTACAAATTATGAATCAATTAAATTTCAGCTATATTGAACTAATTCCTATATTCACTTCTCTAAACTAAATCAATACCACAGTTAAGATGGTAAACCAGCTGGGCATGGTAGCCCATGCCTTTAATCCCATCACATGGGAGAGAGACAAAGAGATATCTGTTCTGAATCCAGCCTGGTCTACAAAGCTAGTTCCGGGACAGCCATAGCTACAAGAAACCCTATCTGAAAACAAAACAAAACAAAAAAACAAAAAACCAAACAAAAAAACAAACAAACAACCCCCCCCCAAAAAAAACAACGAAGGAAGGAAGGAAGGGAGGGAGGGAGGGAGGGAGGGAGGGAAAGAAAAGAAGTAAATTTATGCTTTTAAAGAAAATACCATTCTGATGATCTTCCACTTCAATCTGCATTAGTTATTCTCACGTGATCTAAGGTCACTTAGTGACTTATGCCTGACCAAACCAATGCTTACTTTTACCACTGTGAATTTCTAATCTCTATACACCCTCAATGTTTTTTTTTTACTTAAATGTAGTTAATCTCTTTTACCTACCAAGAGTCTTTGTGCCCTTTTTGATTATAGTTTTATAATGGCTACATTTAGAGTTTAGACATGCTGAATCACCATTATAAAGCAGTATTTACAACATTATCAAAATGTTTTTTAGTTATTTTTGTACACAAACAACAGTACCTGAATAATTCCATGTCCTTGGGCAAATACTTCTATATTGTCAGCTTTTATTGCAGTATTTTCTAGAGCTCTTCTGACTGAGTGAACAGTATAGTCAACATTATTTGCTTTCAGCCCTAAAAACAAACAAACAAATACCTAAGAAACGAATGTTAATGAACTCATTAGTTGAAACACTGCCCCTTCACCAAGATGTTAACACATACGCTCTTCTGCTGTCTTCTTTTATCATTCACTTCTAAATGTTTCCTTAAAAATTAAAGTTGATTTAAACTGCTTGCATCACACAAATACTTTAAGCAAAAAATTCACTTCATGCCAACCTGCAATCACATCACTGCAGGCTATGTAGATATGACATGGATGTACCAAGCAGGCATTTTAGGAGAATTCTAATGGCATTTTCTTTAAAATATCATAGATTCAGCACTACGGTTAGTGACAGCAATTTTCAACTCAATTATATTTTATAATCACCAGTGGAACTTAAACAAATCAAAACCACCTGACATGTTCCACAGCAGATCAGAATCTTCAATGACTAGATACCATGTGATTACAGTGAATAGCCAGATTTCAAACACAGAAAGCTATTGCCAACATATTACTCACTGTTAATGAATGAATACTACATACTATTTTTGTCCTCAAATCCTCCAAATATGTTACCAGTAAGATATTGTAATATGCAAAAAAAAAAAAAAAAAAAAAAAAAAAAAAAAAAAAAAAAAAAAAAACCAAAAAACCAAATAAGTACTCCATGATGCAAACTAAGGAAGCTATAATTACATCCATAAGAATCCAGAAAAGATGAAAGTCCATTAGGAACAACTGGTAGATGAGCTGATTCTTATAGAATGTATGAGTTTTCAAATCTGAAACACGGCAGAAAGGATTTGCAGGCAAGAGAGCTGAATCTTCAAAGACAGACATATGACCTTGAAATATCTGGTGAGTTTGAAGGAGCAGAAATAAGTAGAGACAAGGATTTGTCCTGAGGGAGGTCTGACTCACCCTCAGGTGATTACTGACTGGGGACTGGAGACAGACTACTCTCCCCATTGTGGCTCATCCATACTGGGCAGAGGAGAAAGTT
Source organism: Arvicanthis niloticus (assembly GCF_011762505.2). Lineage (NCBI taxonomy): Eukaryota > Metazoa > Chordata > Mammalia > Rodentia > Muridae > Arvicanthis > Arvicanthis niloticus. The sequence goes on from NC_047660.1 coordinate 136,724,297, forward strand.
ACAGGAGACAGAAAATGAGAAAACTAGAAGAGGCAGGTGGGAGGTAAGACTTGAAGAGAACAGGTTTGTGGCAGACGTCTGAGTTCTAAGTGACTCGGTGACTCTATTTAATATTGTACAGCATTCAACACCTGGTAATGTAGCATAAACATTTTCAATTTGTTTACAGTTTGCCTTTTGCAATAAATTCCGTATCATCAAAGTACTTTTGATGTTCTATCCACTGATTTAGATCCAGAACTAAAATATTATTTGATAATCAATAGTAGTCAATATATTTTATTTCCTGAAGGATGGAATACACACTCAAAAGATTATTATGCCATGAATCATTTTCTACTTTACATCTTATTCTGTGTCCAGGACATTTCTATTCTATCCACTCTCACCATGAGAACTTCAGAAAGCATAGCCTACAATAAACAAAGAAGAGAGTAGTATGTAATATCCTTACCTGAAATGATCAGGGCAATGCCACCACAGGCATTGGGGGAAGACATTGATGTCCCATTCATTAGCTGAGTTCCCCTCAATGTCCAGTTAGGCACAGAAGCAATAGCACCTCCTGGTGCACTGATGCTCACACCAAGGGCCCCATCAGCACTAAACAGAAAAAAGGTGAGGATAGCTGGGCATGGACAATCTTTAAAATGTCTCAATTGTAGTCCTAAATGATATCATAATTGCAGTTATTATAAAAGAAAAAAGACAGAAGACAAAGATATTATTAAGAGGCAATAATGAAAAGAAAATGACCAAACATTGCTAATTTCTCAACACACTTATTTTTTTCCTTTAAGTGAAATGTCTATGCGTAGGTATCTCTGTTCATGTGAGAAAGGCATGGAGGTCAGATATTTGAATGCTCTAACCCCTTAATGAGCATATTTCTTTTACCTATACCAGAAAATGTTCACTTTGTCAAATAGAAACATAACATTGCCAAATACGTAATTTTAAATTTTCTAAAGTTTAAAGTTTGAGAGAGGGTTTCTCTGTGTAGCCCTGGCTATCATGGAACTCGCTCTATAGACCAGACTTGCCTTGACATCACAGAGATCTGACCGTCTCTGTCTCCTGTGTATTGGGATTAAAGGCATGTAACAACACCACCACCACCACCTAACACATTAAAGAATTTTAAAATCATATTTTGTGTGTGTGTGTGTTTGTGCATGCTCACACAGAGGGAAGAAAGGGGGTAGGGATGGAGGGAGAGAGAGAAGAGCGACAGAGAGACAGAGAAATGGAAAGATATGCTGTTGAGAGTGGGCCATAAGCTGGTGTCATGGTATACCTGTGTAGGTCAGAAGACAACTTAGAGGATTTGGCTTTCTCTACTATGTGGGGCCTGGGGATTAAAGTGCAGGGTATGTCTTGGCAGTGAGCAACTTTAATCAGTTTTCTTACCAGCTGTAAGCTCACAATAGTGCCCAGCACAGCTCTATTGTGTGTCCCAAGGAAAGACGTAAGGGACATACTATTTCCCCACAGAGACTGTTGGAGTTCCTGTCATGATTCTTTCCCAAAGTAGGTGATGACTGGTTCTTTTACTCCTAGCTAAGAACACTAGGGTGATTTGATTTCAGTTCCCCAGAAAGTGGAATTCACTTCACCAATGCACAAATGAGTTGGTAGCAGTGATTTCAGAACCTATTTAAAATATGATTAGGCTAGGTGCAGTTAGTCTGTAAAAATCATTCACTTATTGAAAGACAACAGTGCTTGTATAATATCATCAAAAATTAACTCTACGTTCTTCATAATGTCATCCATAAATTTATATAAAAGATGAGAAGATTTAAGGCCAATGTTCACATTCCTGCTCACACTATCTGTGGTATTTACCGACAGTCACAAAGAGCACTAGGTATTTAGCAACTAGAAGAAAGTGATTACAAAGAGTCAAAAATGTAATGATTTTCTACTTTTTTAAAAGTAATTTCTCACTATCCTGTAAATTAACTAATCATAAAGTACCTTTCATTGTTTAAATTGCTAGTCTAAAAAATGAGTTTAATAAAGAACCAACTAACATTTAAAATTTGGAAACATTATTTTGTGGTTACTTTTAATTGTCAACTTGACAGTCTAGAATCATTTGACTAGAATATAATGAGTAACTGTCTAGATTGGGTTGGACTGTGAGAATGTTTGTAGGTGACTAATAGAAGACCCAGCCTAAACGTGGGTGGCATCATTTCCTGTGGCAGAGCCTTAAGAATGAAAACAGTGAACTAAGCACTACAAGGAAGCATGCATTCCTCTCTGTTCTCCCAAGCTTCTGAACCTGGAACTTCCCTGGTCTGATGGACCTTACTTGGAACTGTGAGCTAAAATAAACCCTTTCTCTCCAAAGTGGCTTTTGTCAGGATCTTTTATCCATCAACAGAAAAGAAAACAAAAAAATTAGTACTGAGAAATGGTGACAACACTGTGGTAAGCCTCATCACATGCTTTTAAGCCTTTAGAATTGAGTAATATGTAGGATTTTTCAAAATTTAGGATAGAAAATGACTGAATACTATGGAAAAAGCTTAGTGGAATTTTTCTTGTGGAAATTTGAAAGATAAAAGTACTGAGAAAGTATAGACTGCAGAGTTCTGGCTCAGAGGGGAATACTGTACCAAGAACTAGGATGAGGCCATTTTTAAGATATTTGACCAAGAACAATACTGGAACATTTGTTTTGTAAGCATGTCTGGGTAAGTTCAAAGCCTACTTTGATAGCATAGGAAATTTCAAGGCAGAATAATATTCAGACTGGTGCTAAAGCAGCAACTGTAATTCATAGAGATTAGCATCTTTAAAGTAAAACATGTTATACTGGGACAAAAGAGAGGATGTTCTGAGGGGGACATCATACCCCTCAAAGGCTCCATTATATAGTGTTATAAATTAAGCCTAAGATGACATGAAGTTGGACGTTCCTTAAAAAAAATCATTGCATGATCCAGAGACCTTCTGGTCTGCACATCTACCTGTACTCTTGTTCCCAGACCCCACAGACCTGCCTATCTCCCAAGAGGACTGCTCTAATCAGAGACACACGGCTCTACTTGCCTCTAAAAAGGCCTGCTCCAATCTGAGACACCCATGCCAGTTAGCAACAGATGTGCAAAGCAAGCTCAAGAATGTAATCAACAGAAGCAATGCAATTGGCGCACCGAACCTAGCTCTTGTACCACAGCAAGCCCTGGGTACGCTAACACACATAAGAGCAAGATTCTGATCTTAAACCCCATCTCATAAAGATAGATGATAGAGGCCTTTAAAGATGATATAAATAATTTCTTTAAAGAAATACAAGATAGACAGGAAAACATGTAGAAGTCCTTAAAGAGAAACAAATCCCTTAATGAAACAGGAAAATACAATCAAACAAGTGAAGGAAATGAACAAAAAGGTACAAGACCTAAAAATGGAAGTAGAAACAACAAAGGAATCACAAACGGAGACAACCCTGGAGCTGGAAAACCTAGGAAAGGCAATAGGAATTACGGACAAAAGCATCACTAACAGAATACAAGAGATGGAAGAGAGAATCAAAGGCATAGAAGATACCACAGAAGATATCAACACAGCAGTCAAAAAAAAAAAAAAAAAAAAAAAAGACAAGTGTAAAAAGTTCCTAGTGCAAAGAATCTGACATTAGCCAAGGACAAGGAAGTAGGCTTCAGGCAGGAATTTGACATTAGGCTAGAACAAAGAAATAATTTCAGACAGGAATCTAAATTTTAGGTTAAAACAAGGAAGTAGGCTTCAGACATGAAAATGAGTTTCGGCTACGACAGGGAAATAGGCTCAGATATTTTGGTCATCCTGATAATTCCTTAGAAATGGTGATCACGGGAGTGTTCACAGAACTTTATTGCCTTGCTTGTTCTTTGACCATTTGTATCTATTGAATTGCTAGTTCCTCAACCTAGAAATGACCTTAATACTTGCATGTAATTAAAATGGTATAAAAGCAAAAAGATAAAGGGGGGATGGAATAGGGGTTTTCTAGGGAGGGGAAATGGGGAAAGGGGATGGCATCTGAAATGTAAATAAAGAGAATATTCAATAATAAAAAAAAGAATCAACAAAACCGAGAGCTGGTTCTTTGAGAAATTCAACAAGATAGATAAACCCTTAGCTAAACTAACTAAAAGGCAGAGAGACAGTATCCGGTTTAATAAAATCAGAAATTGATAAAGAAAATGTGGTACATCTACACAATGGAGTACTAGTCAGTTATTAAAAAAAAAAAACAAGGACATCATGAATTTTGCAGGCAAATGGGTAGAACTAGAAAGTATCATCCTGAGTGAGGTGACCAAGACCCAATAGGACATACATGAGGATGCTTCAATCCCATTTACAAAAAGGAACAAAAAGATGAGGGAAAGCATAGGGAGGAAGGCAGCTGGGAGGGAGAGGTGGGGTGCAGGCGAGGCAGGCGATAAGCCCAGAGGGCCAAGTGAATGAATGAATGCAGCTGCCAAGGGTGGGGTGAACCCCTAAAAAGTCCCAGAGACCTGGGATGGGGGATTTTTCCAGGAATCAATGTGGGTGACCTTAGCCAAAATGCCCAACAGTGGGGAGATGGAACCTGAAGAGACTATCTATAGTAGACAATCAGTGCCCCCAGTGGAGAAATGGGAATACCAAAACTACCCTCAAAATTTTCAACTGAAAATTTGTTGGGCCCCATTTTGGCCCTGGTTGGACCTTGAGGACAAACTCAAGCCTGGCTTGAGTTTTGAGACCTATCTCTGTCACTTCCATTCTGGGTAACTCAATAAGACCTGTCTGGCCCTGCCTCTGCCCCAGCATTGCTAATGTAGAGCTTTGCCATTGGCCCTGTCAGTCGCCCCATACTCTGTCACCCTTCCCTGCCTCCTACGTCATCCCACCCCACCAAAACCCCTCCTCCATATGCTCAGAACTTATATAAGCAAGAGGCTGATACATTAAAGTTGAGTTCCTGCTTCGACAAGACTCCCAGCCTGGTGTGTTTCTTTTGGGCTATCGAGACTCACTATCCTGCTCAGCTCCTGCGAGACCCTTGAGGGACCAGAACATCTCTCCTCTTGCCTGAACCTGCTGGCTCTTTGCCTCAAAAACTGTTCCTGTCTAAACAGAAATGCAGGGGCAAAAAATGCAGCAGAGCTTGAAGGAATGGCTAACCAGTAACCTCTTCAACTTGGGATCCATTCCATGGGAGAGCACCAAATCCTGACACTATTCCTGATGCTATGCTGTGTGCTTGCAGACAGGAGCCTCTGTCCTCTGAGAGGCTCTACCAGCAGCTAGTGAGACAGATGTAGAAACTCACAGCCAAGCATTGGATTGAAGTCAGGAACCCCTATGGAAGAGTTAGGGGAAATACTGAACAAACTGAATGGAATGGCAACCCCAGAGAAAGACCCCATAGAAAGACAGTGCCAACTAACCTGGACCCTTGGGAGCTCCTAGAGACTAAGCCACCAACCAAAGAATATACATGGCCTGAGGACTGCCTTGTCTGACATTAGTGGGAGAGAATTTGCCTAATCCTGTAGAATCTTGATGCATCAGGGAGGGAGGGGGTGCTTGGCACTGGGCACTCTCTCAGAGGCAAAGGGGAGGAGAGATTGTTGTGGGACTGGGAGGGGTCGACATATGGGATGCAAATAATCATCATCATCAAAACCAACAACAACAGAGCCACTGCATGAGAAACGTTTCTCTAGAGTTAGCACACGGAGGCTGATATAGTTGTGGCCCAAGGCTTGGGTCACCTCTCTAGAGTACAGCAGAACATGGCAGTGTCATAAATATGTTCCATGTAGTACTAGTTTTAAAGACAATTTTAAAAATGGCAAGAATGAGGAAGTCATGGAGAACAGCTGACACCAGACAGTGTGGTAGGGGTGCAACTCCTGCAAACAGGCTCCCGCATGTCACTGTCTGAAGTTTCAGTTGCAATAGAGAACACAAGAAATCAAAAGCAGATCTATATATATGACGTTCAATGCTGAGGGAGAGGTAGGAAAGTTTTTCAAGTATGTTTTTCACAGTAAGGTATCAATTAGTTCATCGTAGATTTTACTAAAACAATTCTTTGTGCATTAGTTTTGGTTCTGGTGCTGGAGATCAAATCGAAGTCCTTACAGATGTTAAGCTTACATTCTATCACTGCACTATACCCCAATCATCTGAAGAAACTACTTAAATTTTCTACAGCAAGTGACATTTGCAAAGGCTGCCTAAAATAAGTCCTTAATACTTTTGTTTTTATTTTAAATATAATTTCATTTTAAATTTCAACATAAAACTTGTAATTTAGAAATCAGATTTAGAAGTAATTTAATAACTTTTGTATTGACTGAACATAAACCTTTTATATTAACTGAACATACAACCTCTGTGAACTTAGGATTTTTTTTGAAAAATTTAAAGATTGTGTGTGTGTGTGTGTGTGTGTGTGTGTGTGTGTGTGTGTAACTGTCTGTCTGTCTGTCTGTTTGTCGGGCAGAGGCATTAGGCTCTCTGGTGAGTTGCAGCCAGTTGAGAGCTAGCCAACATGGGTGTGGGACAGTGTACTCAGGTCTTCTGTGAGAGCTCTTACTCTGTATTCTTTAGAATTCATAGAATACTGAGCTGCAGCTCATACTTTGAATTCTTGTCTATAGCTAATATTACTGATATAAGATGGATGGAGGAGGGCAGCCTATGGTGATGATACAAGACAAACTTTTCTGATCCATAAGAAATAAGTTTAGTATAATAAATTAGTTCTACACCAAAACCTGCTTATCTTTGACTCCATGCACTCATCCATATAGAACTTCTTCCTACATCTTAATATTCAATCAATCCTTCAAGACTATGACTACCTCCTCTAGAATGGGTTTAACCAACTGATCTTACTCCTATTGTCCCACCATCTGACATTGTCAGTTGCTGAATCAAAATCAAAATGCTTCTAAATCACCTCCAAAGAAATAAAGGGATAAATTAAAGTGGACTTTATTTTTTATCAGGTTCTAGTACCCACTGATATCCTAATGAGGTATTTACTAAAAATTAAGACTTACATAATCTCTTAATAAAAAAAAAAAAAGGTTACTAGAATCAGACACATAGTACAGATGATGTTAGAGAACCAAAAATTGTCAGTCAGAATTTGCTTTCTTACACATCTCACACATATGCTCAAAGTAGTTTATAACTTGAAAATCAACATAGGACCTGTTACTATGATCCATTATAAAAGCACATTTGTTTCACCAAAGTTTAAATATCAAATTTGCTCAAAACAAGGCTATCAATATTTATTATCTACAAGCCCTACTTCCAACAGTACAAAGTTTAATCAAATACGAGTATTACTTTCAATAATTACTTGTACTCACCTTGGGCCTCTAGAAGACCATGTATATTGATTTGCAGGCAGTTTCTCTCTCAGAGAATACTCTGCAACCATCATATCAGGAGAAACATAAGCTCCAACACCTATAAGAATAGATTTTGCCATTAACAAAGGGGACACAATTCATCTCATATATCCTAATTTTTCCCAGTGGAATACACTATGCTTAATATGTACATTCACACTCTCTTGTAAATGCAGAAACAACGGGAGTTTATTGTATACTATGTACACTGCATTTATACACATAAAAACAACTTCCAAGATTATTATGTGCATTAGAAACACTGCCAAAATGTGTGCACATACTTCTGATTAAATCATAATTTCCTAAATTACAATAAATTGTCGGTAACACAGTTCCTTAGACTTTCCTAGGAACACATTTAAGGTCTATGTGAAGGTATGTCCAACCCACAGCTCACAGGACACATGCACCCACAAAACTGTAAGTTTACTTAAAACATTATGAAGGTTTGTTTATGTTGACTCTATGAAAACCTCCTGTCACAATGTAAAATGACTGAAAATACTTGGGCTTCCAGTGTTTTATACACAGGACAGAATATAATACATGATTAAACAGTGGTTTACTGTTTAATTTATATATTTTTGGATACAGGGTCTCTCTAGTATCATGGGCTAACCTCAAACTTGTGCTTTTCCTCCTTTAGTCTCTTGTTTTGCTTGTATTTAAACAAACCTATTTCTGAAACTGTAAAACTTACTAACCTATCACACTGGATGTAGTTCCTCCTGGACAACCCACTGTAGAAAGGCATGGACCATTATTTCCAGCACTTGAAACATAAATTGTATTATGTTTCCATACTGCTTCATTAATTACTTCACAGATTCTCCTGAAAAAGAAAGAATTACTTTGAGCAAATACAACTTCCATATTTAATTTATGACCAAACAAATCATACTGGTTCCAAGTTGTGTACCTGACAGCAGCTTTAAATGAGAAGATGTCCATCAGGTACATTCAGTTATGTGGTTACCTATACATAGACAGGTAGGCTTTCAGTAGGACACAATGCTATTACAACTGGTATACCCTAGTTGAGTTTCATTGAAGTGGAAAATCAGATTAAAAGCAAGAATAACATATATAGTCTGTAATGGTGCACACTTTTAGTTGCAGCCCTCTAGAGGCAGTAAGAAAAGGAGCTTTATGAATTCAAGTTCAACATGGATTACATAGACACATCCCGACCAGCCAAGGGGAAATAGTGGGACCCTGTCTCAAAAGGAAACAAGCAAACAAACAAAACCTAATGTGGAAAACAAACAAAACACCCCAAATAAATAAAAATAGTATTAAAATATTAACAGGGGTTTTGAAGTGGTAACATTGAGAGAAAAATGAAAACCAAACAGAAGAAAACAAAACAATGAAGTGACTCCTGCATGCATTCTGACTAGGGATTATTTGACTAAAAAAGCTAGCTAGTATTTTTAGTGACAAAGTTACATGAGGAGTGGGATAGAAAAAGACTAGGAGAAAACCTAAGAAATTTTAAATCAAAGAAATCTAGTTAAAGATGGACAACAAACAAGAAAGTTTACTGGCATTAGTTAAGGGAGATGATATTAGATTAATGAAGAAATTGGAGATTATAAATCATCCGGCTCCAGAGGGTTTTGCAAAATCCAATGTGTGATATCTAACAAGAAATCCAAGTTCAGTTACCAACACACACAACACTGTGGCTAACAACTGCCTGTGACTCCAGCTCCAGGGGATCTACTGCCCTCTTCCGACCTCATAAAGGCCATGCACAAGTGAAACACACACAAACACAGAAGGGGGGTGGGAATATAAGTAACTGACAAAGGAGAAAAGATCACTCAGCTGAAAAAGGATAATGAGATGACAAGGGGTAAAAGTGCACTATAGAAAGAAATGGTGAAAACTGGCAGGGTACATATTACAAGGGCAATGAAGAAACCCAATGACCTGCAAAACAAGTGAACCGTTTGGTAACAGTCAACAGCCTCTAGGTTGTTAAAGCTTCCCTCTTGATAGGACCTTAAATACAGCTTCATATGCTTTGGTGCTCTGAGTTATAGACACACTGAACACTAAGTAAATGCTCTAAATATTTCAAATACATAGAAATAGAAAGGAAAGGAGCTATGGTATATCAAGTTAAGGCCAACACTGTACTTGGGAGAAAGGATATGAATGACATATGCAACATTTTCCTCTGAGGCTGAAATGTTTCATCCTGAAGTGAAGCTTCTCCTTAAGCAGGAAGGTAAACAACTCAAAAAGACTTCCTCCAGGAAGCCCCTAAACCTCATTAGATTTACTATGCCCCTCCCTGCTAGAGAAAGCAAAGAAAGCTGGGAGTGGCTCTCAGGAGTGGACCTACACTGCTATGAAGATGCTCAGAGAAGCTAGACTGCAAGTACACCCTGAGTGCACAACACCTGCTACGGATAAGCACGAACGAGCCAGTGTGCACGGAAGAGGGTTATACCAGCCAAAGCACCTGGAAAGGACCCTTTCCAGCCTGCTGAGCTGCCTGCAGGCTGTGCAGTATGCTCCGAGTTCCCAGCTCTGTGAGTTGTCGCCCGTGCTAGAGTGGGCTCTGCTAATGCAGCTCGTGTCTCCTGAGCACTTCTGCTCCTGTAAATACCCTCTCACCCACATTCCTGTAAATAACCCCAATTAAAATCACTTTGATGGCATCTAAATTTTGGTCTCTCTAGGAAATGCTTTGTCAGAGAACAAAATTACAAGAAAGAAGGGGATGTAGGACAGAAAGTGGCAAAGACTGAGAGAGGGCAGCTCAACAAGTGGAGCCAGTATGTGTAACCACAGAAAGGTCTGTAGATCTGGTCAAGAGACTAAGGGAAGAGCAAGGAGCACATCTGGGCATTTGTCAGGTAAGTACCACTGAGGAATCCCAGGACCTCTGTGAATAAGCTGTCCGAACTGTCTGGAAGGGAAGGAAAATGCAGAAGCAATGGCCAATGCCAGAGGGCTTGGAAGGTTTTGAGCCTTAGAACCACCGCTATGGAGGAGTGACCATGCTTGGAATGGTCTGGCAAGGTGCAGTGATGAGACCTGGCATCAAAGACATGACATAGGAGTGAGAGGCTGACTTACAAAACACAATTTTGCTGATCATTGGTTATATTTTATTGTAATTTCAATTCACCTACTTAAAACATTTGATCATCTTTATCTTCATTAGGTAAGTTCTATGATGTAACAACTGGCAAAAAAAAAAAAACAAAAAAACAAAAAAACAAAAAAACAAAACCTTACCCAGAATTAGGCCAATGAGTTGCTTCTCCATAACTGTAGTTGACAAGATCACACTTATGATTTATAACTTCTATCATCTATTAAAACATTAAGAATCTGGTTTAGGAAGTCATTTTTAGAAACAGATTAACCAGAAAATAAAGTTTATAATCCTACAGTGTCTAGACTCATCATATCCTAATTTATAAGGTATTTCTAGACATACAGTAATTAAAGCCCAAAGGCAGCAGGGGAACAAATTCAGTAAACTGGCAGTTAAAGTGCAACTATTCTTTTTAGAACATAAGAACCATAGATGAAAGTGAGTAGAGGCAACACAATGACTCTGATTAGATTTTAAAGGTACTTAAGTTATATGACAAACAAATATATAGAATATTAAATTTACTAAGGGCTTTAATTTTCTTATAGAGTATTGGATCGAATTATATATTTTTAAAAATTATCTTAAAAAGCTTGCTAAGAGATATACTACAATGAATATAAAGTATTTTTTTTCTATAAAGGCTTTAAGTCAATACACTTTTTCCTGGCAATTTTTAACTTTTGCTGGTTTTTGTTGTTGTTGTTGTTGTTGTTGTTTTGAGAGTGTTTCCTTGTGTAGCCCTGGCTGTCTTGAAACTCACTACAGATCTGACTAGCTTCAAACTTGGAGTTCTGCCTGTTTTTGCCTCCCCAGTACTGGGATTAAAAGCAAGCACCACCACCACCTAGCAGCTTTAAAAAATTTAAGATGAATTAACCAGCATTGGTTTGCTTCTAAAAACACTGCTCTGTACATCAAAAAAATGTTAAATATACTCTTGATAAACAAGCAATATTTTATAAACTTAAGTTTCTAATCCCCTAAATTATTAATCTACATCAAGAACCCCTAGACACTCACAGCTCTGATGAGGCCTGTGCCTGTTTCCATGGTGCTTAGCCTTGTGTCACCAATCTTAATGGATAGAATTTGAGCACCAGGAGCAACTCCATTCCGGTCAGGCTCTTCTGGAAAATGCCCAGCAGCTATACTCGCTACATGGGTTCCATGAGCTCCTATATAGAAAGAAATAGGGTGTTTGTGTATAAGATGACAAAAAAAAATGTCATCACATGTGAAAATGTTAGCCATTTTAACATGTGTATTATGATAAAATAATTTAATAAAAATATAACTCAATTATATATCTAATATTACCTCAAATATATTCATGTTTAAGTCAAACAAAATAAATTTCAAGTACATGTTTATTTTTTCCTCTACCCTGGATACAACTCTGTAGTAAGGAAAAAAATGTAAGCCACAGAAGACAGTGAGTATTTGTAATACACAGAACTCACAAGTAACATGATATTCAAGGTATATAAAAAAATCTTCAAAACACAACAAAGAAAGAAATGAGTGGAGACACCCTGTCCACCAAGGAAAATGGGTAAAACACGTGAAAAGGCATCTCACAAAAAGGATGTTCACAAGGCATGCAAAGCATGAAAACGTGTTTGCTTCATCAGTCATCTTAGAAATTACAAATTACTGTCACAATCAAGTATCTCTATGTACTTTGCAACATAACTACGATGTTGAAGGTTGCCAGCAGTTTAGAATACACCGCACGCTGTTCTTGTTAGAGAAATCTGAACAGAGGCATATTTATGAATTACATGTGTGAAACATTCACCCAGACATTCACAAAAATGCTCATGGCTGCATCATTTACATAATTCAAAATCCCAGATAACTCAGGGTTCACTCAAAGTAAATGGCTATTTAATATGTAACCCATAGAGCTGACAATCAATATGAATTAATATGCAATAAAGTTCATAAAGTTGAGTTAGTCTCATATAAAAACTGAGTTTATTCCATTTATGTAACTGGGAAAAGGATAAATCATGTAGAAACTGAAACTATTTTATCACTTGTGACGTAACACAAATATCTCCATATGGTCGAAAGAACGTAGTGATGAAAATCAAGATACCTTGGGAGAATGAAATTAAGGTTATTGGGTTTTCTAATGTTAGCACACAAAATAATAAATTTCATTATGATATTTGTATATGTTGATCATATTTTAATTACATCACATCCTCATTATCTTCTTTTGAACTCCCCTCTCTGGTCTTTCTTCTTAACACATTCTCCTCTCTCCTCACCTGCTCAATCCTAAAAGCAGCATGGTATTTCCCCTTGTTTTTACAGTCTCAGCATAAAAGCACCCAAGCCTATCTACAACCCACAATATTATTCAACATGCTCTTCCACTTTATACAAGTATTGTATGATGGATATATTTTCACTAAACCTCATGTATTTGGCATCTAGCATATATTATTTTTGATTATGTAATGTTTTACATCATAAGTATGCAGAATCTGACTTGGATAATTACCTAGTAGTTCAAATATCTAGTAGCCAATTTTTTAGAACTTACATAGAATATTATAGTGAGATTCTTTTTTATATAAGTATCTGTAGTTAGGGGTGAATTTCTCAAAGGTTAATATTTGCAAGTAAAATAATTTCATATTTATTAATGAATTTTCAGATGTTGAGGTATTGTTTTTATTTATGAACTACTTCTACACAGTGTATAATTTAAAAAAAAAAAATCACAGAATCTCTAGGTTTGGTTCTTCAATAAAAATTTCTATGATGAATTCACTAGAGCCTCACTCTGTGTTGCAGAAATTTATCCTTCAGCCACTGCATGACTCTCTCTCACTATTAAGTTTGAGACAGGTACCTCCACTGGTCACAATGGAGAGCAGGTTTCCATCATCATAAATATTAACAGAGTAATTCAGCATCTCAGCTGTGCCAAAAGAACTGTATTCTTGGGCCTCTTTGTAGTTTCTCAATACAGTAGATTTACTCAAGTCCCCATTTTCATTCGAATCAATACAGGCTCTGTTGGGAAGGAGAAATAGGCATTAAAACGTATCCTTCCACTCCTCTTTCTAAAGATCACACAATACGGTCGGTCTCTCAGTCATCTTCTCATTGCTCACTTCTCCCACCACTCAAATCGGATCACTAGGCTCCTTTGTTGAATCATAGAGTAAGCAGTTAGGCTTAGGTCAGAAGTCAATGCTAAAACCACACACAAGGACACTGATGGTCATGGATGGTATAGAAAATCATCTGGGCAGGTGAAAAATGTATACGAAAGCTTGGGTTGGAGTGTAGACTAGTTTTAGGATGGTTCAAACATGTAGGCACTTCCTGCTACCATTTTTATTGTTGCCATTGTGAATCCAGCAGCCTTTGGAGCTTTCTGACACCACATGACTATAAACTTTAAACTTTAGTCACATTAGAGTCTTAGGAAAACATTTGTTTAAACAAAATAAAATTTCCACCTAATTTTATGGTTTTCTTCCTACCTGCTCTTTACCCATTTTATTACTGTTAAAAATTAAAAGATATGCATATTTTAAACATATTATCAGACTGTTTAAACAATCTAAAAGTCACAGATGAAATGCATGTTATGCAAAGATCAACACTTTTTTTTGTATATTTGCATGTTTGGATGATTACTGACAGTTTTGCTACACAGTCCCAAACGGACTGACATTCACTAAGCAACTTGTGGCAATCCTCCTGCCAAGCCTACCAAGTAGTAAGGTTGTACATATGAATCATTTTGCCTAACCCAGAACTGAATGTTTAATTACCGTGTTATCTTGCCAAGTTAACTTAGCTAGTCTATCTCTATTTAAAACATCTGAGCCCAACTGTTTTTTCCACTCTCAACATGTTTTTAATAATTGTCCTGCAATATTTGTGGTTACTTTCCAAACTGTCCAGTTTTAACAAGGAGAATTTCTATATATCTCAGTAATCAATCTGCCAAAATGTGGCTAATAAAGTAGGTTTTAAAAAAATAGGTAAGTATAATGTTTAGTGTGAAAAATACTAAGTTCAAAAGGCTTGTCCACGACTAACAAAAACTGGTATGGCTTTCACATGGTGTTGCTAAGTGATACGGCTGTACAGCTCTGAGGCTTTAAAGTTCTTCTGGGTAAATAAAAACAATTTTACTAAAGACGCTCTACAGAATACTTGACATTACCTCCAAGTCTCACCGTCATGCCACACCAAGCAGTCATACACAGGGCCTGGATCGCTATACTTTTTCTCAAAAGAATTGAGTAATTCCACTTGACTTTGCAACTCTTCCTTGATTAGTTTATTGGCCTATTAGTCAGAAAACAGATTAATATTAGATAAAATTGTGTATGCCTGAAAGTTGTATTAATATATGACAAAAGACAGTATTAAACAAATAGAAAAAAAAAATCACTTCACTTTGGAAAAATAACACGGAAACAAAATGTTTCTGCAGTGTTGGAGACTGAATCTAGGGTATTGGATATATAAGGAAAGTATTCTACCATTAAAAGTTATAGCCTCTGTCCACAATTCCACTTTTGATTAAGAAAAGTGTATATTCATAATAAAAGAAAAATTCAAAATCTTTTTACTTGTTACTTATTTAATGCCTGGATTGTCCAAAGTTGCTGCAATTTGCAGATTATTTTCATAATAAAGGCAAAATGTTTACTAATGAGTTCACATATATAGTATATTTCATGGAAGTCCCTTGAATTCATTCTCAAGGTCTAACACTTCAATGCAAGGTGAGCCCTAAATCAGCAGCGTCTACCTTTGATACCACGAGTAGCTGCTATCTCACTGAGAGACCAAAATTTTAAATTATGTTTTCATTGACTATTTCCAAAGGGTGTAGTTCTTTTTAAGTCATACTAAACATAAGGTCATTTTATTCTTTAAATAAGAATTATAGCTATTCAAATTACAGGATAACAACTGCTAGAATTGTTTAAAAGATAGCTTTGAAAACTGAGAACAACTGGGAATAATAACTTATTGTCCTCGATTCTCAGAGTAAAATCCCAGAAAGTTGAAAACACTGAGAAGCTTGTTTGCTTTTTCAATGTTGTAAGTTCTAAATGATAACACTGTCGACAGATAAACATACCCTAGTTTTTCTTTTTAAAGACAAAGTATAAAACCAAAAACATCTAAAAGGACCTTATTTTCATCTATAAACTACTTTAAAAATTAATGGGGTTGGGGGGTTAAGTAGACCTAGGTTTACTTCCCAGCATCCACATGGTAACTCAAAACTAATTTAATTTCCGGGGGATGCACTACCCTCTTCAGGCCTCTGAGGGCACCATGAACATACGGTGCTGGCAAACACTCATACATATAAAATAAAAACAAACAAAATCTTTAAAAACATTAGTGGGTACATTTATATGATATGCCTATGCTGGGAATATAAACTGGCATAATCAATATGGTCTATGAAAAACTACAGCCAACAATATTTAAAATGATATTTTTCTTTTTTAAAAGATTATTTTGATTTTATGTGTATAGTGTTTTATACGTATGTATGTGTACCACCTGAATGCCTGATACTTGTAGACGCCAAAATACACTGGATCTCCTGGAACTAGAGTTACAGACTAATTTTTGGGTCATCCTCAAGAACAGCAAGTTTTATTTTTTTTTTTTTTTTTTTTTTTTTAAATTGGGTATTTTCTTTATTTACATTTCAAATATTATCCCCTTTCCCAGTATCCCTCACCCCTGGAAGCCCCGCCCCCATCCACCCACCTACTCCCACCTCCCTGGCCTGGCATTCCTCTACACTGAGGCATCAAGCCTTCACACGACTAAGGGCCTCTCCTCTCATTGATGTCCCACAAGGCCATCCTCTGCTACATTTGCAGCTGCAGCCATGGGTCCCTCCATGTGTACTCTTTGGTTGGTGGTTCAGTCCCTGGGAGCTCTGGGGGATCTGGTTGGTTGATTTTGTTGTTCTTCCTATGGGGTTGCAAACCCCTCCAGCTCCTTCAGTCCTTTCTCTAACTCCTCCATTGAGGACCCTGTGCTCAGTCCAATTGCTGCCACAGCAAGTGTTCTTGACTGCTAAGCAATCTCTTTAACTCCTAAAATAACATCATTCGTAAACAGTAAAAAAAAAAAAAAAAAAGCCTGTACCTATGTGCAAGATGCACAAACTGTAGTATACCTATAAAGATAGAAGTAACATAAACCATAATACACAGGCCACAGACAATATCCTAACATTCTTGGCAAAAGAAAACTGCATAAAACTTTGTATGATTCCATTTTACAGATTCAAAGAGGAATACCATTCTATACTGTTAGAAAAACAATCATGATTATTTCAAGGAGGACACCTGAGATGGTGGCTAAGAAGAGCTACAGAGGAATTTCTATGTGAGCTGGTAGGAAAGACTTCATGATCATGTTTTAAAACATTCATAAATACATATGTAAATTGATGTGGTATAAATAATGATGTCAGAACTGATAACTTTAACCCATTGAGAAAAAAATTGTCATGGGATGATCCCTACGAAAATCCAGGCTAATGAATCCTTTAGAATACTAATGTAATTCTGTGAAACACATAAATAAAAGTGAGTAGCACCAACTTGGGAAGAGCCATTGTTGGCAACATCAAATTCTTCTTGTTTTCTACAAGCTTCTGCGAGTGCAACTCTGTGAATTGGATCCCAGATTTTTTCCTTCCGTTCTTTCTGCAGAGACAAAAGATTCAGCCCACAATCAGGCAGACACAATGCTCAGGTAAACCTGCATGGCTATGTGTATGCCTTGCTAGCAATTCCAATACCACAAAGTTATTAAACAAAGGCTTACAACATCATTCCTAGTGAACATAAAAGTAGTGAATCAATAAATAGGAGAACAAGTTTATCAAGTCATAGCAAAATATTTTTATATTGTTATTCCTCAATTTATACCCACCCTTCTCCAAAATGTAGTGTATCATATCAGGAAACAAACTGAATTCTCTGTCACTTTAAAGTACAAATAATGATCCTGGACCCATACAAAATTGGAAACTGCAGATAGGCAGGTACAAGGTGACGACTAAAGACGGACTGCAGCTCCCTGGAAGGGCAGACACTTTCCGTTCTCCTGTCAGGATGCTTCCTACTACTCTTTCACTGGACAGGGCTCCCTGCTTCTGAAACTGGTCTTAACCATTATCTCCATTCTTCCTCACACAGTATCTTCTAACAAAAGTCAGCTAGATCAAAGAATCCTTTCATTAAACCAATAAACTGGACTATCTAGGAAGAATCTACCTCAACTATATGGTCTATATTCATGTTGATATTTTCTTTACCAAAACAGAGCCTAATACACCAAATTAAAAAATGCCATCATGTCTGTGTGTTCCTATTCAATCAAAGCTATGTGCATTAAAATAAGTCCTGGCTCATGAATATCAAAGGAAAAATAGACTGTGATTAGATGACTATACTCACACATCAGGATTACAGTCAAGAATGACACTGTTTCACTGTTGATGTACTGAACTCACATCAGTGATTAGTGTCACAGTGTTCAGAAATGGCGCTATGCAATACAATAACCCATAGCAGTTCCCTTAATAAGGCAGATATTTAAAACTTCAAAAATCTGCATCATCAAAGAAAAGTTCCCCTGAATAGAAACTCCTTATAGCTGACTCCTAACCACACGTAGCTCTTCTCTAACTACAGATACGGTTTCTCTCATCTCTATGCATGTATGTGTGTCTGTGTTATTGTTGTGCACTGTCTGCACGGGGACACCCACAGAAGCCGGAAGAGGGCATCAAATCCCCTGCAACTGGTGTTATAGGTGGTTATGAGTCATCTGATGTGCACATTGGGAAGGGACTTAACCACGGTTTGATGCAAAGGCGGTAAGACCTCTAAACTGCTAGACTATTTCTCCAGTCCCACACTTGTTCTTATACATATACTTAATAGCTTTAGATCTGGTTAACAGAATAATACTAAATGATGACAAACAGGGAACAAAAAGACCAGACAATAAGAAAATACAAATAGAGGTCTACATTTTAAGGACGTCCTTAAAAGAATCTGAAGCTCAGTTTATATCATCTCCCCACCTGCACCCCACCTCAAAAGACAAAGGCTTAAGCTTTAGCTTAGTTTTGCTTTAATCTTCCTTAAACTAACTAGTCCTCGTACCCAAGACTAAGAACAGCCACTTTAAGCAAAAAACATACTCCTGAATAGTCTTTCAAAGTCCAAGTCCCTCAAAGATTTAAGACCTCATGAGAGCATCATTTTTCTTCAAGTAGGACTCCAATCTAAGCACATACGTTTGCAACTGATACTGAGTTTGTCGTTACCTGTATCCTTTCCTTGAGAGCCTTTGGATAGAAGTCATAACCATTTTTAATGCCAATATGATATTTTCCTGAAGGATTTGTCCAGTTTGCAGGAATCTGTAGGTAAAACAAATTGTTCACTCATTTTCCAACGCCAATGATACACCACTTCGAGAACAAACCATCTCACATCTAATCTACTGGCTCTGGATAAACAGGCTTCTGTATATGAGAAATACCTTTAATATTCTAAGTGGTCACTTAAGTGTCACTGTGATTTCATAGTTTGTAAAATCCTTTGAAAATGTATTATGCTATTAAACCACTAGGATTATTTAACAGTTCTTTACACTGCTGACATCTCATCTCTCCTTTTACCACACTTGTGCAAATTAAGTAGCAGGGAGCAAGAGCAATCAATATTCACGACTTTCTCCACAGTCTGATTTCCTATTTAGAGTAAGAGTGGCATTCTTCTATAACAGCACCATACAGAAAATGCACAGATATAAAACAAGGCCCTTTGAATCCTTGTAGACAAAGCACTATAAAATCATGTTAATTTCATATAAGATCTGTAACACACTCTCAAATTATCTCATAGTATTTAAAAATAGTTTTTAATAGAAAGATGAAATTAAGCCACTTATACAAACAGGAAGGTAAAAATTGGAATCTAGTTCCATCATGAAAACCAAAAATTTCAGTTCAAAGGATATGAGATTTTAAACCAGATAAATGTGGCTATTCTAAACTTCATCACTAGTGGGGCGGGGGCGGGGGGGGTACAATTATTTCCTTCTGTGTACAAGGAAAAATATTCCATAATCCAAGGCTTATGACCATTTATTTGGAGGGGGGCATGTATGTGGTCTCTCTAATGTTTTTGGAAGCAAATACACCAGCTGCAAGACAGTTTAAAGAAAGTTGATGCAGCAAAGCAAGCAAGCACTCCAAAGAAGAGGGGAGACTGGGCTGTCTCAAAAGTGAAGTGGCAAACCCTGACACTATTGCTGATGCCAAGAAGCACTTGCTGACAGGAGCCTGGTATGGCTGTCCCCTGAGAGGGTCTACCAGCACCTGACCAATACAGATGAAGATACTCACAGACAACCATCAGACTGAGCCTGGGGTCCCCAGTGGAAGAGTTAGGGGAAAGATTGAAGGAGCTGAAGGGGATTGCAACCCCATAGAAAGAACAATATCAAGTAACAGGACCACCCAGAGCTCTCAGAGACTAAACCACCAATCAAAGAGAATATATGGAGAGATCCATGGCTCCAGACACATATGTAGCAGAGGATGGCCTTATCTGGCCATCAATGGGAGGGGAGCCCCTTGGTCCCGTGGAGGCTTGATGCCCCAGCCTAGGGGGATGCTAGAGCAGTAAGGCCAGGAGTGGATGAGTGGGTGGGGGAGCACCCTCATGGAGGCAAAGGGGAGGAGGAGGGGGTTGTGATGGGGGAGGGGAGGTGTAAATGGGAAAGGGTGTATCATTTAAAATTGTAAATGAATAACATGATTAATAATAATTAACAAACTTGAAACAAGTGAGTTGGCAGCACTGCTGTTCTAAAATATATGCCTTAGAGAAGTTTCTATGAATTTTTATGAGGCAGGTGGCATATTCATGGGGTAAAGAGATCCTCTTCTCTTCCCAAATCATAGAAACACAAAACCAGAAAATAAGTGAAATAATGAAGCTAGGGTCTTTTGAGGATGCAGGCCCTTATCTGTGCATGCATGGGAGAATACCCTTGAGCCATAGCTTCTGATATACTGACAACAACCTATAATGGGAACAGCTCATGTATCAGCAGCTTCAAGGTCATTTGGTCACAATGGAGCACTATGAAAATTCGAATGCTAAGACACATCCACAGTTTCTTGTTAACTCCCTTTGAGACTAGCACAAATGTTCATGGCTGTTCTCGTGTTCTCTGTTGGTTGATATATTCTACCTCTCCAGGATTAAAATAACCTGTTATTTAAAGCTTAATTTATCATGAAATCTGGGATCTGCAATAGACAGGCAGGCCGCTCAAAGACCACCACCCTAACTCTCTAGCTCTACCACTCATGTCTGTCTTCCACCAAACAGTGAAGCTAGGAGTCGCAACTCCATGATTCCTGTGAATAAAAGCAATGAGCACCAACCAGTTTAAATTTCAAAATCTATTCCTATTCATCCTAATTATAAACAAGTGTTATCTATGTACTAAATACAAGGCTGCACTACTAATAACTCACACCTGGCTGGCTTACACCTTAAATTCCATACTTGAAAGCCAAGTTAGGTGGATCTCTGTGAGTTTGAGACCCGTCTGGTTTACATAAGTTCCAGAACAGCCAGGGCTACATAGACAAGAGACCCTGTTTCTAAAAACCAAAAAGAAAAATAAATAAAAAAGAATCCTCACTTGTATAGTATTGTTCCCCAACTTATTCCCATGTTCCACAGGAATTTTTTCCCAGGTAGAAAACTTTTGGGTGAAAATTTCATACAATTAGATGTATGGAAATTATTAGAGGTGTGTATTTTAACTAAAATTTTCTGTATCAATTGGCTGTCTAAAGAGCCCCATCCATCTTCTTCAGAAAACATGTTCTTCATAGTCTTGCAGTGCTCTTAACATAACAAAAAAGTGTTGCCACCAATTGCCCCTATCAGGCAACAAAATACCCACTGTACATGTATGTACCTTTGTAAGCTCTACCTAGGGACAACTTCAAAATATTCAAAAGGCCCTAAACTGCTAACAAAGAAAAACTCTCAAGAGATTAGACAGGTTTAATCACACTAGCTAGCATATATATAACACACTAAAAATAATCTAGTTGTCGATTTATATTTAACTATAAATAAAAAAATTGTACAGGGTCCATGATCACATACATCTTAAAATTTGACTACGTTTTCCTTAAAGGTAGACTAGTTATAAAAATCATACAAAAATCTCAGAAAATTAAACTCATGCTACCTAAACAGGCAATTATGGAATGTTATTTCATGTATTTAGTTCATATTTTGAAGTTATGTGTGATATTTTTAAGAAGCTAAAGTTTACATTTTCACCATTTTAAGAGATCTTTAAAATGGTTCAAACTACATACAATAATTTCAGTGATTTTCTTCTGTTTGTAATGTATGTATCTGTGTGGTTATATACCCATGTTACACACATGGAGCACATGGAGGCTAAAAGCTGATGTAGAATTCCTCTATTGCTCTCCATCTTGGTTTTCTGAGACAGTCTCTGACTAAACTGAAACTCACTGATTGATTAGCTGACCACTGAAATCCAGGAATTCTACTAATTCTACCTTTAAGTGCTGACATTATAAGCATATATTACCACACCTCAATGTTACATAGGTGGTGGGATCTGAACTCAGGTCTTTATACTCACATGGCAGATATGTTATCTACTGAGCTATCTCCCCAAGTCCTCATCTGTCTCTTCTTTTAAAGAGAGAATATTGTTATATATGTAAATACACTTTGCTTGGAACTCAAAATCCCTGTGACTGGAGTACATAATCTTTTTAATTACAAATTGCAATTCATTTCTGAAACTCTTAAAAGAGATGTCACTAATAAATGGAACAATTTTCTCAATGAATCAAGTGTCATCATGACCATGATATTATTTCAGTCTTGCCAGCTTTCTAGCAAGCACATCCTTGTAAACTCAGATACTATCTGCTCTGGCTATACTATATCTAGTCCCACTATTCTGTATGCCTGCATTAGCTTTAAAGATTTTTCAATATTTGAGACTAAATATAGATGATTTTTAAAAAAATGTTTCACTTAAATGTAGTAAAGTGAGAACAGCATGGTGTTCCCTTCTAAAATTAGAATGGAGTAGAGAAACTACTGGAAACCCACAGGACAAAGAGAACTAAACATTAAGACTTACAGATGTAACTTTAATTTTTTTCAAACCTTACTTTTAATGATGGCTCTTAAACACTTTAACCTCCTTGTAGCCCACTACCCACCAGAGGTAGTGGGAAAGAAAGGAAGGGGGAAGGGAGAAGAGGAGGAGGTGGACATGTTTAGAAAGGTTCTTCTGTGTTGTCTGGAAATTGACAGTTCAGTTTACAAGTTAGCAGCGGCAGCTCGATCCACTCACAAACACTTCATGGTTACAGCAGCAGTCCAGTTCAGTACAGTCAGCTTAGCAACATCACCTAGTGAAGACAGCCAGGCCTCAGCCTCGGCTCGAGTCAGCAAGAGGAACCAAGAGGACTACCAGAAGTTCTTGGCTGTGCCAAAAAAGACCAGAGACCCACACTGCACAGCTAGCTGTACCAGCAAGCCAAGCTTGTCTGTCACTCCATCAAGTCCTATTTATATCCTCCAAACATCTTGTCTTGCCTTAGCATGTACATCCAATCAGCCCGAGTCAAAGGAGTCCTGACAAATGGAGCTCAGCTACGCAGTATAACATATAACAACACAATACATGTGTTGTTAGCAAAGAATCCTTCACGTGTCTGCTTTAATAGAACATCCTCTCCTGTGTCTGCTTCAGTGACTTGTTCCTTCCCGAGTCGCCCTTAGTCTTTCACACCTGTGTCCACTTTAACCAAACTTGCTTTCACAGGTTTGCCCCAACAAAACACCACCCAACTGACTTTCCAAACAGCCCTTAAGTTTCCACTTCATACAGGTGTGCCCAACCTTCTGATATTGCTAACACAACACTGTCATATACAAAGTTCAAAACCTACAATCCACCCTACCCCAGCCTGATATAAATCTGACTTTCTCTTGGGCCACACCAATAGCTCTCTTGGCTAAAATGCCTCCTGTGAGGTTAGACACACCTGCTAATACACTTTTAAGGTTGCAACGTAAAAAGAAAGCCATGAGTAGTACTGGGAACTAACGGAATGTTAACGTGTGATGTTGGCACATTGGGTATTCTTATGGGACAAATAGGCCACCAACTTCAAACTAAGCATAAAATCACTTCTAGTCAAATTCTCTAGAACAAATAAGAAAACCACAATTTTCTAGGAATACAGTTATAAGTTTAATTAATTTAAAGACTTTTCATTCATTAAATATGTATGTATATGTAAAATTGATATGTAAAAATTGAAAATTTCAAGTACAAAATAGAAAATGGATATATAAAAACAATTCACCAGTCAAAAGAAATGGACAACTTAGTAGGGAAAAAAAAAAGTAAATGAACTTTAATAGCACTACGAGCACTACGAGGTGACCCACAGCCTAATCTGTGGGGGAAAGATGACTGATTTCATTATACAAATGCCAATTAAACCAATAAAATGATACACTGGTATTAGCATCCTATTTTTAAAAATTAAAAAAAGGTCTGAAAAGTCCAAGTATTAGAAGTTAAAAGTTGACCAGACATGGTGGAATATACCCGTAATCCCAGGATTTGGGAAGTGGAGGCAGGAATGTATCACAAGAGTTCAAGGCCAGCTAAATGAAAAAGCTGTTACACATGACCTAGTAAAGCTGTATCGCCATGACTCAGCAAGTCTATTTCTGGTCTACGCCTCGAAACATCTGTACACAGGCACAGGAACTGTGCCATTCTCAATGCTTCTGAAATGCCTGTAGCTAACAGTCCCAAACTGTCAGACACAGTCTAATACAGCAGAGCAGATAGAATATGCTGTATAGAAACCATAACACTTCTCAGCAGTGAAACTGAACAAATTACTGTTACAACAATGATAAAGGCCAGTCTTAAGAATCTCACATCTTGCAAACATCAACAGGAAGAAATGATAAAGAAATCTTCATTCATGAAAAGTTTATTAAATTAAATAATGTATTTTACATAACTATACAATGGAAGAAAACAAAGAAATGATTATCACCTAAGTTTAAGTAGACTGTGTCTGGAAGAGAGGAGTCAAGACTGTACAGAGGGTTATCATCTCTAGACAGTGGCTACCAGTGTGTTCAAAGCATTACTTTGTACCTGGTCTTTAAACCACAAGAATGAGGTTCTGTTGGCTGTTTAAGGGTATTTGAAAGAAGGAGAAAAAGAGACAAGATATTTACTTCACTGTAACACATGGCTAAGTCAAAGAAACTTACTGTGCTACTTTCAGCAAGCTCTTTTAGGTATCCTAAAGAGCTTAGGAGATCCAAGTAGCCATAGAACCAATAATGATCCTTCTAGACTGTTGAAAACCATCTGAATACCTCATGTATATGCATGAATGAAGAAGGGGAAGGCTGGCAGAAAAGTCTCTATGAAATGCAATTAGTTTCCCACCATCCCATTCTACAAGCTATCCATACTTAACCAACCAGCAGCGCCCCACCCCATGGACTCAAAAGATGGTCTAGATGCCAACTTCCTGGAGAATGTGCATAGCAAATGAAGCAATGAAACACACTGGACATCAGTCTGCATGTGGGTAAAAGGCAAAATTATCAGTCTAAATTGTTTTATCTTATTTAGTAAGGAATGATATATTACACATAATTTCTACCTTTGAGCACTAGTGACAACAGTGCTTATGGCTTATTTAATGTTTAAGTTTTTACAGCTATCCAAAAATAAGCAACTAATTATAATTATGTAAATCTAAATGTGACTTACTGTCCTAGAAAAAACTAATACATTTCAAACTAAGTCTGCTTGTTTTAAAAGATTAAAAATCACTTCTAAATCTATCATTTATTGTCATCCTGTAAATCTATTAACCAGTAACTCATGAATACCAAGGATGGAATAAAAACAAAGCCAGTCATTTAAATTCATCAGTACTAGGGTCTAAATATTTCTTCATAGTCAGTGTCACTAAGAAAATGATGAAAGCAAAACTATATAGGTGGTTCTTTCTGTTTTTCTATTTAAAAGTTAAAACCATTTGTTGACCTCAATTAAAGAAAGCAATCCCAATCATAAGTACTTTATTGAATACATAACTTCTAAGACGGCCCTCATGATCCACATCTTACGTGTGCATGCATGCAGTGATGAGATACCTCTTCCAAGTGTCAGCTAATTTAGTCACCAATTTCCAGTAAGTAGAATACAATGAAAAGATGGACCTGTCACTTGTAAGCTAACCTTATAAAAAAAAAAAAAAAAAAAAAAAAAAAACCAAGACTTTCCCCCTAGTTACTTTCTCATAGTTCGTGCCCCGAGAGAAGATAGCTGCCATACTACACTACAAAACAGCTGTGTGGAAAGGACCATGTGCAAAGAAACAAGACATAGCGGTGCAGCTTTAATCCTAGCACTTGGGAGGCAAAAGCAGACAGATCTGGTCTGAGGCCAGCCTAGTCTACCTAGAATTTCAGGATGGTAAGGACTATATAGAGAGACCCTGTCTCAAAAACTAAAAAACAAAACATCCATGCAACAGCTAACTTCTCAATGCACCTAAGCTAACTAAGCCTTTAAATAAAAGCGTAGTCTTGACAACAATTTATAACTTCATTAGAAATCCGTAACTACATATATCCATCAAGAGCACACACCTAGGTTCCTGGAACACAGTAATGGAACATCTCCTTATTTTAAACCAAGAGGTTTGGAAATAATTCCCTTTACAAGTAACAGGTAAAGACTACTATGTTGCTTAGGTTTAAAAAAAAAAGTTTTGAGGCAGCATTACAAAAAGAGGAGGGAAAACAAACAAAAAAACACACTCAATAAGAAGAGAAATGTTCCAACCTTAAGCACTCTTCCAGAAAGACCAATAATTTCACCATCTTTTGGTTCTACTTCTGTAGCAGTATTCACATCACCACTTCCTGTTGTATCAATGATATCAATGATTTTTGGTTTTCCATCCGTTGTAACCTAAAAATTGAGGCAAATAAAATATTAGTTATTGTCTTTAAAGAAAGTAATGCAAATCCAGTACATATATATAAATAAAATTGCCTCTAAAAATTTTACATTAAAAACTTAATTAAGTATAACAAATAAATAATAATGAAAAAATTAGTCATGGAAACAATATACAACTTTTCAAGTGGTTTCATTTATTTATTTAATATTTACAGCCTTTTAGGTGTTGGGCTATAGCAGTTGCCAGTACACAAAAATCCCTTATATATTTCAGAGTGACGAAGTAGACAAATATATAAAGATGTAATATACTGAGAGAAATTAAGCAAGAAGACAAAAATAATATGGATTTTTCTATGCCATTTATAAGTTGGTTGGCCAAAGAAGGCCTTGCTGAGGGGACATCTGACCAAATATCTGGAGAGCTTTGGGATAGATAGAAAATAGTATTTCATTACTGATTGCCACAGCAGTACTTGAAATTTACTTTGTTTCAAGTTCAAAGCTAGCACACTCCCAAATTTGTTTTTCTCCAAATGTTTTTATTAGGCATCACCATACATACAGTTAGTTGTTCAAGCCAGAAACACAAGTGTTTCTCTGGTGATCTAGCTTACACTTTGCATCACGGCTATACGAGGAAGTACTTCCTCTAACATAGAATTTAAATCCATTTTTCTACTTTTTATTCATCATTGTGGCAACTTGCCAAACCAACAGCATTTCTTCCTTTCAAACCAACAGCATTTCTCCCTTTCGTAATGAATAAGCTTCTTCTTAAACTGAGCTGAAACTCACTCTTTGTGAGGGTCCTATAACTTAATCTCATGTGGTGTCACAAAAACCGGGCAACGTAAAAGGTTACTAATATACAACAACTAAAACTCAATTCAAAACTATATGTGTAATGAATCCAAATTGTTTGTGGCAACACTTACTGCCAGCTGCACTGTATAAACAATGTAGACTTGGTTTTAAACATCTAACATGCATACTTGGTACTGTACATGCCATTACACCACAAAGTTCATTGAATACTTGTTTGAAACACCCTAGGCTGATCTGACACTACTGTATTCTACAGACTGAAATATGTTTATTGCATGAAATTTTCTACTCTTATAGAAACCTAATGGTTCAATTCCAAACAATAAAGCTTATAATGTTTTCCATCATTCCTCAGCATATAGATACAGAATTAAAAAGTTTATCACTCCTTCAGAAAAACCTCTCCAATGATCATTTAATGTATCCTAAACTTGATTGTCATACTACACACATTTTTCACTTCACAGGACATAGTACAACTTGTAATGACATACGCGTTAGGTGGCTCTCTCTCACCAGTTTCTCCTGTTAAAAGTTCTAAGGGCACAGGTGGTATCTCCATTCAACTCAATTTGCCAACATACACTCAACAACAAGCAGTGCTTTTGTTTTTTTATTACTGAGTGATCCAACATTCATTACTTAGCATTAGCTCTAATTTTGGTAAGGTATGTTTCTTTATTGGCCATAAACCTTGATGAGAGACACACTATTACTGCTCTAGGTAACAGTAGTAGTATATTTTCATGGAGGAATTAATTGATGGGCTCTTTTGGGGTTAATTTGGAAAGGCAAGTTGTTGCATTCAATATATACTTAAGGAACCTCAATACTAATTTCCACAGTGGCTATTCTAATATAGCTCCACCCAGAGTATCTAAGTATCTTCTTTGCAGTCCTCAATTCTCCAGCATCTGCTACGTTCCTGATGACAGACATTCTGAGTGCGTTAAGCTGAAATCTCAACATAGCACTTGTTGCTCTGGTGGCTAAGGATGCTGAATAGTTTTTCCTGTATTTACTTAATAGTCAAACATTTTTAAAAAAACCACATTTTATTTATTCTTTATGTATGGGTATGATGTGAGTACAGGCATGTCACAGAGTTTTAGTAGAAGTCAGATGACAACTTGTTGGAGTTGGTTCTCTCTTTCCACATGTGGGTCATGAAGATTCAACTCAGGTTGTCAGGATTGACAGCAGGCATATTTATTTATTCACCGAGCCAACTCACAAGCCCTGTTCTTTTGAGGGCTAATTTATTTTCCCACTTATTATTTGATGTCTTTTGGGATATACATATATAAAACTGTCATGAAGAAACACATCATTTTATACAATGGATATATATACTAGTTAAAAACTGTATTTGTGTATACACACACACACACACACACACACACACACACACACACACACAAAAGCTGGAATTAGGCATGGAAACAAAAGAAAAAAATATATACCAAATGTCAAAAACTAACAACCACAAACTCTTTTGACTTTTGACCTAGAAAACTCAATCTTTTTTACCACTATTAAGTTTTCCTCCAACACAAAGTATTTCCTCTACAGTATATGCAAAGCTTTGTATTTAACATACACTCAAGAAAGAAGTGACTCTTATAGGAAACAAGGCAGATTTTTTTTGTCTTAATAGGGCAAAAAGGTACAAATGGTGGATCACACATCAAACTCTTGTCATGTTACCCTGAAAAACCGAGAGCATAATGGTATGAAGCTCCAAAGGGCCTGACAGGTTCAGCTATTCTTTTTATGAACAACAATTCTTTAGGGTTTTTTTTTGGGGGGGGGGGGGATTTATATTAGAATTAGGCGGATAACCAGAAGGCTCAATATCACAATTCAGGAAAAAAAAGTAAATATCAAAATCATATTAAACTAATAAATCCTCATTATTGGTATGTTAGCAAAGAAAATAAGAGGAAAAAAAGCCAAATGGGAATTAATGGTTTATTTATCATGTATTATTTCCATAAGTTTTACTTATAAGAAGTGCCCCCACTTCACACACACACAGAGCAAACAAAATACATATGCAGAAAGTTTAAATTTCTTGTCCACTCCACTGGAGATTTTTTTCAAAGAGACCACAGAATTGAGGGACAGAAAAGCACATAAAGGCAAAAACCACCCAAAAATTTTGCAGTAGAGCTTTGGAATAAGAAGGAAACGCAATTGGTAAAGTAAATCCATCTTTGATGGATGAGGGCTGGCTAACCTGGAAAATGCAATTATGGGGAAAGCCACAGCAATAAGCCTTCTGTTCCTGAGGGAGAAACTGGGAGATACTTCGAGAAATTGCCTAAATATTTACCCTAAATGTCAGGAATCCAAGTTACTTATTTCTCCAATATACCTATTATGAAGCAAACTGGTATGAGTAGAAACAGTTCATTAAAACAGACCAGAACAAGAGGGGGTGAGTTACAAAACCATCAAAAACAAAAGCCCACCAAGCAAAGCAAACAATGTGAGTATACAGAGTTACTTGAAATTTCCAGGGAGATACTGAAAAGTTCAAGTAAGTATGGGAATTCATGTAAGATTACTACTTCGTAACTTTTATTCCAAGAACATGATCAATTTACAAGGATCCTGCTTCTAGAAAGTGTATTATCAGTTGAGATAACAGATGAGTAGAGACAATGATCCAAGAGGTAAAGAGGTAGTCATGAAACGCCCTAAGAACTCAAAGCTCAATTTGCAGAAACTAAACCTAAGTAATAGTTAATTATACTATATAACCAATTATATATACATAAGTATTTAGTAACTAATATATTACTAAATTAGTGTCTTGAAAATAGACTTTTAAGGGGTTACTTGCATCCTTTTACCCCAAACTCTTTTTCTCCAAGAGAAAATTACATTCACGTTATGAAAACAGACCTCTTTTTCAACAAAAATGAGTATTACTAACAGATTTTACACCAAATAAACTTGATATATGCTTTCCAAGAATTTTAACCAGGAAAAATGTAAGTGAAATGAAACAAAAAAAAAAAAAGTCACTTTGGGGCATTTACAACTTGAGAGGAAATCAAAAAGGAGAAAAAATGAAA
Source organism: Arvicanthis niloticus (assembly GCF_011762505.2). Classification (NCBI taxonomy): domain Eukaryota; kingdom Metazoa; phylum Chordata; class Mammalia; order Rodentia; family Muridae; genus Arvicanthis; species Arvicanthis niloticus. Next base: position 136,754,905 of record NC_047660.1, read on the forward strand.
TCATTGTTAGTAGGGACTAACTGAAGCCACAGACTTAACAGTAGAGCTGGTAAATGGCTGAATAAGTCAGTAAGTAATGTCTTTAAAGAATGAAGCAGCAGTTTACAAGTGATTACAGAAAACTGCTGGGCAAATGAAACACCACATGCAAACACATGTATTAGGACCTGAGACATCTGGGTGCCTGGGCTTTCAAGAGAGAAGCACAGGAGTGAAGGGCGGTGCAGAGGCCACACTCAAAGGTTAGAGGTAGAAGGTAAAAGGCCTTATAATAAAATTCAAATTTTTTGAGTTTTATTCAAAAGCAAACTGACTTTGTTTTGAGCAAAGATGTTGATACTTGGTTTGCTTCTGATGAATATTAAGTTTGGGAAAGCAAAGCATGGCTCAATGGTGAGATTGGAGGCAGTGAGAATTATACCAAATTTTTTCTTGTCAGTTTTCCTGTTATCTCACCTCTGTATCTCTGTAACAGTCACAGTTTGCAGGATTTCATTATTTAATGGATTGTAGGTACTACCAGGTACTTGAATGCTTGCTGAGAGAATATTAAATGTTTATGTAATTATTACTCTCTCATGCTGTCTGTGTAGAGGAGTGTGCCATGACATCTGACTCTGCCCTCTACTTTGTCTATACCCAGAGGCTGTGACAAAAAAGGACTTGGGCTAAGGAAGTGAGTGGAGGCCACGACTGGCTGCTCCCTCCACATGCATTTGACCTCCAGTCCTTTACTTGGATCCATCTGCCCACTCAGATAGCCAGGGAGGCTCCTCTTCTACTTTCTTTTTCTTTCTTTCTTTCTTTTTTAAACCTTAATGATGTACACACAGAGCCACAAAATAATTTCCTCAGGTAAGAAAAAACTAAAGTCACTCGTGTTAAGTTCCTTGCTGAATTTAAACAAAAGATCATTTAATCTGAGAATAAATGCTGGATGATCTTATGTTTTCTTTTGATTCAATGTTTTATTAACTAAATGTTAATGTTTCTATAAATATCAAACATATTGTCCCTTCAAACAATGACTCAATATGAACTCCTTGCTAACATTTAGTGTTTATTCAGGACTTTTAAAAAAAAAAAAAAAAAAAGTATTTAACACTTTAGCACTGTAAAACCACGTGTAGTTGACTCAATTATCAAGTAATTATATGGGATAAAAACTGTTATTTTACAGAAACAAAGCACTCAGATAACCAGAACTGGAAATTCTACAAATGTCCACTGAATAGTACTACTCCAAAATCTTCAAGATTTTCTGATCCTCTAACCAAAAGAACCAGTGAGCCACTTACCCTAGCTGTTCTCCCACACCCTCCAAAAAGTAAACACACACTCCTGTGTATTGGGATGCATTTCCACTGTGTAATAAATTCTCGATACGGCACTGCCGTTACCAAGTTTTAAACCTTAGCAATTACTGTTAATAAAATAACAACTGTAGTCACCAGGACGGCACTCATACTTGAACTTCTAATCAGAGACTGTGCTACTGGGTGCTTCAGGGCATACGTGTGCACCAGAAAGGGAAGAAGTAACAAACACTTGGAAGCAGGACTCCCTAAAAGTCCCACAGAATGGCCACACAGGCTTCTTTCCTATCCTTTCCAATAATATTTAACATTTATGTCAATTATCTTCCTATCCATTTATATCAATTATCAGGCAGCACAATGAAAGAACTAAAGATTGGAGGAAAAAATCAAGGGCTAAGAGGAGAGAAATTATTAAGTATCCCTCTTTGGTGAGGAACAAGGATAAGGTATCAATGTAATCTAATATATCTATTTGATAGATACACTGGTGCTGGACAGAAAAGAACGAAAATAAGCACTAGTTTTAGTCAGGGAAGATCTTCAACAAAGGTTAAAGAGTATTTATTAGTGGATTTTATTAAGAGGCTAGTTTAGTTTTAAAACAATATATTTTTACTCAGACATTTTTTAACATCAGTTTTCAGTAAGGTCCCTGCTCTTAAAGACTTCTTACCTGCATAAAGGAAAATGAAGTCATTTTTGGGAAGCCAATAATCAAAGTATGGTCTCTTATGTTTAGAAGCATTTAAAACGTGTATTTTCATAAGGTCTGAGAAGTTCGCCCGAAACAAATTAGTTGGCCCTTTTGTAAAAAAAAAAAAGACTAACCCAGGAGATTTCAAGGACTCTGAACAAATACACAGCAGATAACTTAAAAATAGAACAAAAGTATCAGAAGAAACCATTCCGGAAGCGGACTGGGTCATATTCTGGAAATCCACTTTGCTGGTCTTGCCAAAACCAGTTATCTCTAAACATCACTAAGGAGTTCCTCAAGGCTGTTGCCCCTTTTGGTGGCGCCCCCATGCTCCCGCGCCCCCCCCCCCAGGATTAAAAACTGAAAATGTTTTCCCTTGCCGAGGACGGGTGCGGACTCTGAAGAGGTGTGGGGCCTGGAACGCCCAGCTGACCAGCAAAGCTTCCCCGCAGCCCCCAATCCCGAACAGCCACGCTGACCACGCTGCTTTTGTGTGCAGAGGGAACAGGGCCCGGCTGTTGCCCAGAGCTGTCCGGCTCGGCCAGGCCCGTCCGGTCCGCGGCTTGGTCCAGGCTCGGCCCTCTCGGCCACCGGCCCTTGGCGCCGCCTCACCTGCATGCCCGGGGCCCCGGGATCGACCCCTGTGTCCAGGACGGCGATGAGCACCCCGCGCCCGTCATACTCCGGGTAGCGGCACAGGAAGGAGGAGGCCCCGGTCTCCTTCTTTGGTAGAAGACCGTGGAAAGGGAAGGGCTCCTCGGTCGCGGCGGTGGCCATGGACGCAAGCTGGAGGACGGACGAGGAAGAGGCAAACTGCCAGGCAGCGCGCGGACCAGCGGCTCGAGGACACACGGCTACCGCGGGACGGAGGCGGAGAAGGGGCGGAGCCTGGCCACCAGTACCCAATCGTATGCGGTCAGAAATGTCTAGCCAATCATATCCTTCAACGTAAGCTAACGGCGCCGCTACGAGGCACGACACAGGAATGTTACCCAGGCTGCAGAGCAGGGGTGGAGTTTGCGCTGATGCAGATGACAACACACGGGAGGGAGGTCCTTAAGGGGTCTCTGTTTGGGATGCGGAGAAGCCGGGACTTGCCTTCGGAGCTGTCACTCTCGGTGAGAAGTCGCGAGAGGAACAGGCAGTGTGCCTGAGGCGTGGGATCCTCGCGACGCCACGGATGTTGGCCTAACCCGCTGCGGACCGGAAGCCTGTAAAGTCGAGCACGGACGGAAGTCTCAGATTGAGCAGTCCGGCGCTTTCTGGAAGGGTGAGGTGCTGTTTAGTCAACAGGAAGTGGGTTGTTGGCTGTTTTGTCGCCAGAGTCCCCGAAGCAAAGCACTTGACAGAAATGGGCCCCCTTCTGACTTCGTGGCTTACTCTCGACATCCGGGATTTCTGAAAAATACCTACCTTTTCTCCAGTGAAGTTCCTGTTTGCCGCTTCAGGCTCAACACAGTTATCGAGCCATAGTTTGCGGGTTTATTAGGATATACAGTGACAGCAATCGTAAATGATATTTGAAACTTAAACTACACAGATTATCCAGTAACAAAGATTGCGTACGTTCATAATTAAGAAAATTTGGGGGTTGAAAATAATATTTTCCTATTTGTGACAAATCCACGCTATACCAATGAGAGATTTTTGCACCTTTTTTCACAGTCTGTAGTGCCTGGAGGCCTCCGAAATACTGAGCGCAGAACCCCAGCCATAAGTGTGGTAATTCTCTTTAATGGCAGTGACTGCTGTGTCCACTCCACGTCCCGCAGCCGGAAGGCGCCTAGGGTAATCATAGTTGTCCCATTGACAAACTCAAGAGACCTGATAGAAATGTTTTAAAATGCATAAGATAAGATCTATAGGATTATACAGGAGGCAGATGGTTGAAATAGGTATAAAAATTTTGTTGTGTTTCAATAGGTTCACACATGTAAATATACATATAGGCTCTTTTTTAAATTAACAGAGCCACGTCAAGTCTAATAAATTAACGTTATTTTTAAATTGAGAAGAAATCATAAATGACATGTGAATATATCTAAACTACACAGATTAACCAGTAACAAAGGTTGCCAATGTTCATAATTAAGAAAATTTGGGGGATGAAAATAATTTTTTCCTATTCAGTCATGGGCCTTGGGCATGTCTGTGGTCTGCAGTTTAAGAAGCAGGCTCATAGAAGCCCTTGTATGTCACTGTTTCAAACTGTAGCATTTCCAGTGAGTCCTCAAACTCTCCTCCAGTGTCTGCAGTAATTCCTAATCATCCTCTTCATTTTTTATTCTTTAAGGTTAGAAGAGTTTTATTCTTGGTAGTGAGGGAAAAGGAACAAGGTTAATGATTTTTTTATTGTCAACTGTGTTTCATTTCCTTTAGGACAGAATTAGAGAATACTTTAACAGTAAAGGAAAAAGAATGGCAAACTCTCCAGAGATGTTCATATTAAACATGCAGTGGCAGAGTTGACTTGCAGCTTCACCTGAGCCATGGCCCCACCACTTTATTTCACAAAGAGAAAATGACTCTGATGGCCATGGGTTACAAAATAAGTCACTGCTGAAACTAAGTTCTTTTTTCATGGTTTGCCTGCAGTACTTTTCACCCTACTGTGTGATGCCCACCAGTCAGAGTATGAATGCGTACTCAGTGAGTGCCTAGAATAGAACTGTTTATAATTAAGTTTCTTTTCTACATTTTAAGGTGATGCTATCTCATGCCTTGGAGATTTAAAGGACATTTCGTATGTGCTTCTATACCTGCACTCTTTTTTTTTAAATATTATTTATTTATTATTATTTATATGAGTACGCTGTAGCTGTCTTCAGACACACCAGAAGAGGGCATCAGATCCCATTACATATGGTTGTGAGCCACCATGTGGTTGCTGGGAATTGAACTCAGGACCTCTGGCAGAGCAGTCAGTGTTCTTAACAGTTGAGCCATCTCTCCAGCCCTATACCTGCACTCTTTAGATCACTCATTTCTATGTAGCCAGTTGAATGGTACTCATCCTTTGAATAGCCGTCATCCTTTACTTAAAAAACACGCAAACACTGAAAGTCAACCATCCTAAGTCTCTATTTTCACTTGCAACTATATTTTCATTATATAACCACTTTCAGACTTTGATCCTGTGACCTTCCATTATAAATGCATTTCATTGTATTTATATGATATAAAATATCTCTCATTACTACATAAAAACATAAACTATATTAAATTGTAACTTGAAAGAATTTCTTGGGATTAGAATGTTAATTTTTCTTTTGGATTAAGTTATCTTACAATTACAAAGTTGATGAAAACAATGAGTAAATCTTAAGATTTAAATTTAAAAAAGGGAACGGACAGGGAGGGAGGGGAGGAGAGAAAAGGCAACTTTTACAAAGATGTTTGATGTGTATTAGCCGTGTTTTCCATTCATAATAGGCTATTATATTTACAAGTATAAGATTGCCATGTGTACGTTTCTTATAAAATCAGAGCAAAAGTGGGATATACAAGTATTGTATAACTTGCCTCAGAGGTGACGTGAGCAACACCTGGGAAGCACACTTCCATCTCTGAACCACTCATGACAAATGTCATCTTTTGCTATAATCTCTGCCTAAATTGGAGACAAGGTGGATTTAAAAAGATGGAGACAAATACAAAACACAACAAAGCACTGCATGCTGCTGTGCTTTCCTGCACTTGCTCCACATAGAGATCCTAGGTATGTTCGAAAGACTAACATGTATTTAATATGGTCCCTAGTTGTAGCACTGTGATCCTAGCTCCTAGAAGGTAGAAGCAAAAGGATTTTGAATTGGAGGCCAGACAGGTATACAACCAGACTTTATCTCAAAAAACTTAACTTATTCTTGATTTAAGATTTTTATTGGTTATTTTATTTATGTATGTTTCAAATGTTATCTACCTGCCCAGTTTCCATCTATAAACCCCTTATGCCATCCCCTCTATCCCCCTGCTTCTATGAGCGAATTCCCCCAACCACCCACTGACTCCCACCTCACCACCCTAGCATTCCTCTACACTGGGGCATGGAGCCTCCACAGGACCAAAGGTCTTCTCTCCCATTTATGCCAAATAAGGCAATCCTCTGCTACATATGCAGCCATGAGTCCCTCCATGTTTACTCTGCTTGGTGGTTTAGTCCCTGGGAGCTCTGGGCGAGGGAAGGATCTGGTTGGTTGATTTTTGTTGTTCTTCCTATGGGGTTGCAAACCCCTGCAGTCCTTCCCATAACTCTTCCATTGGGGTCCCCCTGCTCAATCTAATGGTTGGCTGCAAGGATCTGCCTCTGTATTTCTAGCAGAGCCTCTCAGGGAGCAGCCATACCAGGCTCCTGTGAGCAAGTACTTCTTGGCATCAGCAATAGTGTCTGGGTTTAGTGTCTACATGTGGGATGGATCTACAGGTGAGGCAGTCTCTGGATGGCCTTTCCTTCAGTCTCACTTTTGGCTCCATATTTCCTTTAAACAGAATCAATTCTGGGTTAATATTTTTGAGATGGGTCTGTGGCCCCATCCCTCAACCAGGAGCCACACCTTACCTCTGGATATGGTCTCTACAGGTTCTCTCTCTTTCCTGGGTATTTCAGCTAATGTCATCCCTGTTGTATACTGGGAGCCTCTTGCTTTCTGGCATCTGGGACTTTCTAGTGGCTACCCTACTGCTATATTCCTCCATTCAATTTCCTAATCCTCTGTACTTCTCCCCTGTCTCTTCCAACACCTGATCTCTTTTTCACTCCCCCTCTTCTCTCCTTTCGTCTACCTCCCATGATTATTTTTATTTCCTCTTCTAAGTAGGACTGAGGCATCCACACTTTAGTATTCCTTTTTCTTGAGCTTCAAAAGGTCTGTGAATTGTATTGTGGGTATTCCTAATATCTACTTATTAGTGAGTACATACCATGTGTGTTCTTTTGTGACTGTGTTACCTCACTCAGGATGATATTGTCCAGTCCCATCCACCTGCCTGTGAATTTCATTAAGTCATTGTTTTTAATAGCTAAGTAGTGCTCCTGTGGGGAGCCAACCAAAGGCGGCTATCATCCTTGCAGCCATCTTGAGCCATATACCCTGACAAAAGACTTGATTACATTAGCCTACAACAGCTGAGCATACTCTGATAACATCTTGTTTTAGATACCCAGGATTTTTTCTTGGGTGTGTGAGACTTAAAGGTGTGTGACTTAAGGGCGTGACTTAGAGATCAGATTTAGAGACAAAGCCTAAGGGCCTGACTTAAAGGCATGACTTAGAGGCGTGGCTTAGAAGTGAGACATATAAAAGGCGAGAGGCAGACAGAAGAGATTATTAAGTATTAGGCACTTGGCACTTGGCACTTGGAGGAAGAACTTGGAATTAGACATTAGGCACTTAGGACTTGGAAGAAGTAACTTGGAACTTGGAGGCACTAGGGACTAGGAACTAGGGACTAGGAACTCAAGACTTGGGACTTGGACTAGGAAGAGAGACTGGAGAATAAACAGATTGAATCACACTCTGTCTGGTCTCCATTCTTCGTGTCCGTCCTCACTTTCTCTCTTGCTGAACCCCAACCCGAGGACTGGAACAGCTTGGGGCAGTGCAGACTCTAACAGTTTAGCCCCCAAGGCTTTTGGCAGTGCGGGTTCCAACATTGACAGAGTGGTCCAAGACATTTTGGCCCCCAAACGTGGAGTAGCTTGGGCCGCAACATTTTTGGCTCCCAACGTGGGGTAGTGCAGTTCTCAACATACTCCATTGTGTATATGTACCACATTTTCTGTATCTGTTGTTCTGTTGAGAGACAGACAGGGTTATTTCAGGTTACTGGCTATTATAAATAAGACAGCTATGAACATAGTGGAGCACGTGTCCTTATGATATGTTGAAGCATCTTTTGGGTATATATGCCCAGGAGTGATATAGCTGGGTCCTTGGGTAGTGCTATGTCCAATTTTCTGAGGAACTGCAAGACTGATTTCTAGAGTGGTTGTACCAGCTTGCAATCCCACCAACAATGGAGGAGTGTTCCTCTTTCTTTACATTCTTCTCAGCATCTGCTGTCACCTGTGTTTTTAATCTTAGCCATTCTGACTGGTGTGAAGTAGGATCTTAGGGTTGTTGTGATTTGCGTTTCCTGATGGCTAAGGATGCTGAACATTTCTTTAGGTGTCTCTCAGTCATTGAGATTCCTCAGTTGAGAATTCTTTATTTAGCTCTGTACCCCATTTTTAATGTGGTTACTTGGTTCTTTGGAGTCTAATTTATTGAGATCTTTGTATATGTTGGATATTAGCTCTCTATTGGATGTAGGTTTGATAAAGATCTTTTGCCAATCTGTAGGTTGCCATTTTGTCCTATTGACAGTGTCTTTTGCCTTACATAAGCTTCTCAATTTTATGAAATTCCATTTGTCTGTAGTTGATCTTAGAGCCTGAGCCATTGGTGTTCTGTTCAGGGAATTTTCCCCTGTGCTCAAGTATTCGAGGCTCTTCCCCACTTGGTCTTCTATTAGATTCAGCATATCTGGTTTTATGTGGATGTCCTTGATCTACTTGGACTTGAGTTTTGTACAAGGAGATAAGAATTGATCAATTTGCTTGTTCTTTGACTATTTGCATCTATTGTATTGCTAGTTCCTCAACCTAGAACAGACCTTAATACTTGCATGTAATTTAAATGGCATAAAAGCATAAAAAGAGGAGGAGGGATGGGATAGGAGGTTAATGGAGGGGATGGGGAAAGGGGATAACATCTGAAATGTAAATAAATAAAATATCGAATAAAAAATATATAAATGTGAGGGAGAAACACTCTACATAAAATATAGAAATAATCTGTCCTTGGATATGCATTCATTCCTTTCCATTCATTTATACTGTTCTTGATGCATTTTAATAAAAGCTTATTTTCATGGTTAAAAAGAAAAGAAAAAGAAATGTTCAGCATCTTTAGTCATCAGGGAAATGCAAATCAAAACAACCCTGAGATTCCACCTCACACCAAACAGAATGGCTAAGATCAAAAACTCAGGTTACAGCAATGTTAGAGAGGATGTGGAGAAAGAGGAACACGCCTCCATTGCTGGTCAGACTGCAAGCTGGTAAAACCACTTTGCAAATCAATCTATTGGTTCCTGAGAATATTGGAAATAGTTTTACCTGAGGATGCAGCTATACCACTCCTGGACATATATCCAAAAGATGCTCCAATAAATAACAAGGACACATACTCCACTATGTTCATAGCAGCTGGAAACAACCCAGATGTCCCTCAACAGAAGAATGGATACAAAAAAAAATATATGATACATTTACACAATGAAGTATTTTGCAGCTATTAAAAACAATGACTTCATGAAATTCACAGGCAAATGGATGGAACTAGAAAATATCCTGAGTGAAGTAACACACACAAAAAAAGAACACACGTGGTATGTACTCACTAATAAGTGGATATTAGCCCAAAAGATCACAATGCCCAGGATACAACCCCACAGACCATATGCAGCATAGAAGGAAAGACGACCAGGGTGTGCTGCATTGAGCGGGGAACAGGATAGTTGTGGGAGGTGGAAGGAGAGAGGGACCTGGGAGGCAGAGAAGAGGAGGAGGAAGTAAGGGTGGCAGTATCAGGAACTGGAGGAGATTTGAGAGAGGTACAGAGGGTCAGGAAATAGAACAAAAATATGTATTAGGGGGATGAGGAACTGGGGTTAGCCACTGGAGGGTCTCAGACACAAAGGAAACATGAGACTCCCAGGACCCAGTGTGGATAACTTTAGCCAAAATGCACAGAGAAGTAGGAGATAGAACCTGTTGAGACCACCTCCAGTATATAGGCATGGCCCCTGGTCAAAGTATGGAGCCACCCACTCAACTCACAGTTTTTTAACCCAGAAATGTTCCTGTCCAAAGGAAGAACAGGGACAAAAAATGGAACAGAGACTGAAGGAAGTGCCAGCCGGTTATGTCACCACCTGGAGATACACCATGTCTGCAGACAGCAAACTCAACATTGTTGCCATGGGAACCAAGTGTGACAGCTCTTTGGGAGGTCCAGGCAGCAACTGACCAATGCAGAGGTGGATGCTTGAAGCCAACCAACAGACTGAACTCAGGGAACCTATGGGGATGGTGGCAGAAGGACTGAAGGAGCAGAGGAGAATTGCAACCTCAGAAGAACAACATAGGCTGGCCTGACCGCCCAGTTCACCCAAAGCCTAGACCACCAACCAAGGAGTGTACCTGGAAGGACCCATGGCTCCAGATACATATGTAGCAGAGGCTGGCCTTGGTCCTGGGAGGTTTGATGCCCCAGCATAGGTGAATGCTGGAGCAGTGTGGTGAAAGAATGTGGGTGGATGGGAGAGCACTCTCATACAGGCAAAAGGAAGGCGGGACAAATGTGGGATGGGGGTTTGGTAGAGGGGTAACCGGGAAGTGGGATATCATAGGATGGGGGTGGTGGTGGAGGGGGTAACCTAGAAGTGGGATATGATTTGAAATGTAAACTAATGGAATGATCAATAAAAAAAGAAAAAAGTCAATGAATTCTTTTATTTAAGAAAAGTGGCTTCTAATGTTTGCCCTTCTTTCAGCTTTAGAAATCATCTGGTTCTTTTTTTATTGGATATTTTATTTACATTTCACATGTTATCCCTTTACCCCATTTCCCCCCTACCCAGGAACCCCCTATCCCATCTCCCCTCCTCCTGCTTCTATGGGGATGTGCCCCCACCTACCCCCCAACTCCCACCTCCCTACCCTCAAATTCCCCCCACACTGGGTGTCTAGCCTTCATGGAACCAAGGACTTTCTCTCTCCCCTATGTCTGACAAGACTATCCTCCCCTACATATACAGCTGGAGCCATGGGCGCCTCCCTATGTGCTCCCAGGCTGGTGGAATCATGGGGTTCTTAACTTTTGTTAGTTTCACTGTGTCTCTGTTTAGTTTCAATGACCTGCCCACTGGTGAGAGTGGGGTGTTGAAGTCTCCCACTATTATTGTGTGGGTTCAATGTATGTTTTGAGCTTTATTAAAGTTTCTTTTACAAATTTGGATTCCCTTACATTTGGGACATAAATGTTCAGAATTGAGACTTCCTGTTGGTGGATTTTTCATTTGATGAATATGAAGTGTCCTTCCCATCTTGTTTGATAACTTTTGGTTGAAAGTCTATTTTATTGGATATTAGAATGGTAACTCTATCTTGTTTCTTGGGACCATTTGCTTGGAAAATTTTATAGCCTTTTACTCTGAGGTAGAGTCTCTCTTCGTTACTGAGGTGTGGGTCTTGTATGCAGCTAAACCTTAGCTCTCGTTTACATATCCAGTCTGTTAGCCTGTGCCTTCATATTGGGGAATCGAGTCCATTGATCTTGAGAGATATTAAAGACAGATGGTTGTTAGTTTCTGTTATTTTGTTACTGGAGGTGGTATTGTGTGTGTATAATTCTCTTCTTTTGGGTTTGTTGTGAAATGTTTAATTTAACTTGTGTTTTCTTGGGTGTAGTTACCCTCCTTTTGTTGGGAGATTTTGTTACAGTATCCTCTGTAGGGCTGGATTAATAGAAAAATATTGTTTAAATTTTGTTTTGTCATGGAATTTCTTGGTTTCTCCATCTATGGTGATTGAGAGTTTTGCTGGGAATAGTAGCCTGGGATGGCATTTGTGTTCTCTTAGAGTCTGCAAGACATCTGTCCAGGATTTTCTGGCTTTTATTTGTCATGGAATTTCTTGGTTTCTCCATCTATGGTGATTGAGAGTTTTGCTGGGAATAGTAGCCTGGGATAGCATTTGTGTTCTCTTAGAGTCTGCAAGACATCTGTCCAGGATTTTCTGGCTTTTAAAGTTTCTGTTAAGAAGTCTGCTGTAATTCTGATAGGTCTGCCTTTATATGTTACTTGGCCTTTTTCCCTTTTAATATTCTTCCTTTGTTCTGTGCATTTAGTCTTTTATTATGTGACAAGAGGATTTTCTTTTCTGGCCCAATCTATTTGGTGTTCTGTAGGCTTCTTGTACATTTATGGCCATCTTTTTCTTTAGGTTGGGGAAGTTTTCTTCTATAATTTTGTTGAAGATGTTTTCTGGCTCTTTGAGCTGGGATTTTTCACCTTCTTCTAATCCTTTTATTCTTAGGTTTGATCTTTTCATTGGGGCATACATTTCATGGATATTTTGGGTTATGATCTTTTTACACTTTGTATTTTCTTTGACCAGTGTGACAGTATTTTCTATGTTATCTTCTATGCCTGAGACTCTCTATTCTCTCTTGTATTCTGTTGATGATGCTGGCATCTGTAGCTCCTGGTCTTCTTCCTGAGCTGTCCATCTCCAGGGTTGCCTCCCTCTGTGTTTTCTTTATTGTTTCTATTTCCATTTTTAGTTCTTGGACAATTTTATTCAATTCCTTCACCTGCTTGATTGTATCTTCCTGTATTTCTTTAAGGGATTTATTTGTTTCCTCTTTAAGGGCTTCTACCTGTTTGCCTGTGTTTTTCTGTATGTCTTTTAGAGTATTATTTATGTCCTCCTTAAGGGCCTTTATCATTTTCATGAAATGGGATTTTAGGTCATTATCTTGCTTTTCAGGCATGTTAGGGTATCCTGGGCTTGCTATGGTGGGAGAACTGGATTTTGGTGGTGCCAAATTGCATTGGCTTCTTTTGATTACATTCTTTCATTTATCTCTGGCCATCTGGTTATCTCTGGTGTTAACTGGCCTGAGTGTCTCTGACTAGAGCTGGCTTCCTTGAAGGCAAATATAGCTCTGTGACCTGGGTTAGAGCCTGCCTCCCTGGAGACAGGCAGTTTGGGGTTATGTTGGGCCTCTTGTGTCTCTGGTTAGAGCAGGACCCCTGTGTCCCTGGTTACTGCAGTCCACCTGGGAGTCAGTCAGACTATGTCCCTGGTTACTCCAGACCTCCTGAGAGACAGACAGACAGTAGGGTATGGGAGGATATTGGGTCTGCTGATCTGGCCTTGGTGGAGAAGTGGATCAGAAGGAAGGTGGACCTCAGCAGGGTGGGTAGGTCCTGTGTCAGCTGGGCTCTGTGTCTTTGGTTACTGGGGACCTCCTGGGTGGCACACAAGCTGTAGCATGTGAGCGGGTATCAGGCCCTGATCTGGCCCTGGTGAGGAAGCATACTGGAAGGAAAGTGGAGCTGTGTCTTTGGTTACTGCAGACCTGCTGGGAGATACGCCGGCTGTAGTATGTAGATGGGTATTGGGGCCAGTGTTGACACCTTTACTTCCCATCATTTGATGGTGTAAACTGTATCATCTAAAAATTGTCATTATAAACAGAATAATCCCACCTATAGCCATTGCTGCATCTCCATGGGGTTCTAGAACACTGCAGCTTTTGTTGGTGGATTTCCATCTCTACCTCTGGTGGACTCACTGCTTTGTATGCGGCAGAGTCATTTGTCTCTTGGGCATGAGAATGAATGCAAAAGTTAGAACACTATTTTCATTTTAAAGTAAGAGTAGTGCTACAATTGGTATGGCCACCGTCCAAATGCTGCTTCTATATGTGCTGGTTACTCAGCAGAGGGCAGAGTACAACCACTATGTAGGACTGTGAAAGGCAGCCTGGTTTCTGGTCAAGCACAAGCTGGTGACCCCAGGTGACCCTAAGGGACAGCAGGCATTTCAGCATGCCCGCAGACACTAGGCTACCGACACGAGGCTGCAACCCTCCATAGATTTTTGTCCTTCAGTCACATAAGAGCAATGCCCTAGACCCTCCACAGGTAGAGGAGGTGACCAGAGGCTACATAGCCTCAAGACAGATCTCCATATTAATGAGGTACCTAAAGACCAGAGGGGCTTAGCCAATCAAGCTTCCCCTTCCAGACACTCCTCCATGCAAAAGGTATCTAACCTCAGGCCCACCCTAAGAAAAGCGGGTATGGTTTCTCATTTACTTTCCACCATGACAATAAAAGTCTCAAAACCATGGACTGTTTCTTTTCATCAGGATCTGCAGTGGGGGACAATGGAACAGGCCTTCAACTAAAGAGCCATGTGTAATCTCCCACAGAAGACCTCTCTGTGTTCCCAGCCACAGCGACCACCAACCCAAGCAAAACTGCCATGCCTTAGCCATGAACTCTCATCCCCACAGGACCCAGACAGAGCACTTTCCCCCTCTCCCTTTTGGCTGCTTTGGGACACTTCAGCCCATGGGGCCCTGTGGGGAAAATGAGGGCCCATACGCGGGTATGCAGGATCTCTGTTGTGTTGTGGGTCCTTTTGCTCTGGGCGGCTCAGGGAGGAGCTGCCCACGGGGAGAAGCAGAAGCAAGGGTGTGGGAAGTTTGACTGAGTAGGTTATGCACACGCTGCTGCACTGTGAGAAGTGGCCAGGACCCACTGGCGGGGGGGGGGGGGGGGGGGGGGGGGGCGCGGATTCTCACTCAGTCTGAGGTTTCACAGGGTGCAGGGCTCTCGAGTGGGGATCCCTGAGCCAGGAGGCGGCCGGGCACCGACTGACATCCATTCAGGGGCTCTCAGACACCGTTGGGAGGCCCGGCAGAACGGAGATGAGGAGTGTACAATCTTGCAACTGTGACTGGCACAGTAGCTGAGAGAAACGAGAGGGGGGGAGAGAGAGAGAGAGAGAGAGAGAGAGAGAGAGAGAGAGAGAGAGAGAGAGAGAGACAGACAGACAGACAGAGACAGAGAGACAGAGAGAGAGAGGAGGGGGAGGGGAGGGGGAGGGGGGAGGGGGGAGAGGAGGGGAGAGGGGAGAAGAGGGGAGAGGGGAGAAGAGGGGAGAGGGGAGAGAGGGGGAGAGGGGGAGAGGGGAGAGAGGGGAGAGAGGAGAGGGGGAGAGGGGAGAGAGGGGAGAGGGGAGAGGGGGAGAGGGGACGGGACAGGGGACAGGGGACAGGGGACAGGGGACAGGGGAGAGGGGAGAGAGAGAGAAATGGAAGCCCTGACCATGGCCCCGCAGGAAATGCTCCCTTGTTATACTCACTTGGCTGAAAGATTGCTTGTTTGAAAATGGAGGGCCATGGAGGAAAAGCTTTCCACTACACAGGGCCCCAATGACACAAGGAAGTCCAGGGTTCCAAGAGCTTTATTGACATGGCAGATGATAGATGGTCTGGATGCACCTCCACTTACATCAGGGTGAACCTGACTTAAATAGGGAGGGGGGAAAGAGGAGGGTCTGAGAAACAATACTTAATTAACTATGCCCTCTGGCCTTTAGGTAACTCATTAATATGGAAATCTCTCTAGGGCTTGTAGTCACACCCTCTACCTGTGCTGGGTGACACAAACCTCTCTTAGGGAGGGGCTGTATTGCACTACATGACTGAAAATCGTGGGTCAATGGCATGTCAGGAGCCTGAGGTCTGAGGGCATGGCCGAACACCTGCCATTGTCCCACTAGGGTCCAGGGTTCCAGGCCTGTGCCCAGCCAGGAATCAAGCTGTCCTTTCACAGCCCCACAGGCCCCCCCACTTCATTCTCAGCTCTTTCCCGGCTTCCAGCAGTGCCTGGGTGCCCAAGAGCCTGAGAACCAGATGGTCCCGGCCATCCTGCAGGCCTAGGGACCCCTGAGCCAGCTCCAGCTGTCCCTGGGACCTCAGACTGCACCCCCCACACCCTGGAGTGGTGTCCCCACAGCTTCACATAACACGACTCCCACCCAGGGGTAAGCTCAGTCAAACTTCCCGAATCCTGCCTCCCCGAGTCGCCCTAGCCCCGGGGTGGGGCAAACGTGGGACCCTCACTTAATCCAACAGCACTAGACACAGCTGGCATATGGTGTCTTTTAATTGTTGATGCCCACGAAATGGAACTCTCATGTGTAACGTTTGTATATGATCTTATTTCTTGTTTAGTTTCTGAATCCTCTCCACCTTTTATGGCACTTCATTGCTGAATGATAACCTCTGTCTTCCTCACCTTTGACCTTTGCACTGAATTAGGAATGACATATCCTTAGCTATGGGCTAAGGCATGAAGTCATGCTGCTGGGACACACACCTGCTTCTACGGCAGATGTCATTTTTTGGTTGTTATTTACTCTTAGGTGTAGCTGTGGACTGTACCATTAGCTGCTATGTGTTACAAAGATGCCTTTGTATATAGCAAAGGGTAAAGGGTTTTGAATAGAAGGGGTACTCTATTAATAGTTCTGAAGTTTGTCTTTGGGCTTGCTTTATGGATATTAATTATCTTTAGATCCCGTCATTCTGACAAAAACAGAAATGAAGAGAAAACAAACAAGCCATGAATTTACCCAATAAAACAACATCTTTGTCCACCTCCTACCAGATTGTAATTATCAAATTGTTTATGCTCAATTCTGTTGCGCATAAATATGTGATGACTGCTGAGATGACCCCTGTGCTCCCCTGAAACTGAAATGTCTTCGTTCTGGCACCGACTCACTGAATGAGCACGCACACAGAGTCAACGTTTCTTACCTTTGTTTCTTGGGAAAGTATCTCACATTTACATTGCTATTTCTGAAATCAAGGGACTTTGCTTTCAACATAAAAGCAAAAGTGAAGCGCACTCCATTAACTAAAAATACTATCTTCATCTTAAAATAACCAGAAAGAAGGTTTTTTTTTTTACTTAAAACCATACGACTTTTTGTTGTTAATCAAAATTATTTTAATCAAATTTAAAGCAAAACTTACACAGTAAGATTTAATAAAACTACTAAGGAGCATCAAAGGAAGTGAAAATGGAACTAGGCGCGGGACAATTATGAACCAATGAACACAGGAAGGATGGGGAGGGAAAACATCGAGAACGTGCAGAAGATTCTAGGGGAGATGGTCTGGTGGGACTTTGATCTCTCAAGCGCCTAGGTAAATGAATAATGGGATAAGATTTCTAAGCTCCACTATGTGCTTAATTAAGAGTCATCCTCCCCATTGGTGAGGTGTAGCCGCCGTGGCCACAAGTCAATTGAGTTCACCTGAAAGGGGGGCTGGGAATGAAAGGGGACGGAGGGCGAGAAGAGATGAAGCCAAGACAAAGTTCTCTGATCAAGGCTCAAAGCTTTAATGTTCAGCTCTCAATTTAAAGGGGAAGACCCAACCCACAACCCCTCCTGGTTTCAGATGGGTGGGATAATCCATAGTCCGTTCCAGGTCACGGCCGGAGATGTCTCAAGGCAAGCCCAGGGGCAGTTCTGCTTCTGTGTTCTGGGCAGCCAAGGTGGGTAACTCCACCTAGATCCTATCACTTGACCTTGTTGTGGTAAACAAGGTCTCTCAGGCCTGCTCGTGGTGGGGGGAAGGGTACAGTGAGGTCTCTGTCATCTTCTCCTTCCTCGGGCTCTTTTTCATCATCCTTCAACTCCAGCTGGTCATTCCCCTCCATCTTCATTGTCGTCACCATCCAGAAGGTCACCCTCCTCAGCAGAGTCATCTGCACCTGCCTCAGACTCCATCTTCACATCAGCCTCATCCTTCTTCACAGAGGTGCTGCTCTGCTCTTCTCCAGACTTTTCATTCTTCATCTCTACTGGGGATGAGAAGGACAAGTCTGTTTGTTTGCTTTGTTCTTTTTCAATTTTTTTTCAGGCTTTCCAGCCAAGAGTCCACTTTTTGTTTTTAGTCAGCTCCTTTTTAATGGCCTGAAGGTCATCACCTTTCAGCCTCCCAGACTTGGAAGAAGATCCCCGTTGTCCACTCTGAATTGAATCCACTTTGGCCCCTTCACGAGGTGTTCCCCGACACACGCTGGCGTTTGGAAGGCACTACAGCTCGAGCAATAGGAGGAGGAGGAATACATGCTGGGTAACTGTAAATCCTGTCATAATAATCCTGTTGAAAGTCATAGTCCAAGTCAAATGAGGAACTGAGTAGAGGGGACGGAGAACGGTGTTCTGGTACTGACCCGAACATCTCCACTGCAGATCGTTTGACACCTGCTTTTCCTCGGTTCACTTTTGGCTCTGCAGCCAAGTTAATATCTAAAACCTGGCCAGTGATTATCCTGCCATCTCCTCCAGCTGCAGCTGCAGCTCGGGCGTTTCTTTCATTAACATACTGGACAAAGGCAAAGCCCTTATGCACAGAGCAACCCACAATTTTGCCATACTTTGAAAAGATGGCCTCCACCACATCAGACTTCTTGACCACCAGAGTGTCAAGATTCCCAATGAGTATACGGGAATTCCTGGATCGAGGATCTGTCTTGTTTGTAACATTGCTAGACGTCTCCTTTAATGATGACGTTTCTCACAAAGCTGAAAATGTAGCTGAAGACCAAAAAATTTTCACAAGAGGAAGGAGAGAGAGGAGACTGCCTCTCCTACTGCTGTCTACGCTGAGATACCAGAGCCACAACAGCAAGGAACCACAAGACAGTTTGCTCTCTGTCTCTTTACAAAATGGCCCCCGAGCTCCTCTCAAAAGAAGTTTTTAGAAATGTTTATTTATCTCTGTCTCTCTTTCTGTCTGTCACTGTCTCTGTCTCTCCCTCCCTCCCTCTCTTTTTGTGTATGTTATGTTCCTTGGTATTGTGTAGAGGTCAGAAGGCAACTTGTTGGGTCAGTTCTTTCTACCATACGGGGCCAGGCAATCAAACTTAGGTTTGATTGTCATGTTGTTAGGTTTGTCATCATGTGTCTTTACCACTAAGCCATTTCACAGGCCCAAGAAAAGATTCATAAGTGGAAATGTGTAAAGCATCACTCTTGGAATAGAAAGAAGGATATGTTGATTTAGGAGAAAACTCTTTTTTCATCATCAGCCAACAAATATTAATGCATTTATACAAAAAGTTGAATTTCATGTTTATAACAATAAGATGACAATTCAAAACTAATAAATTGTGGCACATTTACACAACAGAGAATTGTTCAACTATTAAAAATAATTACATCATGAAATTTGCCGGCAAATTGGTGGGACTTGAACCCAGACCCCAAAACACAAATATGGTATGTACTCACTTATAAATGGATTATTGGCCGTAAAATAAAGGATAACCATGCTACAGTCCACAGACCCAAGGAAGTTAAGTACTAAGGAAAGCTCAGGGATGGGGGTGGCGTGTGAATTTCACAGAAAAGGGAAAAGGGAAATAGATACAGTGGGTGAATAGGGAAAGGGAACTGAATAAGGTATGGGGCTAGGGTGGGAAGAGGAGGGATTAAGTGTGGGGAGGGTGGAGGAAGAGACTAATGGCAGAGACAACTGGAATAGGCAGCATCTCTGACATGAGCTAGAAACCCAAGGTAATAGAAACTCCCAGGTATTGATGAGGGTAATCCTCCTAGCTAAGACTCCCAGCAATGGGGTACATAGAGCCTGGAATGACCGTCTCCTATAGTCAGGCAAGACTACCAGTGGGGGTACTGACACACCAACCCAATCCCAAAACCTTTTACCTATAATTTGCTGGGGGAAAGGTGGCACAAAAATTGTGGCAATGGCCAGCCAATGACTGGATCAGCTTGAGATCCATGCCATGAGTGGGTGTCCACCCCTGAAACTTCCTGGAGAGCCAACAACCAGAGGTTGGGTAGTCCAGAGACATAGGATAGAAGGAAACATGACAAAGGCAAAGGCTAAAGAACTCGCCACTAAAGTGGGTTAAATGTACACTAAGTTTTCTGTACATAAATATAATTACAAAATTAAAAATAAATAAATAAAGTAAAACAAAAACCCAAGCAATGACTTAACATCTTTATTCTTTATATTATTATGTAGTTAGGCTATGTATGACTCCTGTGATAAGGGAATGTGAGCAGTCCATTTTTTAAAACTTCTTATTGGTTCTTTGTGATTTTTGCATCATACACTTGTATCCTACTCATCTCTCCTTCCCCTCACATCTGCTCTCCACCCTTGAGACTTAGCCTGCAACAGAGGAAAAGAAATCTTTTGGAAGCTGTACTGTGTTATAGTGTGTCCTACAGTATACTGTTTTGTCCACATTTATTGGGTTGTAAATGTTTATTGTAATGAGCTGTTGGTCTGATGTGACACCTCTGGCTTCTGCTACTCTATCAGTACTGGATCCTCACTAGGACTCCTCTCAGACATTCTGCTGTTGCCCTGTGTCATGGAGCTCCTGTAGTTTGGGTTTGTAGGACAGGTCCCTTCAGGCACTTTAGCAGTACATGGATGGAGTAGATGTCAGGGTGGACCAATTCAAATTCCTAGACCTGAGCTTGAGAAGTATTTGACCTGGTCAGACTGCCAGCTCTCCTGCTCTCACTCCCTTGGGGTCAGCCCACCAGCAACCTACCATGACCAGGGTCATCTCTATCATGCTGACCAGGTGAAATGTGAGGCCTGCTCTCCCAAGTGCTGCAGCAGGTGAGGGGCAGGGCAGCTCTCTCACTCTGTTGACCAGGGCTAGTTCTCCTGCCTGGAATAGGTGGCAAGGAGCAAGAGGTGGGAGCATCTCTCCCTTGCCCATGTCACCTCATAGCAAACGAGTAATGGGGCCAGCTCTCACATGATCATGACCTCGGGGCTGGCTCACCAGTGCTCCCACTACCAAGTTCAGATCTACTGTACTGCCCAGGGTGAGGTTCAGGGCCCACTCTCCTGAGTACTGCAGCTGGCTAGAGGTGAGGTCAGCTCTCCTGCTCTCATGCCCCAGGATCAGCTCTTCCAGGATACTCAGGTGAGGGATGGGACCAGTTCTGCATGACACTTGGAGTCATCTCAGGAGTGCTACTGTGTAGGAGTCATCTCTGGCATGGTCTGTACAACCAGGTCTGCATGGTGCCAGCCTGGTGGTGATCTCAGGCTAGCTGTCTGTCTGAGAACCCTGGTGCTAGACGGGTGTTTGAGCTCAGGCTTGCTTCCCCCCCCCCCCCCCCCGGGAATGTTAGGCTACTAATCATGCAGATGTCCATAGTCAGAACACTGAGAGTACACATAGCATGTCTCCTCTCTGCCACCTACTGACACACAAGTGACACGGCAGCCACACCTGTAATGGAACAAATGTATGTATGTTCATTCTAGTGATACTTTGATAATTTCGTGAGAAATGACTCCTAATCAGGATTTGCACTAGCCATGCTGGAGTTCATGCTAGATAAGAGTTTATACTATGGGATAAGAAGAGTGGATATGAAAAATGTTATCCTAGGCTAAAATAATGTACTACTGGACTTTCTTGGACCCACTAGTGGTTTAAATCATGACATGGATACTTTTAATATAGTTTAAAGCTTAGACCTTTTGCTGAAGCAGTCTCCCAGCTACTGTTTAAACTTATCCTGACTATTCTAGCCAGCAACCCATGGCTAGCTCTATACCTCCTGGCTCCTCTGTATTCGGTGTCGGGTACCTTTCTTCCCTGCTTTCAAATTTCTTCCTTCAGCTTGCCTCTCCTGTGGAATGCTCTCTGCCCAGAAGTTCTACCCTCATATTTCCTGTCCTGTTGGGAGCCGACTTTAGTAGAAAGCGGCTAGATCAACTTTGCAGCCATCTGGAACCATATACCCTGATGAAAGACTTGGTTGTCAAAAGCCTATAACAGCTGAAGCACACTCTGATAAATATCTTGTTTATCCCACATAGCTTGTTTTGCTGTTTAGTGACCTCAGCTGTATGGTGCACGTGGTAAAGTGTTTTCACCTGTGTTCTCCTGCTTGTGTATATAAATACCTCAGCATTCCCTTCAATAGGGGAGACTTGAGAAAATAGAAGAGACTTGATCACACCCTGTCTTGTCTCCATTCTTCGCGTCTCTTGCCCCAAGAGCCACACTCTCTCTTGACCAGAGCACTTAGCCCCAAAAGTGTTGAGGCAAAGTGTTGAGGCAGAGTAAAGGCCTCAACACTGTCCTAGATATTGGCCATCAACTCTTTGTTAGAACCAATCAGCAGTGAGAGAACACTTGATAAATATCTTAGATTGCCTTGAGGCAACTGGGGAAGGACAAACATTTACAAAATAGAAGACTAGGTGATGGATCATAGAAATTATGACAGCAACACCTGCTTAGCTCTCTGACAGTAGAGACCTAACAATTTAAAATACAGAGACACAACTTAATACAATGTAGAAAAGGACGTCTCCAAAGCAATGCCTGTGTTGGAATAATAGATACAACATGGAAGGGCTCCCCAAGCATCCTGTAGTAGTCTATGGAAGGGCTCCCCAAGCAGCCTGTAGTAGTCTATGGAAGGGCTCCCCAAGCAGCCTATAGGAGTCTATGGAAGGGCTCCCCAAGCAGCCTATAGGAGTCTATGGAAGGGCTCCCCAAGCAGCCTATAGGAGTCTATGGAAGGGCTCCCCAAGCAGCCTATAGGAGTCTATGGAAGGGCTCCCCAAGCAGCCTATAGGAGTCTATGGAAGGGCTCCCCAAGCAGCCTATAGGAGTCTATGGAAGGGCTCCCCAAGCAGCCTATAGGAGTCTATGGAAGGGCTCCCCAAGCAGCCTATAGGAGTCTATGGAAGGGCTCCCCAAGCAGCCTGTAGTAGTCTATGGAAGGGCTCCCCAAGCAGCCTATAGGAGTCTATGGAAGGGCTCCCCAAGCAGCCTATAGGAGTCTATGGAAGGGCTCCCCAAGCAGCCTGTAGTAGTCTATGGAAGGGCTCCCCAAGCAGCCTATAGGAGTCTATGGAAGGGCTCTCCAAGCAGCCTTCCAACTTCACTTGCTATCATGATACATTTTAAGAGTTTGACAGCAAACTGAATTCACATTTCTTGATTTGAGATGTGGGTTTGCATACCACTTTTGCATTTTGGACAGGTTATAGGATGTCATGATTCCCCACACCCCATGGGGCAGCTGTGTTCCCTAAATATCAAGACATGTCAAATATTAATTGGAACTGAAATGGGGGTATGTATGGAGCAATTGAAATGAGCAGAATGTTACACGAAGTAGAACAGTGTGCCAAGTCAAAGAGGGAGCAGAGACGATGCTATTTTTCAGATACCCAGAGAAGGGACTTAGGAATCCCTTTGTCTCTTCAGGTAGACGCTCAAGTCTTCAACAGTGCCCTGAGAGGAAAGACTCAGGGAAATTGTAGTTTGAAAAACCTTCTTAAAATAAAAACCTTCTCTAACATAGACTGTTGAGGACAGCCATGAAAATGTGGGGATTATGAGGGTGACCCTAGTGAGGACTCCTGGTAATGGAAAATACAGAACCTGAACTGGCAATCTTCTGTAACCAGGCAGGACTTCCATTGGTGGGACTGAGATGTCAACCCAGCCATGAAGACTCACAACCAATCCTGCTTGCAAAATGTGCTGAGGTAATTGTGGCTCAGAACTTGTGGGAATAGCCAACCAATAACTGGTCTAACTTGAGTCTACTTCATGAGAGAGAGACCATGGCTAAAACCACCTAGATTTCCAGAAACTGGAACCATGGCTAAAACCACCTAGATTTCCAGAAACTGGAACCAGAAGCTGGATAGCCCAGAGACTGAGGGTAGAACCAAACATGACTGGCTAAAAGAAAAAGCCAATGAAAAGATTCCTAATGATATTCTGTTATACTCATAGATTGGTGCCTAGCCCAGTTGTCATCAGAGAAGATTCTTTTAGCAGCTGATGGGAACAGATGCAAAGACCCACAGCCAAACATTAGGCAGAGCTCAGAGAGCCCCCCAGAAGAGGGGGAGAAATGAATGCTGGGGCTAGAGGTGTTGAGGCTACAATGACATCAGGCTCACGGACTCAACTAAATAGGGCACATGGGGTTCACAGACACTGAAGTAGCACCACAGAGCTTCCACGGGTCTCTACTAGGTCCTGGTTGGTATATGTTCTAGTTGGTTAACTTTGATTTTTGTAGGACTTTGTAGTGGATTTGCCTGATGCTGCTTGTATTCTAATGCTAATATTGGTTCCTCAAGATCTGGTTGCCCCAGAAACAAGAGAGTCCACATATAGACCCAAGTGACAGTATTCAACCTTGCCCCTGAGTTGTTTCTGATTGATGATTAAAGATGACAACAGCCAATAGCTGGGCAGAAGAAAGATGGGCGGTGGTGGCCTGGGGGGCAGAAGAGAGATGGGCGGTGGTGGCCTGGGGGGCAGAAGAGAGATGGGCGGTAGTGGCCTGGGGGGCAGAAGAGAGATGGGCGGTGGTGGCCTGGGGGGCAGAAGAGAGATAGGCGGTGGTGGCCTGGGGGGCAGAGGAGACCCATGAAGGAGAGAAGATGAGTAGGAAGGAGAAAAGCTGCACTGGGTTAGGTGAGATATGAAAACGTCCCTGAGTTCCAGTTGGAGTTAAGAGCAACCCGGACAAAACATAGTAAATGGTAAATGAGAACGTAGATTCCAACAGCATAGAGGGTGGATCTCTGCCCCACTGTTAAAGGTTAAAGGCTTACTGTAAATAATAAAGCTTTGTGTCTTCTATCCTGGAACTAAATGATCAAAAGCAGATTAGATATTTCACATTGGGAATTAAAAGTTCTACAAGACTCCTAACAGTGGGAGTAGAGTACCCCTGAGTCTCTTGCATTCTCTTGGGACCACTTTTTTCCTACTGGGTTGCCTTATCCAGCCTTGAGAGGAGGATTTAGGCCTAGTGCTATTGCATCTTGTTGTGCCACATTCAGTTCATATCTCTGGGAGACGCAGCAAAGGTGCATGTAGGGGAAGTGGAAGGAGGGGAATACTGGTCAGGAAGTGTATGAGGGAAGAATAAATAAAAAGAAAATGTGGGGATTATCTTGAGAAGACAGTACTATACTGGGTGTAATTGAGTTAAACATCCAATGTTATGGGGGAAAGAAGTATTGGAATTAACATTTTAAAATTTTTTTCTTTTAAAGACACTTGTGAATTGGCCTAAAATTGGTGAAGAACCAGCCACAAACCTTGGTGACCTAAGTTCAATTCCTATAACTTATATAGAGGAAGGATAAAACAATTTCCATAAGTTGTTCTCTGATGGTCACACACACACACATATGCATATTAAATGAATGAATATATAAAAATAACAGTAACTTAAAATTTTATTTTCTCAACTATTGGGATTAACCTGCCTTTCACCCAGAATAGTGAAGAAAACCCTTTTTATTAAATAAACAGGCCTTAAACACTTTTAAAATATTTTATTTTGTATTTGCATACTTCTTAAATGAAATATTTGGCAAGTTCATTTGAAAAAAAAAGAATTTTTAAAATTTTTATAGCTTTGAGTCACTTTACTCTATGGATTATTGACAGGCTGTGAAGTATCCTAAGGATGATTGACAGGCTGCATATGTTTCCTATGTATGATTGACAGTCTGTGTGCATTTCCTCTGATTGACATGTGATGGGCATTACTACTAAAGACTGGCAGGCTGTAGTCAAGTCCTGTGGATGACTGACAGGCTGTGGTTGTTTTCTGTGCATGATTGACAAACTGTGAGCATGTCCTATGGATGGCTGAGAGGCTGTGCGGGTTTTCTATGAATGATTGGCAGGTCATAGGCATTCACTATGGATGATTGACAGGCTTAACAGATTGTGGCTGTGTCCTATTGATGACTGATAAGCTGTGGGTATTTTGCATGCATGACTGACAGGGTGTAGGCATGTCCAATGAATGATTAACAAGCAGTGGGTGTGTCCAGTGAATTGACAGGGTATGTGTGTGTTTCCTATGGATGATTGACAGGCCGTGGGTGTGTCATATGCATGATTGGCAGGCTATAGTCATGTCCTGTGATTTATTGGTAGGCTGTGGGCATGTTAGAGAAGACTGACAGTCTGTGAGTCCTATGCATGACTGAGAGCTTGTGTTTGTTTCAAGTGGATGATTGACAAGCTACAAACATTTAGTATGGATAATTGACAGGTTTTGTGTGCTTCCTCTAGATAACTGACAGGCTGTGGGCATTTCCTATGAATGATTGACAGATTGTGGGTACTTCCTGTGGATAATTGACAGATTGTGGCCATGTCCTATGAATGATTGCCAGTCTGTGGATATGTTCATTGGATCATTGACAGGCTATAGGTGGTTCCTATGGATGATTGACAATCTGTGGGCATTTCCTTTGGATGACTGACAGGCTCTGGGCATTTCCTACTCAGATTGAAAAGCTGAGGTGGTTTCTGTGGATGATCGACAGGCGGTGTTCCTTTACTATAGATCAATGACAGGTTGTGAACATTTCGTATGGATGATTGACAGGTTGTGTTCTATTCCGAGCCTCTTCCGTGTCCCCTTCGCCCGCGAAAGAGACACGTGAGGCAGTGTTCAGGTGGTTACTACAGCGAGGCTTTATTCTTGTATCAGCAGAAGCGGAAAGACCCCAAGCCCGGGAAAGGCACTGCTGTATGTACCCTAGAGTGGTGTGTTCACTTCTGATTGGCTGTTCACTCATTACCCCATATTATGCCCCGGGATGGGCAGTGACTTTGGCGCGCTTTTGCCTTTTGCACCTGCACAGTTAGTTGTTTACTTGTGGGAGCACAGGATGCCCGCACCATCTTGTAATGGCGAATGTTGTCAAGCTCACCGCGGCTCCTAACAGTGTTCATTTCCTGTGGATGACTGACAGGCTGTGGGAATTTATGAGAGATGTTTGACAGGCTGTGGGCATTTACTATGAATGAGAAAGGATTTGACCTTGTACAGTGGATGGCTGATGGGGTGTGGGCATTTCTATGGGTTATTGACAGGCTATGGACATGTCCTGTGTATGATTATAGGCTGTGTGTATGTCCTAAGAATGATTAACAGACTGGAATTATCTTATGGATTACTTAGTTGTTGTGGACATTTCCTTTGGATGATTGACAGGCAGTAGACATGTCATATGTACGACTGACAGACTGAGTATTTCATACAGATTATTGACATGATGTGGGCATATTGCATGCATGATTGTCAGATTGTTGGCATTTCTTATGGATGATTTACAAGATGTAGGTGTTTTCTATAGAAGATTGACACACTGTGAACTTGCATAATAAATAACTGACAGCCTGTGAGGGTTTCCTATGCATGATTGATACATTGTAACATTTGTGTGAATGATTGATCGATTGTGTGCATGACTTTCAAATGACTGACAGGCTGTGGCTATTTCCTGTGGATGACTAACAGGCTGTGAACATTTTCTATGGTTGATTGACAGACTGTGGTTGTGTTTTTTGGATGATTGCCACTCTGGGGATGTTTCCTATGGATGATTGACAGGTTGTGGGCATTTCCTGTGGATAGTTGACAAGCATTGGACTTGTCCTGTGGATGACTAAAAGGATACGGCCTTCTGTGGATGACTGACAGGGTGTGGCCTTGTCTTCTTGATTATTGACAGGAGTTGGGCGAGTACTATGCATGATTGACAGGTTGTGGGCATTTTCTGTGGATGACTGACAGCTGTGTTCCTTTACTATGGAAGATTGACTGCTGTGGTTGTTTCCTATGAGTGAATGACAGGCTGTCGACTTTCCTGTGGGTGACTAGCAGGCTGTGGACATACGCTATATTTGACTGACATGCTCTGTGCATATCTTTTGGATGACTAACAAGCTGTGTTTTTACTGTGAATGATTGACAGGCTGTGGGTGTATCCTATGGATAACTGACAGGCTAAGTGTGTTTATTATGAATGACTGATAGACATTATCCTTTTCCTGTGGATAATTGACAAGCTGTGGCCTTCTGCTGTAGATTATTTGAGGCTGTGGGTATTTCCTATAGATGATTGACATGCTATGGATTGTTTACTATAAATGATTGACAGGTTGAGGACCTTTCCAATTTCCAAGGGCAATTTAGTTAAGTTCTCTTTTTAGGGTTCTGTTCATTTTCTTTACCTGCCCTGAGCTCTGGGGACAGTACGAACAATGAAGTTTCCAATTAGTCCCCAATATCTCTGACAATCCCTGACTTACCTTAGAAATGAAAGCAAGATTGCTATCTGATTCAATTACCTTGGTTATTCAAAGCCTCAGGAATATTTCTTCTAATATCTTCTTGGTTACCACAGTAACTGTTTCCTGCTTGGTGGGGAAAGCCCCAACCCATCTAGAGATAGTATCTACAAATACTAGAAGGTATCTATATTTTCCTGGCTTAACTTCTGCAAAATTAGCCTCCCAATATATTTTATGCTGTTCTCCCCTAGGTATTTTTTCCTGTTTACTCTTGGCCTTATAAGCCTTTGCTTGCTGGCATACCTTACACTGTCCTACTATCTCTCTGGCCCAAAACCTGAGGTCCATTATACATCTTAGATCCCTTGACTGCTTGGATGCACTTAGCTCTCGAATGAGTCCATCTGTGCATTTGGCCTATTAAGTCTTTTGTTTACTTTCTGGGGAGCATAGGTCTCCCTTCTTGTGTGCACCATTGCCTTTTTTCTCTAGGTAATAATTGGTAGGGTGGCTAGCAATCTTAGTCCTTTCTTCTTCTGTGTGCTTCAAGTGAGGCCATCTGTTAATCTAGTCCCATGCCCTAGCGGGTGTCTCTTGCAGGCCCATAACTAAGATAGGCTCCTGCATAGCCACTTCTCGGGCCACTTGATCTGTCTGGTTATTGCCTTGGGCCACTGAGTCTCCTCCCTTCTGGTGTCCTGGGCAACAAATAGTACTCACAATTGTCGGTTTCATCAGGGCATCCAAGAGATCTAAGATTTCTTTTGTTGTGAGCAGTCCTCTCCCTTGGTATGTAGTCCTGTGGACATGGGCTGTGGCAAAGGCTGTGACATGTCTGTGTAGATGTTAATTTTCTTGTCAACCCCAACTTCCAAGGCTGTTTTCTGTGCCAACAAGCCCAGGAGTGGGAAGTAGAAGTTCTGCCCAGATGACATTTGTGCTGTCCACCACAGCAGCACCGGCTTGTCTCTGACCAGCATGGAGAAAACTGCTCCCATCGTGTAAAGCAGGTTGCCTCGGCTCTTGGCAGGGGTCAGTAGGAGAAGTCTTTCCTCCACCCATGGGTTCTCCTTTTAGGCCAGTTAGTTGCAGGCCATTGGGGAGGAAGTGTATCTGGGCTCCCATCCTGGAGAATCTCGCCCCAACAGAGGGTAGGGACAGTCTGGGATGACCATAAATGAATGGGATACCCAGCCCATCTCTAGGTCCACCATTTTTTCAGGTAGTCTATAAATACATTGAAACCAAGATCTTTTCTTGGAAATGGGGCCATCGGCTTGGAGGAGGACCGAGTGTTGAGCCCCTGTGTCCACCAGGAGTTGAGTGGGTGCAAACCCCATCTACCTCAATCACTGTCTTCACTCAGAGCTAATGCTTTCACTATTTCAGGGTGTCTTTCCCAAGGCCTGGGACTTCCTGACTGAAGCTTCCATTTGTTAGGGCACTCAACAGCTCAACAGCTGGTTCCTTTACTTGCAATGTGCACACTGATCCTTTTCAAGGAGTTTTCTATCTCCCTTTGATTGCAGTCTCCCTTCTCTGCTTTCCCTTAACTACTATAGCCAAAGGTTCTCTGTAAATTCCTTTCCTGTCACCTTTCTTTTTCTCATCTCTCTTTCTCATCTTCTTTCTCTTTCTCTGCTCTTTCTTTCTGTCTCCCTGTTATGGTAGACTTCCTTCCCAACCTACACTAAATCTTTTATGACTTATCCTGCAGCTTTAGCCTTTGAAGATTTTTCCTGATCTCTACTAGCCTGGTCTATAACGGACACAGTGTGTACTGACAGAATGCCTCTGCGAGCCACTCTAGAAAGCCTGTGGACAAATCATCTGATCCCTGCTTAACCTCATGTGTCTTGGTCAAAATTGATGGGGCCTCATGTGACCCCCTTGAGACCTGCCAATGGTATCTGGCGGTAGGCTTTTAGGTGCCCCTCACCTTTTGGTGCCCCCATGTCTGAGAAAACATTTTTTTTTCTGGTATCCTCTCTTGTTCTTTGGTCCTGAAGTGCACTCTTGATGGCCAGAACCTACAAGGGTCTTGGGGAAGAAAGGCTTTTTATGGGGGAGAGGGTGTTCCTATACTAGATTCATCCAGGTAACTATCTAAGGCACTTGGTCTGGGTGCCCGAGGGATCTTGGCCTAAAGACTCCTCTACTGCTTTGATCACCTGTACGAAGATCTCTACAGGTGGCTATCTTAAGCAGAGAGTGACTAACTTACCCTTTTTTACTATAAATTAGTATTTGTACCAAAACGGAGGCCTATTCTTTTGGCTGTCTGACTCAGGGCAGCCTGTAACTTTTCACAGCAGGTAACCTGCCTGCAAGCACTTTCATTGTTTCAGAGTTCCCAAGCTGATGTCACGTGACTTGTCTCAGCACTACTCACTCGCGTTTTTAATAACTATAACTCTCAGGTGAATAATCTTAAATTTTTAGTGAATTTTTGCCCAAAATTGGTGTGCCACCTGAAACGAGTGATAATTTGAAAAACCGCAGCGCTACCTGGACCGCCATGTTCTTGCACCAGCCGCCAGGCTGCTACAGCAGTGACCCCGGGGTCCCCAGCCCAGACACATCATCTGGCCAGCCACAGCTCCGGGCTGCTCTACGCAATTATCATCCTGGGCTGTGCCTTTGCCACCCGCTATTGCCACCTCTGCTTGGGCACTGAGGAAGGGACAGAGCTTCCTTCTCTTGGTGGCCAACCTGCCCAACCAGGTGGCTCAAAGGCACAGTGCTAGGGGAGCCATAAGCTGTCGCCCACCAAGCACGGGCCAGGCAAGAGTATTCTCCGTGCAGTGCCACCTAAAGAACACCCTAAATGCAGTGGGTGGGCCTTTTTCTAACTTTCTCCTAATAGTTCATTAGGATGTTTAGCACAGTAGATTTTTGGGGGGGCCAACTTTTAGCAGAAAGCGGCTATCAGCTTTGCAGCCATCTTGAGCCATATACCCTGACATGAGACTTGGATTACAATAGCCTACAACAGCTGAGCACACTCCGATAATCTTGGTTTAGATACCTTGAGATTAAAGGTGCGTGAGATTAAAGGTGTGTGACTTAAGAGTGTAATTTAGAGATAAGATTTAAAGACAAGACCTAAGGGCATGATTAAAGGTGTAACTTAGAGGCATGGCTTAGAAGTGAGACATATAAAAGGCTAGAGGCAGACAGAGAAAGCAACAGATTACTTGACATTAGGTAGAAGACACTTGGCTCTAGAGAGAACCAGACACAGCAGAAAGAAGACAGGTAGCAGGCACTTGGAAGAGAACTTGGAAGAAGTAACTTGGAACTTGGAGGGACTAGGAGCTAGGGACTAGGCACTAGGAACTCAAGACTTAGGACTTAGACTGAAGAATAAACGAGATTGAATTACACTCTGTCTGGTCTGCATTCTTTGAGTCTGTCCTCACTCTCGATCTTGCTGAACCCCGACCCGCGGACCAGAGCGGCAGCTTGGGCCGGGATACAGTGGCCACCCAAACGTGGGTCAGCCCGGGCCTCAACATTTTGCTTGGGCCATGACATTTTTTGGCTGCCCCAACGTGGGGCTAGTGTGGACCCCAACAGTTTTTTGGCGCCCAACGTGGGGCTAGTGCGGTTCTCAACATAGATTCAGTCCAAAATAACGTCAGTCAAAGTCCAAGAACACAAAGCATGACAACCAACACACAGACAGTTTGCCAGGAAAACAGAAAAAGACAACACAAACAGCTCACCCCTGCCACGGACACATAAACCAGGTTCCAAAAGGAGCAGGGTACTCCCAACCCCCTCCAACACCACAAGCAAAGGACAACACAAACAAAATTAGACACGGATGCACTGCCACAAGAGTGCAACAAACGCTGACCCAGGTGGTGGTGGCCGAAGACCACCTTCAGCCTGAGGAGGGTCATTCCTGACTCTACCTCCCAGACAACTGAACTCCAGAGCATTCTCCAGAACCATCTATCCTGCTGCTTCCACTACCCACTAATTCCCTCCTGGAACTTGAAACCTGACCCTATCC
The DNA here is from genome assembly GCF_011762505.2 of Arvicanthis niloticus. Classification (NCBI taxonomy): domain Eukaryota; kingdom Metazoa; phylum Chordata; class Mammalia; order Rodentia; family Muridae; genus Arvicanthis; species Arvicanthis niloticus. The sequence continues at coordinate 136,786,745 of NC_047660.1, forward strand.
CAGGGCCCTCAAAACCTGATACTATCCCAGGGTCCAAAACAGACTGCTCTCCGTGGCTTGCCCAGTACACAGATGATCATCCCTGCCGTGGTCTCAGACACTTCACAGACACAAACACAAAACAGAAAACACACAGACAGACCTGCTTGAGCAAACCTCCGATCCCTGAGCCATGAGGTCTGAGAGAGCAATCTCGGTGGGACCTCCAAATGTTGGACTCTAAGATCCAAACCAGGGGATGCGCTGCCCCAGAAGCACTCACGGACTGCAGACTCAATGCAATAACATGAGGTTTATTGATAATTGGTGCACTGGGGTTCCCTCACACACAGGCAAGAGGAACCCCAAACCAAGGCTGAGAGCAGTATTTATACAAGGGCAGTTTCATCTCTTAATCAATAACCACAAAGGCTGAACTAAACAGTCATTCCCAGGCCCGGTATCTAGATGACTCAGATTTGCACATTATTATAAGTGGCTTCTGTTTGCCCAGGTTTATTACATTAAGGACCCAGCTTCCTGATTACCTCTCATCTTAGGCCCTTCCTATGTCCTCTGGGCCTTCCCCACACGCAGGTGGGTTCCCTTCCTTGTGGTCTGAGGAATGTTAATCAGCCTCTCACTTCCTCTTCTGAATGTTAATCTGGCAGGTGTCCTCTGACTAAGGAATGTGCTCCTCCTGGAATGTGTCCTGGGACAGTGAATTTTAAGTTTGAACTAATACCTGAAATTCCTACATTTGGTTCCTACAGTGCTAGCAATTAATGTAATAAAGGCTGTTATGCCAGCAATGCTCAAGCCCACTACCCTCTTGCTTCTGCTTAAAGCCTGACTCACTTCTTCCAGTACTTGCAAGCTTTTTTCAGACTACCAAGGTTCTGTAATACTCTGGGCAATAAAACAAAAGCTGGTTGATAGACACCCATAACAGACATGCCAGGTTTCAACACACTAACACAACTAGAAAGTGTATAATCAATGAAACTTACAATAAATACTGTAGAAGAAACAAAAGTAATTTTAACTTGAGAATTTAAAAAGCCTTAATACATGCACTAACACTTGTTTGAAATCCAGATTCTATCCCAACTTTATCTCTTACTATCCTAACATCATAGAGAACTGCAGCTAACTTCCAAATATGTCTCTGAAAATGTCCAGAACCAGCCTTCTAAATGAAGACTGTTATTTCCAATATTGGATTGATTTCTAGACCAGTCCATGATTGAGTCTGAATAACTGGTTACATTTAAGAGAAATACAAGAGTCATTATAACTTCTCTTTTTGATTCTCTGTCACACAAGGTCTAAAATCTTGAGGCAAGGCAGCTTGTCCCATCTGGCATATAGGCAAGCAAAGGTGGGTCAGGAACATATGTCTAATACAGTTTCCCAGTCACCACTGTCAGGGCACTCAGCAAGCTCACAGGTCAGCATCATTCTTTGTCCCAGCATTAGCGTATCTCACCAATCACTCTGGCAGCCACCATGCTCTTTCAGCATCCTGCACAAAAAAAACAGAAACATGTCCTCTTCTCCATATTAAATACCTGGTCAGGATCATGCCATATACCAGTAAATGGATCCTTCCTTTTCACCTGGGCATAAGTATGCCTAGTTGTAGGGGGTCATAGAAACTCAGCAGGCAGTTCCTTGGCATCCACATTTTTAAAAGTTTAAAATATAAAGAACAAGGACTGGAGAGATGGCTCAGTGGTTAAGAGTCCTGTCTGCTTTTCCAGAGGTCCTGAGTTCAATTCCCAGCAACCACATGGTGACTCACAGCCATCTGTAATGAGATCTAATGCTCTCTTCTGGTATGTCTGAGGATACCAACAGTGCACTCACATACATAAAATGAATAAATCTTAAAATAGATAGATAGATAGATAGATAGATAGATAGATAGAAAGAAAAAATATGATTTAAATAAATTTGTGGTGTACGGGGATATACCTCCCCCTTTTTTATTTTATGAAGATATTGTTTTAAAGTTCCATGGGCCCATTCCACAATACCTTGTCCTTGAGTATTATAAGGAATCCCAGAAATATGGGTAATATTAAGTTGTTAACAAAAAGTCTCAAATGCTCAACTGCAATAGCCAGTTCCATTATCTGTTTTAATCTGATTTGGAACAGCCAGCATAGAAAAACAATGTAGGCAATAACTAATCACATTTTCAGTTGCTTCTCATGTTAAAGCAATTGCAACTAGAAAGCCTAAGAGGGTATCAATAGTCACATGTACTTGTCCAAAATCAGAAATATGAGTAACATCCACTTGCTATAATTGATTAGGTGTGAGTCCTTGAGGTGCAGGTAGAAACCAAGGACATTCAGGACAAGTCTTTACAATTTTATGTGCACATTCTCTAAAAATACCAAATTGTTGTCTCAAGCTATTACTATTTTGATGATGTAAAGAATGAGATTGTTTGGCTAATTGTTCCTGTGTAAAACAGGAATCTAAATATAAAGCTGGAACAAAGAAGTAATTTCATGCAGGAATCTAAATTTTAGGCTAGAACAAAGAAGTAGGCTTTAGGCATGAAAATGGCTTTGTGCTAGGACAGGGAAATGGGCTCAGATATATTGGTCATCCTGATAAGCCCTTAGAAATAGTAATCACAGGAGTGATCACGGAACTTTTGTTTATTGCCTTGCTTGTTCTCTGACTATCTGGGTTTATTGTCTTGCTTGTTCCTTGACTATTTGCATCTATTATATTGCTAGTTCCTCAACCTTGAACTGACCTTAATATTTGCACATAATTAAAATGGTAAAAAAGCAGATTGAGAAAAGGTAAAAAAAAAAATGGTTTAAAAGCAGATTTGGGGGCGGGAGGAAGAATGTATAATCCAGTGAAAAGTATATCATATATTTTTTTCTGTGTGAATACATTTAACTAATATGCATTAAAAATAAAATTTTTTTAAAAGAATAGAGAGTTAAAGTGTTTTTAGAAAGAAAAGGTATGAATAGAAAAATAGGAAGTTATATATATTTTAGGAATAAATAGTATTATAAAGAGAGTACATGAGGTTATGAAATTGCTAGGATGAGAAAATGAAGATTAGAGAATTAAAAGATGATGTAGAAGCATATAAAAAGTTAGTACTCTGTTTTTTTAGCTGATTGAAAAATTGGAGATAACAATGCCTAGAAAGATATTGGAGAAAGCTAACCATTTTACTTACATGAGTTCATATGACTCATTTTTATATGACTAAAGGCTGCTGTCTGCTGAACCAGGAAACTGGAAGAGCTGTAGGAAGAGCTACCTGTAAAGAACAGGCTGTGTAAACCTATAAGGAAGTGTGCTTTTGCTCTATGCTTGGTTCTGTTCTAAGGAAATGAGGGCTGGGACCATTGATCTAGTTCTTATAGAGTTTATGGGAATTTAAGAATTCTTGATAATTATTAACAATGATCAAAGCCTTGATGATGCACCTTTAGTAAATAAAAGATTGTATTCAGGCTTTCTCTGGTCATTAAGCTGAAGAACAATTAAGCTGAAGTTGAAACAAATACTGAGAAATGTCAGAACAAAGAGAGTGCCTGAACTAGCAGCTTGCATCTACTACTGACTCCAAGTCATTATTGAATTGCTCCATTAGGCTAGACCTCTGCAAGTGGTACCCAGAGACAGGCCTGAAGTAAGGGAAGATGTATATATGTATATATGTATATATGTATATATGTATATATGTATATATGTATATATGTATATATGTATATATGTATATATGTATGTATGTATGTATGTATGTATGTATATATGTATATATGTATATATGTATATATGTATATATGTATATATGTATATATGTATATATGTATATATACATACACATATATATGTATATATGTATATATGTATATATGTATATATACATACACATATATATGTATATATGTATATATGTATATATGTATATATGTATATATGTATATATGTATATATGTATATATGTATATATACATACACATATATATGTATATATGTATATATGTATATATGTATATATGTATATATGTATTATGTATATATGTATATATGTATATATGTATATATGTATATATGTATATATGTATATATGTATATATGTATATATGTATATATGTATATATGTATATATGTATATATACATACACATATATATGTATATATGTATATATGTATATATGTATATATATATGTGTGTGTGTGTGTATATATATATATATATATATATATATCACGGATAAGGTTTGGGAAGGCTTGCATTCAGAGTGTTGCATATTCCCTGGTAAGAGATAAAGCCATGTAAGAAAAGTGAATAATCATGGGACAAGCAGAGAGTTCTGTATAATAAAATATTGCAGCAAACTATGACAAAGAAGGGAATTTCTTTGCATGTTGAATTCCCGCAAGAGTTTATGAATTTTATGTAAGAAGTTAGCCCTTGGTTTTCTGAGAAAAGAACACTAAGTGTAGAAATTTGGGAAAGAGTGGGGAAAGACTGGAAGAAGTGGGTTCAGACCCTTGAAGCTAAAGGGATAGCTGCATATGCTTTGTTTTATGTGATGTGTTTATAAAAAGATAGAGAGATAAAGAGAGTATGTTCTGTGGGTGTGTGGAGAGGTATAAAGGAAGGGGATGTCTCAGCAAGCCCATGCAGAGGAATCTCTTCCCCCCGAGGGACCAGTCACACACTGATATAGCATAGAATACAGTTTATTCAGGGCATGGGAAGGGGAACCAGGAGGATAATAGAGGCAGGGGGGTGGAGAGAGATGGGAGGAAGAGAGAGTAGAGAGGGAGAGAGAGTAGAAAAGTAGGGGCCAGCCATGACCACATGGAGAAAGGGGGAAGGGAAGGGGGGAGGGGGAGGGGACAGAAAGAAGCTAGAGGCAAAAGATCAAGAGATCAAGAGGAGGAGGGGGTTAGCAGCCCCTTTTATAGTGGGCCAGGCCTACCTGGATGTTGTCAGCTAACTGTGGAGGTGGAGTTTAGACAGAATACTAATATTCCCCCATTTTGGTTTAATTACAAAAAAAAAAAAAAAAAAAACAGAAAAAAGAAAAAAGAAAAAATTAGCCAGGCCACTCGAGGAGATGCCAAATGGACAAGCCAGCACTCAGACACACTGACTTTGGGAAAGTGAATGCCCAGAAGCCCCCTAGAGTTTAGGATAGAAGGGGTGAGGTAGGTGAAGATCTATGGGGATGCCCAGGCCCAGGAAAGTGAACAAGAGAAAGGACAGGCCTAGAGTTACTAAGGATGGGTCTTTGCACTATGTAGCAGTGTATACCATTTGGGCTATTAGCGATGCACCTGGGCAGGAGCCTCCAAGTACCCCCCTTCCTCTCCTTTCTCCATGACTTCCATCATAAATTCTAAGGGGGAAGGGAAAGGAGGGATATATGTGTATATTATATAAATTATTTAAAATTATATATATGTGTGTGTGTGTGTGTGTGTGTGTGTGTGTGTTAGAAAGAGGTGAAGGTGAAGCAGGAATAGGGTCATTGTTGTGATATCTGGCTACTTCCTGCTGGCATTGGGGGCGACGTGTCTCTAGGGGGAACCTGGAAGAATGGGTATGGGGGATGTTTGTCCGGTCTTAGGAGAGTTGGCTGTTTCCTGCTATCCAGGGTCTATGGGGCCATCTGAGGATAGGTCAGAAGGAACAGGTCCAGTAGAAGCAGCTGTGTGTGAGACAGGAGATGAAGCATCTGGAGTTTGCTTCTCTGGAGCTGTTTTGGATGCACCTGGACTTGACAAGATGTAGGGAATAAGATTAAGTACATTTGGGAGAAAGAAAATTTTTTCTAAGATGCACATTTGAAACCCAGAGGGATCCCACCCCACCATTTGGAATAGTGAGAACTTTAGGCAGATATATTTATCTGGATGGCGTCTATTTGGTCTGTGAGAGGTAGATCTGAGTGGGTTTTCTGTAGCTTGTAAGTTTACAAAAGAGATAACAGCATGAGTTAACACGAGCAGTCTTTAAGATGAGCCTTTGCTGGATCGTATATTGGAATGTTTTATTAGAGTTAGGCAAGTTTATAGGAACTCAGATAATATTAGGACAATGGAATAATACGAAGAGGAAATATAAAACATTTAATTGATGGCAACTGAGTTCAGGTAATGAGGTAATATAATATCTGTGAAAGCTTAGCTGTCAATGTAGTCAGAAGTCTGAAAGAGTAAACAATAATCTACTAGTTATATATTACTTCAAAAGATGACAGAATCCACTAGCCAACAGTTCCTGTGGTCTCCACAGTCTCTTGGACAAAGTCAGTTTGGCCTCCAAGCCCAGAAGATGCAGAGCTTTTTCTCTGTGGAATGGATATGCTTGACATGAGAAATGACTTACCTTGGTTTAGCCAAGTCATTCGACTCAGAGCATCCAGTTTAGTCCACTGCGTTTGTTAGTGACTGTATCATCGCATACAATCCAGGCTGTATCTTCTAGGTGTCCAAGTCTTCTGAAATCATTTTGGGTCAACTGTTAAGAGGCTTTGGGAATTCTGTCGGCCATAAACTTAAATATAGTATTAGCGGACTTCTGACAAGATTGAAAACCATAAGGATTAATTGTAACTGAATAGAATTTAATAGCAGTAGTAAAAATATATTAAGACAGGATAGGAAAGAGTCTTAAGTAACTTTGGCAAGTTACATAGGTAGAGAAAAGCACATTTTTGTATTAGCAAAGAAACATTTGGCTAGGACCAGAATAAGAAAGCTGGCAACAGTGGCATACGATAGTATGGCTGGTGGGTTGGGGCTGTGGGCCACAGGTGCTGGTGGTCAGGTCCATGGTGGCAGTGACAGGGCAGGACTTCCTACTAGCAGCCTGCAGTCACTGCCCAGTGCCTCTGGTGGCTAGAGTCTGCAGTGGGCAAGGAAAAGTGTGTCACAGCAACGTTCATGTTAGCTGTTCTTGTGGCAGAGGGCACTGCTAGCACTCACTTTACAGGTCCTGGGCAGAGAGCGAGAGAGAGAGAGCCTCCCTCGAGTACCCAGGCAGCTAAGCCCTTTGCACAGATGGTTGCGCATGTGGGGAAACAAGTCTCAGAGAGGGTCCCTGGCAGGGTACAAGGAGTAGACCCAGAGCAGAGCTAAGAACCACAGAGGGGAAGGGAACAAGCAGGGTCCCGGACCCACTGCTTCAGGAAAACTGGCTGAACTAAGTGGGTACAGCTGGCCTTAAATGATAGAGGAGGGGGAGAAGCCTATGCTAGCCAGTGACACTCGAAAGACTGACCCCTGGGGGAGACACACTGAGGACTAGGGCTTGGAGCCGGTGCTCCTGAGACAGAGAGAACAGTCTGTCCAGGCCTGGCCTCGAGTACTCAGCCACAAGAAAGAAGCTGTCTCAAAAGGAGAGGGGAAATGTCTCACCCAAGGGGAGGAGTCCTAGAGAGAGGGTCAGGGCAGGACAGGGTCAGCTCCGAGCTCAAGAAATCTTTCCTGGGACCATGTGGATGGTTACTCTGAGCAGTGGGGAATGGCTAAAAGGACCTGGGGTGGGGAACAGGCAGAACACATAGAGGGATTAGAGTAAAGGTAGATGAATGCTTGGATATAGGAAACCTCTTTCCATTTACCAGACAGCTGGCAGTATGTATGAAGACCCTTTAAAATGATTGGGTCTCGCATGCCATTAGGTGGCCATTTTGAACGATTATCTAGATGGTACCAAATCCAGACCTTATTGCAGAGATGTATCAGTTTGGAAGGCCTCAAATCAGGTGTTAATTTTAGAGATTTGAGGTTTTTCAAGAGACAACCCAGTGGGGTGTCTGGAGGTACAGTCGAAGACAATGTAGCGCCCATTGGGTGGCCAGGGGGATGTTACCAAACTATTCATATCGTCATCCCAAGAGAAAAGTCAGTAACAAATCAGGCAGGTAGCCTAGATATCAGGTCATTATGAGAATATCTAGGGGCCTCGGCTATGGCGAACTCCCAGAGATCGCCAGAAAGCAGTTCAACTGTAGAGTGAAAAATTATAAAGATCATTTTGTGAAAAATATGTAGACATTTTCTTTGCCCTTAGACCTGAGCAGAAAAAGTGCAGGTTCTAGAACTCGGAACTGAAAATAAGATTTCAGGCCTTCACTGCCCCGGGACACATTCCGGGTGGAGGACATTATCCCCGAATCAGAGGACACTTGCTAGATTAACATTCCTCAAGCCTCAGGGAAGAAAAATAGTTAATCTGAAATAGTTGGTAAATGTCAGGATGGGGCACAGTGACGTGGTAAAGCTACATTCTTGAGAGGAATGAGTGTGCAGAGTGATTTTCACATGACTCTGGATCATTTGGGCTGGATTCCTCTGGAATGTTCCACTGTTCTTGGTTACCCCTCCCTCCCTTGGTCTTCCCAGTGTTATGTTCAAAATTTGTAAAACAACCAATCATGTGTAACCGTGTGAAAATTCCTTCCTTTCCCCACCCCGTGCTATTAAAAAAAACCCTCAGCTTGTTGGCCTTTTGTCAAAATTCTGTTCCTGTGTGGACAAGCAGTTTTGACCGTTGGCTAGCCAACTTTCCCCAATAAACCTCTGCTGATTACATCCAGGTATGGTTTCTTGTGATTTTTGGGTGGTCGTGATTTTCTGAGACTTGAGGAAGGGTCTTCCGAGTTTGGGGGTCTTCACAACCTGGTACCAGCGATTTTCCAGCTGCTACAAGAGCTTGGGGGTGGGGGGTTATGACTGCTTTCAAGGAGGGAAGTCACCCAAAGGCCAAAGTCCTAAGTTGTAGGTCAGCCAGGAGGCCAGTCATATGGACTGGGGCATTGAAACACCAATCCTTTAGCCTAGGAAAGGCTGGCCGGGTGCTATCTGGGCATCTAGGGTTCCTCCCACCAATTGAAAGCTACTTACCAATCAATATGCCTGTGTGTGTTTGCAGAATTTTGCAGTCTGGTATCAAGAAAGGTGGAACCATGAGGTCTGTGTAGGCCTGTCTGGCCGCCTAGCCCAAAGCACCACGTGGGTGCTGCAGTGGCACAGTTCACATGGTAGAAGTTCAGTGAGCCTCACAGCAGCAGATGGAGTTGGTCTGAAGCAGCAGTGGAAATTTATTTGGTCAGTGATGGCAGGTAGCCATGGATGGAGTCCACATGATATAGCAGTAGCAGCGGCGGGGTTGGCAGTGGTAGCAGCAGGCCACGTGGCATCAGTCCTGCACAGTCACAGCAGCCAGGGTCGCAGTTCCTGAAGTTTTTGGTCTCGGCCCAACGCACCAGTGTTAGACATCCCCGCAAGGCAGTTCTAGGCTAGTGAGCGTGGATATCCTTTGGTAGCTGGTCTGATGCAAACCTGCAGATTTCTATATCCGAGTCTCGGCACCAATGATGTGTTTATAAAAAGATAAAGAGATAAAGAGAGTATGTTCTGTGGGTGTGTGGAGAGGTATGGGGGAAGGGGATGTCTCAGCAGGCCCATGCAGAGGCATCTCTTCCCGTGAGGGGCCAGTCACACACTGGTATAGCATAGAATAGAGTTTATTCAGGGCATGGGGAGGGGAGCCAGGAGGGTAGTAGAGGCAGGGGGAGGGAGAGAGAGAGTAGAGAGGGAGAGTAGAAAAGTAGAGGCCAGCCATGACCACGTGGAGAGAGGGGAAAGGGAAGGGGGAGGAGTGAGGGGACAGAGAGAACCTAGAGGCAAGAGATCAAAAGGTCAAGAGGAGGAGGAGGGGGCAAGCAGCCCCTTTTATAGTGGGCCAGGCCTACCTGGCTGTTGCCAGGTAACTCTGGGGAGGAGCATGCCTGGCTGTTGCCAGGTAACTGTGGAGGTGGAGTTTAGGCAGAATACCAACATTATGGACTACAATTAAACAAACTTTAAAGCTGAAACTATAGAGGGTTTGCCAGATTTTAGTTCTTCTGACTCAAGTCTTTAAAGGATAGCTCTAGAAACATAACTGAAAAACAACTCCTCTATTAAAAATAAAATCCAAGAAGCCCTCTGCTCCTCTTATGGATCAATTAATACTGGAGGATTTTGAGTAGGAAACTGATTTTGATTCTGATCAGGATGCCTTTGAGGAAGCAGTTAAATAAAAGACTAAATTAAAAAAAAAAAAAAAAACCCAGTAGACTTCCTTTGGAAGCTGCTGAAAGGGAGGAAGCAATAAAGGGAGACCATTATTATGGTGATTTCCTGTTTTTAATGACAAAGTAATGTCTCATTGCGTGTTCCCGTTTACATTTAGCTTTAAGTGACTTCAGTTTTTCACATGTGTTTTTAAGAAGAATGCAAGAACTATTGTCAAAACATGACCTGTGGTGTTGTATCTTCAAACTGCAGTTTGAACCTCTATGTGTTTCTCTCTGTGCCAATCACAAGATAGTGTCACACTGAGTGTTCCCATTGCAGTTAGCTTTAAGTATCTTCAGAAGTTAACATATGTTTTTATGGGCCCAGCATGCTTCCGCTGCGCTACTCTGCTACTAACATATGTTTTTAATAAGAGTTCTCAAAACATGACCTGTGTTGTTACATCTTCAAACTGCAATATTATCACGATTAGTATTTTCATGTACAGTTAGCTTTAAGTATCTCCAGTTCTAAACATGTGTTTTTAAAAAAACAGGGACATTTCTTCAAACACACCCTATGTTGTTATATCTTCAAACTGTATGTTGTACTCTCTGCAATGGATGTGGCTTTTTATGTATGGAACAGTGTTCATCATTATTTTATCAATTAATAAATTATTTTATCATCATTATCAATTTAATAACTCTGTCTGGGGGTCCATTTTCAGGTTCAAGCCATGTACTTGGCTGCCAACATGTTGATGTTGTTAAAGAAAAGCTTTAACACAATGGGCAGGAATAAGAGTATTCCCAGACAAAAAGGGCTAGCATGATCAAGCTGTATATGCCATTTTTGAAGCTTGACCAAAATAGAAATACTGACTTCAGGCCATGGGTAATTTTATCTGCTAAACTAGTGTTTTTAAGAAAACATCAAGACCCCTTCTTGCCTGTACTTTGTGCTGGTACAGATTACCAACTTGGCTGCTCCTCTGAAGACACCACAGTCTGAAGGCCTCCCAGGAGTTCTGCTGCAAGCAGGACAACTGGTAAGAGGCCCTCCCAAACAACTGCAGCAACTGGAAACCTGAGGATCCTAGTGGACTCGGGACCCATAATCCCCAAACGCCCTCTGCCCTCCTAATTCTACTCTCCTTCTGCCCTGATCCTTCTGCCAGGGCACATCACCAACTCTTCCACTGATGGTGGGATTGCAAACTGGTACAACCACTCTGGAAATCAATCTGGAGGTTCTTCAGAAATTGGAAATAGATCTACCTGAGGACCCAGCTATACCACTCTTGGGCATATACCCTAAAGATGCCCCACTATGCCACAGGAGCACATATTCCACTATGTGCAGAGCATGATAGCCAGAAGGTTGAATAACCCAGATGTCCCACAATGGAAGAATCAATACAGAAAATGCGGTTCACTTACACAATGGAATACTACTCAGCTATTAAGAACGAGGACACCATGAGTTTTGTAGGCAAATGGATGGAACCAGAAAATATCATCCTAAATGAGGTAACTCAGACCCAAAGGAACATGCATAATATGTACTCACTAGTAAGTGGATATTAGCCAAAAATACAGAATTGCCAGGATACAATCCTCAGAACTCAAAAAGGTTAACAAGCCAAAGGGTCCAAATGAGGATGCTCAATCCCACTTGAGAGTGAGAAGAAAGCAATCATGGGGAGCAGAGGGTAGGAGGAACCTGAGTGGGACAGGGATTACAGGAAGGGTAAAAGGAGAACATGATCAGGTATTCTGGGGGGAACAGGATTGAAGTGCTGAGGACTAGCAGAAAGAATGGAAACAGGCAACCTTGGGAGATAGGAGGTGGGAGACCCTCTAGAATGGGAGGTGAGAGAATCTCAGGACTCAAAGGACCTTAGATGAAATGCCCTAAAGTGCGGAGAAGGAACATTTAGAGTCCACCTCCAGTAGAAAGATAGGACACCAAGTGGAGGGATGGGGTTGCTTTCCCACAATCAAAAGCTCTAACCCATAATTGTTCCTGCCTAAAAGAACTACAGGGACAAAAATGGAGGAGAGCCTGAGGGAAAGGAGGTCCAGTGACAGGCCAAAATTGGGATCCAGTTCAAGGGGAAGCTACAAGGTCTAACAGGATTACTGATGTTATGGTGTGCTTACAGTTAGGAGCCTAGCATGGCTGCCTTTAGAGAGGCCCAACAAGTAGCTAAAAGAGTCAGATGAAGATACTTACACCCAACCAATGGACATAAGCCAGGGACACCTGTGGTTGAATTAGGGAAAAGCTAGAAGAAGCTGAGGAGAAGGGCGACCCCATAGGAAGACCAGCAGTCTTAGCTAACCTGAACCCCAGGATATCTTAGACACTGAGCCACTAACCAGGCAGCATACATGAGCTGATATGAGGCTCCTGACACATATACAGCAGAGGACTGCTTCGTTTTGCCTCAGTGAAAGAAGAAGCACCTAACCATTGAGAGACTTGAGGCCCCAGGGAGTGGGGAGGTCTGGTGGGGTTGTTTGGGTGCTGGGGACATCCTCTTAGAGATGGGGGAGGTTGTATGGCAGGAGGAACAACCAGAGGGTGGACCAGGAGGGGGATAACAGCTGGTCTTAAAAAAAAAGATTAATGAACAATTAAAAATAAAAAAGAGTAAAATAAATTCCTGCACCAATTGGAAAAAATAAAGGAAGATAATGATGAACTCTATTCCATAAAAAAAAAAAAAAAAAAAAAAAAAAAAAAAAAACAAAAAACAAACAAACAAACAAAAAAAAAAAAAACCACACATCCATTGCAAGGACAGGTAAGATTCTACACAGAGCCTTACCAACCTAAGACAGAAGTGCATTGCTTTTGATAATGCATATTCCATGACAGATAAGGAAGCCATTCTTGTCAGATTGACCTAAGACAGGCTTAGTCTTGTTAATGAAATAAAAAAGGGAGAGAGGCGAAGAGCCTTTGGGGCTGCTTGGCAAGAATCTGACATGGGCGAATTGGGCTGCTTGGCAGGAGTATGACATTGGCCAAGGACAAGGAAGTGGGCTTCAGGTAGGAATCTGACATTAGGCTAAAACAAAGAAGTAATTTCCGGTAGGAATCTAAATCTTAGACTAGAACAAAGACGTAATCTCAGGCAGAAACCTAAATATTAGGCTAGAAAAAAGAAGTAATTTTAAACAGGAATCTAAATTTTGGACTAGAACAGGAAGTAGGCTTCAGACATGAAAATGACCTTGGGCTAGGACAGGGAAGTAGGCTCAGATACTTTGGTCATCCTGATAAGCCCTTAGAAACAGTGATCACAGGAGTGTTCACATAATTGGGTTTAATGCCTTGCTTTTTCTTCGACTATCTGGGTTTATTGTATTGTTGTTCCTTGACTATTTGCATCTATTGTATTGCTAGACTCTGCTACTGACTCCTGAACTCTTTCCTAGGTTTTCTATCTCCAGGGTGGTTTCTGTTGCTTATGTTCTTGCCCTTGCCTCTTGCCACTTGGTTATCTCTGGTGTTAGCTAGTCTTGCTGTCTCTGACGGTGGCTTGTCCCTCCTGCAAGCCTGTGTGTCAGCACTCCTGGGAGTCCAGTGCTCTCCAGAGGAATTTGGGTATGAAGAGCTATGGCACAGAGTCAGCTCCTGGCCCAATCAGAAACTGGCTGCTGCAGGCTTCTGAGATGTCTCCATCCAGGCCTGCTGCAGGTGGTTCCTTATTTTTGATGGCAGGTCCCCTGGAGGGACCTTCTTCTCAGTGTCCCAGACATGTCATGCTATGCTGTCTCCAGCAGATATGGAGACTGCTACAAGATTTAAAAACAATTAATAAACCTATGCAGACTTGGGGATCATTCTCAAAGGGCTACCCTTCATCTCCACCATTCCCACCAATGCCCCATATTAGCAATATACATTAAAGACTGCTTTTTTTTCTATCCCCCTCCACCCTCAAGACTAAATGTTTTGCATTTTCAGAGCCCCCTATTAACAAGTCTGGGCCAGCCTCATATGAATGAAGAGTTCTTCCTCAGGAAATGGCAAACAGCCCCACTAACTGCCAAAAGGCTGTTGCCACTGCATTAAAACTTTACTTAAACAAAAGTATCTATATTTATCATTATATGGATGATATCTTGGTGTAGGAAGATTCTTCCTCTTCCCCTTCCCAACTTAAGGATGAATAGATACCTTCCCTATCTTCCTTAGGATTCAAAATAGCCCCTCACAAAATACAGCTTATTCCATCCACCAGATTTTTGGAAACTGAATTTTCCCACCCCTCCATATGCCCCCTTAAACCTACCCTTGCCTTTCCATAAACCATAACTCTTGCCTCCCCAGGAAGCTTTTTGGGAAACCTTAGTGTCTTCCACCATGGCTTTCCTTCCGCACCAGTACTCTGCAACCTCTCTTTAATCTTCTAAAAAAAAGGACTAAAATCCCCTTCTCCCCGAGAGCTCTGTCTTCTGAGGCAGTTGAGGTTTTAGCTGCTATTAATGCAGCCCTAAATGACTTGGCACTCACTAGGTATGGTCCAACAGTATCCATATAGCTTCTTATTTTTAACTCTTCCCCTACTCTCATGGGAATACTTTACCAGCTCCAGGGAGTGCTGGAATTGCTACATGCCCCAGTGGTTGGTGCACCTAGAATTCTAAATGGAGTAAATGCACTCTCTTTTAAGATCAGAAATGACAGGGATGGAGCCCTTCAAACCTTAGGAAAAGAACCTAATACCCTTGTCATCCCATTTTCTACCTCTAATATTTAATGGCTATTCAGAAATCACTCTGACTTTGCTATTAGTCTAATAGCATTTGTTCCAGATTCCAAGGACAAATTGATAATCATTACCCTAATGAAAGATAGGTTTCTGTCCTACCTCTGTTGCAATGGCTATCCTCTGGGCTCTTTGCAAAGAAGCCCATCACCAGAGCCCTCTCAATATTTACTGATGGAGGGAAGATGGGCATTGAAGCAATAATATACTACTCCCTCAGAAATGAGCCCCCTCATTATTCAGTTCAAAGAACTGACCCATCACTCCCCCCCCCCAAAGAAATGTATGTCATTTATTTAGCCTTAAAAGCACTTTTAAAACTTTTTAGTCTCTTCTCACATAGCATTTACACTGTCAACCTACTCCATTCACTAGCTAGATCTTTTATCCAATTAGATGAAAATCATTTCTCTCCCAGGCTTCTCTGCATCTCCATATCACTTTATGGAAGGGCCATTCTCCTCTGTGTCCACAATGCCAGATCTCACGGTCCCATGCCAGGTCCAATATGTGAGGGAAATGCCCTCAATGACTGGATCACCTCTACAGAAGCATTCGCATCCTCACTGAGCAAGCAGATTGGTTCCACTCACACATATACACCAATATCACGGGGCTTCACACCCACTTACCCACATTCCTTTTGCTGAACTTCAGAGAATAATAAAAACATGCTCCTCTTATACATTCCTTATAACTAGCTCCCTCAGCTTTTCAAACCATGGGCATTTACCCCCAAGGTCTCAAATCCAACACACCTTCTGGCAAATTGATGTCACATTCCTCAATTCTCCACCACAAATGTCTTTGTCACTGTTGACACATACTCACATTTTATATGGGCTAGATCCCAAATTGGGAAAAAAGTCAAAAAGGTTAATTCACCATATGCTCTCCACCTTTGCCATTATGTGCGTTCCTCAACAGACAAAAACTGATAATGGTCCTTCTTTACCAGCTCCTAATTCAAAACCTTCTGTTAACAATGTAAAATCTCCCAACACATTCCTTAAAACCCTCAGAGCCAAGGAATTATAAAAAGAAAACATCAGACCCTAAAAACTCAACTTAAAACACAATAAACTACCTACCCCCAACATAAAATTAGCAATGACCCTAGCCATTCTAAAAATATTTAGTAGTTACAAAAGCTCCAGACATCCTCTTATCTCCCTCCATTGACACTCACCAGGGGTAACTCCTCCCATCCTAAGATGTGCCCTTCCCCCAGCCTTGAGCAGGCTTGAAGGAGTTGTTTACCAGTAGACCAATCAATAGGACCCAGGAGGCCTGCTGTCTGCTACAGGAGCTAAGAAAAATAGGCTGCCTGTTGAGCTTGCCTTGAGATACCTCTGGGCTGCAATCTGCTCACCCACATGCCTGAAGCAAGAAGGAGTTCTGGTGGGGGGGCATCCCCTTTATATTTGAAAGCGGAATATTAAACTTCGGACTTTGATCAGAATACGTTATCTTGGCCCCATGTTTTCTCTCGCCTTCCATTCCCTTTTCATTCCCAGCCTTCCTTTCAGGTGAACTCAGTTATCTGTAGCTGTAGGTGGTTACAGAATGGTGCCTGAACAGGGACCTGAGAACAGAAGATCAACTGAGAAATGCTGTCTTGTGTAGCACTCTACGGAAAATGGATGAAGAAGAGTATCCCGTGCACTTGGTAAGCAGCAAACAGGATTGATACTAGTGCTAGTTATGGTTATTTTTTGAAGGCTGTGTTTGCAGGAAGTGTGTTTAAGGGGATACAGTCTAGGTTGAGTGAGTATTGACCCTACACGAACCTCACCTAGGAGGTGACAACGAATTTTGTGATAGGAGAATTTTAATAGGCATTTGCCCATAGCCTAAGAGCTGCCTCAAGCGAGAGGAGTTAAGGGAGGAAAGGAAAGAGAGAGGCAAACATGGAGGTGGATGTTCACGTGTCTCTGCCAGTCAAAGGTTACACCTCTGATTGTAAGGGCATCTTGTTATTGATCGTTACCAAATATATAAGCCTTTAATTAATCTTTAAGCATTAGAGTCTCATTTTTCTACCAGACCTGCGTGGGTGGCGGGATGGTGTGGGCAATGCCCAGCCTTGCAGAGACAGTGTGGAAGATTGGCAGAGCTATCTCCCATGCTGGCATCTCGTAGGTGGCAGGCCTGGTGTTTATGGTGGGTTATTTCTAGCTGCGGTGCCCACGTGGCCTCCAGCCACTGAACATGGAGTCTTGTCCCAGCCCAAGCTGCCCCACGTTGGGTGCCAAAATGTTGTGGCCCGCTCTGACCCACACTTTGGAGCTACTGTGTTGCAGACCGTTCTGCCTCATACTTGGGGGCCAAAATGTTGTGGCCCGCTCTCTGCTGCTCCAGTCCGAGAGTCACGGCCTAGCAAGAGACGAGAAGAATGGAGACAAGACAGAGGTTCTGATCAAGTCTCATTTATTGTCTCTCTTATTGTCTCCCTTATTGTCTCTCTTATTCTCTTATTGTCTCTCGTCTCTCCTACATTGAAGGGAAGTCTGGGGTATTTATATACTTTGTCACGTGCCTTGTAGGTATGTGGATACCACGTGCCTTGCAGGTGTGGATATGACGTAAGCCTTACAGGCATGAATAACGTGGATAGCACGTGCATTGTGTGCCTTGTAGGCATGGATACCACGTGCACCTTACTGGCATGTATGGTGTGGATAGCACGTGAATAGCACATGCACCGCATACCTTACAGGCGTGGATACCACGTGCGCCTTGAGGCTGGGGGCACTAAACAGAAAAACAAGATATGTGGGATAAACAAGATACTTATCAGAGTGTGCTCAGCTGTTGTAGGCTGTTGAAAAACAAGATTCTTGTCAGGGTATATGGCTCTTGAGATGGCTGCAAAGCTGATAGCCGCTTTCTGCTATGTGTCAGCTCCCAGCAGCATCTGATCTAGCCAGAGCCACTACAGCCTAGATAGTTCAATTGACCGGTGGCTGCTTTTTTAAATAATTACTACAACACTAATACAATACTAATACAATCTCTTGAACATGATTTGGAAGAAACCAGACCCCCTCCTTAAAAGTGGAAGGGGTTTTGTTTGAGCCTTTCCACAGGAACTGCACAGACTTATCAGGGTTTCAGCAGTCAATAGTGGCTGGGAGGGGGAAGCACAGAAGAAGCATCAAGAGGAGTTGGAGCAGGTGGTTAGGGGAAGGAGGTCTGCTGTATTTGGATGTATTATAGTCAGGAGAGGGTAGTTTGGACCTCTTGATGTTTGATCCTCCTGTTTAAGAGTGTTAACATGGGTAAAAACAGAGACATGGGTAGAGGCAGAGACAAGCTGGTGGGAGATATGTAGGTCAGCCATGGGGTATGTGGTATAGCCAATAGGGTAGAGCTTACCCACAACTCCCATTGCTGATGGAAAGTTGAAAATGTGTATTACAGTTGGTGAGAACTCTGGACTTACTGACAGTTGAACAGATAGGGACATGTGTCATACTGGAGGAGGAAAGCTGTTTCTATGTTAGTAAATCTGTACTGGTGGAAGAAAACACATGGGTGTTTACAGATCTCAGTGAATTGCAGAGAGTTCTAAGTTTCCATGTGGGGGCATGGAAGTGAACCTGAATCCTCTGGGAGAAGTCAGTGATTTTAACCTCTGAGACATCTTACCAGACCCTTTTGGGGTAGAGGTAAGAAACAGGATCTATCTACATAGCTAGAGATACCCTGGAACTCATTATGTAGACTAGGCTGGCCTCAACTCAAATAGGTCCACCTGCCTGTCTCCCAATACTGGGATTGCATGTGTACACCACTCCACCCAGCTGAGATGTTTTTTAAAATGGCCTATCTTTGAATCACAGAATGAAAGGATAACATAATAAACAAGAATCCTTGTTGTCCTGAACAATAATACTAGGAATTTTATAATGTATTAATTACAAGTAAATCATGTATTCTTGATATTTTTTGTTAATTTCATCTCTTTAAAACATTTAACTGTGTGCATGTACCTGTGTCATGCTGTACATGTGCCAGTAAGAGGATAACTGGCAGGTATCTATTGTCTAGTTCCCCTATGTAACTACTAGATATCAAACTGAGGTAGTAAAGCTGGGCAGCAAGTGCACTGAACTAGTGAGGAACTCACTGGCTCTTATTTCAGTTTCAACAATTATATACTGGTATGTAAGTATGCATACAAGCCAACTGTAGTATTCTGAGAAAAACTTGCATGAGTAATGCAGTTATCCAAGAGAATGAACTCAGGACACCAAGCATAGCAGCAACCATCTTTATTCCCTGATACAATTCTCTGGCTTTCATTTGTGTTTCTGAGAAAATGTTAAGAACAAGTTTTAGGCTTCAGAATAAACTAATAAAATCCAAAAGATCATGGATGATAGCATAAATATCATTTTGATTTGAAAGTAGATTATTCAAATTGACCTGTGTTCATGTATTTTTATATGACAATATGTCTACAATATGTAAAA